>NC_091770.1:56886516-57511516 GCF_029378745.1 Bos indicus
AGTCAGCTCTTCACATCAGATGGCCAAAGTATTAGAGTTTCAGCTTCAACATCAGTCCTTCCAATGAACATCCAGGACTGATCTCCTTTAGGATAGACTGGGTGGATCTCCTTGCAGTCCAAGGGACTCTCAAGAGTCTGCTCCAACACCACAGTTCAAAAGCATCAATTCTTTGGCACTCAGCTTTCTTCACAGTCCAACTCTCTCATCCATTCATGACTACTGGAAAAATCATAGCCTTGACTAGACAGACCTTTGTTGGCAAAGTAATATCTCTGCTTTTGAATATGCTGTCTAGGTTGGTCATAACTTTCCTTCCAAGGAGTAAGCATCTTTTAATTTCATGGCTACAGTCACCATCTGCAGTGATTTTGGAGCCCAGAAAAATAAAGTCTGACACTGTTTCCACTGTTTCCCCATCTATTTCCCATGAAGTGATGGGACTAGATGCCATGATCTTCGTTTTCTGAATGTGGAGGTTTAAGCCAACTTTTTCACTCTCCTCTTTCACTTTCATCAAGAGGCTTTTTAGTTCCTCTTCACTTTCTGCCATAGGGGTGGTATCATCTGCATATCTGAGGTTTTTGATATTTCTCCTGGCAATCTTGATTCCAGCTTGTGCTTCTTCCAGTCCAGCATTTCTCATGATGTACTCTGCATATAAGTTAAATAAGCAGGGTGACAATATACAGCCTTGATGTACTCCTTTTCCTATTTGGAACCAGTCTGTTATTCCATGGCCAGTCCTAATTGTTGCTTCCTGACCTGAATATAGGTTTCTCAAAAGGCAGGTCAGGTGGTCTGGTATTCCCATCTCTTTCAGAATTTTCCACAGTTTATTGTGATCCACACAGTCAAACGCTTTTGCATAGTCAATAAAGCAGAAATAGATGTTTTTCTGGAACTCTCTTGTTTTTTCGATGATCCAGTGGATGTTGGCAGTTTGATCTCTGGTTCCTCTGCCTTTTCTAAAACCAGGTTGAACATCTGGAAGTTCACAGTTCATGTATTGCTGAAGCCTGTTTGGAGAATTTTGAGCATTACTTTACTAGCATGGTAGATGAGATATATATATATATATATATATATATATATATATGCTTTCCTGGTAGCTCAAATGGTCAAGAGTCTGCCTTCAATTCAAGAAACCTGGGTTCAATCCTTGGGTCTGGAAGATCCCCTGGAGAAGGAAATGACAATCTGCTCCAGTATTCTTGCCTGGAAATCCCATGGATGGAGGAGCCTAGCAGGCTACAGGGTTCACAGAGAGTCCAAAATAACTGAGCAATTAACACACACACACACACACACACACACACGGGTCGCAAAGAGTCAGACACAACTGAGCAACTAATGTATGCATGTCCACACGTACACACACACACACACACACACACACATATATATGTTGTTGTTGTTCAGTCTCTCGGTCATATGACGCCTGACTCCTTGTGACCCCATGGACTGCATCACACCACCTTTCCCTTTCCTTCACTATCTTCCAGAATTTGCTCAAACTCAGTCAGTGATGCTATGTAACCGTCTCACCCTCTACTGTCACCTTCTGCCCTCAATCTTTCCCAGCAAGAGGGTCTTTTCTAATGAGTCCGCTCTTCATATCTTGTATCCAGAGTATTGGAGCTTCAGTTTCAGAATCAGTCCTTGCAATGAATATTCAGGGTTGGTTTCCTTTAGGATTGACTGGTTTTATCTTCTTGCTAGCCAAGGGACTCACAAGTGTTTTCTCACGCACCAAAGTTCAAAAGCATCAATTCTTCAGTGCTCAGCCTTTTTGATGGTTCAACTCTCATATCAGTGTAGCTTTTTTTTTTTTTTTTTTTAAATTTTATTTTATTTTTAAACTTTACATAATTGTATTAGTTTTGCCAAACATCAAAATGAATCCACCACAGGTATACATGTGTTCCCCATCCTGAACCCTCCTCCCTCCTCCCTCCCCATACCATCCCTCTGGGTCGTCCCAGTGCACTAGCCCCAAGCATCCAGTGTAGCTTTTAATATATGGACTTTGTCAGTATAGTGATGTCTCTGCTTAATATGCTGTCTAGGTTTGTCATAGCCTTTGTTCTAAGGGACAAGTATCTTAATTTCATGGCTGCAGTCACCATCTGCAATGATTTTGGAGCTCAAGAAAATAAAATCTGTCACTATTTCCATTGTTTCCCCATCCGTTTACTATGAGGTAATGGGTCCAGATGCCATGATCTTCGTTTTTTTGAATATTGAGTTTTAAGCCAGCTTTTTCACTCTCCTCCTTCACCTTCATCAAGAGGCTCTTTAGTTCCTCTTCACTTTCTGCCATAAGGGTGGTGTCATCTGCATATCTGAGGTTATTGATAGTTTTCCTGGCAGTCTTGATTCCAGCTTGTGAATTATCCAATCCAGTTTCTCACATGATGTGGTTTACCTTTAAGTTAAATAAGCAGTAATGATCTTAAATCTGCAGCTCATCTCCCCCCAAGCCCTGGCAAAGTCATTTATAACTGCTTCATGTTGATGCATCACTTCCTGATTGCTTGTGATGATCTATAGGAAATTCCACTTGGTAACTGATTTCTCATAGTTCATTGATATTGTCAAACCCAAGTTCACATGCCTGATGTACAGAGAAGCCAGACAAACTGCAACACTGGAGTTTGTAACAGAGTTTTATTTAGGGCACCAAAAGCAAGAATAGACAGCTCATGCTCAAAAGACCAGCACTGTCTAATAGTCTTTGAGAAACACTTTTTAAAGACAAATTTGGGGGGAAGAACTGCGAGGTTTATTACTTCCTTCTGATTGGTTGATGGTGAAGTAACAGGGTGATGCTTCAAAAATAACAATCAGCCTTCAGGAATCTAAATGCTTATACTGTCTGAAGTTTCTATCCTCCACCTGAATGAGGGTCTGTAGAAGAATTCAAAGAGCTCTACCTGATTGTTATGTATATATTTTGAGGAGGAACTAGGACTCTGCTTTATTGCTGCACCATTTTTTGTTGACTTATTTTCTTTTGTTTCTACATTACCTCATTTTCCTAATTAGTAACTATTTGAATCTGCCCTAAGGAAGCCTTTTTCTACAAACAAAAAATGGGGGAGGTATTGCTGACCTTGTTGATGATGCCTGTTGTCTTGTTCTTCACACTGTTCACTGAACCCAGGCAAAGAGTGAGCTAAGAGACTGGAAGAAGACTTGAGGAGCCATAGGAGCTGCAGACACATTTGTTTTCTCCTGGGTGACACAGCAGCCATAGCAGTATTCTCTTCTGGCTAGCGCAGGAGCCATAGAAGCAGATATGCTATATTCTCTCCTCTCGTGGCTGACTCAGTGGGCATAGCCGTGATGCAGCAGTAATATGCACTGCTCTTTAGATGAAGCTCACATATCCCTACAGGACAAAGTAGCCCATGACCAAGTGGGTACCTCGTGACATGCATGTGCAGTGCTACAAATGCTCTCAGCTATTACATAGTCATTATTTACAAAACATGGCACAAGAGAGCTTGAACACGCCATCTTTTTAATTGGCTCTCTCCCCACAGGGGACTTGGAAATGTTTTTGTAACTGTGCGTGCCCTTCAGGGTCCTGCTTGGTTTTAATGCTCCCATTCCTTTGATACCCCTTAATCTTGAGGGGAATAGGTGTAGGAAAAGAAAGGGAATAAAGTTTTGGATAGAGAAGTTAATCATAGTGTCAGCAGAAGAACTTAGCTTTATGGGAACTTGGTTTCATTGATGATTCCTATTTAAAAGGTGACAATGGAAAATATTTTTGTTCTTGTATTCTCTTGCTCTTTTATTTCTTTAAAATTTTTGTTTCATTGGAGTATAGCTGATCAACAATGTTGTATTAGTTTCGGGTATTCAACAAAATGATTCAGTTATACATATGCATATGTCTATTTTTTTTTCAAATTCTTTTCCAATTTAGGTTGTTACAGAATTTTGAGCAGAGTTTCTGTGCTATACAGTAGGTTCTTGTTAGTTAACTATTTTAAATACACTAGTATGTACCTGTCAATCCCAAACTCCAAATCTATCCCTTTTCCTGGTAAACATGTTTGTTCTCTAACTTATGAGTCTGTTTCTGTTTTGCAAATAATTACATTTATATTCCACATATAAGTAAGTGTTAGTTTCTCAGTCATGTGCAACTCTTTGCGACCCCATGGACTGCAGCCCACCAGGCTCCTCTGGCCATGAGATTTTCCAGGCAAGAATATTAGAGTGGGTTGCCATTTCCTTTTCCAGGGGATCTTCCCAACCAAGGGATTGAACCCGGGTCTCCTGCACTTCAGGCAGATTCTTTACTGAATGAGCTACAAGGGAAGCCCATAAGCAATATCATTTGATAGTTGTTTTTGTTTGACTTACTCCACTTGGTAATATAATCTCCAGGTCCATCCATGTTGTTACAAACAACATTATTTTATTCTTTTTAGTAGTTGAGTAATATTCCATTGTGTTTTATGTACCACATCTTCTTTATCCACACATGTGTCAATGAACATTTAGGTTGTTTACATGTCCTGGCTATTGTGAACATTGCTGCATTGAATATTGGAGTATCCTTTCAAACCATGTTTTCTCTGGATATATGCCTAGCAGTGGGACTGCAGGATCATATGGTAGCTCTATTTTAGTTTTCTAAGTAATCTTTAAACTCTTCTCCATAATGGCTGTACCAGTTCATCCCCATTAACAGTATGGGAAGTCTGTATACTCTCTCTGGCATTTTGTTTATAGATTTTTTTGGATGATGACCATTCTAACTAGTGTGAAATGATATTTGACTGTAGTTTTCAGTTCAGTTCAGTCGCTCAGTCGTGTCCGACTCTTTGCGACCCCATGAATTGCAGCACGCCAGGCCTCCCTGTCCATCACCAACTCCCGGAGTTCACTCAAACTCATGTCCATCGAGTCGGTGATGCCATCCAGCCATCTCATCCTCTGTTGTCCCCTTCTCCTCCTGCCCCCAATCCCTCCCAGCATCAGAGTCTTTTCCAATGAGTTAATTCTACGTATGATGTGGCTAAAGTACTGGAGTTTCAGCTTTAGCATAATTCCTTCCAAAGAACACTCAGGACTGATCTCCTTTGTAATGGATTGGTTGGATCTCCTTGCAGTCCAAGGGACTCTCAAGAGTCTTCTCCAACACCACAGTTCAAAAGCATCAATTCTTTGGTGCTCAGCTTTCTTCACAGTCCAACTCTCGCATCCATGCATGAGTACTGGAAAACCATAGCCTTGACCAGATGGACCTTTGTTGGCAAAGTGATGTCTTTGCTTTTGAATATGCTGTCTAGGTTGGTCATAACTTTCCTTTCAAGGAGTAAGCGTCTTTTAATTTCATGGCTGCAGTCACCATCTGCAGTGATTTTGGAGTCCCCCCAAAAATAAAGTCTGACACTGTTTCCACTGTTTCCCCATCTATTTCCCATGAAGTGATGGGACCAGATGCCACGATCTTAGTTTTCTGAATGTTGAGCTTTAAGGCAACTTTTTCACTCTCCACTTTCACTTTCATCAAGAGGCTTTTTAGTTCCTCTTCACTTTCTGCCATAAGGGTGGTGTCATCTGCATATTTGAGGTTATTGATATTTCTCCTGGAAATCTTGATTCTAGCTTGTGCTTCTTCCAGCCCAGTGTTTCTCATGATGTACTCTGCATAGAATTTAAATAAGCAGGGTGACAATATACAGCCTTGATGTGCTCTTCCTATTTGGAACCAGTCTGTTGTTCCATGTCCAGTTCTAACTGTTGCTTCCTGACCTGCATATAGGTTTCTCAAGAGGCAGGTCAGGTGGTCTGGTATTCCCATCTCTTTCAGAATTTTCCACAGTTTATTGTGATCCACACAGTCAAAGGCTTTGGTATAGTCAATAAAGCAGAAATAGATGTTTTCCTTTCTCTAATGATTATATTGTAACTGCTTTTGATGTTTTCATACAAAATCTTTACTTATGACTACTTTAGCCCATTAGGCTGAATTGTACGCTCTACATGGATTTGTAATATAGCCAAGGATCAAACTGCCAATATTAATATTGATAGCAGATATGCTTTCAGAGTAGCTTTTGATTTTGGAATTGTGTGGAAGCATTGTGGCTTCCTAATTTACAGAGGAAATAAAATTTAAAGTGATTCCATGTTCAGGAATTATTACATTTAATATTGTTCCTCCTGCTTTAGCTATTTTTAAGAATCTAGGGTAATCTAAACTTGACTCTCTGGTAATCCCCTTGCTGATATTTCTGCAAGAAATGCAATTCTTAAGAGGACTGATGAAAACCATCTCTGTCATGGTCCAAAAGATTTTTTCCTCAAAATCATAATTTTGAGAAACTGGTTAAAGAAGCTCAACAATTGATCTCAGACAAGGAAAAACAAGATTGGAAATTCAGTTATTGTTCATTTGATAAAAAGAAAAAACTGATTTGAGCAAAATAACAACCTGGTCTTATTGGAGATCTTATAATTCCCAGTCCTCACCACTATAAAATCATTATGGTATTGGTCTACTGACAAAATGATAGTATTCACGAATCAATATTCTGGGGGGCAAGGCGGGTAGACACACTAATAAGGCCTCAAAGTGTCTACTTCACTAGTCCCACTTGTCTGAAATACATACTAGAGAAACTTGTTTGTACTGCTCCCAGACATTTAAAACTGCCTAATAGAACCTTGGAGGCCTGGCAGTTGGATTTCAACAACTTCCTTTATCTCAAGGGTATAAATATTTTATTCATAGTCTGTGTGTTTCCACACTGCACTGAAGCCTTCCTTCTCAGACCAACCACTGCTTTTTCTGTGCTTAAAGGCCTTTTTTGGAAAAAAAAAGATCTCTGCCTGAGGAACTCCTCTCAAACTTCATAGTTTCCAGTATCTTGAAAATTTAAGTGAAAATAATTTTGATGTTTTAAATTAACACAAAAATATTTTTAATATGGTAAACAGTATCGAGCCAAAAAACATCTTTTGGGGAAAAAAAGCTTGAGCCATTCTTTATCATTTAATATTTTTGTGTAAGAAAGCAAACAAAAAAGCATGGCACAAATTAAATTAAGATATGATTTTTTCTGTTTGTACTTTAAATGTTCCAGGACTTTCCAAGCATGATTGCACATATGAAAACTAAGTATATATTTTATTGTACCAATTTTTTAAAACTTTTATGTATTATACTAATTTAAAACATACTGTTAAAAAAGGAAAAGAAATGACAAGTATAAAATAGAGTAATTTGCCCCCTCAACAGACAGGAATGTGTGTGTGTGTGTGTGTCTTAGTCCCTCAGTCGTGTCCAGCTGTGTGTGACCCCATGGACTATGGCCTGCTAGGCTTCTCTGTCCATGGAATTCTTCAGGTAAAAATTATTGGATTGGGGTGCCATTTCCTTCTCTAGGGGATCTTCTTAATTCAGGAATCAAATCTGAGTTTTTTGCACTGCAGGCAGATTCTTTACTGGCTGAGCCACCAGGGAAGCCAACAGAAAGCTAAGATTTAATTGCACTTTCAACTTCTAGGAAACTTCTATTCACAGTTTTTAGTCTGTGACCTTTAAACAGACTATCTGAAATTTCCTAATTAGCACTAGTGAGGTAATTTGCATAATGCTACCTCTGCCATACCCTTCCCCGGAAAGAAAATGACCTGGCCTTTGAAAGATCCTATATTTTTTTGCTAATAATTCCTTGTCCCACAATTCTGTCCATGAAAACCTTCCATCTTGTACTAATTTCTTTGAGTATCTAGCTGCTTGTTAGATGAGTTGTTTCCCAATTCATGAATTGCTTAATAGATTGAATTACATATGCAAAATGTACTGCTGAAATTTATTTTTTAACATATTAAAAAGTTCAGAAAAAAACTTGTAAAATGCATTTGCATGAAGGTCAGTATATTTGCACATTTAAACAAAGAATGGACAAGAAACCCTGAAAGCCAAAGAAATGGAGAAGGTGTCTAGCTTTAACATAAATTATGCTCTAAAGTTTAAAAAATTAGTATTGGCACATACTCAGAACAAACAATGGCAGAGAGTAGAATATCTGGAAAGATATCTAATTACATATGCAAATTTAATAAATTAGTAAGATGCTATCTCAAGTTAGTAATGGAAAGAAACTTCTCACTAAACAGGCACATGATAAAATGATAAAAATTTTATCCGGTCAGTATACACTATATTACTATAAATTTCAAATTGATTAAATATTTAAATGTAACAAATAATACCATACAAGTATTTATTATAAGAAACGTGGAAGAATTCCTCTATAAACGGAAGTAAGGAAATTTTTCCTAACTCCAGGCGGCAAAAATCCAGGTGGCAAAAAAGTAAAATCATAGATAAATAGACTATAAAAATTAAAAAGAAAGTTTGGCATGGCATTATTATTATATCTATATAGTTATAGTTTGTAATTTTAAAAATATTATGTGTATCATATAATCAGAATAAAAAGAGAAACTACATACTGAGAAAGTGATTTAAATTTATATTAGAAGTTTTATATTCCTTATATACAAAAAATATGTACAAAAAAGAAAAAAACAATGAATTGTTAGAAGAGATGTTAGAAATATGGACAGAAAAAAATCACAGAAAATGAAATGCAAATAGCTATTAACCACATGATGAAATGATCACCCTTGCACATAATAAGAGAAATGTAAAGTAAAATTACAGGGGAATAACATTTTTCATCTATTAAATGGGCAAAAATTCAAAAATTTGACAATATACTCTATTGGCAAGGCTATGGGAAATAGGCACTCTCATAATTGCTGGCAGAAATGCAAACTGGTACAACCTCTAGAAGGGGAATTTGGCAACACCCAGTAAAATTACATATGCAATTACACTTTGATTAGTGATTTTACTTCTAAGAGCCCATTCCAATGACACTGGTTAAAAAATGAAATAGTTGTACCATTTTTAAAGTGAAAGACTGGAAGTAACCCAAACGTCTATCAATAAAAGGCAGATTGAATAAGATATAACACAAAAGTAAATGAATGCTACACAACTATCAAAAGAATCAGGTATTTAGCCACATATTTTGATGGAATGATCTCTAAGATTCTATATTTAAAAACGTAAAGAAAAATCTTATGATATGCTATTGTTTTTCTAAGAATAGGGAAATCTTAGTTTGCTTATATACTTCATTATACTTGTTTAAGTGGAAGTATGCTGCTGCTGCTGCTGCTAAGTCGCTTCAGTCGTGTCCGACTCTGTGCAACCCCATAGACGGCAGCCCACCAGGCTCCCCCGTCCCTGGGATTCTCCAGGCAAGAATACTGGAGTGGGTTGCCATTTCCTTCTCCAATGCATGAAAGTTCGCAACCCCATGGACTGCAGCCTACCAGGCTCCTCCGTGCATGGGATTTTCCAAGCAAGAGTACTGGAGTGGGGTGCCATTGCCTTCTCCGTGTGGTGTGGAAGTATAACTTATATAATTGTTAAAATGTTTACCTCTGAAGAGGGGGAGAAAGGAAAGTGGAACAGACAGAAAAAGAAGATAGGTAGTTTATGTAATTATAATTGCAAAACAAAATTATGCTGAGGAAAAAAAATGCCTAAATGTCAAAAGTCAAAGTAAAAGGAACAAAGTATGTATCTTTTTAGAGAAAGGAGCAGAGAGGAACTATTCCAAATCACTTTTAAAATAAGCATTTTGATGATATGTTATTGCAGGATAATCCAAGGATTAAAAAAACAAAAGAAGAACTGTGAAAAGAAAACAAAACTGTATCCTGTTTTATTGCTTTTGCTGTTTTGTTGAGTTTGTTACTCACATGTAATATGGGATATATTTGAATTGAAAATATCAGTATTAACTCAAGATGTATTTTATCTGTAAACAAAACTATTCACCAAAGTTGTCCATTGAAAATGTCTCGAATCAATGGCACCTCTAATGCCAAATACCATTTCCAACTAAAAGGTGAAACTATGGCCACTTGGAGAAACTGTGGACTCCCAGTCTAGGGCAATAAATGTACAAGATAAAACTGGGAAGTGTATCACTTTTTTCACTTGTAAATTTGGAATGATTAAAAATGCCTTTTTCGTAGTCATGAGAATTGAGTAAAGTAGTCCCAACATCTAAAACAAATACAATAGCTTCAGGTCCAGGATGCCACTGTGATAAATTTCCCACATAAATTCACAGAAAAAGATCTGGAAGGCTATATATGACGTATTCTAGGTGTTAAAATTATATTTAATATTAATTTTTCATGTTCATTTTTCTGTAAATTTACTTTAATGATAAAGGTAATGGTGATGTTCACATAAAAAATGAGACAAACACTTTGAATGCACAAGAATATATCAGTTGCATGTATTTTCAATATCTTTGCAAGATAGAATTAGTGTGAAAGGATATGTGCTTTAAAGTCAAAATGGATTTCAATGTCAGTTCAAACTGTTATCTTGCAGACTGGTGTTAAGCAGGTCATATGCCTTCTTGGGAAGTCATAAATTTTTTTGAATGAATGAAGATTATTTTTTCTTTAAATGGTACTATTATATCAACATCATAGAAATACTGTCAACAGTAAATGAGCTAAAAAGCCCAGTGAGTTCAGAGCAAATAGTAAAACTTTACCAGAAAGCAACTATTTTAAAATTATTCTTTATAACTTTAAATTCACTTTTTGAATGTCATAAATTTTGCCAAATAAAAGGACATATGATTTATTAAAAATACTATTTAACATTTATATGCTTATACTTTTAACATAACTTTTCAAAGCACATTTATTTCTTTTTGTTGTTGTTTTTTCCCCCTTGAGAAAATAAACTTATGAAGCTAGAATGAAAGCCAGATCTTCTGCTGTTACCTGTATTTTTACAATCATATGGCTTATAAAGAAAGCAATAGCAATAAAAGAAATACAACAGTGAGAGTTCTCTTTTTACCCTTCACAAAAATAATCATTACTTAAATGTATGTTTTTTTAAAACAACTTTTCAAGTGAGCTGTCCTCTAAATATTTGGCGTTTTTAAAAAATATCTGTCCTCATCAGAAGTTCTTTCTCTATAGTACCTGCCATTTGTACATGTTATTACTCATCAAGGACTTATTTTGACCCAGTTATGTGCGACTGCTAGTGTTCTGGAAATTCTGTTTAATGATGGCACAATGGAAAATTGAACTGGAAAGTATTCAGGGTCTTACCTTTTCCTATTAAAACATATTTCCTTCTCTTTGTAAAACATTTTCTAAAACCTATCAGCTAATGCTCCTGTTCTTTCATCTAACAGAGGTGCTATTTATTAACAGCATAGTAGGGAAGAAATGACTGAGTGATTTAATTTCAAAGAAAAAAGAAATACATTTACTGGTGCCAGTATATGACTCAAAATTGAGAAGGTAAAATCACACAGATGCACTCACACACACAGGCATAAATTTTGATGATACATGATTCCCTTCAGCATAGTTTCACATGAAAACTGGTCATGAAGCAAAGGTTATCATATTGATCCTGAAATGAATGAACTATTTAAAGTTTATAATGTTATGTTAAGACTGGCTGTTCATTTTGTAGCCCATTAAATAAGTTGCAGACAGATTGTTTGGTTTCTTTATTTCATCCAGAGTTGATAATGAATACATGAGGAGATTAAGAGTAAGCCCTTGGAGAAAGGGCAGATTTTATAGTTCTGGATAGGCAGACACTATATTTCACCTTGAAACAGAGATGTGAAGTCTAATGCAGATAGAAAACAAAGGAGTGCTTCTCTCTATATTCTTGTCTTGTTTCCCTCTCCACCTCTCTGTTGATTAATAAGCTTATCCTTGAACCAATAACACACTGTCTAATTTACTGTGGCTTCACAGTAAGTTTTGGATTAAGGGAATATAAATACTCAAATTTGTCTTTTCTTTTAAAAATTGCTTTGAAAACAAATGTAGGTTGCTTGTCCTTCCACACAAATATTAGGGTTAATTTGTAAATTTTGATAGTGATTACACTGAAACTGTTGATCAATATGGGGAGAACTGTCATCTTAATGATATTGATTCTTTCAATCAATGAACATGGAATCTCTCTTCATTCATTTGGATCTTTAATTTTGCTCAGTAATACTTTGCAGCTTTTAGTGTTTAAGTTCGGTTCTTTGTTAAATTTATTGCTATGTATTTTATATTTTGATAATATTTTAAATGGATTTTTTTCTTAATTTTATTTTCAAATTGTGTTGCTAATATTTTGAAACACAATTAAATCCTGCAACCTTGATAAATGAGTTTATTGGATCTAGTACAGTCTTTCCTTTTTTATTTTTCGTTCTCTCTCTCCCTCTTTCTTTCTTTTTGATTCCTTGGGATTTTCTACATATGGAACCATGTCACCTATGAATATAGGCAGTATTGCTTCTTCCAATGCAACATGGATATCATGATTTAGTTTTCCCTGATTGCACTATCTAGAACCTCCAGTACAATGCTGAAAAGAAATGGTAAGAGTGCATGTGTGTTAAGTCGCTTCAGTCGTGTCTCTTTGTGACTCAGTAGAATGTAGCCCGCCAGGCTCCTCTGTCTATGTGCATTCTCTAGGCAAGAATAATGGAGTGGGTTGTCATGCCCTCCTCCAGAAGACCTTCCCAAACCAGAGATCTAACCATGTCTCTTATTAATCTCTTGCATGGCAGGCTGGTTCTTTACCGTAGTGTTACCTGGGAAGCCCCAGGTTCAATATGGAGGTCATGATTTATTTTCTCTTGATTGCACTGTCTAGAACCTCCAGCATAATGTTGAAAAGAAATGGTAAGAGTTGACATCCTCAAATTGCATCCCCTGCTCCCAGTCCCTATTAGGCAAAGAACATACTGGGCAAGGCTGTCAGCTGAGTGTCCCATTTTCTCATTTCTGTAATGTCTTTTGTATCATTTGTTTGCATGACAATGATCCATCTGTTGGATATAAATTTTGAACGTGAAGATTAAATTCAAACATGTCTAAGGGTTTAAAGATATAGATGACACTGATATATTAAACATTTCAAAGAAAATCTGAAATCACTGAGAAAGTGAAAGAAAGAGAAGAGAAGATCGGGGAGCAGAGGGGAAAAGGAACGAAGAGGGAAAGAAATCCTTAAATAAGACAGCTAATTCAAAACAGAAATTTATTCTCTAGTCATATAACTTGAGAAACTTAACTTTTCTCATCTTCAAATGGGAGAGAATACAAGCAATGGTCTCATAGGCAAGGTTGCTGCTGCTGCTAAGTTGCTTCAGTCGTGTCCGACTCTGTGAGACCCCAGAGACAGCAGTCCACCAGGCTCCCCCATCTCTGGGGTCCTCCAGGCATGAACACTGGAGTGGGTTGCCATTTCCTTCTCCAATGCATGAAAGTGAAAAGTGAAAGTGAAGTCACTCAGTCGTGTCCAACTCTTCGCGACCCCGTGGACTACAGCCCACCAGGCTCCTCCATCCATGGGATTTTTCAGGCAAGAGTACTTGAGTGGGGTGCCATTGCCTTCTCCACATAGGCAAGGTTAGAAGATTATTAATGAGATGCTTGGCCCAAGCATGGCAGCTGGTGTTTCCCTACATGATCTTTAGCAATTATTAAGCCAACATATTATCAATTCCTTTTCAAAAGACACTGTTAGGTTGGGAAACAGGAGAAAAAAACTTCTCATTAAATTTAAATCAAGCTTTCTCTAATATTTACTTCAAATTTCTATGAGTCAGGGTAATTGACATGTATCAGTATGTTAGTTTCAAGTATATAATATGATTCAATATTTTTATATATTGCAAAATTATCATGACAATCATTCAAATTAACATCCATCTTCATACATAGCTAAACATTTTTTCATGATAAACTTAAGATTTCCTCTCACAAATTTTTAAATGTATAACAATATTATTAATTATAGGCAACATACTATACATTACATTAAAGTAAACCCATTACTTATTAATATTTACAACTCTAAATTTGCATGTTTTAAATCTCTTCACCCATCTTGCCCAACTCCCATGCTTTGCCTATGTCAATAACAAATCTGTTCTCTGTACCTATGAGATTTTCCTCCTTTTGTTGTTTTTGTTGTTTAGATTTAGTATTTATCTGTCTGGATTATTTTATTAGCAAAATGCTCTCGTTTCATCAATGTTGTCTCAAACGGCAACATTTTATTATGTGTGTGTGTGTGTGTGAATTGTTGTATAGATGTATGTTCTTCTGTTTAGTTGCTAAGTTATCTCAGACTGTCTAGGACTCTATGGACTCCTCCGTCCATGGGAATTCCCAGGCAAGAATTCAGGAGTGGATTGTCATTTCCTTCAGGGATTCTTCCTAATCCAAGGATAAAACCTGGGTCTCCTGCATTGGCAGACAGATTCTTTACCATCTGAGCCACAGGGAAGCCTGAAATGAACATGGAGAAGGTGAATACATTTGTTTTCTTCAGATAAATACATAGAAATGGAATTGCTGAATTATATAATAGTTCTATTTTCAATGTTTAAAGGAACCTCCATACTGTTTTCCATAGTGGTTGCACGAGTTGACATGGTTACCAAGAGGGAACAAAAATTCCCTTTATGCCACATCTTAAACAACAATTGTTATTTTTTGTCTTTTTAATAATAGCCATTCTAAGATAATCACGATGGTAGGATCACTCACCTAGAGCCAGACATTCTGGAATGCGAGGTCAAGTGGGCCTTAGGAAGCATCGCTACAAACAAAGATAGTGGAGATGATGGAATTCCAGCTGAACTATTTCAAATCCTAAAAGATGATGCTATGAAAGTGCTGCACTGAATATGCCGGCAAATTTGGAAAACTCAGCAGTGGCCACAGGACTGGAAAAGGTCAGTTTTAATGCCAATTCCAAAGAAAGGCAATGCCAAAGAAAGATCAAACTACTGCACAATAGCACTCATCTCACACACTAGTAAAGTAATGTTTAAAATTCTTCAAGACAGGCTTCAACAGTACGTGAACCGTGAACTTCCAGATGATCAAGCTGAGTTTAGGAAAGACAGAGGAACCAGAGATTAAATTTCCAACATCTGTTGGATCATCAAAAAGGCAAGAGAGGTCCAGAAAAACATCTACTTCTGCTTTATTGACTACACCAAAGCCTTTGACTGTGTGAATCACAACAAACTGTGGAGAATTCTTAAAGATATGAGAATACCAGACCAGCTGACCTGCCTCCTAAGAAATCTGTATGCAGGTCAGGAAGCAAGAGTTAGAACTGGACATGGAACAACAGACTGGTTCCAAATCGGGAAAGGAGTACATCAAGGCTGTATGTTGTCACCCTGCTTATTTAATCTATATAAAGAGTAAATCATGAGAAATGCTGGGCTGGAAGAAGCACAAGCTAGAATCAAGATTGCTGGGAGAAATATCAATAACCTCAGATAAGCAGAGCACACCATGCTTATGACAGAAATCAAAGAAGAACTAAAGAGCCTCTAGATGAAAGTGAAAGAGGAGAGTGAAAAAGTTGGCTTAAAGCTCCACATTCAGAAAACTAAGATCATGGCCTCTGGTCCCATCACATCATGGCAAATAGATGGGGAAAGAGTGGAAACAGTGACAGACTTTATTTCTTGGGGCTCCAAAGTCATAGCAGATGGTGACTGAAACCATTAAATTAAAAGACACTTGCTCCTTGGAAGAAAAGTTATGACCAACCTAGACAAAATACTAAAAGCCAGAGACATTACTTTGTCAGCAATGGTTTGTCTAGTCAAGGCTATGTTTTTTTTCCAGTGGTCATATATGGATATGAGAGTTGGACTATAAAGAAAGCTGAGCACTGAAGTATTAATGCTTTTGAACTGTGGTGTTGGAGAAGACTCTTGAGAGTCCCTTGGACTGCAAGGAGATCCAACCAGTCCATCCTAAAGGAAATCAGTCCTAAATATTCATTGGAAAGGCTGATGTTGAAGCTGAAACTGCGATACTACGGCCACCTAATGCAAAGAGCTGATTCATTTGAGAAGACCCTGATGCTGGGCAAGATTGAAGGCAGGTGGAGAAGGAGATGATAGAGGATGAGATGGTTGAATGGCATCACCGACTCAATGGGCATGAGTTTGAGTAAACTCCGGGAGTTGGTGATGGACAAGGAGGCCTGGTGTGCTGCAGTCCATGGGGTTGCAAAGAGTAAGACACTACTGAATGACTGAACTAAACTGAAGAAACAAGGGCTTACCTGTTGGCTCAGACAGAATCCACCAGCAATGCAGGAGATTCAAAAGATGCAAGTTAGATTTTTGGTGTGGGAAGATCCCCTGGTGCAGGGAATGGCTACACGCTGCAGTAATCTTGCCTAGAGAATTCCAGGGACAGAGGGACTTGGTGGGCTACAGTCTTTGGGATTGCAGAGTCAGACATGACTGAGTAACCAAGAATGCCTGCAAGAAACAAAAGTGCTATCTGATCTGATGAAAAAATCACAGAATACAATAAAACTTAGTCAAAGAGTTATCTCTAAAGTTCACTCATTTCTAATAGATTTTAAGGGAATTTACCTCAAAATTTATAGAAAATTTCCATTTGATATCAGCTGTTCCGTTTGATATAACTTGATATGCCTTACAAGTGGTAAGGCAGCCCCAGTCAGTCTTTATAATGTAACAGCTTTTAGCAGCAATACCGAATAATGATGTCCCTTCTCTAAACACATGCATCTCCCATAAATAAAGGATAATCTGGATTTAAATTGCATAACCAAATAACCAAATATTGCTACCCAGGGCCCAAGCTGTTCTATTTTTAGATTTTTATTAAATTAACCTTAAGGTTTTCACAAAATCCTCCAATATCTCCACAGAAGATCTATACTTTTGTCATCTGAATACAGAAATTATAGTGAGCAAAACGTATAAGCATGTTCGAGGATAAGAAGGCAACAGACTATTTTCTGTATTTCATAGGGTACATATAAATCTTAATACTGGAATTATAGCAAAGATTATGTAGATAGATATTCTCTCATATTGGGAATGGAACCAATGAACTAGTAGAACAGAGGGACACAAGTATCAGAGGACCAGAGAAATCAAATTGAAAATTTTAGTAAGTAAAATGTTTATAATTTTATTGATAATAAAATCAGTTGAACTATAAACAACAATGGATAAGTAGCTAGATTGGGAACTACTACTATAATTTCCAGGCTGCCTGCTTTTTAGAAATGAAAATTTTAAAAAGTCCAATGTTTGAAGCCAAAGGACTGAATCCTAAATGTATAATTTCAGGAAATGTGTCAAATAGTGGAGGAAATCCTTGCCTAGCAGAATTCTTTCCCAAGTGCCTCTCTAATAAGCCTATTTAGATGATTACCTAACCCTTGTGCATATACGACTGCCTTGCTTTGGCATTTATACTACAGAGTAAATTTTCTGGCTCCTCATTTGGTTCTATTTATGACACAACATGAGGCCATTTTTGGTGTTTGTCATGACGATTTGAGTAGTTTATGAGATAAACATGATTAACTATAAAGCCCATCTTTAATTGCTCAGGTGATAAAAGATAAATTAAAGACTGGTACAGCAGTTGGAAAATATGGGAGACATAAAAAGGAACACATCAGAAATTTTCTTAAATTCAGAGTTATTTCATCCGTTACCATATGAAAACACTTAACACAAATGGAAACTTGGTAGCTGTTGCTTTATCTTGTCAAGAAGTTTGTATAAATAACATGCTGGGAGGAAGTCATTAATTATTTCCCTTCTTCCCATTTTATGAATATCTGTATTAATATGCTTTAGTAAGACATTTTTCTTCCTTTCATTATGCATATGTAGACACACAAAAAAATTATGCTCTAGTAATCACAATTTGTTTTTACATCTTATTATGCACATTCTATAATCTAAATGCTTTGAAAAATGAATGTATAAATATTTTTATCTTCAGTGTGAAGCCATTAAGGTGTTAAAATATTTGAAAGTATAGTCCTCAGAAGGGCAGTTTGAATTTTTTATTGCTTTAGAAGTCAAAATAAAGCATAGAATTTCACTGAAAATGATCAAAAGGTAACATATAACAGATTTTTAAAATGTCAGTGATTTGTATCTAGCAGTATATGTTCACTTGACCTAAAAAGGTAAAATTGACTCTCATTCAAAACAAAACAAAACAAAAACCAGTTTACTTGTTGCTTTTATTTAACTTAAAAACTGGCTCTTTCAAACACAAATTCATAGTACCAACTAAAGTTAAGATCACGTAAGTGTATGTTATATTATAAGACTGCTGCTGCTGCTGCTAAGTCGCTTCAATCGTGTCCGACTCTGTGCGACACCAGATATGGCAGTCCACCAGGCTCCCCCGTCCCTGGGATTCTCCAGGCAAGAACACTGGAGTGGGTTGCCATTTCCTTCTCCAATGCATGAAAGTGAAAAGTGAAAGTGAAGTCGCTCAGTCGTGTCCGACTCCTAGCGACCCCATGGACTGCAGCCCACCAGGCTCCTCCGTCCATGGGATTTTCCATGCAAGAGTACTGGAGTGGGGTGCCATTGCCTTCTCTATATTATAAGACATTAAATATCAAAAGAGATGATTATTAGAAAGTCTTTCTGTATTATTATGCACTTTTGAATTTTCCATTACTAAATTAGAAGTATCCATTATTTATTAGATTCTACCATCTCTTCCAATCATTTTGTCTTCTGTATATTTTTATATTGCTGTTGCTTAAAATTAATTCAATTAGGGTTGGAACAGGTAAAAATTCATCATTAGAAAATGTTTTAAATTAGCAAATTATTTATCACACTTTTTATAAAACCAAATAGTTTAGAAGTCACAAATATAATTATGCCCATTGCTTAAATCATACCTTTTCCCACAAATTTGATATTCTTTGCATCTATATAATGCTTCCTGGACTACCAGAAAGAGGAAATTTTAAGATCAGGTGGATTTGAATTTTATTCATTTCTTAACATCCTGGGAACACAGTTTTCCTTTTTGAAAAAAGAAGGCAACTGATTTTTCATTAATAACCTGTCACATAAGGATAATAATTTCTAATTTCAGCAATATACATGATTAAATGAATGTTCTGTGTCCAGAAACAATGAGAAATTGTAGTTTTAAATACATATAGAAGATTTCAACAATATCAACAAGAAAAGAATACATGTATATCTGTGTGGGAGCTAATTTTCAGGATTAGAAATAAAGAGAGATCTCAAAGTCACAATGGGAGTCTCTTTCTGAAATGCCCATGGACAACAGGATGCCAAATACATCTTCTCTGAACAGGAGCCAAGATATAATTCATCAGCAGGAAACTGAAACCCAAATAAGGTCAGATTCTGAAGTGGGGCTACAAAAGCTCTCATAAAACTAGGAACAGAATTAAAATATTTTAATCTTATAAAATACATCTATAAAATTCTACAGTTAATATCATATTTAATGATAAAAGGCTGGATATTTTCCCTAAGATTGGAACCATACCTCTCATCACTGCTTATTTAGTAACATGCTATGTTCATAGCAATAAGACAAAAAAATATATAAAATGCATAAAGTTTGTAAAGGAAGAAATAAAGATATATTCACAATAGAATATAGAAAAAAATTCTTAAGTATCTCCAAGAAAATTAGAATTAATATTTGTGCTTAGGGCTTACCTGATGGCTCACTTGATAAAGAATACACTTATCAATGAAGGAGATTTGGGTTCAATCCCTGGGTTGGAAAGATCTCCTGGAGGAAGAAATGGCTATCCACTCCAGTGTTCTTGCCTGGAGAATCCCAATGGACAGAGAAGCCTGGCTGCAATCCATAGGGTCACAAAGAGTTGGATGCGACTGAGCAACTAAACACACACATTTGTGTTTAGCAAAGTTGTATAATTTATATGCAAAATCCAAGTGGTCTCTATATGAAAACAATAATCAGAAATGGAAATTTTAAAAATAGTTCCATTTAAAACAGCACATAAAATATAAAGGCACATTAAATCTAGCAAATCAGTACAGTAAATATACTAAATGAGTATCCTGAAGCCTACAAAACTTATGAAAGTAAAGATTATCTTGATCAATGAGAAGATAAGCCATGCTCATGGGTTTAAAAGATCAATATTATTAAGATGTCAATTCTCCCAATGTTTATCTATTGATGTAACAGTTCCGATCAAAATCCTAGATTTTTACAAAAATAATTAAGCTGATTCTAAAATTAGTGTGGAAAGTTAAAGGAATGAGAATAGTCTAAATGAATCTGAAAAATAAGTACAAAGATGGAAGAATTAGAAATAAAAAGACTCCAAATTATGAAAGAAATAAAACTGTCACTGTTTGCGGATGACATTATGCTGTACATAGAAAATCCTAAAGAGGCCACCAGGAAGCAACTAGAGCCAATCAATGATTTTGGTAAAGTTGCAGTATATAAAATAATTACACTGAAATCTTTTGCAGTCCCATAATGGTAACAATGAAAGATCATGAAGAGAAATCAGAAAACTATGTCATTTACCATCACAATAAAAAGAATAAAATACCTGGGTATAAACTACCTAAGGAGACAAAAGACCTATACTCAGAAAACTGGGATACTGATAAAATAAATCAAAGATGACACAAAGAGATAGAAAGAAATACCATGTTCTTTGATTCGAGGAATTACTGTTATGAATATGACTATAGTACTCAAAGCAATCTACAGATTCAATGCAATGCCTATCAAATTACCAATGGCATATTTCACAGAATTAGAACAAAAATTGTCACAATTTGTATGGAAATGCAAGAGACCTCAAATAGACAAAGCAATCTTGAGAAAGAAAAACAGAGCTGGAGGTATCAGGCTTCCTGACTTCAGACTATACTGCAAAGCTACAGTAATCAAGGCAGTATGGTGCTGGCATAAAAACAGAATTATATATCAAAGGAACAGGCTAGAAAGCCCAGAGATAAACTCATGCTTCTATGGTCACCTAATCCATGAGAAATTATATGGAGAAAAGGGAACCATCATACATTGTTCATGGGAATGTAAATGTAGAGTGGTGTATAGCCACTGTGGACAACAGTATGGAAGGTCCTCAATAAAAGTAAAAATGTAACTACTACATGATCGAGAAATCCCACTCCTGGGTATATAATTGGAAAAAATCATAATTCAAAAATATGCATGCACACCAATTTTCATTGCAGGACTATATATAATAGCTAGAACATGGAAGCAACCTAAGTGTCCATTGACAGTGGAGTCAAGAAAACGGTGGATTTTATTACTATATTACTGTAATTACAGTAATTACTATATTACTGAACTATTAGCCATAAAAAGGAATGAAAGAGTGCCATTTTCAGAGACATGGATAGGACTAAAAACTGTCATATAGAGTGAAGTAAGTTAGACAAAAATATTGTATTATCACTGATATGTTTATATACATATAGACAAATGATATAGGTGAACATATTTGTAAAGCAGAAAGAGAGACACAGATTTAGAGCACAAATTCATGGCTATCTATGGGGAAAGGGGAAGGGTAGGAAGAATTCAGAAATTGAGATTGACATGTATAAACTACTATGTATCAAATAGGTCTTCCCTGATGGTTCAGAAGGCTTCCCTGACAGCTCAGTTGATAAAAAAAAATCCATTTGCAATGCAGGAGACCCTGTTCAATTCCTGGGTCAGTATGATCTGCTGGAGAAGGGATAGTCTATCCACTCCAGTAATGTTGGACTTCTTTTGTGGCTCAACTGGTAAAGAATCCACCTGCAATGTGGGAGACCTGCGTTCAATCCCTGGGTTGGGAAAATCCCCTGGAGAAGGGAAAGGGTACCCACTCCAATATTCTGGCCTAGAGAATTCCATGGACTGTATAGTCCATTGGGTTGTAAAGAGTAGGACACGACTGAGTGACTTTTACTTTCACT
This sequence comes from Bos indicus, assembly GCF_029378745.1. Taxonomy (NCBI): domain Eukaryota; kingdom Metazoa; phylum Chordata; class Mammalia; order Artiodactyla; family Bovidae; genus Bos; species Bos indicus. The sequence continues at coordinate 56,908,446 of NC_091770.1, forward strand.
TTCTGGTGTTTCAGAGGTAAAGAATCCACCTGCCAATGAAGGAAAGGTGGATTCAATCTCAAAATCAGGAAGACCCCATGAAGAAGGAAACAGCAACCCACTCCAGTATTCTTGCCTGGGAAATCCCATGAACAGTGGAGCTTAGCAGGCTGTACTCCATGGGGTTGCAAAAGAGTCAGATACAACTTAGCCACTATAGAGCAATGATGTGTAAAATAACTAATGAGAACCTACTGCATAGCATAGGGCACTCTACTCAATGTTATGTGGTGACCTAAATGGGAAAGAAATCTAAAAAAAGAAGGGATATATGCATTTGTATAACTGATTCACTTTGCTGTATAGCAGAAACTAACACGATATTGTAAAGCAAATATCCTCCAATAAAACTTTTTAAAAAAGAAAAATTGAAGACGTACAACTTTTAAATTTAAGATTTACTCTAAATACAGTAAACAGGATGCTGAATATGGCTAAAGAACAGACACAGAAATCAATAAAACAAAAATCTAGAAATTTACCCACTCATAAGTAGTTAATTGATTTTTCATATAGGTACAAAGGAAATCCAATGACGAATATAATAATCCTTTCAACAAATGGTGATGGAAAAGTTGAATGTGTGTATGTGTGTGTGTGTGTGTGTGTGTGTGTTATGTCCAACTCTTTGCAACCCCATAGACTATATAGCCTGCCAGCCTCTGTCCATATGATTTTCCTAACAAGTACACTGTAGGGTATTGCCATTTCCTACTTCAGGGGATACCTGTGGCAGATGCATGTTGATGTATGGCAAAACCAATACAATATTGTAAAGTAAAAATAATAATAACAATAATAATAAATCTAAAAAAAAAGAAAAACAAAAAAATTTAATGCCTCACCTCATACAAAAACAACTCAAAATGAATCATAGATTTTAAAAAATCCTAGTGTTATAAAACTTCTATAGGAAACATATGGGAAAATCTTTGCAGTCTTCAAATAAATATTTTTTTGTGTATCAGAGCAAAAACACAATTGATAATGAAAAAAAATGAATTTTACTTCATCCAAACTGTAAACTGTTGCTCTTGAAAAGATAATGCAGAGAAAATAAAGCAATAAGACATGACCTAGGAGAAAATAATTTTAATATTTATATATGACAAAGATTTTGTAGTTAGAAAATATTAAGAACTATAATCTCAATAAAAATATTCAAATTGATAAAATGAAAGAATATTTGAACAAACAGTTCAGCAAAGAAGATATTCAGGTGGAAAATGAGCACACGAGAAAATGCTCAGCATCAGTTCATTATGCAGAGGAACAAAAATTTCCAATGATTTGCTGTGAATATCATATTTTACATCCATTTTCTAAAACACTGTGTGAATTTCTTATAAAATTAAGTATGTACCTATTACCCTATTAGTTAGGCTTGGGATTTTAGTACCTTAATTTGGGTACACATGACTGGTCAATATAGAATTAGAGGAATATAGGTTTTGCAAAGAAATATAAATGTGTAGACTCTGAGGAGCATAATTCATATCAGATGTAGAATTAATAAAGAAGGGTGAATAAGTGAGATTTTTCAAAAGCCTAAGGGTAGTACAATAATAAATAAAAACTAATTGGAAATAAATGAAATAGTTCAAAATGCTCAAATATAGGGGAGTATACATAACCCTAGGCTAAATTATTATGCTGTACTGTCAAACGGAGAAACTATACTGTAAAAACATTACAAAGTTTTAAAAATTAAAATAATATTATGATAAATGAAAGGAAAAATTCTAATTATGAATATTACAAAAAATAAATAAAAAGGATGATAGATGAGAAAATCAGGACTATGGTTTTTCTATAGTTAATGTAAAAGAAATCAGATTGAAAATCTTTATAAAAAGCCAAGTATCTTAGACAATAAAAAATTCACATTTTTTTTTGAAGACAGCAATAGTACAAACATAAGTTAGAATAACATCAAATTTCTTTTCTTTTTTTTTTTGTTGACTTCAGGATGATCATTTGTATTTTATGTCTTTTTTTTTTATTTTATTTTATTTTTAAATTTTACAATATTGTGTTAGTTTTGCCAAATATCGAAATGAATCCGCCACAGGTATACATGTGTTCCCCATCCTGAACCCTCCTCCCTCCTCCCTCCCCATACCATCCCTCTGGGTTGTCCCAGTGCACCAGCCCCAAGCATCCAGTATTGTGCATCGAACCTGGACTGGCGACTCGCTTCATACATGATATTATACATGTTTCAATACCTTTCTCCCAAATCTTCCCACCCTCTCCCTCTCCCACAGAGTCCATAAGACTGTTCTATACATCAGTGTCTCTTTTGCTGTCTCGTATACAGGGTTATTGTTACCGTCTTTCTAAATTCCATATATATGCGTTAGTATACTGTATTGGTGTTTTTCTTTCTGGCTTACTTCACTCTGTATAATAGGCTCCAGTTTCATCCACCTCATTAGAACTGATTCAAATGTATTCTTTTTAATGGCTGAGTAATACTCCATTGTGTATATGTACCACAGCTTTCTTATCCATTCATCTGCTGATGGGCATCTAGGTTGCTTCCATGTCCTGGCTATTATAAATAGTGCTGCGATGAACATTGGGGTACACGTGTCTCTTTCCCTTCTGGTTTCCTCAGTGTGTATGCCCAGCAGTGGGATTGCTGGATCATAAGGCAGTTCTATTTCCAGTTTTTTGAAGAATCTCCACACTGTTCTCCATAGTGGCTGTACTAGTTTGCATTCCCACCAACAGTGTAAGAGGCTTCCCTTTTCTCCGCACCCTCTCCAGCATTTATTGCTTGTAGACTTTTGGATCGCAGCCATTCTGACTGGTGTGAAATGGCACCTCATAGTGGTTTTGATTTGCATTTCTCTGATAATGAGTGATGTTGAGCATCTTTTCATGTGTTTGTTAGCCATCTGTATGTCTTCTTTGGAGAAATGTCTTTTTAGTTCTTTGGCCCATTTTTTGATTGGGTCATTTATTTTTCTGGAGTTGAGCTGTAGGAGTTGCTTGTATATTTTTGAGATTAGTTGTTTGTCAGTTGCTTCATTTGCTATTATTTTCTCCCATTCTGAAGGCTGCCTTTTCACCTTGCTAATAATTTCCTTTGATGTGCAGAAGCTTTTAAGTTTAATTAGGTCCCATTTGTTTATTTTTGCTTTTATTTCCAATATTCTGGGAGGTGGGTCATAGAGGATCCTGCTGTGATGTATGTCAGAGAGTGTTTTGCCTATGTTCTCCTCTAGGAGTTTTATAGTTTCTCGTCTTACGTTTAGATCTTTAATCCATTTTGAGTTTATTTTTGTGTATGGTGTTAGAAAGTGTAAAGACTATACCAGAAAATTACTAGAACTAATCAATGATTATAGTAAAGTTGCAGGATATAAAATCAACACACAGAAATCCCTTGCATTCCTATACACTAATAATGAGAAAACAGAAAGAGAAATTAAGGAAACAATTCCATTCACCATTGCAACGGAAAGAATTAAATACTTAGGAATATATCTACCTAAAGAAACTAAAGACCTATATATAGAAAACTATAAAACACTGATGAAAGAAATCAAAGAGGACACTAATAGATGGAAAAATATACCATGTTCATGGATTGGAAGAATGAATATAGTGAAAATGAGTATACTATCCAAAGCAATTTATAGATTCAATGCAATCCCTATCAAGCTATCAACGGTACTCTTCACAGAGCTAGAACAAAAAATTCCACAATTTGTATGGAAATACAAAAAAACCTCGAATAGCCAAAGCTATCTTGAGAAAGAAGAATGAAACTGGAGGGATCAACCTACCTGACTTCAGGCTCTACTTACAAAGCCACAGTCATCAAGACAGTATGGTACTGGCACAAAGACAGAAATATAGATCAATGGAACAAAATAGAAAGCCCAGAGATAAATCCACACACATATGGACACCTTATCTTTGACAAAGGAGGCAAGAATATACAATGGATTAAAGACAATCTCTTTAACAAGTGGTGCTGGGAAAACTGGTCAACCACTTGTAAAAGAATGAAACTAGAATAACATCAAATTTCTTAACAAAAACTTTAAGGAGAAAATAGACATTTTCAAAGTTTTGAGGAAAAGAAATTGTATCCTATACTTTTATATCTGGTTCACTACTTTTGAAATGAAAGATTAAAATAGAATATTTCAGAAAGCAAGAGAATAAAGCAGAAGACAAGGAAGAAAATGAATCTAATGGGAAACTATGCAGCAGTCCCCCACCTTCCTCTCATACCCAGAAACAGAACAAAAGTCCATTTGCTATCAACACAGGCAAGGAAACCAGGAAGTGAAAGTGTGCTGAGAGAAGTTGGTTGTCTAGGGAAATATTACACATATTTAAAGATGGATTAGGGAAAAATAAATATAAATATGATTATTAAGGAAACATCAGACAGAGATTTAAATGAATAATTTTCAATCTAGCAGCTGAAATGCACTCTATGTAACTGAAAGCAGAAAGAAGTAAAAAAAAAGAAAAGAAAAGAAAAAAGGAAGGAAAAAATAAAAATTCACAAAATATAAAGCATGAGTTAAAAAAGCAAATATATCCATATATAATATATAATAATAATCATAAGAGATTAAATTTAAAAATTAAAGTGGAGATACTCTCAGGCTCAACAATCACATGAAATTCAATATTTTGAAATTTAAACAAACAGACTTTAAATAGATATGATTCAGAAAAATAAAAATAAAGATTAGAAACATGGGCAAAAGGAAAAGATGTTAAATAAATTTAATTTCAGAGAGAAACAAAATTTAAGATGAGAAATGAAGAATAAAACTGTGTTCTGATAAAGATAATGAAGACAGCATTGAGAATAGCTCATGAATATGCATCTAACTGACTTCCTTCAAAATACAGGAAAATATAACTATCAAAGATGGAAAAATAGACAAATAATTATTTGTGAATGATTTTAAATCATTAACAGAAAAAAATAAGCAAAAACAGAAAAGGAAAGATTTGGTGTGTGTGCTTGTGTCTATGGTGTATGTATAAAAATAAGGTCTTATCAGTGGAGAAACAGAAAAATAGATGTTAGATGTTAAATAGCTAGATAGAGGACAGTTAGCTCTAACATGAGATATAGAGAAAGCACTATCTTTTTTAAACATACAGATCATTTGTAGAAATCAGCTATATAGGAGGCCGAAATAAAGTCTCAGAAAGGTAATAAATATGAGAGTATACTCAGAATCACAAAAAAGTTTTTTTTTTTTTTTTAATGTATGGAAACAGCCACATTTGTTGAGTATTCTAACAGCTATAGCTTACATATAATTTTTATAATATATATTATCATAAATAATAAAACATGTATGTTTTGAGGCTCAAAGACTTTAATAAATCCACTTTTAGATACCAGAGTAAGGGGATGTGGTTGTCCATTTTAGAAGGGGCAATGGTCCTGTTGTTGTTCAGTCATGTGTGACACTGCAACTCCATGGACTGTAGCATGCCAGACTCCTCTGTCCTCCCCTATCTCCCAGAGTTTGCTCAAACTCATGTCCATTAAGTTGGTGATGCTATCTAACCATCTCATCCTCTGCCACCCCCTTCTCCTTTTGCCTTCACTCTTTCCCAGCATTAGGGTCTTTTCAATTGAGTCGGCTCTTCACATTAGGTGGCCAAAATATTGGAGTTTCAGCCAGTCCTTCCAATGAAAATTCAGGGTTGACTTCCTTTAATTGACTGAATTGATCTCCCTGCAGTCCAAGGGAATCTTCAAGTCTTTTCTAGAACCACAATTCAAAAGAATCAATTCTTTTTCACTCAGCCTTCTTTATGGTCCAATTCTCACATCTGTACATGACTACTAGAAAGTCCACAGCATTGACTATATGGACTGTAGTTGGAAAAGTAATGTTTCTGCTTTTTAGTAAACTAAAGTTTTGCCATAGCTTTCCTTCCAAGGAGCAAGTGTCTTTTAGTTTTATGGCTGAAGTAACTGTCCACGGTGATTTGGGGACTCAAGAAAATCTGTCACTGCTTCCATATTTTCCCCTTCTATTTGTCATGGAGTAATGGGACTGGATGCCATGATCTTAATTTATTTTTGTTATGATCTTAGATTTTGAATGTTGAATTCCAAACCAACTTTTTCACTCTCCTCTTTCACCTTCAACAAGAGGCTCATTCATTCTGCTCAACTTCTGCCATTAGGGTGGTATCATCTGCATATGTGAAGTTGCTGATATTTCTCCCAGAAATCTTGATTCCTCCTTGTGATTTATCATCCAACCTGACACTTTGCATGATGTACTCTGTACTTATTTGATAGAACTCAAATAAGCAGGGTGACATTATACAGCCTTGTAAGACTCCTAACCAGACTCCTAACTGATTTTGAACCAGTACTTTGTTCCACATCCAGTTCTAACTGTTGCTTCTTGACCAACATATAGCTTTCTCAGGAGGCAGATAAGGTGGTCTATATTCCCATCTCTTTAAGAATTTTCCACAGCTTGTTGCAATCCACATAATTAAAGGCTTTCAAGAGGTCAATGAAGCAGAAATAGATATTTTTCTAGAATTCCCTTGCTTTCTCCATGATCCAATGAATGTTGGCAACTTGAACTCTGGTTCATTTTCCTCTTCGAAACCCAACTTGTTCTTCTGGAGGTTATTGGTTCACATACTGCTGAAGCCTATATCCTAGGTGGACCTGGCCATCTGATAATTCCCTAGTTGCCATGAGCAAAAGTGACAGAACTGTCTCTTTTTCCAGGACTGAGCAGCAGTGGTTCACTTCTGGCCTTTGCTGATTCAGGTTGGTCCTTAAGTAGCCTGGGAGGAAGTTGTGGCCCAATCTGTCCTGGGAAGGGTCTGCACTCAGCAGCCCTGTCTCTACCATTTTTTTTTTTTTTCCTGTCACATTTAAGAGTGCTCATATCTGGCTCTGAGAACCAGGGGAAGAATGGTGTGGCCAGACCAGTCTGAAGGGACTTTGGCAAACAAACAAAACAACTCATTCCAGGTCATGACAACTCACATTCTTTCTTTGTACTATTTAATACAGTGTAAATAGAACATAGATTATAGGACACCTTTTATAACAGTTTCTATATTTTGTTCTGTAGAGCAATATTTTTTTTTCCATTGCCACATATAATTTTCTGATATTATCAGTCACTTAGCTTGGGATTGTTATACCATTAAGAATAAGTTCCCTTTGTTCAAGTGAACAAAACTATATTTGTGTTATAAAAGAAAATATACAAAGAGAAGGAATATGCATATGTATAGTTCAAATGAATGTGAGTTTAGTCACTGCATGTAGAACTAGCAGAAAAAATAACTTATTTATTTATTTTTGTACTCAGTGAATTTTGTTACCTATCATAAAAGCAAAGGATCTAGAATTTAAAAGATTGTTATTACCAATCAAAATTTGCTCTTTAGTTGCTCTGAACTCACCTAAGTTCTGGTAACAGTGGGTTTCTTCTTACAGGTTTGCCATTGAAACTAACATTTTTATGAAAATAAGGAGTAAGAAAGTGCAATTTGATCATCAATTTTAGAGTTTTCGTGTAACAGTATTTAGCATTTTGGACAGGCTTGATGGCCTTGCACTATATTTGGGGAGCAGAGCCAGTTGTACTCAAAGCAGTACCACTTGACTAGAGCTTCAGAGACTGTTGCTAAGATAAATCAAAGGCAGCAAAGAACCAGAGAGAATGTGACAGAAACTAGCATAGGGCAATACCGTTAAAGTGCAATTAAGGGTATTTAATACTCTGTCAATGAGGACAACTCTGCCATTACCCAATGTGTACCACACATACAATGTCTTTGTCATTTCTCAATGGAGGACAGTTAAGTTTGAAACTTTATCAACCATATATTAATAGCAGAGGTCACACAGTATTTCTTTCAAATTCTGGCTTATTAAGAGGAAAGCAAGCTTCATTTTACACAAGTTGATATTTTTGTGGTTTCAACTGGTGCTGATATTATGAAACACACATTAGTTGGGATTCTTTTGTTGTTCAAAAATCAGGAGACAGTGGCTTGTTTCCCAATAGTAAAGCAGTACAAATTCTGACTTGAAATTTTTTCATGCTTCTTTTTTTCTTCTAACAAAGCAGTACCCAAGGACAGTTTTGTCTATAGTTCAGTCTTCACAATCCACTCCAGGATTTACCAACCATATCTGAGTTTCTTTTAATTAACTGTAATCACAGATTCACTGTCTTTATTTCAGTGGTAGAGAATCTTTGTTTCCCAGTTTTAACAATTTTATTCTTACAGTTTTATCTCTGCAGCTTACAAGGGAGCATTTTACTCTGAATTTCCAATCTTTCTCAGAAGTATATCAAGGGAAAAACAACCTTTCTTCTAGAATATATTTCCCCTGCTTGTCCCTCTGGATTGTCTTTTTAAATTTTAGCTCAGATTTTGCCACTTTTATGAAGTTGCCCTGACCACTTACAGGCTGACTTAGTGTATCTTTCTCCAATGACAAAACTATACTTTGAATATAGTTCCATTTTCAGAAATTATTATTTACTCTGTCATCAGTTATATTTTATCTTTAAACTGTATCATGAACAAGTAATAGAGAGAAGCTAACATCTACCCTGACCCCATCAAGGTCCCAAGGGCTTAAGATAGAAATAAAAAAATAATTTAAAACATATTTTCGAATGAATGAACCCAACCACATGAAATCAACATTTTTTTCTTCTCACATTAGCAATAATCATGTGGAACTTTCTTCAACCCACTACAGGTTCTTTATACATCTACACACAGGAAAAAATGCAATCAAAGCCCTGAACTTAACCATGTAATCTCTAGGCTCAACCTAGAAAGCACCTTCTCCTGTTACAGTTGGAGGCTGAATTATTGATTTTATCACTGTTCTGAAAATATCTTTGCAATAATCAATACTGTGATCAAGGAATCTATAGTTACATATAATGGTAACATATGCACTGTGTATTCAAAACAAATCACCTAAAAGCAAAATTAAATTAAAAACCCAAGGGAAATATATGCACTCAATATGTGATTTAATAAAAATTATTCTTTCTCTCAAATTAAACATAATCAGATTAAGCATATAAATTGAGATAGTTTAAAAATATTTTGTTTAGATTAAAACTAAGTCAACTGCATAAAATATGACAAAGATTAAAAATATTTTATATAAAATAAAAAAATAAAAACTTTATACTTTGTCCTTGAGAAGCAGAGTAAACAGAAGTATTCTAATAGCCACTGTGAAAAGTGAAAGTGAAAGTTGCTCAGTCGTGTCAGACTCTTGGTGACCCCATGGACTGTATAGTCCATGGAATTCTCCAGGCCAGAATACTGGAGTGGGTAGCCTTTCCCTTCTCCAGGGGATCTTCCCAACCCAGGGATCAAACACAGGTCTCCTGCATTGCAGGTGGATTCTTTACCACCTGACCAATAAGGGAAGCCCAAGAAATACTGGAGTGGGTAGCCTATCCCTTCTCCAGTGGATATTCCTGACCCAGGAATCGAATCAGGGTCTTCTGCATTGCAGGCCGATTCTTTACAAACTGAGCTATCAGGGAAGCCACTGTAAAATGCCAAAAAAAAAAAAAAAAAATGTTGAATCTCAAATTCTTATTCCTAGCAATTAACATAATCCAATGAGACTGAAATTTAACTCAAGCTTATGTTAAGTTACTAAAAATAAAGCCTTATTTTCTAAAGCAGATGTTATTTATTTCATTCACCTATATCCCAAGTGGGAGCAGAATAGGAGATGATGAGGTATGTGTATAAACTCATCTCTCAAGGATAAATCAGTGATCACTGGTTTAAATACCCTTTTTGTTTGAAGTTTTTCTCTTTTTGATAAATATTGCATCAATATAAATCAAACTCTCAGAAAGAATTCTCCCTTCTTCCCTCTGTTCTTTCACAATATGGTGCCTAAATGTAGTGAACAGGAGTCTTCACAGTAACTATTGGCAGGAGGGAGGAATTACATATGCTGTGTTTCTCTAGGGCCTCCAGCTGAGCTATTGTAGCTCACTTATGTCTAGGGAGCAGCCTCTTCCCACACCTACCCCACTTGTGATATGCCTGGTGCTGCCTGACCTTTGGGGATGTGCTGGTGCCCAAGGATGCTGGCAATTAACCAGATGATTGTCAATCACTTGTCATCATCTCTTTTCACTGGGTTTTCCTCACATAGCTTCATATTCCGAACCAAAGGTCCCTAACATCCTTTCCATATTTCTGGGATCCTATGTGGGTAAAAAACGAAAATCTCAGTGTCCTGCATACTGTGCACAAGACATGGAATAGCAGCAGCATTAGCCCATGAGATCTATTTCACCAATCTCCTTCTGCCAAACATATTCTATTGCTCTGATACCATTTGAAACAACACTAAAGTGAAACTTCTCCTAAGGATTGAATCCCACCCAAACTCTAGGGAATGCCCAGGACAATAGGCCACAGGCTCCAATATTTTCAAAGTCCCCAGATATATTTGGAGAGTTCCACTAGTTACAGTTCTTCATTTCTCCTTCCCTATGTCTCTGAAGCTAGCTAGAGATGTAGAACTTTGATCGTTTGCATTTTTCAGCAAATTCTTATACATCATCACTTCTATCTTCTCTTTCAACACCTATCCTCATTGTAGCAGGTCTCAATCTTTACTATGCAAGAGAATTGCCTGGAGGGCTTCATGAATCTAGATAGCTAGACCTCACTCCTAGGGTATAGTCCTGGGAAGGAGCATAGAATTTCCATTTCTAGTAAGTTCTAGGATGATACTAATGTTCGTAGTCTAGGGGCAACACTTTGAGAAGCACTGACTTACAGAAAAGGTATCATACAAGTACATGAGCACCACTTTTTAAAAAATAAATTTACTGAGGTATAACTGATATAAAAAATTGCATATATGTAATGTATACAATTTGATGAGCTTTAACATAAAATATATACACCTGTAAAACTATCACAAACTCAAGGTAACAGACATAACCATTACCTCTAAAAGTTCCCTTGTGCCCTTTCATTTTTGTTTTTGTCTTTTTATTCTGTCAAGAACACTTAAGGTAAGATCTACCCTCTTTTATTGGTTTATAACTTGCATGTAATAGTACATTAGTTTCAGGTATACACCACAGAGAGTCAATATTTATGTGCATTTCAAAATAGTCACCACAATAAGTCTAATTACCATCTGTCACCAAAAAGTTATTATAACATTATTAACTGTAATCCATATGCTCCCCATTAACACATTTTAAGCACACAATACAGTGATATTAACTATAGACTCTATATTGTACAGCAGCTCTCTAAACTCTATTCATTTTACATAACTGAAACTTTATATTTCAGTTGAAATATAAAATTGAAAATTTTATATTGAAAATTTCGATTCCGGCCCCCCACCCCAATCTCTGGCCACCACCATTCTAATCTCTGCTTCTCTGAGTCTATTCTAGATTCCTCAAATTAGTGGAAGCATTCAGGATACAAGCACCGCCGCCGCCGCCAAGTCGCTTCAGTCGTGTCCGACTCTGTGCGACCCCATGGACTGCAGCCTACTAGGCTTCTCCGTCCATGGGATTCTCCAGGCAAGAACACTGGAGTGGGTTGCCATTTCCTTCTCCAATGCATGAAAGTGGAAAGTGAAAGTGAAGTCACTCAGTCGTATCTGACTCTTAGCGACCCCATGGACTGCAGCCTACCAGGCTCCTCCGTCCATGGGATTTTCCGGGCAACAGTACTGGAGTGGGGTGCCATTGCCTTCTCCGGATATAAGCACAGCTGTTGATAACTTCGGAGAAAGCAATGGCAACCCACGATAACTTAGTGGTAGCTCAAGGAATGTGTAAAACTTTCTATTTTATTTTTTAAGCTAGACTTCGATTTCAAAACTATTGCTTTGCAAGGAGTAAAGAAGAAATAACAGTCAAAGTTGAGAAATGATTTTGTTTCTCTAGCTGGTAATTTATCTTTCCCTTGCAGCACTGAAACTCATTGATTCAATAGGAGGGAAGCCAGAGGGCAAGAGGATTTTAAGGACATAAGATATTTCAAAAAATATATCCTTTCTAAAAAATGAACAAAAAATAAGATGGAAACTAGCAAACAATACCCATATTACTGAAACTAAAAGAAGGGTCACAGTGTTATGTCATAATTTTTTAAAAAGTGGTGAACAGGGAAAGAAAGAGAAAAATATAGCAATAACAAAGTCTTAGTTTCTACCTCAGCCTTCCCAGAAGCAGTACTGGGAAGCCAGTGAGATACAATCTCACAAACGTTTCATATTTGAAAAAAAAGTAGACTGAAGAGATAATTAGGCAGTCAGTTGGAATGACTTGAAAACTCCTGGAAAAGAAGTCATCAACAATTACTGCAAAGTAATCAGGAGGGTGGGGGCATTCACAAACTTTGTGATTTGTTTTTTTTCATTCTGTGAGGAAAAAGGGAAATAGACCAATTAACATTATTCTGATATTCCAGAGATAATTATTTCTGCCCAAAACAATACTGACCCTAAAGAGAAACTAAGCAAGGTGTGCACTATTGTGGAACTGGGCAGCCTTCAGGGAAGAGGGAGATAGAAGTCCACTAGGAACCGTGTGGTCCACATTATCACATTCTCCTTGTCTTTTCCCTTTACAGGTTGCTGCCAGGGAAGAGTGAAAAGTGTAACAAGAGTTGAAAATCAGAGGAAAATAGTGTGTTAATTTTGTATTGATGTGTAATAAAATGGTCTCAAACCAGCAGTTTAAAAAAATTTGAATATATTATCTCAAAAGTTCAGTAAATCAGGAGTTTAACATGGCTTTCCTGGGTCTTCTAATTAGGATTGGTCTCGTGGTCTGCAAGGCAGATATTGGCTGGATCGTATTCTTATCTTGAGGCTCAGGTGAGGAAAAATCTACTTCTAAGTTCTTTCATGTTGTGGGAAGAATAGATCTCTTTATTGCTATATGACCATGATCTCTAGTTTTTTCCTGGTTGTAGTTTACCTTCAGGCTGCCCAAATTTCCTTGTGTCAAGTTAAAAAAAAATTCACAAAGTTGTGAGTCAAGTTCCATTTGGGGCAAAATGAGAACTACAGTCCAATAGATAGCATCTCAGATAGCTCTGAGAAACTGCTCTAAAGAGGCAAGGGGAAAGGTCAGTATTTATTGTTTAGTCACTAAGTCATGTCTGACTCTCTGTGACTTCCCTGGACTATAGACCACCAGGCTCCTCTGTCCATGAGATTTCCCAGGCAAGATGAGGTCAGTATATATGTGATTTTGGTTAAGGGAGAGTACATGTAATCAAGAGTGTATATTTTTTGCAGAAGGTTTCAGCTAGTCACAAGAAGCAGTTATCACCATGAAGGATTATAGTGCTTTTCTAGATCTGAGGAGATACAAGAATTGGGCTCATAAAATCAGCTCCTGAAAATATCTAACTCTCTGAAGACCTGTTCTGCTAGTTTTTCCCAGAACACAAACTACCTTATTTCTGCTTTTCATCCTGAAGTTCTTTCAGGGAGTGTTGAAATTCAGCAGCTGCAGTAGCACATGATTTAATCTTTGTAGATGTAGATGGCAAGTGTCAATTTGTAGCTGACACTTATGATATGGACTATCCCAAATGGCCACTTACTTCAAGATTGCAAGGACAGTTTCTAGCTCCAGTGAGCTATGATAAAATTGTATAAATAACAAATCTAATCATAGGAGTGACATCTTATCACCTTGGCCATCTACCATTGGTGAGACACTAGTCATGGGTCCTGCTCACACCAAGGAAAAATAATTTAATGAAGGGACTTCCAATGCAAGAGGCACAGATTCGATCCCTATCCAGTGAGCTAAGAACCCACATGCCTTTCAGCCCCCACAAAACAAAACATAAAACAGAAGAAATATTGTAGCAAATTCAACAGTTTTTAAAAATGGTGCATATTAAAAAAAAATCTTAAAAATAACTTAATGAAGATTTGAACACCAGAAGGTAGAAATCTTTGGGAGTCACCTTAGCATATGCCCATGGCAATTAATCATTAAAAATGATTCCAGGACCCTATACTGTATTGAGTAAATAATATTGAGCTCAAGCACAACATCTCCCATTCCTTACAAAGTAAGATATTCTACATTTTCATCCCTAGCAAGAGACATTTAAAGAAATCACAAAAATCACATAGATCAATCATGACTGACCCAAGATCCAGTTGATCTTTCTCTTAAGTGCCCATTCCCTCTTCATACCCTATATTTTAACCTTGTAAACTGGAACTCCTAGAAGAAAAGAAAACATGTTCTTAGCAATGTGGAAAGGGAATAAGATTCAGACACACTATATTGAAGCCAAAAGAAGGTCTAGAAAACTCAAGGATCCATTCTACAAGAAAATACCCAAGAAACAAAATAAATAATTTTCCTAGTGAGGGTCTTGTCCTATGGAAGATTTTACAAGGAATTTTTTACAGAAAGAACCTCCCTGATGGCTCAGTGGTAAAGAATCTGCTTGTGATGTATGAGAACTGGATTCGATCCCTGGGTTGGAAAGATCCCCTGGAGAAAGGAACAACAACCCACTCCAGTATTCTTGCCTGGAGAAGTCCAAGGACATGGGGAGCCTGTGGGCTACTGTCCGTGGAATCAGACAGAGTTGGACACGACTGAGTGACTAACACACTTTTTATGGTAAAAGGAAAAAAGAACAAAGCAGAGAGGCAAAGACTAGGCATTGCTTCTCAAACTCAAACTTGAGACATCCAAAATCACCAAGGGGACTTGTTAAAACAGATTGCTGCATTTAGTAGGTCTAGGGAGGGACTCAATAGTATTAATTTCTGCTAATTTCCTTTGTTATGCAGATTCTGCTGATCCAGGACCTCATTTGGAGAACCATCACAACAGGGGAAGCTTATATTTTTCAGAATTAAGTATTATAACAAGATAAATATAGTATTTCTTTTCTATGTTCTATATGAGCCTGATTTTGTAGACTGTTATATGAAATGCTATGCTTACTGTATATTTTGTTCTTGGTCATTTTTAAATGTGTGTGTTCTAATCATAGTTTTCTAAATAATATATTGAATATTATAAAAATACCAGATTTACTGGGACAAGATGAAATGAGAACATACATAAATATTCTCAGTACCATACCTAGCATTCAGATGTACTCAATGAATTGTGTCTTATTTTCTTCTTACTTGGGTGAAAGAATAATAAAAAAAAATATTCTGTTGATCTGACACCAGTTATTATAACCCTGGACTGTCTATAATTGTATCAGTATCTGAAATTGGGATATCAGAGTTTTCTAAAAATTATGTTAAAATATATTTTCTCCAATACTATCTAGCTTTCCCTTCAAACATACTTTGATGCTATGCTTTTTTTTCTGGTTAAATATGTGCAACAGAAGTCCAATTTACTTATGTGTCAGGGAATGTGTCAGAGTGAGTAAATGAAATGACTTAATGACAAAATTATCCATTAGCAACTTTAGGGTAGGTCTTATTTCTGCTTATCCTGGCCACTCTATCATAATTTAATTTCTGATATCTTCTCATTGTCAGTAATTCCCTCTACCAGTTCTCACACTGAAGTCACATGAGAGTCAGCACCACCACCAAGAGCTGATTTATTTTAAAATAACAAACTATAATTCAGATATAAGTGTATAAGTGATAATACAACAAACTAAAGATGATTTTTCCATTACCTACATTGTACCACTGTCTTTCTCTGCTCTTACTTGAGATAATTGGTTGAGACTGAAGGCAGCGCTGATAAGGAAAGAAGTTTAATGGGCTTAAAACTACTAGGAGTCTATAGAAATGGGAACGATGAGGTCTTCCCTACCTGCATTCCAGTTTTTTTAGGAGAATCAAACAAACAATGCATGTAAAATGTCTTCAAGCAAAGAAAATGTCTGATTTTTTTAAAAAAATGACTCTATAGATAAACAGAAGATTTGTAACATAATTCAGGAGGGACTAAAGGTTTACAAATAGTTTCTTCATTTATATGAGTAGAGACTAACATGATACTTAGAGTTAAAAACAGGAAAGTGGAAGTTTAGAATGAAAGGAGATATAGATACAGAGGATAAATAAGATAATAAATTTTGATAAAAAGTAAACATAAGTAGATAAAGTAGAATGATTTAATTTAGTCTAAATACATATAACCAAGGTACAATTGTAAAAAGATTAAAACCTATCTTAAAAAAACACACTTTGCAAAGTAAAATGCATGAGTTCTAGAAGAGAGTTCTCTTATAATATGAGAAAAGTCTAGATTGGATCAGCAAAGACAAGCTATGCAAGCTGTAGAGAAAAAGAACTTCAGAATTATCATGTCATCCACCATATTATCAAAAGAGGGGCAAATTCTAGGTCTCATGCATCAAAAAGGAATGAACCATTTTGTATCTGAGAACTACGATGCATCTGTATTAGTGTCCCATTACTGCTGTAAGAAATTAGCACGTTTTCAGTTCAGATCAGTTCAGTTGCTCAGTTGTGTCCGTCTCTTTGTGATTCCGTGGAATGCAGCACGCCAGGCCTCCTTGTCCATCACCAACTCTGGAGTCTACCCAAACTCATGTCCATTGAGTCAGTGATGCCATCCAATATCTCATCCTCTGTTGTCCCCTTCTCTTCCCACCTTCAATCTTTCCCAGCATCAGGGTCTTTTCAAATGAGTTAGCTCTTCGCATTAGGTGGCCAAAGTATTGGAGTTTAGGCTTCAACATCAGTCCTTCCAATGAATGCTCAGGACTTATTTCCTTTTAGATTGACTGGTTGGATCTCCTTGCAGTACAAGGAACTCTCGAGAGTCTTCTCCAACACTACAGTTCAAAAGCATCAATTCTTTGGTGCTCAGCTTTGTTTATAGTCCTACTCTCACATCCATATACGACTACTGGAAAAACCATAGCCTTGACTAGATGGACTTTTGTTGGCAAAGTAATGTCTCTGCTTTTTAATATGGTGTCTAGGTTGGTCATAATTTTCCTTCCAAGGAGTAAGTGTCTTTTAATTTCATGGCTGCAATAACTATCTGCAGTGATTTTGGAGCCACTGTTTCCACTGTTTCCCCATCTATTTGCCATGAAGTGATGGGACCAGATTCCATGATCTTAGTTTTCTGAATGTTGAACTTTAAGCCAACTTTTTCGCTCTCCTCTTTCACTTTCATCAAGAGGCTCTTTAGTTTCTCTTTGATTTCTGCCATAAAGGTGATGTCATGTGCATATCTGAGGTTATTGATATTTCTCCCAGAAATCTTGATTCCAGCTTGTGGTTCATCCAAAGCATTTCTCATGATGTTTTCTGCATGTAAATTAAATAAGTAGGATGACAGTATACAGCCTTGACATACTTCTTTTCCTATTTGGAACCAGTCTGTTGTTCCATGTCCAGTTCTAACTGTTGCTTCCTGACCTGCATACAGATTTCTCAAGAGGCACGTCAGGTGGTCTGTTATTCCCATCTCTTTCAGAATTTTCCACAGTTTATTGTGATCCACACAGTCAAAGGCTTTTGCATAGTCAATAAAGCAGAAATAGATGTTTTTCTGGAACTTTCTTGCTTTTTCGATGATCTAGCAGATGTTGGCAATTACTGTCTTGAAGCACCCCAATTTCTAACTGTCCAGTTCTGGTGGTCATCTGTCTGAAAATGAGTTTTATATATAGGGCCAAAATCAGCAGGTCAGCATGGCTGTTTGTTTTTTTTTTTGGAAGTTCTGAAAGAGGATCTGCCTGTTGCCTTTTCCAGCCTTTAGAAGCCTCCAGCCTCCTGCATTCCCTTCTTGTGGCCCGTTCTTCCATTTTCAAACAGCAGAGAAGCGTTGTCCAATCTCCTTCTCTGATCTCTGTGTCTGTTGTCACATTTCCCTCGGCCCCTGACACTTCCACCTCTCTTTTTTAAGAATTCATGTGATTATCTAGAACTCATCTGGATAATCTAGGTATATGTCTCCATTGCAACACTCTTGCATTTTATCACTCCCTGTAATACCTTTCGCCATCCTGGGAATCAAGGTGTAGGCATCTTTAGTGGAACTTATTTAAGCATGCCATAGATATAGAAGCTTTCAGAATGATCCTCTCATTCTCTGCCCATGTTCTGAACATTCTGTTCCACATTGACAGGGAAAGTCAGTCTTTTTTATGTCTTCATAATCCCATCGATGAAAATTTGTTGCCACTCTGGGTAAAAATAGTTGCTAGAAATCTTTTAATGTCAAATGATATTAACTTTTATTTATAAAAATCAAATGATTGAAATACAAAAAGTGATTGATTAAGAGGCCAGAAATATTTCTTAATTCCTGGTTCTTCCTTCTGTCAATGAAAGGGAAACATGAAATAATCAAATATTAGTATAAGGACATATAAGATTTTGTACTACGATAGCAATACACAGTGTAGCGGAAAGAGTTGCAGGTAAGGGCAGGGAAAGGTTGACAGTACTACCATGGATCGATTACTAAGATACAGTTTTTCCCTGGAGGGGACATTTGATAAAGGACTTAAAAATATGTGAGAGAAAAAGTCATGTAAACACATGAGTGTCATGAGACAAGCATTTTCTAGACTTAATAAACAACATGAACAAAAGCCATCATGGGAAAATATCTTGTTTTATCTGAAAAACAGGTTGTCCTGAGTAGATAATACAGTGAGCAAGGAATGAATGTTAAGAAAGGTTATGAGCAAATTTATAATCTATTAATTAATTAATTAATTTACTTTCTGTTAAAGGAATCCACAAGCTAGAATTAAGTCTATGAGTATCAAAGGAGAAAATTGACAAAGGCCCATAAACAAGGTTTTATAAAAATATTATAGTGTGAGAGCAACTCTAAAAAACTGTTCTGGGTATGTATGTAGCTAAGTATATTATAGAATAGATAAGGAAAAGTCAGTTTATTTGATAATTTGCTACAGTTCAAATGTCGGGAAATTTTATGTTGAGTTAGTTACAGCAGAGGATATTAGGAGCAGCAAGACTGGGGTTCTGGTTTAGTAGCCATGGCTGGACAATCTGGGTTTATTTAGAAGGATGGAGAGGGATGACTGGGAGCTAAAGGAGGACTACTGTAGAAAACCTTTAGTCTTTCAGAACCTTTCACAGGAGAGACCTCGTTTACTTTATATTTCAGGAAGATCTATCTTTCCCTTATGTATACTTGACTGGAAGAGATAGCAGAGTGGCTGAAGGAGACCAATAAAGAGGTCATTTTAATGAATCAGGCAAGAAGTAGAGGTGGCTGGCCTGGATAGCATGATGCAATGGATGCCATGAGACAGCTGTCCCACCAAGTTGCTGTTAACTTATCTTTCTTTTACAAATTAAAACAATAAGGGCAGTAATATATGACAATGTGAAAACATTGCTAGAGCCCTTTCAGGGTGTTGACAGGGCTGGATGAAAGCAAGGGGCCCGGTGTAACTGAATACAGGCTTGGCTGCTCACCACTCAACAGCCAATAAATTGAGGGGCAAGCTTTGGCAGGGAAGAAAGGTACTTTATTCAAAAAAGCCAGCAATCTGGGGAGAGGGTGGACTTATGTCTAAAGATCAACTTGGAAGATTAAAGGGAAAAGGGGGAAAGATCTCAGGTGTTAAGGCGGGAAATCAGATTCTTTGCCATTTTTCCATTGTATATAGGACTGCTGACTTCGAGTCTTCCTTGGGAAGCAGCCTAGCTCACATGGTCTGCCTGCATTTGAATGTTCTCTTGCCCATCTGATCTACTGCACCTGGGGGGATCCACCAGCATATTTACTAAAGGAAGCTAGGGGTAAGGGTCAGTCCCTCTTTAAGTACTTAATTCTTCATTTTTACTCCTTTAATCTAGGAAAGGAATCAACATGTTAGGTAAGGTGTTGTGTATATTTAGCAGAGCAGAAATCAGGAGCTAAGTTAACTGTTGCCTAATGAGCTCATCTTTGTGATTAAGGTCTAAAGAAGACAGGGATGAGCAAAGAGAAAAGGGGCAATGGAGCTGCTTACACTGACACATAATTTATTGATTTACAACATACTAATCTCTGTTGAGAATGGCTTTGTAATGTAGTGGGAATGAAAGCTTGATTAGGCTGAGAAGAAAATACAAGAGAGGAAGAGGAGACAGTAAGTTTAAATTTTATCTCTTTCAAGGACTTTCCTTTGAAAAGGAGCAAAGAAATGGACTGGTGGTTAACTGGATGGGTACATAAGAGAATGCAATTTAAAAAAAAAAAAGATATAATGGCATGTTTATGTGTCTCTGGAAATGATACAGTAGAGAAGAATTTGATGATATGGTAGGAAAAAAAAAGATATTACAGGTACCAAACCTTTAAATGAACAAATTGCCTTTAAAGAGGAGCAGGGATGCATAGTAATTCCTTATGAGAGAAGGCAGAGTATGTGGGCATGAAGTTGGGAAGTTGCTGGGTGGCAACATGAAGTTTTCTTCTAAAATTTCCCAACTACTCAAATGCAAAATTATCCTGTGAGAAGTCTGAGAACCAAAAGTTATGAAATTGCAGTCTGGGACACTGAAAGATGAATTGATGAGGAAAACAGAATTTTGAAAGTTCCAAGGATATATTTGATATTCATGGACATAAATGGAAAGTGAAATCTGTCACCCTGCTTTTAGCATTTCTCTAGATTAGATTCAGCTGCTTGTGTATGATACCTGAATTAATAGAAAGAAGATTTTAACGATGGTTTGGATTTTACCATGTGAGGACACTGGATGGGAAAGTATGCAGAGGGAATTGAGAATGTAAGGATAAAATTATAGAAATGAAAGGTGCAATCTAAATAGGGCAAAGAGGTAAATGACTGTTCAGGCAGCTGATGAACAATGAAAAACAACCAATCAGTGACTTGAAGGCAATGGAAGTCACTTTTGGGTATGGCTTACGAAAAATGATAGCTATAGAAGATTGATAAGCTACCAGTGTGTGTGTCAAACTTTGCACCTGACAAAAATCATATGCAATTTTTCCACATTTATGAGCATTAAAATTAATCATGCATCAGTCAAAAAGAAAAGCTCAATAAATTATATAATTAAAGAACTAAATAGTACAGCTTATTTGGGGAGGAACATTTAAATAAATGTTAAAATACAAAGATCCAACTCCATTAAGTTTGTGAATTTGTTATTCAACACTGTTTAAATTCTTTTTCAATTTTCCCACCATGTTGAGGCTTATCCTTCCTCAGTCCTTACTGTGGAATATAAATAACTCAGTGGGAGAGTGAATGAATGAATGGATGAATGAATGAAACTTCTGCATTTCCAGTTTCATTTGCCATGAGAATACATATTTGTGATTTAGGCTGTGCCAATCTGATATACTCATAGAACTCATTTACTTTGATGTGGAAAAAGTCATGTGGACAAAATCAGGCAGAGAGCACAATATCTGTTTCATGGTTATTTCCCGCAATCAGTGGCAGTAATGGAATTTCTGAGTACCTCTGGAGCCTGAAGCAGTGGTAACAATATCTTGAAACTTCCTAGTTATAGGAGAAGCAGCAGTCCTTCCACAGACAAGTTCTTATGCTAAACCTTAAAGAACCATTCCTGTAGAAGTTCAGTTTAGCTATGTCTTCATATCTCCCAATATTTCTATATCTTTATTCATATCTTTTTTCTACCACTAGCTAAAGTAGATTCTAGTGTTTATAACTTAAAATTCTAGCCAATACACCTCTCTTGAAAATTGATACACTTAGAAACAACCACTCCTATAGTTCAAAAAAAAATGAGAGTGAAAAATGGCACTGAATATGAAGAAAATATGAATAATGAGCATATAGTATGTCTATGAGAAAGTGGGCATATTTCTTTTTCAGTGGCAGATGCATAATTTTAGATTCATTAATTCTTAAAATAAAAAAGAATGTAAATCAATATAATGTTGCTCGTTTTAGGGTAATTGTTTTCTAAATGATAAGTTGAGGATTAAGATGAAATAATGCATGCAAATGACCTTATGCATTGCCAGAAAACTAAGAGATCCTCCATAATTGGACTGTGAAGAAAGCTGAGCGCTGAAGAATTGATGCTTTTGGACTGTGGTGTTGGAGAAGACTCTTGAGAGCCCCTTGGACTGCAAGGAGATCCAACCAGTCCATTCTGAAGGAGATCAGCCCTGGGATTTCTTTGGAAGGAATGATGCTAAAGCTGAAACTCCAGTACTTTGACCACCTCATGTGAAGAGCTGACTCATTGGAAAGGACTCTGATGCTGGGAGGGATTGGGGGCAGAAGGAAAAGGGGACAACAGAGGATGAGATTGCTGGATGGCATCACTGACTTGATGGACGTAAGTTTGAGTGAACTCTGGGAGTTGGTGATAGACAGGGAGACCTGGCATGCTGGGATTCATGGGGTGGCAAAGAGTCGGACACGACTGAGTGACTGAACTGAACTGACTGATGACTATTAGAAGTGGAGGAACTAATAAAATGATTATCATAAAAACAGACTTGAAATTGTGAAAAGTATTTTTATTTCTTTCTCAATTAATGGGAAGTGAAACTAACAGAAAATATTTATAAACATAGATAGGCAAAAAAGTAAACATGTAGATAAAGTGTGGAAACTCTAGAGAGAAATTTAAATATTTTTACCTATTGTGGGATTTTAGGGTCATTTTCCACTTTCATTTTTAATCAATTTTATTTAAGTATAATTAACTACTATAACTGTCAGACTTTAT
The DNA here is from genome assembly GCF_029378745.1 of Bos indicus. Taxonomy (NCBI): domain Eukaryota; kingdom Metazoa; phylum Chordata; class Mammalia; order Artiodactyla; family Bovidae; genus Bos; species Bos indicus. The sequence goes on from NC_091770.1 coordinate 56,931,223, forward strand.
TTTTTGGGCTCCAAAATCACTGCAGATGGTGACTGCAGCCATGAAATTAAAAGACGCTTACTCCTTGGAAGGAAAGTTATGATCAACCAAGATAGCATATTCAAAAGCAGAGACATTGCTTTGCCAACAAAGGTCCATTTAGTCAAGGCTATGGTTTTTCCTGTGGTCATGTATGGATGTGAGAGTTGGACTGGGAAGAAAGCTGAGCGCCGAAGAATTGATGCTTTTGAACTGTGGCTTTGGAGAAGACTCTTGAGAGTCCCTTGGACTGCAAGGAGATCCAACCAGTCCATTCTAAAGGAGATAAGCCCTGGAATTTCTTTGGAAGAAATGATGCTAAAGCTGAAACTCCAATACTTTGGCCACCTCATGCGAAGAGTTGACTCATTAGAAAAGACTCTGATGCTGGGAGGGATTGTGGGCAGGAGGAGAAGGGGACGACAGAGGATGAGATGGCTGGATGGCATCACTGACTCGATGGACGTGAGTCTGAGTGAACTCCGGGATTTGGTGATGGACAGGGAGGCCTGGAGTGCTGCGATTCATGGGGTCTCAAAGAGTTGGACACGACTGAGCGACTGAACTGAACTGAACTACTATAGGATGCACAGATTTTAACAATACAATTTAATGAGTTTTATGAAATGTATATAGCCATGTAACTATGTGACAATTGAGATATAAGTTGTATTCATGAAATACACGTTCATGTTTCATTCATCTTAAGCTATAATTTTTTGTTATTGGGTTATAGAGGTTCTTTATGTATTTTAAGCATAAAGACTTTGTTAGACATATTTATTGTAAATATTTCCTGTAGTCTATATTGTGTTTTGTTTTTTATCTTGCTTAATGCTACCTTTTGAACTGTAGAATATTTTAATTGTGATGAGATCCAATTCATTATGCTTTCTTTTATACCTAACAAGAAATCTTTATCCATCTCATGGTAGCTAAGATATTTTCTAGAGTTTTGTTCTGGAGTCTTTATATCTTTAGCTTTTATTTTTATGATACATCCTCCAATAATATTTTCATGGAATCAATATTACACATTTACAACCTCAAACAGACACCTGGATATTGCATCACTTATTTTTTGAAAAGACGATTCCTTTCCCTATGCATTATTTTGGCTCTTCTGTTAAAAATCAACTGACTATGAGCATTGATCTTTTTCAAATTCCTTTATTCTATACATTTGATGTATTTATTATTGTTCTCATCAATACATCTTCAGCTTCACATTGTTTAAAAATCAAGTAGTGCAAATCCTTCCTTAAATTTTGTTTTCGAAATTGTTATGGCCTTTCTAAAAACTATTTTTTTCCAATAAATTTGATTCATTTTGTCAATTCCTTAGAAGCTAAAAACAACAACAAAAAAAACCTCTTGGGGTTTTTATTGGAATTAAATAAATTAATAATAAATTATTTATTTATTAAATTAATTAATTAATTAAATAACCTATAAATCAATTTGAAGAGAATTGTTATTGTAAAAATATTATTTTAATTCGTAAACATGGTCTATTTCTTCATTCACTTAGTAGTCCCTTAATATCTCACTGTAATGTTTATATATTTCTATGTATAGAGTTACACATCTTTTGTGAAATTACCATTACCAAAAATACCATTTTATGTTAGATACTCACTGTAATATCTCAGTGTAATGTTTATATATTTCTATGTATAGAGTTACACATCTTTTGTGAAATTACCATTACCATTACCAAAAACACCATTTTATGTTAGATACAAATTTAAATGATAATTTGAAAATTTCCTTTTCAACTTGTTAATTACTAGCATGTAGAAATGTGAACAATTTTTGTGTATTGGCTTTTTATCTGCCAGACTGATAAACTGACTTCACAATTTTAATAATTTTTATAACAGTTTTTTTCTTAGGCTTTTCCACTTAAGAGCTGGAGACAGTTTTGCTTTTCTTTTTTATTTTTTCCTCTCCAGCTGGGCTTCCAATACAAAGTTCAAGTGGAAGTTGGGAGAGTGGATATATTGACCTTTTTTGATCTTAAGAAGAAAGCACTCAGTCTTTTTTAAAATTAAGGGAGGCCCAGTACAAAATGAAATTTTGGGGCCTTGGGTTAAAAAATGATTAAGTATTTCAACACGATGACAGCATTAAATCAAGTTCTGTAAGTTCTTATTTTGTGATATGATCATCCAATTTGATTTTGTGGTTATGCTGTCCTCACAAAATGAATGGAGATGAGTTTCCTCTATTTTCTGAAAAAAAGTTTATAAAATTATTGGTGTAATTTACACATAAAATTTTAATAGAGTTCACCGGCAAAGCTTTCTGGGCCTGTAGATTTCTTTGTGGAGAACTTTCTAAAACTGTTATTGGTATGAATTTAATGTCTTTAATATGGCTTTTAATAAAGTTTTCTATGTTATTGTTTCAGTTTATAAATTGTGTTTTTCAAGGAATTTGCACTATTCTTTCAAAGGGGCAACATTTCTAACAGAAAGGTTTTGGCATTCCAAACCTGAAATTCTATGATCTCAGTTTTTTTTAACTTGGTTATCAAACTTCCACTAAACGGAGTTGTTGTTATCATTGATCTTATTAGAAGTTGAATTAGCTGGAGGTTTGGTTATAGCTTACATAACTTAATTCACTTTGGCTTCAGTTATTTTGAAGGTGAATTCAGCGCTGCCGGGTTCCCCATTCAGGTCAAACACGGCAAGGATTCTGGGTCCCAAAACAGCAGAATTCAAGTATGCTAGGTCTTATACTGTCTGCTAAGTTACAGACTCTCCAAAACTGTTGTGCTGTGCTGTGCTTAGTCGCTCAGTCCTGTCTGACTCTTTTAGACACCATGAACTGTAGCCCTCCAGGCTCCTCTCTCCATGGAGATTCACCAGGCACAAATACTGGAGAGGGCTGCCTATCCCTTCTCGAGGGGATCTTCCCAACCCAGGGTCTCCTGCATTGCAGGTGGCTTCTATACCAGCTGAGCTACAAGGAAAGCCCTCAAAACTGGTAGTCATTTCTCTACTGTGCAGACTTTCCTCAGCCTCTGTTTATTTGCAAAATTCTCCTGGAAAGTAATTAGTCATTCCTTGATGTCTTCAAGTGATTGGTTCTAGGAGCATCTCTCCTCCAATAAAAAATATCCAAAGTTTTTCAAGTCCTTTAAATACAATGGTGGTACAGTATTTGTTTGCAATCTGTGCACATTTTCCTCTAAACTTTAAATCATCTATCTTAAAATTACTTATAAAACAATATAATGTGCATGTTATGTCAAAAGTTGCTGGTGTGAAGCAAATTTAAGTTTTGTTTTTTGAAATTTTTTGAATTTTTTCAAATATTTTTCATCCACGTTAGTTGAATCTGAGGAAGTGGAACCCACTGATACAAAGTGTCTATACTTGGCAATGGAGAAGGCAATGGCACCCCACTCCAGTACTCTTCCCTGGAAAATCCCATGGACTAAGTAGCCTGGTAGGCTGCAGTTCATGGGGTTGCAAAGAGTTGGACATGACTGAACGACTTCGCTTTCACTTTTCACTTTCATGCATTGGAGAAGGAAATGGCAACCCACTCCAGTGATCTTGCCTGGAGAATCCCAGGGATGGGGGAGCCTGGTGGGCTGCCGTCTGTGGGGTCGCACAGAGTCGGACATGACTGAAGCGACTTAGCAGCAGCAGCAGCATACTTGGCAAAGGTTGTCTTCTTTTAGGTGCCTCCAATTTCAGACACACAGACTTGTCAAGCATTTGGGTGTTTTCTTCTTGGCTGGTGAATTGTCTTTCTTTGAAGGGCTGTTCCTTTCTGCTCTTGCCCCCAGTAATTGCCTCAGTGATTATGCCCTTATGTCTAAGTGTTTCCAACCTTTACTGCCAAAGAAAAGATTAGGAAAGGATAGCTCTAGAGTTTAGGTTTTTTGTAATTTTCTTTAAGTGTACAGCTTGTCACTGGCTTTATAACAAATGATGACTTTGTCGGTTTATCTGGAGGCTTCTTATTGTTTTAGCTGGAGTGACAACCTTTCATAATTTTCTATGTCCAAACCGGAAACAGAACCTCTTCCTTTCATACGTAATATTTATTTATGCAGCAGTCAACTTACAAAAAAAGTTTGGGTAGATTATATTAAAAGATAAGTTCTGGAAGAGCTACAAGGTATTATTAAAATAAGATGGAAGATTGTGTTTTCTTTTTTTCCAATAATATAAAAAACCCTGAATCAGATACATTACAGACACATCCAAGATAAATAACAGCTACTTTGTTTCACTGGCATATCACTACCTGCTAAATAATTCTGAAAAGCTTCCTTATTGTGAATTTACTAAACTTAAGGAGATTGGCGAGACCTATAGTCAACTGTGAAGCAAATAGTTTTAAATATTATAAAAGTATCCTACTTAGTAAAGTCATATTTGTCATGTGATGGTATATTTCCTCTTACTTTAATATTTGATATCACTATATTTGTGTTTTCAAAATCATTTTAGAATAATCTATAATACTAATCCTATGTTCCATCTGTTGTAGTAAAATACATATCATCAACTTCTAATATATAATTATAGTAGTTAATACTTTCTAAATATTCATAATATATTCATTTAAATTCCTCTCACTTTCAAATTTTTTATTCTGCATTTTTCCATTATTTTGATAGTAGTAATTTACATAATTATGTGCATTTCTATTTTATTAAAATGGTTTATGTGATACTGAGACTAGAGTTTTCTGTTTTAAATTCTTTACTAAATTTATATAATTCTTCACAATGCAAGGATTTTATTATGTATCTGGAATAAAGAGAAAGAAGAATGCTTGAGTTTTACTGTCTTCCCACTTGCCTTCCTGCTCTATTATATGGATGTTTTGTAAATCAACAGAGAATGGAATAATTAGGCTTCCTGGACAGCTGCAATATTAACTTTGCATAAACTGTTAGTGGAAAGATTGCTTCAAAAGACTTCCTTTATTTTACCTATAATTTCACCTTACAACTTTCTATAACTCCCTCTGTAAATCACATGGATTCTACAATTCTGTAGCACTTGCTGTTTCCCCCCATTGTTTAGTAAAACTGCCAACTATGGTGTTTCTCAAAATGTGGTGAATAGTGGAAACAGTCCCTTGTATGAATACTAAACAGTCTGGATTCTCAGCACTCCCAGTGACCAGGTAAATCTAAAGAAGCTCTGATAGATTTTCACACAGAATGGGGCCCTTCCTGCCATTGTGTGAGGGAAAAACAAACAGATGGTCCATTTAGTCAAAACTCCATGTGTTAGAGTTGTCAGAAGCTTCACAACCAGGTGACATAAATTACCATAGTTGGAAATAACCTTGAGCATTTTATTATATGGGGAAGTTTATACGTAACTGTAGTTATTTATTCTATCATAAAAGATTTAAGTTGTTATTTTGAAAGTTGGCTTACTACAAACTTTTGAGTTCAAAGATACCTGCTTTTTATAATAAGGCTGAGAAGTAGAAGAAAAGTTGTTTTCAAAGTCCAGTATGTTTTTCCATTGGAATAGTAGGGTATTATGTTGTATAGAGACTAGTGGTCTGCAATGAGATAAGTGATTTAATTACAAGATAGAGTAGGAAAAATATTTGATAATTGAGTTCTAGAATATTTACATTTAGTTTCCAAACTGGTATTTGTAGCTTCTGCTATAAGCCCTAGTCTTAGGAGAAATCTAAGGTAAATAATGTACTGTGCCTGCTTTGCTACAGTATATGAGATACACTTTTCTCACCTTCTTTAATATCTAGAAACACTTGAAGTAGTTACTAATGACAGTGCTTCAAATAATGAGGTGAGGCGGAGCAACCTAAGAAGAATTCCATTTATAAGTGGTATTCGCTGCCTCTAAAATAATGATTTAGATTCCTGAGATGGTTATTAATCATATGTCAGTTTGACTGGGCTGTGTGGTACCTAGATAATGGTTAAACATATTTCTGAGTGTTTCCGGATGATATTAATACTTGAATCCATAGATTGAGTAAAGCAGATTATCTCCCCACTGTGGATGGGCATCATCCAACTTGGTGAAGGTCTGAGTAAAAGAAAATGGTGGAAGAAGGAGAATTGCTCACACAATCTGACTGTTTTCTAGCTGGAACATTAGAACATCTCTTACCTTTGGCTTCAGACTCAGACGGGGACTTAACTCAATATCTATCTATACATTGTTGTTCAGTCACTAAGTCCTGACTGACTCCTTGTGACCCCATGCACTGAAGTACACTGGGATACCCTGTCCTTCACTATCTCCCAGAGCTTGCTCAAACTCATGTCCATTGAGTCAGTGATGTCATCCAACCAAAACATCTTCTGTTGCCTCAATCTCCTCCTGCCCTCAATCTCCCAGCATTAGGGTCTTTCCCAAGGAGCTGGCTCGTCACATCAAGTGGCCAAAGTATTGGAGCTTCAGCTTCATCACCAGTAATTCCAATCCATAATCAGGGTTGATTCCCTTTAGGATTGACTGGATTGATCTCCTTGCAGTCCAAGGGACTCTCAAGTCTTCTCCAGCACCACAATTCAAAAGCATCAATTCTTTGGCACTCAGCTTTCTTCATGATCCAACTCTTACATCCATACATGACTACTGGAAAAAGTTCTGACTATATGGACCTTTTTCTGCAAAGTGATGTCTTTTTGTATATCCATATGTTTATCTCATTGAATATACATACTTCAGTTCAGTTCGATTCAGTCACTCAGTCATGCCCGACTCTTTGCAACCCCATGAATCACAGCACGCCAGGCCTCCCTGTCCATCACCAACTCCTGGAGTTCACCCAAACTCATGTACATCAAGTCAGTGATGCCCCAGCCATCTCATCCTCTGTCGTCCCCTTCAGACCCCAATCCCTCCAAGCATCAGGGTCTTTTCCAATGAGCCAACTCTTTGCATGAGGTGGCCAAAGTATTGGAGTTTCAGCCTCAGCATCATGAAGATCTTTTTTGTACAGTTCTTCTGTGTATTCTTGCCATCTCTTCTTAATATCTTCTGCTTCTGTTAGGTCCGTACCATTTCTGTCCTTTATCGAGCTCATCATTGCATGAAATGTTCCTTTGGTATCTCTGATTTTCTTGAAGAGATCGCTAGTCTTTCCCATTCTGTTGTTTTCCTCTATTTCTTTGCATTGATCGCTGAAGAAGGCTTTCTTATCTCTTCTTGCTATTCTTTGGAACTCTGCATTCAGATGTTTATATCTTTCCTTTTCTCCTTTGTTTTTCGCTTCTCTTCTTTTCATAGCTATTTGTAAGGCCTTCCCAGACAGCCATTTTGCTTTTTTGCATTTCTTTTCTATGGGAACTGTACAAAAAAGATCTTCACAACCCAGATAATCACGATGGTGTGATCACTGACCTAGAGACAGACATCCTGGAATGTGGAGTCAAGTGGGCCTTAGAAAGCATCACTACGAACAAAGCTAGTGGAGGTGATGGAATTCCAGTTGAGCTATTCCAAATCCTAAAAGATGATGCTGTGAAAGTGCTGCACTCAATATGCCAGCAAATTTGGAAAACTCAGCAGTGGCCACAGGACTGGAAAATGTCAGTTTTCATTCTAATCCCAAAGAAAGGCAATGCCAAAGAATGCTCAAACTACCGCACAATTGCACTCATCTCACACACTAGTAAAGTAATGCTCAAAATTCTCCAAGCCAGGCTTCAGCAATATGTGAACCATGAACTTCCTGATGTTCAAGCTGGTTTTAGAAAAGGCAGAGGAACCAGAGATCAAATTGCCAACATCTGCTGGATCATACAAAAAGCAAGAGAGTTCCAGAAAAACATCTATTTCTGCTTTACTGAATATGCCAAAGCTTTTGACTGTGTGGATCACAATAAACTGTGGAAAATTCTGAAAGAGATGGGAATACCAGACCACCTGATCTGCGTCTTGAGAAATTTGTGTGCAGGTCAGGAAGCAACAGTTAGAACTGGACATGGAACAACAGACTGGTTCCAAATAGGAAAAGGAGTACGTCAAGGTTGTATATTGTCACCCTGCTTATTTAACTTATATGCAGAGTACATCATGAGAAACACTGGACTGGAAGAAACACAAGCTGGAATCAAGATTGCCAGGAGAAATATCAATAACCTCAGATATGCAGATGACACCACCCTTATGGCAGAAAGGGAAGAGGAACTCAAAAGCCTCTTGATGAAAGTGAAAGTGGAGAGTGAAAAAGTTGGCTTAAAGCTCCACATTCAGAAAACGAAGATCATGGCATCCGGTCCCACCACTTCATGGGAAATAGATGGGGAAACAGTGGAAACAGTGTCAGACTTTATTTTTCTGGGCTCCAAAATCACTGCAGATGGTGACTGCAGCCATGAAATTAAAAGACGCTTATTCCTTGGAAGGAAAGTTATGACCAACCTAGATAGCATATTGAAAAGCAGAGACATTACTTTGCCAACAAAGGTTCGTCTAGTCAAGGCTATGGTTTTTCCTGTGGTCATGTATGGATGTGAGAGTCGGACTGTGAAGAAGGCTGAGAGCTGAAGAATTGATGCTTTTGAAGTGTGGTGTTGGAGAAGACTCTTGAGAGTCCAAGGGATGGACTGCAAGGAGATCCAACCAGTCCATTCTGAAAGAGATCAGCCCTGGGATTTCTTTGGAAGGAATGATGCTAAAGCTGAAACTCCAGTACTTTGGCCACCCAATGCGAAGAGTTGACTCATTGGAAAAGACTCTGATGCTGGGAGGGATTGGGGGCAGGAGGAGAAGGGGATGACAGAGGATGAGATGGCTGCATGGCATCACTGACTCGATGGACGTGAGTCTGAGTGAACTCCGGGATTTGGTGATGGACAGGGAGGCCTGGCGTGCTGCGATTCATGGGGCCGCAAAGAGTCGGACGTGTCTGAGCGACTGATCTGATTTGATCTGATCAATCCTTCCAATGAATATCCAGGACTGGTCTCTTTTGGATATTCAGGACTGATTTCCTTTAGGATGGACTGGTCGGATCTCTTTGCAGTCCAGTGGACTTTCAAGAGTCATCTCCAAGACCACGTTTCAAAAGTATCAATTTTGCAGCTCTCAGCTTTCTTTATAGTCCAACTCTCACATCCATACATGACTACTGGAAAACCATAGCCTTGACTAGACGAACTTATGTTGGCAAAGTAATGTCTCTGCTTTTTAATATGCTGTTTAGGTTGGTCGTAACTTTTCTTCCCAGGAATAAGAGTCTTTTAATTTCATGGCTGAAGTCATTATCTGCAGTGATTTTGGAGCCCAAGAAAATACAGTCTGTCACTGTTTCTGCTGTTTCCCCATCTATTTGCCACGAAGTAATGGGACCAGGTACCATAATTTTAGTTTCTTGAATGTTGAGTTTTAAGAAAGATTTTTCACTCTTCTCTTTCACTTTCATCAAGAGGCTCTTTAGTTCTTTGCTTTTTGCCATAAGGGTGGTGTCATCTGTATATCTGAGTTTATTGATATTTCTCCCAGCAATCTTGATTCCAGTTTGTGCTTCATCCAGCCCAGAGTTTCTCATGATGTACTCTGCATATAAATTAACAAGCAGGGTCACATTGCACAGCCTTGATGTACTGCCTTCCCTATTTGGAACCAGTCTGTTGTTCCATGTCCATTATTACTGTTGCTTCGTGACCTGCATACAGATTTCTCAGAAGGTAGGTCAGGTGGTCTGCTATTCCTATCTCTTTAAGAATTTTTCAATGTTAGTGGTGATCCACAGAGCCAAAAATTTGGCATAGTCAATAAAGCAGAAACAGATTTTTTTTTTCTGGAATTCTCTTGCTTATTTGTTAATCCAACAGATGTTGGCAACTTAATATCTGATTCCTCTGCCTTTTCTAAAACCAGCTTGAACATCAGGAAGTTCACAGTGCACACACTGTTGAAGCCTGGCTTGGAGAATTTTGAGCATTACTTTACTAGCATGTGAGATGAGTGCAGTTGTACAGCAGTTGGAGCATTCTTTGGCATTGCCTTTCTTTGGGATTGGAATGAAAATTGACCTTTTCCAGTCCTGTGGCCACTGCTGAGTTTTCCTAATTTGCTGGCATATTGAGTGCAGCACTTTTATAGCATCATCTTATAGCATTTGAAATAGCTCAACTGGAATTCCCTTACCTCCACTAGCTTTGTTTGTAGTGATGCTTCCTAGAGCCCACTTGACTTGGCATTTCATAGTGTCTGGTTTTAGTTGAGTGATCACACCATCATGATTATCTGGTTCATGAAGGTCTTTTTTGTATAGTTCTTCTGTGTATTCTTGCCACCTCTTCTTAGTATCTCTGATTCTGTAAGGTCTGTACCATTTCTGTTCTTTACTGTGCTCATTTTACATAAAATGTTCTCTTGGTATCTCTAATTTTCTTGAGATCTCTAGTCTTTCCCATTCTATTGCTTTCCTCTATTTCTTTGCACTGATCACTAAGGAAGGGTTTCTTATCTCTTCTTGCTATTCTTTGGAACCTGCATTCAGATGCATAATCTTTCCTTTTCTCCTTTGCTTTTCACTTCTCTTCTTTTCACAGCTGTTTTTAAGGCCTCCTCAGACAGCCATTTTGGTTTTTTATATTTCTTCTTCTTGGGGATGGTCTTGATCTCATCTCCTGTACCATTTCACAAACCTCCGCCCATAGTTCACCAGGCACTCTGTCTATCAGATATAATGCCTTAAGTCTATTTCTCACTTCCACTCTATAATTGTAAAGTGAAAAAAGTAAAAGTGAAGTTGCTGAGTCATATCCTACTCTTTGCAACCTCATGGCCTGTAGCCTACCAGGCTCCTCAGTCCATGGAATTTTCCAGTCAAAAGTAATGTAGTGGGTTTCCATTTCCTTCTCCAGGGGATCTTCCCAACCCAGGGATCGAACCTAGGTCTTCCACATTGCAGGAGGACGCTTTACCGTCTGAGCCATCAGGGAAGCCTAGTATAATCATAAAGGATTTAATTTAGGTCATACCTGAACTGAACTGAATGATATAGTGGTTTTCCCTATTTTCTTCAATTTAAGTCTGAATTTGGCAGTAAGCTACAGATAATAGCTGTATCTATATCTGTCATCCCTCTATCTCTTATTGTTTTTGTTTCTCTTGAAAACCCTGACTTAAATCAGACTCCAGAAAATAACTTGCTCAAACAACTATTTCTTAGTTTTGGTCATCTAATACTAATACTAAGCTCCCAGAAGATAATAAGTTCCCAACCCCTGGAACCTTCAAACACTGCCATATAGCACATAAAATGTCATTAAAGTTTTTGCATTGGGAAGATTATCCTGGATTGTATGAGTGGGCCTTATATCCTTATAAGAGGGACATTTGACAGGAAGAGGAGAGAAAAATGTGACCACACAGACAGGGATTTGAGTGATGTGATTACAAGTTAAGGAATGTTTGACAGCCACCACAAGATGAAAGAGGAAATGAACAGTTTCTCCCCTAGAACCTCCTGAGGAACTAAACCTCAGCTAAAACTTTATTTTCTCCTCAATAAAACTGAATTTGGGTTTCTGGCCTGAAGAACTGTGAGAGAATAAATTTTTATTGTTTTAAGTCACAAAGTTTGTGATAATTTCTTATGACAGTCATGGAAAACTGCTACAACTCTTACTATTAAGATAAATTTCCCCTTATGCTTGTTTTTTTCTTTTCTGTATAGTCCCTTATAGGCAGAAAGGGTGAAAAAAAAGAAAGATATTACTATTTATTTTTTCCTCCAAGCCTTGTGCAATACAACACATTCAGAGAACATTGTCTCATTCCTTCTTTTTCCTAAACTGTCTTGTTAAAATGACAAAGCAGTGGTTATGGAGATTTATACCTCTTCAGATCATCATGACATCATTGAAGTACTTCAATGGCAATCTAAAGCCCCATTCAGGGAATAAAATCTGCTGGCCTTTGAGTAAATCTGGCCCTAGGTGTATTTTGTTGGCTGGTTCACTGTTTTCTTTCTTTTTATTTTTTTAAAATTTTATTTAATTTTTAAACTTTACATAATTGTATTAGTTTTGCCAAATATCGAAATGAATCCACCACAGGTATACATGTGTTCCCCATCCTGAACCCTCCTCCCTCCTCCCTCCCCATACCATCCCTCTGGGTCGTCCCAGTGCGCTAGCCCCAAGCATCCAGTATCGTGCATCGAACCTGGACTGGCATCTCATTTCATACATGATATTTTACATGTTTCAATGCCATTCTCTCAAATCTTCCGACACTCTCCCTCTCCCACAGAGTCCATAAGACTGTTCTATACATCAGTGTCTCTTTTGCTGTCTCGTACACAGGATTATTGTTACCATCTTTCTAAATCACCTACATTTGGATAATTTTTAGGAAGAAGTGACCTGGTCTCCAGTAGTTCAGAGTCCCCCATACTCAGTACTAATTACTACTGCCAACTTCACAGAATCAGATTTTAACTCTGGTCTCTGAAAGCACATGAGTGTACAACTCTGGCATGAATAGTACAACCCAAACTATTTAATATATCATACTATCTCTTTCAAAATTTGTCCAGATTTATCAATCATCCTTAAGTTTTTTTTTCTCTATTTTTTATTTTTTCTAGGTTTATTGAGGTATGCTGCTTGTTGGGGGCCAGAGTGAGGTACTCCGCCCATGACAAAGGTCATGAGGAAGGAGGCTCGACATACGCAAAGGCGGGATCGAGCCTCAGGAGTCCCCCTGGAAATCCTCGAGCATCTATCCCCATAACCAGACCCTGCCTACTTTACAACTTTGTGCTCTCACCTACACCTCTGACTTTACGGGGGGCTGTCCCCCACCACCTCTTTCGGAGAAGGAGTTAACTTAGAGCTCCAGTTAATAATAATTCCTGGGCGTGATAAGAGTGTTTTAACCTACAAACTCCTCTGAAGGTTCTCTAGCCTGCCTGACAGGCTTGTCTGGCCACATGTGATTGCTCACAGCCTCCCAACCGTGAGAGGCACGAGATGCTTTAAACCTTCTAAAAACAGGCTCCTTAGAAAAGTTAGAAAACTATTAGTATAAGTATAATGGGCTGATTAGAAATTGTATTGGTGAAGGGTTTTTCATTTGTTGAGCCAATGTTTGTTGCTAAGTCTCTACATCCCCTGCCCTTACACACATTAATGAATATATAGAATAAATAAGTATTAACCTTTGATATTAATCACGTTAGACCTTAGGCTAAGTAAATTCTTTCCTTAACTAAAATCCACTACACCCTCACCCTATAGGAATGTAACTTTATTTGGGTGGCGTCTGTTTTAAGAATAATCACCCTTGGAGAAAAAAGTGTTCTGACCACTGTCACAAGGAGAGGGTCATAAATTGTCAGCAGGCCCCCCTGGCCAGAAGATGATGTAACACCCCTAAGACCTCTGTATACATTTGTATGAAGCACCTGACTTTAATAAAAGTCAGGACTGCTGTCCCCGCGTGACTTTTGTATAACATCTCAGTGTATAAAAACAGACTCTGGAAAATAAAGAATTGGGATCAGTTTCTCGAAATACTGGTCTCCCCATGTCTCTCTCTCTTTCACTCTGGCTGAGTCTCCATCTGGAGCGTGGAACCCACCATGCTTACTAATTATGCCTGGGCTTCTAAGATCCGACCGGGGAGGCCTCAGTGTCTTCTCTCCTTCAGGAGAACAGAAGGACGCCTGTGGCCTACGTAAGTGGTGCAAACTTCTTGTCTTGAAGTTTTGTTGGTCTCCCGTGTAAACCAAGCCACTCAGCCTCTTTTCTCCACTGAATTTTCCTACTGAGCTATCCTTATTCTATTACTCTTTATATCTTTAATTAATATCTAATTGAAACTATTGTATCCTGACCCTTGCCGACGCCATCCCCGCTTCGAACTCCCTGGATGAGCCGGGGCTGGACCCCGGCAGCTGCTAACTGCTGCTAAGTCACCTCAGTCATGTCCGACTCTGTGTGACCCCATAGACAGCAGCCCACCAGGCTGCCCCATCCCTGGGATTCTCCAGGCAAGAACACTGGAGTGGGTTGCCATTTCCTTCTCCAGTGCATGAAAGTGAAAAGTGAAAGTGAAGTCGTTCAGTCATGTCAGACTCTTAGTGGCCCCATGGACTGCAGCCTACCAGGCTCCTCCATCCATGTGATTTTCCAGGCAAGAGTACTGGAGCGGGGTGCCATTGTTGACTAATAAAAATGGTATATGTATATATTGTACAGAGTGATGTTTTGACATATGTATACATTGTAACATACTAATCAGAATCAAATTAATTTATATATCATCACTATACACAGTTACCTTTTGGAGTGGTGGCAAGAAAACATAAGATTCACTCTTTTAGCAAATTTTAGGTATACAATACATTATTATTAACTATAGTCACTGTGCTATATACATTAGGTCTCCAGATCCCATCAATCTTAAAACTAAATTTTTTTGCAGGTCAAAATTTCCACAAGCCCTCAGCCCTCATTCCCTGTTAACTACCATTCTACTCTTTGTTTCTATAAATTCAACTTTTTAAAGATGCCTCATATAAGTGAAATCATACAAGTATTTTTCTCTAGCTAATTTCACTAGGATTATGTCATCCAGGTTCATTCATGCTATAGCAAACACCAATTTTTCTTCTTTTTATGGCTGAATAATATTCCATTGTATACATAGATCACATTTTATTTACTCTTTTATCTGTTGATGGACACTTAGGTTGTTTCCATATCTTGGTCATTGTAAGTAACACTGCAATGAAAATGGAGTATGGAGAGGGAAGTGGCAACCCACTCCAGTATTCTTCCCTGGAGAATTCCATGGACAGAGGAGCCTGGTGGGCTATGGTCCATGGGGTTGCAAAGAGTTGGAAATGACTGAGCAATGGAGCATAAAAATGGAGTATAGTTATCTCTTCAAGACTGTGATTTCATTTCCTTTGATTATATATTCAAAAGTGAGATTTCTAGACCATGCATATGTGCTAAGTCACTTTTGTCATGCTTGACTCTGCAAACCTATGAACTGTAGCCCACAAGTCTCCTTTGTCCATGGGGATTCTCCAGACAAGAATACTGAAGTGGATTGCCATGCCATCCTCCAGGGAATCTTCTGGACCCAGGGATCAAATCCATGTCTCTATGTCTCCTGCATTGACATTCAGATCTTTATGACTAGTGTTACCTGGGAAGCCCAGACCATATGGTAGTTCTATGCTTAATTATTTCAGAAACCACCAAACTGTTTCA
The DNA here is from genome assembly GCF_029378745.1 of Bos indicus. Taxonomy (NCBI): domain Eukaryota; kingdom Metazoa; phylum Chordata; class Mammalia; order Artiodactyla; family Bovidae; genus Bos; species Bos indicus. Next base: position 56,946,455 of record NC_091770.1, read on the forward strand.
AAAAAGGTTTTATCAGTTTACATTCCCACCAATAATGGACAAGGGTTTCCTTTTCTCCCCACCTAACCAACACTTGCTATCTTTTCACTTTTTATGATAGACATCCTAACAAATGTGAGGTAGTACCTAACCATGGTTTTGATTTGAATTTCCCTGATGATTACTGATTTTAAGCATATTTTCTTTTTGCTTTTTATTAAAAGACATCTATTTAGGTCCTTTCCCAATTCTTTTAGGTTAACTTTTTTGTTGTTTTAATTTAATTTTTAAAATTAAATTTTGATTGCACTGGGCCTTATTGCTGTACTCAGGCTTTCCCTAGTTGTGGCCACTGGGGGCAACTCTTTGTTGAGGTGCACAGGTTTCTCACTGTGGTGATTTCTCCTGTTGTGGAGCACAGGTTCTAGGCACACAGGCTTCAGTAGTTGTGATGTGCAGGCTCTAGAGGAGGCGGACTTCTTTTGTTATGGCACATGAGCTTAGCTGCTCTGCAGCATGTGAAATCTCCCTGAACCAGGGATCAAACCTTTGTCTCCTGCATTGGCAGGCAGATTCTTATCCACTGTACCACCAGGAAAGTCCCTTTTCCTGATTTTTGTAAGTGCTCCTTATGTATTTTTTATATTAACCTCTTATCAAATATATGGTGTGGAAATATTTTCTCCTATCCATAAGCTGTCTTTTCATCTTTGTGATTATTTCTTTTGCTGTGCATAAATGGTCAGTTTTTTGTAGTCAAACTTGTTTCCCATTATGTTTTCTTCTTGGGTTTTAGGTTTCAGATCTTAAGTTTCTTTCTTTAATCCATTAATTTTTGTGTATGGTGTAAGACAAGGGACTGGTTTCATTCTTTTGCATGTGAATATTCAATTTTTCTAGTGTCATTTGTTGAACAAACCGTTTCTTATAATTGTGGTTTTGGTGCCTTGTCAATATTAATTGACCATTTATGCATGGATTTATGTCTAGGCTTTCCATTCTGTTACTCTGAATTATAAGCCTGATTTTATGCCAGTGCAATACTGTCTTGATTGATACAGCTTTGTAAATAATCTAAAAATAGTAATTGTTTTGTGTCTACCTCTGTTCTTCTTGCTAAAAATTGCTCTAGCTCTTCAAAGTCTTCAATACAAATTTTAGGGTTATTTTATTATTTTTTTAGGTGCCATTGGAAATTTGATAAGGAATGGATTAAGGAATAAGATGGATAAGGAATGGATAAGGATAAGGAATAAGAATGGATAAGGAATAAGAATAAGGATTCTCATCAAATTTGAGAATCATGTTGTATAATATGGATGTTTTAACAATGTTAATTCTTCCAATGTATGAACATGGATATCTTTCCACTTATTTGTGTTTTCTTCAATACTTTGAATCAATATTTTATAGTTTTCAGTGTACATGTCTTTCACTTTTTTGATTACATTTATTTCTAACCTTTTAATTCTTTCAGATGCTATTAAATATAGTAGTTTTTTATAATTTTTTTTTCAGACATTTTGTTGTAGGAAGTGGGACCCCTTCCAGGGTCCAAGTTTAGGCTGTTGTCTAACACTCAGGAATGAATTGTCCAAGGAGACACATATGCTGAATCAAGCAAGAGACTTTATTGGGAATGAGCACTAGGGCAGAGAGCCTCAGGGTAAGGGAACCTAGGAGAATGACTCACAGTCTCAGGTTTTATAGTAATGGCGTAAGTTTCCAGGTTGTCTCTGGCCAACCATTTTAACTCAGGCTCCTTTCTGGTCATGCACATGCCACTCAGTAAAGATGAACTCCAGTGAGAAGGATTTTTCCAGATTGGTAGGACATATGGACTGGCATCTCCTCTCTCCTTTTGACCTTTCCCACATTCTTCCATTTGGTGGTAGTTGTTAGTTCCAAGTTCCTTCCAGGACCTCTTGTTGTAATATAACTCACACAAGTGATTACTATTGGATCTAGCCAGGAAGGGTGATTTCTCTGTGTTTCCCCTAACAATTTCCCCCTGAGAGACTTCATACTCAAAATACTCCTTGGGAATTGGGGCAGAGGTCTCTTTTTTTCTGTACCTACTTTCTGTTGAGAGTATGAAGTCATTCTAGTAGAGCAGGAGTCTCTCTCGACTTAATTTAAATCCAGGTATCCTGTGTCAGAAACCAGCATTCACTCTTGTAGTAATAATAATTTAACCTCAACTGTTGGACCCTGTCAGAAATGAATCTTGTCAAATGAGTGTTTGCCAAGAGCTTTTGCCATCTGCCTCTGCAGAGAGTGAATCCTGTGCTGCTTCAGCTGTTGACCTTCAGCATGCCCTGAAGGTAGTTCAGGGTGGAGAATGAGGCACTCTGTGTTCCAGGGAATCTGGTGGAACAGGTCTTAAATAAGTATTTTCAGTAATTGATTTCATGCTTCCAATCCTTGCATCTCCTCATTATCTGGAAAAGCACTAAATCCCTTCATGGTGACATCAGCTCCTCCTGATTAGCAGAAAGCCTTTGTAAAGTAAGCCCTTGACTGCACTGAACTCCCCTTTCACAAAAATCTTAGATATTGACCTTCCGCCACTACCTCTTTATGGCAGTTTATCAGAGTTATCTGAGGTGCTGTCTCCTGGTCTGTAGTCCTTATTTTGTTTCAAATAAAACTTAACTCTCAATTCTCACATTGTACATCTTTTTTGAGTCAACACCTTGTAAGCAGTTGAAACAGACAAATTCCAAACAGGAGTCCTCACAGCATGGTCACTGCTGGGCCCAGAAGAGGAAGGTGAAATTTGGGGTCAGGGGTACAAGATGTGTGGCGTTTTTTCTGATTGATTGGTAATGAGGTTACAGGGTGGTGCTCCATAATCTTGTGCTCTTCCCCACCTGGAGGGGGAACCCAATTCTGCAGAAGTACTCAAAGATATTGCTATGCCAATTTCTTGGAGAGGAACCAGGACACTACCCCAAGGCTGAGCCACCATTTGACTGTTTCTCCTCTGTCGCCCCTTTTGGATGGCATCACTGATTCAATGGGCATGAATTTGAACAAACTCCAGGAGATAGTGAAGGACAGAGAAATTTGGCATGCTTCAGTCCATGGGGTCGCAAAGAGTCAGACATGACTTAGTGACCGAACAAACCTATTATTGCATATCCTCTCTTCCTTTATTAGCAACTGTTTGAGCCTGCTGTTTGGAATTCAAAGAAGATCAAGGTAGCTGAATGAAGTCTATGTCCTACAAACAAAAAACAAAGGACTCAGGATTTGTATTCCAGAGCCCGACAGAATCCTACTCAGTTTTAATTCAATTCGGGAAACTGGGAGATGATGGCACTAACCACATTCTGCTAAAATGAGGCACAGACCTGTCTTAACTTGGAGAATAGAAACTGAATGGGAAATATTTCTGCCTGGATCTGAGTTTATTATGATTAAGGTCCCAATTGTTTGGTTTGCCATTTTGGTATAAGAGTAAGTCTGAATCCCAGTCTGGACCTTGCACCTTGGGGAGACTTTTATCCAAGTTGTTTACTTCCAATGTGGCATTAATATACATATAACAGCAACTACTGGTCACTGCATGTCTCCTTTTTCTACAAATATTTGATTGAAAATAATTGCATTTTCTAACAATGTAATAGTCGCAACAGAATACCTTGAATCCATAAGGTTGCAGCTACCAACTGCCAAAGAGCCTGACACAGCTCAGAGGATTTGAAATTTGAGTTCTCAGCAATACAGGAACATTTATGAAATCCTCAATGACCACACAATTTTGCCTTCTATGTCTGAACCAGTAACTCTATTTTGACCTTTGAATGTATTTCCCTCCTCAGTGGCCAAAGCAGATATCACTGTTTATGATTTTAGTGCCTTTCTACATATGAGATGATGCTAGAACTTGGGGTCATAAAATCTTCTGAAATTAGCTAACTAAAGGCTTGTTCTGAAGAGGCAGATGACAAGTGCCTGATGATACTAATCATCAGTTGCCATTGATCCTTTGGGGTCATAAATTCAACCATGGTTTGGGGAACATTTCCTGACTATTTCATCCTATGGTGCTAAAAAAAACTCATTCCTAGGTCTGATGAAGATTTCACTGGTGGGCCACTCAGTTATGCTTATTATTGGACTAGGCTTTAATAACAGTGTCTAACGTCTCTAGACCATCTGTTTTACTCATCTTTTATGGTCCAGGAAAATATTCGCTCTTGTTTCTTCTTATATGGGCATCCAGTCCCATCACTTCATGGCAAATAGCAGTGAAAACAATGAAAACAGTGACAGACTTTATTTTCTTGGACTCCAAATTACTGCAGATGGTGACTGCAGCCATGTAATTAAAAGACACTTGCTCCTTGGAAGAAAAGCTATGACAAACCTATACAGCATATTAAAAAGCAGAGACATTACTTTGCCAACAAAGGTCCATCTAGTCAGAGCTATGGTTTTCCCAGTAATCAGGTATGGGTGTGAGAGTTGGATCATAAAGAAATCTGAGCACTGAAGAACTGATGCTTTTGAACTGTGGTGTTGGAGAAGACTCTTGAGAGTCCCTTGGACTGCAAGGAGGTCAAACCAGTCAATCTAAAAGGAAATCAGTCCTGAATATTCATTGGAAGGACTGATGTTGAAGCTAGAACTCCAATAGTTTGGCCACCTGATGCGAAGAATTGATTCATTGGAAAAGACCCTGATGCTGGGAAAGAGTGGAGGCAGGAGGAGAAGGGGATGACAGAGGTTGAGATGGTTGGATGGCATCATTGACTTGATGGACATGATTTTGAGCAAGCTCCAGGAGTTGGTGATGGACAGGGAAGCCTGGAGTACTATAGTCCCTGGGGTCACAAAGAGTCAGACATGACAGAGTGATTGAACTGAACTGAAAAATTTAAGTGAAGAACTTCCATTAGATGCAGCTCAGTATATCTCAGGTCATTTGACTTTATCTTTTCTGTACCAATCATCATCTGTAAAGGAGATTATATATTTTAATTGTCCATAAGATAACCAGCACAGTCTCCTAGTGTCACTAAGCTTGTTATCCCTGCTTGCATGCATGCTGTCACTTCAGTTGTGTCCAATCTTTGCAACCCTATGGACTTTGGAACCCCCACTAGGCTCCTCTGTCCATGGGATTCTGCGAACAAGAGTACTGGAATGGGTTACCATTTCCTCTTCCAGAGGATCATCTCAATCCAGGAATCAAACCCACATCTCTTATGAGATTTTTACCACTAACACAACCTGGGAAGCCCCTGGTTATCTCTAGATTTGTTTAATTGTTTCCAATATAAGGGAGCTTTTAAATTTAAGCAACCATAATCTGATGTTAACCACCTGATTGCAGATCATGCAGCATCTGATTTTTATCCAAAGACAGATTACTTAAACTTCAGAAGCAAATTTAAAATGTCCTTTTGATAATTCAATTAAACCCTACAACAGCATAATATAAACATGTCTCCTTCACTCTGAGAAGTGAGACTTAGCAAATACAGACCTCAGTAAACAGAATTCGATTTTGATATCCATTGCAATATCTCTTTTTCTCTAAAATTACTCTCATTCCTATCAAAGATAGCCAAATCAAAGCTACTTTGTCTGCAAACTAAGTTTGATTAATTGATAAAAGTCTTCCCAAGGCCAGGAAAGCCATGCCAAGGGCTTGTCACAGATTTTGCCTTATGGATTCAGGAAAATTCCTCCCTTTTTGAGGTCCACAAAATACCTTCAGACTCTGCACCTTTCAGGAGTAGACTTCCTAATTTAACTGATAAAATTGTTGGGAACCTGGGAGTCTCCAGTCTCTGGAGCGACCATGTAGAGAGAAAAGTGAAACATAGAAACCTGCTTGTGCTGCGCTGTGCTTTGTCACTCAGTAGTGTCCAACTGTTTGCAACCCCACAGACTGTAGCCTGACAGTCCATGGGGATTCTCCAGGCAAGAATACTGGACTGAATTGCCATGCCCTCCTGCAGGGGATCATCTCAACCCAGAGATCAAACCCAGGTCTCCTATATTGCAGTTGGATTCTTTATCGTCTGAGCCACCAGGAAAGCTCATGAATACTGGAGTGGGTAGCCTATCCCTTTTCAAGGGGATCCTCCCAACCAAGGAATTGAACAGGCTTCTCCTGCATTGTAGGTGGATTTTTTACCAGCTGAGCTACCAGAGAAGCCCAAATTCTCCTTGCAAAGATATAATTTACCAAATTGCTATATCATAATTAGTTTGTGGATAAATGTTTCTTTACATCTGGAAAACATAGTTTAAAAGCTAATAATGCTTCAGATAGAACCATAAAAATTATAATCATGTAATTTCACTCTGTAAATAACCCTCTTGATTAACTTTTTATGAAGCCATAAAGTTTTCCCCTAGGATTTTTAAAAAAAATTTACCCAGTTCCCCAGTATAATCTGAGATTTATCAGAATAAAACAATAAATGTCTATAAATCACAGGAACACAAAAAAGTCATTACTAAATTTGCTCACAAAGTAATTGACAAGAGAAACTTTGTTACTGCTGTGATATGTAACATTTTAAAGTAACTAAAATTATGGATGGCAACATTTTGCCAGCACATACTAGACTTTCAGAAATTCTATGTGATTTCTAGAATATCCATATTAATAACATTTATCCATACAGGATATATTTAAAAGGCTTATCAGTATGGTAATAATACTCTCCACGTAATTTAAAATACTAATTAAATATCTCTGTCTGAGATGCCACATGGGCCTTCTAAAGCATCTCAAAGTTAGCTGAAGTTCAAAAGAATTGCAATGAATATTTGATTTAGGAAGTGTTGTCAAAAAATATCAAAAGATTTGAGAAGACTCAGTCAGATAGGATCATGGGTCACTGTGATGCAATAGTTAATCACTTAGCCAAAAAAAAAAAATCACTTAGCCAAAGTGGTGATAAAACATTTCAAAGGCAAATATAGAACAGATCACTTAAAAGATAAAGAACTTAAAATCTGTTACCAGAGGCAGTTTAACACTTTAAGAAAATTGTCGTTTTAACAAAGAGAAAAGCCAAATTCAGGTTTTATACCAACTTACTTTCAAGATTCATTTCCTCAGTGAACTGCAGTCTAAACTTAGTCAGCCTGACCATCCACAAACCTTCCACCCTTTCCTGTTCTCCATTCTCTTCTCTATCCAGAAACAACCAACTGTTGTCATTCAGTCTCTAAGTTGTGTGCAACTCTTTGTGACCCCATGGACTGCAGCATGCCAAGCTTCCCTGTCCTTCACTATCACCTGGAGTTTGCTCAAATTCATGTCCAGTGAGTCATTGATGTCACCGAACCATCTCATCCTCTGTCCTTCTCTTGCCGCCCTCAATCTTTCCCTGTATCAGGGTCTTTTCCAATGAGTTGGCTCTTCCAATAAGGTGGCTAAAGTATTGAAACTTCAGCTTCAGCTTCAGTCCTTCCAGTGAATATTCACGATCAATTTCCTTTAGTATTGACTGGTTTGATCTCCTTGCTGTCCAAGGGACTCTCAAGAGTCTTTTCCAACACCACACTTCAAAAACATCAATTCTTTAGTACTTGGACTTCTTTATGATACAACTCTCATATCCATACATGACTACTGGAAAAAACATAGCTTTGACTACAGGGATATTTGTTGGCAAAGTGATGTCTCTGCTTTTTAATATCCTGTCTAGGTTTGTCACAGCTTTTTTTTTTTTTTTTTAACAAGAAGTGAGCATCTTTTAATTTCATAGCTGCAGTCACCATCTGCAGTGATTTTTTAAACCAAGACAATCTGCCACTCTTACCATTTTTTCCTCATCTATTTGCCACAAAGTGATGGGACCAGGTACTGTAATTTTAGTTTCCTGAATGTTGAGTTTTAAGCCAGCTTTTTTACTTTACTTGTTCACTTTCATCAAAAGACTCTTTAGTTGTTCATCACTTTCTTCCATTAGGATAATATTATATGCATATCTGAGGTTGTTAATATTTCTCCAAGCAATCTTCAGTCCAGCTTATAATTACCCACCCTGGCATTTCTCAGGATGTACTCTGCATATTAGTTAAATTAGACAATATACAGCCTTGATGTACTCCATTCTCAGTTTTGAGCCAGTCCATTGTTTCATGTCCAGTTCTGTTACTTCTTGACATGCATACAGGTTTCTCAGGTGGCAGGTAAGGTCTGGTATTCCTATCTCTTTATAAAAATTTTCCACAGTTTGCTGTGATCCATACAGACAAGGCTTTAGCATAATCTTTGCAGCAGAAGTATATATTTTCATGAAATTCTTTTGCTTTTTCTATGATCCAGCAGATGTTGGCAATTTGATCTCTGGTTCCTCTGTACTTTCTAAAGACCAGCTTGTATGTCTGGAAGGGAAAATATATTAATAAAGAAGTCTATTGTTCTAAACTTGTTGGGGCACTCTGGTCAATCATCCATGTCAAGGGAGATCAGGGTCAAAAATGTCCCATTTGCATTCTAAGTCTGGTTCATCAGTGGGCAAGCTGGTCCCTGACTACACGAAACTCTCAGGATGTCAGTCATAGTGAAGAAATCCCACCTGAATTGTCATTCATTGTAGGAAGGGGGATCCCTTCCAGGGCCTGAGAGTGGGAACTTGTCTAACACTCGGGAATGAATTGTCTGAGGAGAAAATGTGCTGACAAAGCAAGATACTTCACCAGGGAGGGGTGCCTAAGCAGAGAGTAGCTGGGTAAAGAATCCAGAAGAACTGCTCTGTCATGTGGCTCACAGTCTGTTTTCATGGTAATGGGGTTGGTTTCTGGATTGTCTCTGGACAACTGTTTTGATGCAGGGTCCTTCCTGGTCATGCACACATGACTCAGCCAAGATGAACTCCAGTGAGAAGGTTTTTGGGAGGTTCAGTTCAGTTCAGTGGTAAGACATATACACTGATCTCTCCTCTTTCCTTTTGACCTTTCCCAAATTCTTCTGCTTGGTAGTATAGCGTTAGTTTCTCCTTACCAGGACCTGCTCTTGTAAGGTAACTCATGTAAGTGATTACAATCAGGCTTAGCCAAGGGGAAAGTTTTCTGTCAGTGGTTCCCCCAACAATTTCATCGTCAGTGTAAAGAAATACAATTGACTGTTGTATGTTGATTTTGTATTTTGCAACTTTGTTGATTATTAGTTTTAATATTTTTTTTTCTTTAGCTCTTTAGGATTTCCTTCATGAAGATCATATCATCTGTAAGCAGGAAATATTTTACTTCTTTGATTTGGATGACTTTTTTTTTTCTTTTTCTTGTCTAATTGATCTGGCTAGGACTTCTAGTATGTTGAATAGGAATGGTAAGACTGAAAACCCTTGACTTGTTCTTAATCTTAGAGGAAAAATTTTCAGCTTTTCACCATAAAGTGTTTTAATTGTTGGCTTGTTACACATGAGCTTCATCATTATGAGCCATATTCTTTCTGCACCTCATTTATTGAGGATTTTTATTATGAAAGGGCTTCCCCAATGGCTCAGTGGGTAAGGAATCTGCCTGCAATGCAGAAGACACAGAAGACATGGTTTCTGCTTAACTAGATTCCCTCAAAACTACTCTAGTCCATGAATGGTTGTCAAATTTAATGTTATCTGTGAGAAAAAAGCTGAAAACTCCTAATCTGTCATCTGCTCCCTTATTTCACTTTCAGCTGCATATTTATTTTCTCAGCTATACCAGAAAACTATTTTTCACTTTTCTCCACATGCTGCTCCAATGACATTGAATATATCTTCCTTGTTCCTGATTACAATTCATCTTAGGGCTGTTTAATTTTATCTTTGCTATAAAACCTTGTTCTGCTAGCTTCCACCTGAATCATGTGTCTCTTCTATATGCTCTCATATCATATATCACTCTATTATAACAGAGTATTTTCTATCATTTATAGTAACTGTTTTGTATGCAGTAACAGATAGAAAACAATCTAAAACAGGGATTATATCTTATTTGTATTCCTAACAGTTAGCTTAGTGCCTACAGAATGGAATCTATTCAAATTTGTTGAATAATTTTAGTCCACATAATAACCCCTTTGAGGTGAATATGATGTTCACTTTATAGTGTGAAAGGTACTATTTGCAACATGTCAGTGCATCAAGTTCAGTAAATCTTGCTATTTATATTCTCTTTGGAATTTATTTTCAGTGGTTGATTATGTATTTTATGTGGAAACATATCTAAGCAGAAATTATGAAAATTCATGCCATTCCAGAATTCTGCCATTTCCTACTGTTCTTGGGTTCTTGCAGCAAGAATACTGGAGTAATTTCCAATTCTATCCTCCAGTGGACCATGCTTTGTCAGAACTCTCCACTATGACCTGTATGACTTGGGTGGCTCTGCACAGTATGGCACATAGCTTCATTGAGTTACATAAGCCCTTTCACCATAACAAGGCTGTGATACATAAAAGGGATTCCTCAAGTAGTTGATCCCAAAACTCTAAATGTGAGAAGGAAAGGAGTACTCTGAAAATTTTTATAATCATGATTTAGACAAAATAAAAAAGTATGTAATAGTACTGAGGTCCTAAGGAAAGTTGGCTAGTAGTGGTTTGGATTATAGGAGATTTTAGCTTCTCTATGAGATTCCCAGAGGCAAAAAACTAAGAACTAATATCCTAACTTTTGGTAAAGATTGGCTGTCACCTAATGTATTGTTAAAACCATGCAGGTTAAATAAAAATGGAAAATGTGTAAAACTTATGTGATATGACTACACAGTCAGTGTTATCTCCAGTTTTTATCTAGTTCTTTGTATTTGATGCTGAATTTTACTAGCAGTGTTAATCACTAGCTTGATCCCTTCCAATATATTAATTCTACTTCCAGAAAAAATAAAAGGAGACCATTTCCTCTTTGTTGTACTGCTTTCCACATAGTGTCTAAATGCTATTTTTAATTATTCCCCAAATATAGTGACTCTTAAAATTTTTACTATTTTTTTGATATCTCTATATATCTCTATTATCAAAACATGCAGGAAGGAATGTTTTCATTGTTTATCAGTATGGTGATGCCTCAGTTGCTTGTACACACTTGTATTTTTTTGTAAAGTAATTAGCTTCTAATTAAATAAATTAAAAAATAAATAAAATGCACTAAAATTCTTTTTACTATTATAACAACTTTTAAAAAATATTGTTACAGTATTCCTTGTAGTAAAATGTTTTTGAGCTGCAAAAAATAGTTTAAGAAATATTCTACAGAACTAAATATATGTACATAAAATAAGAGAATAAGTAAGTGTACTGGGCTAGAAAATAGATACTGCTGATGTTCAGTCACTAAGTCATGTCTGACTCTTTGTGACCCCAGGACTGCAGCTTATCAGGTTTCCCCATCCTCCACTATCTCCCAGTGTTTGCTCAAATTCATGACCATTTGGTCAGCAATGCTATCTAAACATCTCATCCTCTGACAACCCTTTTCCTTTTTGTCTTCCATCTTTCCCAGCATCTTGATCTTTTCCAATGAATGAGTCAGCTCTTCAGATCACATGGCCAAAATGTTGGAACTTCAGTATCAATCTTCCTAATAAATATTCAGGCTTGATTTTCATTAGATTTGACTGACTTGATCACCTTGAAGTCAAAGGGACTCTCAAGAGTCTTCTCTAGCAATATAATTGGAAAGCATCAATTTTTCAGTGCTCAGCCTTCCTTACGGTCCAACTCTCATATGCATATATGACTAGAGGAAAAGTCATAGCTTTGACTATATATACCTTTGTTGGAAAAGTGATGCCTCTGCTTTTTAGCATGCTATCTAGGTTTGTCATAGATTTCCTTCTGAGGGGCAAGCATCCCTTAATTTCATGGCCGCAGTCACAATCTGCAGTGATTTCTGAGCCCAAGAAAATAAAATGTCACCACTTCCTCTTTTTCTCCTTTTATTTTACATGAAGTAATGGGACTACATGCAATGATCTTAGTTTTCTGAAAGTTGAGTTTCAAGCCAGCTTTTTCACTCTACTCTTTCAGCCTCATCAAGAGACTCTTTAGCTCCTTTTCACTTTTTGCCATTAGAGTAGTATCATTCGGCAGAGACATTACTTTGCCAACAAAGGTCCGTCTAGTTAAGGCTATCGTTTTTCCAGTGGTCATGTATGGATGTGAGAGTTGAACTGTGAAGAAAGCTGAACACCAAAGAACTGATGCTTTTGAATTGTGGTATTAGAGAAGACTCTTGAGAGTCCCTTGGACTGCAAGGAGATCCAAGCAGTCCATCCTAAAGGAGATCAGTCCTGTGTGTTCATTGGAGGGACTAATGTTGAAGCTGAAACTCCAATACTTTGGCCACCTCATGTGAAGAGCTGACTCATTTGAAAAGACCCTGATGTTGGGAAAGATTGGGGGCAGGAGGAGAAGGGGATGACAGAGGATGAGATGGTTGGATGGCATCACTGACACAATGGACATGGGTTTGGGTGGACTCTGGGAGTTGGTGATGGACAGGGTGGCCTGGCATGCTGTGGTTCATGGGATTGCAAAGAGTCAGACATGACTGAGTGACTGAACTGAACTGAACTGAATTCTGCATATCTGAGGTTGTTGATATTCCTTCCAGCAAACTTGGCATTTTTGCACCCAGCCTGACATTTTGCATGGTGTAATCTGCATAGAAGTTAAATAAACAGTGTGACAATCTACTTCTTTCCCAATTTCGAACCAGTCAGTTGTTCCATGTCTGATTCTAAATGCAGCTTTTTGACCTGCATACAAGTTTCTCAGGAGACAGGTAAGGTGGTCTGGTACTCCCATCTCTTTAAGTATTTCTCACAGTTATTTATGATCCACACAGTCAAAGGCTTTAGCATAGTCAATGAACCAGTAGTAGATGTTTTTCTGGAACTCTCTTGATTTCTTCAAGATCTAAAAATATTAGCAGTGTGATCTCTGATTTCTGTGCCTCTTTGAAGCCCAGTTTGTACATCTGGAAGTTCTCAGTTCATGTCCTGCTAAAGCCTAGCTTGAAGGATTTTGAGCATAAATTTGGTAGCAAGTGAAATGAGCACAATTGTACAGTAGTTTGAATATTCTTTGGCACTGCCCTTCTTTGAGATTGGAATAGAAAATAATATGTTAATTTTTAGTGTAAAAAAAAACCATGATTTTTAAGGTGATGAAGGTGGAGCTGGTTGAAGGATATATGGGCTGTCCAAAAATCAATGGATATAAAGAGAATAGAGGGATATTTTATCAGAAATGCAAAAAATATCATAAAACTCAAGACAGCAGAAATTTACATGACTGGGCAGACTATGCTTCCATACAAGATATTTTCTCAAAGTCCCAACTTGCTGCTGATGCTAAGTTGGGTAAATTTGAAGGCTCAGCTGTCACTGAGTTCCAGGGTGAATTATTATACCATTTAAAGAAGGATGTTTGTGGAATCAAGTTTCTACTATACTACTTACTCTTTCAATAGCCCATTCCAATACATAGGTTAAATAGATGTATATTTAAGATTATATGTCCACTGTATATTCAGATTATAAATCATGTATATTCAAGATTATACATCCATGTGCTTAGTCCCTCAGTCATGTTCAACTCTTTGTGACCCCATGGACTGTAGCACACCAAGCTCCTCTGTCCATGGGGATTCTCCAGGAAAGAATATTGGAGAGGGCTGCCATGCCCTCCTCCAGAGGATCTTTCCAACCCAGGGATTGAACCCAGGTATCTCACATTGCAGGTAGATTTTTTATACTCTGAGCCCCCAGAGAAGCCCATATTCAAGATTAAAAGTTGACAATCATTTTATGTAAAGATCAGAATAGTAATTGTTTTCAACTTGTTAAACCATGCAGCCTAGACTATTGCAACCACTCAGCTCTGCTGTTCTAGTGCAAGAGTAGCCATGGACAGTATATGAATAAATGGAGATACCTGTGCTACAGTAAAATTTTATTTATAAAAACAGATAGTAGACAGTTTTGGCCTACACACGCACCATACTTTGCCAATTCATGATTTAGAGAAATGAAATAACAGAAAAGATCAACTTTTGTCACGGACCTGCAATATCTGTAAACTCAAACTATCTTATATCTAAATTTGGACAAAAAGCAAAAACATTTTTTTTTTAAAGGCATAAGTACAAAACTAAGCAAAACTTTACTTTCAGAACAGGTAGCTATCAAATAGAAAGGACAGCTCTAGGAAATTAAAGTAAATGTTATCCAGTTAAATAATGATATCAAAAGAAACAAGCAAACATATATTGTATCTATTCTAAACAAAGTTTATTAGAAGAATGCCACAATTGGATATCATAATCAAATTTCTCAAGTTTACAGAAAATGGAACAGAAAAATAACCTTTAATCATATTAATGAGAAAATAAAAGATCAAGTTACCTACAGGAGCAAAAAATATTACACTATTTTCTGAATTTTTCTATGAAATTTTGTCGTAAAAAATAAAAATAATTTCAAGATTTTTAAGGAAACAAATTCATACATGGATTAAAAAATATGAGGCTAGTACATAATTTTATAAAGCTAAACAAGAGGAGGTTCTGACATGCAAGTACTTCATATATCTTCAAGTGCTTCTTGATGTGAGAAAAATAAACAAGATTATGAGTAAGATGTGTTATAAAAGGAAGGGTGGTGAACAGAAAAATCAGAAACATTGTTTGAATAACCTGTGTTAATAAGTGTATGATCAGGCCACTTGAAATAGCTGTTGTCTTGATCTCCATACAGCCCCTGCTCAACCAACCAATGCCTTCTTCACCTACAATCTACAATCTGACTTTTTTAGGCCACAGCTAGAGAGTGCTCTTATCAATGAGGCAGTGATGGGTCTGTCCCTCTGCTGGTTTTTCAGACTGCCACTATGGCCTTCTTCAGCTACACACATGGTGGAATTTAAGTGGTCATCAAGGACTCCAGGACCTTGTGTCAGGTGTGTAAGTATCCCCATACATTAAACCACTGATGTCTCTGTTGATGACTCAATAATAAGTCATAATAAGATTATAAAAATAATTAAAATATCAAGTATTTTGGGGGGAAAATGCATATTTTATAACAATTTAGACTAAAAAAAATTAGTTCATCAAGCATATGGAAATTGGATAAGGAAAAGGATAAATAAACCTGAAAAATATATTTCCATAAAGAATGATATAGTGTGATAATCATTATAAAATTTTATAGTGTTAGGATTTTGATAAAGAACATGAATTTCAGGTTAATTTTGAAAACTAAAAAGAATAGAAAAATGAAAACAAAATTTGCAGTTTCTGAATCATTTGAGAAAAAATGGATTTATCTAAATTATATGGCAAAAATATTTTAACAAATTGTCTCTCAAAGAAATAAAATTTGCACATAAAGAGTACAAAATATGAATAAGATGTTACTAAATATCTAAAATTATGGCATGAGCTACAGCTAAAATATTAGGAGCAAGGTAATTTATAAAAATAAGATTTGTTAATATTCACCCAAGAACCAACTCATTGAAAAAGACCCTGATGTTGGGAAAGATTGAAGGCAAACAGAGAAGGGGTCTGCAGAGTTTAGGTAGCAACTAAACTCAGTAGACACCAACTCAATAGACGTGAATTTGAGCAAACTTCAGGATATAGTGAAAGACAAAACAGACTGACATGCTCCAGTCCATGGAATCACAATGAATTAGACCCAACCTAGCAACTGAACAACAACACCACGAAGATCATAGTAAAATGAAGAACAATGATCCAATAAAACTATGATGAAACATTTAATAAAAATAAATGCCATTAGGAAAAATGTAGAAAAGTAAATATGAGATTTGGTTCCTTCTAGGAGTAGAAATTATAAGCTACAAAAATGATTTAAAGGCATGGAAAACACCATAATCACTGGTTTAAGGAATAATGTTCAGTCATAGAAATATAACCAATAGAAGAGGTATGTGAGTATGTGTAGGTCACATATATATTTCATGGACTTGGCTTATACCCTTGTGGAGGCGGGTAAGATAAGTTCAAAATCTGTTGGGCTGGCCATCAAGAAGGGCAGGTTGAAACTTTTGGATATTAGCTAAAGTTTCTATTCATAGAAGATTGTTTTGACTCAGGCACTCTGACATTATCTAGAAAAATCTCCTTTACTTAAAGTCACTGATTGCAGACTTTAATCAAAACTACAAAGTACCCTTTTAGGTAATAGCTAGATTGGTATTTGATTAAATAACTGGGGACTGTAGCCTAGGCAAACTGACCTCTAAAACCTATCATCACAGGAGAATAAATGTTTAACTGAAGTAGGAACTCAATAAATAATAATGGGAATGGTTATTTAAGAAACACTGGAATAAGCAAATGCAATACCATCTCAATAAAGTCTCAGGACAAAAAATTGCTATTCAAAATTCAGTTGTATTCCTAAACACTAATAATGAACTACTAGAAAGAGATATGAAAATGATTTTACTAACAATTGCATCAAAAAGAATAAAACATCTGGGAATAAATTAAACCAATGAGATGAAAAACCTATACAGTGAATAGTATTTTTACTAAAAGCTCGGTCTGTGTACACCAGTACTGAATCAAATCTTGGAGATGAGTTTTGGATGAAGTAGAAAGTAGAGTAAAGTTTCTCAGTCATGTCCAACTCTTTGTGATCCCATAGACTGTAGCTTACCAGGCTCCTCTGTCCATGGGATTTTCCAGGCAAGAGTACTGGAGTGGGTTGCCATTTCCTTCTCCAGGGGATCTTCCTGACCCAGGGATCGAACCCTGGTCTCCAGCATTGCAGACAGACGCTTTACCCTGGTTTACCGACTTGAGGTAGAAAAGGATAGCTTTATTGCTTTGCCAGGCAAAGGGAGACTCATTAGGCCTCTGCCTTGAAAACTATGTGTCCTAACCCCATAGGATTTAATGAAGGTTTAATAACAGTGGTTCAAAGATGGGGCCTCTGATAAGATTAGGGTGTGGGTAGAGCCTGCACTCTTTTAATCTCCTCTCAGGTGACTTGATCTTTGTTGTTGTTGTTATTTTTCAAACTATTAATTTTGTGTTGTGGTATAGATGATTAACAATATTGTAATAGTTATAAGTGAAAAGCAAGGGACTCAGCCATATGTATACATATATCCATTCTTCTCCAAATTCACCTCCCATCCAGGCTACCACATAACACTGAGTAGAGTTCCGTGTGCTAAACAGTAGTTCCTTGTTGGTTTGTTGTTGTTCAGTCACCAAGTCCTGTCTGACTCTGCAACCCCATGGCCTGCAGCATGACAGGCTTCCCTGTAACTCACTATCTCCAGGAGCTGGCTCAAATTTTTGTCCACTGAGTTGGTGATGCTATCGAACCATCGCATCCTCTGCCATCCTATTCTCCATTTGCTTTCAATATTTACTTAATTTAACATATAAAATATTTGAGTTAAATATTTCTATCTGAGATGCTTAGGGGCTCTCTGAAGCATCTAAAAGTAAGTTGGAGGTCTAAAGAATATTTAGAAACTGCCGAACAACATTGTTGTTAGGTTTTAAGTCATATCTGACTCTTTGTGACCCCATAGAGTGCACCACACTAGGCTCCCCTGTCCTTCACTATCTCCCACAGTTTGCTCAAACTAATGTCCATTGAGTCAGTGATACCATCCAACCATCTCATCCTCTACCCCGTCTGCCTTTAACCTTTCTCAGCATCAGGGTCTTTTCCAATGAGTCAGCTCTTCACATCAGATGACCAAGTTATTGGAGCTTCAGCTTCATCATCAGTTCTTCAAATGAACATTTAGGGTTGATTTCCTTGAGGATTGGCTTGTTTGACCTCTTTGTTGTCCAAGGGACTCTTCAGAGTCAAAAGCATCAATTCTTGGGTGCTCAGCCTTTTGTTTTGTTTTGTTTTTAAGAGGGTTTTTATTTATTTATTTATTTATTTATTTTTTGCTTATTTTTTAAATTTTATTTTATTTTTAAACTTTACAATATTGTATTAGTTTTGCCAAATATCGAAATGAATCCGCCATAGGTATACCTGTGTTCCCCATCCTGAACCCTCCTCCCTCCTCCCTCCCCTACCCTCCCTCTGGGTCGTCCCAGTGCATCAGCCCCAAGCATCCAGTACCGTGCATCGAACCTGGACTGGCGACTCGTTTCATACATGATATTTTTTAAGGTCCAATTCTCACATCTGTACATGACTACTGGAAAAAACAAACAAACAAACAATCACAGCTTTGACTATGTTGTTGCCAAACAACATAGTTGTTTGACTATGTTGTTGATTTTTGTTGGCAAAGTGATATCTCTGCTTTATAAAATGCTGTCTAGGATTACTGATTTTCTTCTAAGAAGCATCTTTTTATTTCATGGCTGTGGTCACCATCTGTAGTGATTTTGGCAACCGAGAAAATAAAGTCTGTTACTGTTTCCAATTTTTCCCCATCTATTTGTCCTAAAGAGATGGGCCTGGATGCCATGATCTTTGTTTTTTGACTGTTGAGTTTTAAGCCAGCTTTTTCACTCTCTTCTTTTACTTTCATCAAAAGGCTCTTTAGTTCCTCTTCAATTTCTGCCATTAGGGTGATATCATCTGCATATCTGAGATTGTTGATAATTCTCTTGGCAATCTTGATTCTAGCATGTGATTCATCCAAACTGGCTTTCACATGATGTATTATGGCAAGCTACTTCATTATTCCTGCCTGGGAAATCCCATGGATAGAGGAGCCTGGCATGCTACAGTCCATGGGGTCACAAAGAGTCAGACACTACTGAAGTGACAAAGCAAACATGCAAGCATTCTGCATATAAGTTAAATAAGCAGGGTGACAATATATAGCCTTGATGTACTCTTTTCCCAATTTTGAACCAATCCATTGGTTCATGTTTGGATCTAACTGTTGCTTCTTGACTTGCATACAGGTTTCTCAGGAGGCAGGTAAGATGGTCTGATATTCTCATCTCTTCAGAATTTTCCACAGTTTTTGGTTATCCACACAGTCAAAGGCTTCAGTATAGTTCATGAAGCAGAAGTAGATGTGTTTTTTTTTTTTTTTTTTTTTCTGAAATTCTCTTGCTTTTTCTATGATCCAAGGGATGTTGGCAATTTGATCTCTGATTCTCTGCCTTTTCTAAATCTAGCTTGTGCTTCTGGAAGTTCTTGGTTAACATACTGCTGAAGCCTACTTGGAGAATTTTGAGGGCTAACTTGCTAGCTTGTGAGATGAGTGCAATTGTGCAGTTGCTTAAACATTCTTTGACACTGCACTTCTTTGTGATTGGAATGAAAACTGATCTTTTCTAGTCCTGTGGCCACTGCTGAGTTTTCCAAATTTGCTGGTATATTGAGTGCAGCAGTTTAACAACATCATCTTTTAGCATTTGAAATAGATCAGCTGGAATCCTGTCACCTCCACTGGATTTTTTTTTTTTTTGGTAGTAATCCTTTCTAAGGCCCACTTGACTTCACACTCCAGGTTGTCTGGCTCTAGGTGAGTGATCACACCATCATGGTCATTTAGAACTTTTTTGTACAGCTCTTCTGTATATTCTTGCCCCCTCTTAATCTCTTCTGCTTCTGTTAGGTTCTTACCATTTCTATCTTTTATTGTGCCCATCTTTGTATGAAAAGTTTCCTTGGTATCTCCAATTTTCCTGAAGAGAATCTCTAGTGTTTCCCATTCTATTGTTTTCCTCTATATCTTTGCATTGTTCTTAAGGCTTTTTTATCTCTCCTTGCTATTCTTTGGAACTCTACATTCAGTTGGATATACCTGTCCTTTTCTCCTTTGCTTTTTGCTTCTTTTCTTTGTTCAGCTATTTTTAAGTTCTCCTCAGTCAACCATTTTGCCTTTTTGCACTTTTTTTTTTCTTGAGGATGGCTTTGAAACTTATTCACTTAACCAAAGTGAAAAGCTTTCAAAGGTAAAACTGGATTGCATGCACGCATGTTCAGTCTCTCAGTTGTACCTGACTCTTTGTGACACCCTTGGGAATGCCATCCACCAGGCTTCTCAACCATGGGGCTCTCCAGGCAAAAATAGAGGAGTGGATTGCTCTTTCCTCCTCCAAGGGATCTTTCAGATCCTGGGATGGAAGCAGTGACTCCTGTGTCTTCTGCATTGGCAGGCAGACTCTTTAACACTGAGACACCTACCTGGGAATCAGGGAATACAGATTACTTAAAGGCAAAGAAATTCACAAACTGTTATCAAAAGCAGCATTCCAAGAAAACTTTGAAGCAAGAAACCTAATCTGAAATTGCCCTAGTCCATTCCCACCAAAATCTGTTCACCCAATTAGATTTAATCCAATTTTAGAAAATCTTGATCATGCACAACTCTAAAAATATGTGGATTGGTTTCAGTATAAGACACTGATGAAAAAAACTGAAGATGATGCAAGTAAATAGAAATCTATTCTGTGCTCAGGGATCAAATAATAATAATATTGCTAAAACAACCACACAGCCCAAAGCAATCTATAGGTTCAAGGCAATTCCTATCAAAAATCCAATGTCATTTTTCACAGGACTAAAACAAATAATTCTAAATAGTGTTTTGAACCAAAAAAAATCCTGGATAGTCAAAGCAATCTTGAGAAAAAGAACAAAGCTGGAGGCATCACATTTTATTTTCAACCATATTACAAAGATATTGTAATCAAAATCATATGGTGTTTTAGTTGCTAAGTTGTGTCCAACTCTTGTGACCCCCTGGATTGTAGCTTGGCAGGCTCCTCTGTTCATGGGATTCTCCAGGCAATAATACTGGAGTGGGTTGAAATTTCCTCCTCCAAGGGATCTTCTTGACCCAGGAATCAAAACCGGGTCTCCTGCATTGCAGGCAGATTCTTTACTGACTGGGAATCAAGGGAAGCCCTCAAAAATCATATAGTATCATTATAAAAACAGAAACAGGGATCAATGGAACAGAAAAGAGAGCACAGAAATAAACCTATGTACATATAGTCAAGTAATTTACAGTGATAGACTCAAGAATATATATTAGAGGAAGGATAATGGTGTTGAGAAAACAAGAGAGCCACATACAAAGAATGAAAATGGATCACTATATTATACCATACACAGAAATCAACTCAAAATAGATTAACACTTGAACAGAAGACAGGAAACCATAGAACTTCTAAAGGAAAACATAAGAGGAGGTAAGCTTTTTGATGTTGGCAAAAGTCTTGGCAATGATTTTTTGAATTTAACATCAAAATCAAGTCAACAAAATCAATAATAAACAAGTAGGACTACATTAAGCTGAAAACCTCTATACAGCAAAGGAAATCCTCAAGAAAATGAAAAAGTAAACTATGGAATGAGAAGAAATACTTGCAAATCATACACCTGAAAAGGATTAAAATGCAAGGTATATAAAGGACTCATATATTCTGATAGCAAAATATGACAACAATGTGGATAACACTTGAGGGCTTATCTTAAGTGAAATAAAGCAGACAGAGAAAGACAAGTACTGTATGATTTTATTTACATGCAGGGTGGGGGGAAAAAGGTAACTCATAGATGAGATTTTAAAGAAATGGAGATCAGAGAAGATATGGGTGGTTGCTGGAGGTGGGAGTTGGGGTCTGGGCTAAAAGGTGAAGAGGATCCAAAGATATAAGACAAATAGGCCCCTGGAATGTAATGTACACTGTGCTCATGATAGTTATCCATGTTATTGTTTAGTTGCTAAGTGGTGTAGGGCTCTATGGGACTCCATGGACTGTAGCCTGCCAGGCTCCTCTGTCCATGGGATTTCCTCAACAGGAATACCGGAGTGGGTTGCCATTTCCTTCTCCAAGGGATCTTCCTAACCCAGGAATTGAATCCAGGTCTCTTGCATTGGCAGGTGATTCTGTACTACTGAGCCACCAAGGAAGTCTTTTGTATATTTGAAAGTCATTAAGGGAGTAGATGTTAAAAGTTCTAGTTACAAGAAAAAAACTCATAACTATGTGAACTAATGAATGTTAACTGAACTATTATAATCATCTCACAAAATATACATATATTAAATCATTATGCTGTATATCTAAAAGGAATACATTTTCTATGTCAAATATATCTCAATAAAAAAAGCAAAGAAATACCTGAATAAGCAAAGGCTGTGCCCCTTGTGTTCAAAAATAACAATGATCTTGGGTTATGTTAGAAAATCAAATTCACTACACATCAATAGGTTTACTGATTGTAAGGAATGATTTAGAATGAAAGATGACTCTATCTTTAGGCATATTGGTCAACTAATGTCAAAGACAGTTCATATTTGGGAGGCATGCAGTCATAGAAGACAGGGTAACACCAATGAATGTGAGATTCCATTAGCATTTTTATTTGCTTTCTTTTTGACAAGACCTAGCCTAATTACTGAAACTAGATAAGCCAATCATAGGAAGACATATAACCTAAAATTGAACAAAAAATCTTAGATATGGTTAGTTTTGAATCTAAAATTGAAAGCATTTATCCCTGGAAACCATGATGTTTCATTTCTTCCTAAAAAAAAAAAAAAAAAAAAAGCTTTATTTATATATGACTGATATACACAAGAAATTCACCCTTTAACAAAAGAATTAATACTTTGACACTAGTGAAATTATAACCACAGTTAAGATAATTAACATATACACCACAATTCAAAGATTACTCACACCCCTTGGGAATCCCTGGATAACCACTGATATGATTTCTATCATTATAGATTAGTTTGAGTATTCTATAAATTTTTACATATGGAGTCACTGAGACTGCATTTTTTGTTTGGTTCTCATTCAGTATAAATATTTTGGAAATCATCTGTGTTGTTACAGGTATCAGTACTTAATTATTATTATTATTTTTTAATATCACTGTTCAATCGCTCAGTTGTGTCTGACTCTGGGACCCCAAGGACTACATCACACCAGGTTTCCCTGTCCTTCACCATCTCCTGGAGTTTGCTCAAACTCAGATCCATTGAGTCGGTGATGCCATCCAACACTTTCATCCTCTGTCATCCCCTTCTCCTGCCTCAATCTTTCCCAACATCAGAGTCTTTTAAAATGAGTGGGCTCTTAGCATCAGGTGGCCAAAGTACTGGGGATTCACCTTTAGCATCAGTCCTTCCAATGAATATTCAGGGTTGATTTCCTTTAGAATTGAGTGGTTTGATCTCCCTGATGTCCAAGGGACTCTTAAGAATCTTATCCAGAACCACAGTTTGAAGGCATTCATTCTTCGGCGCTCAGCCTGTGTTTTTTCTCCAGCTCTCTCATCCATACATAACTACTGTAAAAACCATAGCTTTGACTATATGGACCTTTGTAGGCAAAGTAATGTCTCTGCTTTTTAATATGCTGTCTAGGTTTGTCATTGCTTCTCTTCCAATGAATCTATTATAGGAATATATCACATTACTTTGTCCATTCACCTATTAATGCTCATTTGGTTACTGGACAATGCATGGTTATTTTAAATAGAGCTGCTATGAGCATTTGAATACAGGTTTCTATATGGGAATGTACTTTTATTTATTTGATAAGATGTATAATTATAGAAGGGGTGGGTCCTATAGTATAAGGAAGCAGCATATGGGACTTCTATTGATAGTTGCTTTTCATCCCTGTCAACAGTTAGTGAGGTCCATCTTTTTTAATTTTAGGCATATTAATAGCTTCACCTGCAATGCAGGAAACCCATATTTGATCCTTCGATCAGGAAGATCCCCTGGATAAGGAAATGGTAAGCCACTCTAGTATTCTTCCCTGGGAAATCCCATACACAGAGAAGCCTGATGGGCAACAGTTCAAGGGTTTGCAAGAGTTGGACATGACTTAGTGACTAACTCACCACAATAGCTAAGTGATAGAATCTTTGGTTTTAATTAGCATTTCTTTAATGAAAAATCTTGTTGAATATCTTTTCATATGTTTATTTCTCATCTGTAAATGTTCCTTGGTAAAGTGTTCAATTTGGGAGAAATTTTAAAATGTTATTGTTTGTCTTCTTGTTTTATTATTGAGATCAGAAGGTTATATATTCTGGATGTAGATATTTTATATCAAATATATGATTTGCAAATATTTTCTTCCAGTTTGTGACTTGCCATTTGACTGTGTTTTAAAGAACATAACTTATTTTGATGAAACCCTATTTAACACCTTGTTCATTTATTAATTGTTTTGTGTACTGTATTTAAGAAATCTTTACATAACTCAAGTTTACAAATATTTTCTCCTACGTTATCCTTATTACATTTATAGTTTTAGGTTTTGTATTTGCATCTATGATCCATTGGATTGAAGGTATGGATTGAAGGTCATTTTTTTTTCCCATGAATATGTATCTCATTGTACATTTATTGAAAATGTGGTCCATTCTCTACTGAACTGTCTTT
This sequence comes from Bos indicus, assembly GCF_029378745.1. Taxonomy (NCBI): domain Eukaryota; kingdom Metazoa; phylum Chordata; class Mammalia; order Artiodactyla; family Bovidae; genus Bos; species Bos indicus. The sequence continues at coordinate 56,970,798 of NC_091770.1, forward strand.
AAATCTTTACTTAAAATTAATTTATCATTTTATGTATTTATTTCCAGTCTACCAATTTCTTATTATAACTGGGATTTGATATCACAAGGTTTTGTTTAATGTAGGTTTTTTTAATTAATCTTGAAATGAGGTAGTATAAATCTTATAAACTTGCCCTTTTGTAAAATTGTTTTGGCTAGTCTATATTAAAAATATATATTTTTTTCCAAAATGAATGTTAGAATCAGTAATTTCTAAAAAAAAATTATTATCTTTTGCATAAAATTCATGGTGAAATCTTAGCGGTATAGATTATTTTAAAAGGAAGCTTTGCATGCTTTTATAATTCACATAACAAATCAAACAACATGAGAAAGAGCTGTCATTATTTTACTGAGTGATATTAAAGAATAATGCATTTCTACTCTGCAATGTTAAATGTAATTATTCTTCTAAGATATTTAACTCTGTGTCATATATATACTAATGAACTCTTGGAAATATAAAACATATACATATGAGAAATTACATGTATTTCATTTTGCTTCAAGATACATACTAAATGAAAATAAGGGTGTAAGCTCTGTTGACAGCCAACTTGTGTCTGAAACTTGAGGACATTCTTTAACTTCTTAGCATAATTCTTAGTGACACAGCTCTAAAGATCTATTTATTAATATTTTTATTTTAAGTTAGAAAATTTTGAGAAAGATCTTTGTTTTGCACAGGAGTAAAATGTATATATTATACATTGCATGTGTGCATGCTCAGTCATGTCCAGACTCTTTGTGACCCCACAGACTGTATCTCGCCAGGCTCCTCTGTTCATGTAATTTTCCAGGCAAGAATACTGGAGTGGGTTCCCATTTCCTTCTCCATATTCATTAATATTCTTAAATGGATCTTTCTCAAGCTTAGCACCAAGGTTCAAATACATTTTGTTATAGTAATGAAATATGCATGTGTGGATATTCACTATATCATTTTCCTGATATTTTTACCCCAATTATAATCCTTTTGAAAATTTTGAAATTTTGCAACATATAATCAGGCTCTATAAAGATGTAAGCTATAAAATGTTTCACCTGATGATACTTTTTCAAAACACTTTTCAGTGGTGAAAGGAGTCCTTATATGTATTATGCCTAAGGGAGGTTTTTATACTAAAAGTAAATGATCACTTAAAATGTTTACTTTGAAAAAGTTGCACTAGAGATAGGCAAAATTTTCTGACTCAGGGAGAATCTCAATGCACAAATAATAAAGCCTTACTTTCTCTCGCTTGCATCATAGCAGAAACATAGACGAGCAGGAAACAGGCTCATAAAGTGAGAGCAAAGAAAAAGCTTTTCTCTCTTGTGGCTAGGGTCCTGATATCGAATATCATTTGAGTTTTTGTTACAACAGATTTTGTTCACCTCCTGTCTTTGGGTAACATTGTATCAGTAACTCAAACTCTTCCCTGGACCCTGTTATGTTTAAGAGAGAACATAGAAATTTTCAACTTTGGTGCACATTTCCTATCCTGTAAGCCTAGCTTCTGTTTATCAGTGGGCAATATTTATCAAGGACTACTTTTTTCTGGTGTTTCTGACTCTGCACTACTGTTGATTATAAGTCATCGATGCTATCTAACCATCTCCTTCTCTGCCATCCCCTTCTGCTTTTCCCTTCAATCTTTCCCACCATCAAGGTATTTTCCAATGAGTTGGCTCTTCACATCAGGTGGCCAATGTATTGGGGCTTCCAATAAATAGTCAGGATTGATTTCCATTAGAATTGACTGGTCTGATCTCCTTGCAGTCCAAGGGACTCTCAAAAGTTTTATTCAGCACCACAATTTGAAAGCATTAATTCTTCAGTTTCAGCCTTCTTTGTGGTCCAACTCTCACATCCATTTATGAGTGGAAAAACCATAACTTTAATTAGATAGACCTTTGTAGCCAAAGTGATATCTCTGCTTTTTATTACACTGCCTAGATTTGTCATAGCTTTCCTTCCACAGAGCAAGCATCTTTTAATTTCATGGCTGCAGTCATCATCCACAGTGATTCTGGAGGCCGAGAAAATGAAACCTGTCACTGCTTCCACTTTTTCCCCATCTATTTGCTGTGAAGTGATGGGAACAGATGCCATGATCTTAGTTTTCTTTAATGTTGAGTTCAAGACAGCTTGTTCACTTTCTTCTGTCTCCCTTATCAAAAATCTCTTTAGTTCCTTTTCACTATCTGCCATTAGAGTGATATTATTTGCACATCTCAGGTTGTTAATATTTCCCCCTGGAATCTTGATTATAATTTATGATTCATCCAGGATAGTATTTTTTTTTTTTTTTCTGGAATCCCCTTACTTTCTTCATGATGCAACTAATGTTGGCTTATTGATCTCTGGTTCCTCTGCCTTTTTGAAACCCAGCTTGTACATTTGGAAGTTCTCAGTTCACATACTGCTGAAGCCTGGCTTGAAAGATTTTGATCATAATCTTCAGCATGTGAAATGAACATAATTGCATGGTAGTTTCAACCTTTTTTGTCATTGTCCTTCTATGGGATTGAAATGAAAAACTAGTATTTTCCAGTCCTGTGGCCACTTACAAGGTTAAACCTATATAGTCTGTTTGGGTTGCTATAACAAATTACCATGCACTGGCTGGATTAAGCAATAGACATGTATTTCTGATAGATGTGGAAACCAGGAAGTCCAAGACCAAAGCACCAGCTAATGTGGTTCCTTGGCTTACAGGTGGCCATTTTCTCTGCATCCTCCCATGGTAGAGAGAGCATTCTTTCTTCCTTTTATACAACCACTAACCCCATCATGAGGACCCCACCCTCATGACCCCATATTTTCCTAATTAACTTCCTACGATCATGGCATCTGGTCCTATCACTTCATGGGAAATAGATGGGGAAACAGTGGAAACAATGTCAGACTTTATTTTTTTGGGCTTCAAAATCATTGCAGATGGTGGTTTCAGCCATGAAATTAAAAGACGCTTACTCCTTGGAAGGAAAGTTTTGACCAACCTAGATAGCATATTCAAAAGCGGAGACATTACTTTGCCAACGAAGGTCCGTCTAGTCAGTGCTATGGTTTTTCCAGTGGTCATGTATGGATGTGAGAGTTGGACTGTGAAGAAGGCTGAGCACCAAAGAATTGATGCTTTTGAAGTATGGTGTTGGAGAAGACTCTTGAGAGTCCCTTGGACTGCAAGGAGATCCAACCAGTCCATTCTGAAGGAGATCAGCCCTGGGTGTTCTTTGGAAGGACTGATGCTAAAGCTGAAACTCCAGTACTTTGGCCACCTCATGTGAAGAGTTGACTCATTGGAAAAGACTCTGATGCTGAGAGGGGTTGGGGGCAGGAGGAGAAGGGGACAACAGAGGATGAGATGGCTGGATGGCATTACCAACTCGATGGACACGAGTTTGAGTGAACTCTGGGAGTTGGTGATGGACAGGGAGGCCTGGTATGCTGCAATTCATGGGGTCGCAAAGAGTCGGACACGACTGAGCAACTGAACTGAACTGAACTGAAAGCCCCTATCTCCAAATAATAACACATTGGGAGTTAGGGCTTCAACAATTCAGTCAAGGAAAACCTTTAGCATATGATTGTACTAATGAATGAATGCTGAATTTGCTTTTTCCCTTATACATTTGACAGTGTCAGACAGGCTGTTTTTCAGTTCTCTCTGTCTGTCCCAGACCTATCAGGCACCTACTTTCTTTTATTTAAGGAAAAAAATACACTTGTTTTGTCATCTAGCACTCTGGTATATGACAGTGTGCAAAAAGTAGATCGTGAGTATCATTAAAGTGCATTTGAGATAGTATCAATATGTCCCCAGTGTCATATCACAAATAGTGAAACAAAGAACATACTAGGATTGGTAGCAACAAATTTCATCTCTTTAAAATTGCTGCTGCTGCTGCTGCTAAGTCGCTTCAGTCGTGTCCGACTCTGTGCAACCCCATAGACGGCCTCCCACCAGGCTCCCCCGTCCCTGGGATTCTCCAGGCAAGAACACTGGAGTGGGTTGCCATTTCCTTCTTCAGTGCATGAAAGTGAAAAGTGAAAGTGAAGTCACTCCATCGTGTCAGACTCTTAGCGACTTCATGGACTGCAGCCTACCAGGCTCCTCCATGTATGGGATTTTCCAGGCAAGAGTACTGGAGTGGGGTGCCATTGCCTTCTCTGCTCTTTAAAACTACTCCCTAACAACTCATTAATGGTGCTAATTTTTCAGTTAATGTGTACCATTAACCTAATTGTGTTGCAAAAGATGAAAATAAATTTTTATAATAAAGGGTATCCTGATAAATTTTCATCATTATCAAGGAATGTGTTCTTTGTTAATATTTTACTCCTAAGATTGAGAATAAATTATGATGCAAATAATTGGCAATTTTTATTAGGATTATAAAATTTATCTTGGCCTCAAACATCATGAATTGTATAGATTCTCTTAAAAATTTATCTATGACAACATGGGGATACTTCTGGTTTTCAATTTTACTGGGCTTTGTTATTCTACATATTCTGCAAGTTTCTATACTTCTGTCTTTAAGGCTGAAATTTTCCCCTGCATATATGCTAGGAGACCTTGCTTCTCTCTGACCTACTTTACTGCTTCCCCTTATTTAGACAATATAGCATTGTAGTTGTGAGAATTGACTCAGAATGCCTGAGTGTGAATCCAGCCTTTACCACTTAACTACTGCCTAGTTTCCTTTTCTGTTGAAATTGAATATTAAAAAGTTTCTTATGAGACTTGTGAAGACTAAATAAATTCTTACATGTAAAGTTCAAAAAAGAGTTCCTGGCATGGATTGAACAATTCACCAAGCAGTAATTATTATTAGTAGTAGTAGTAGTACTTTTTGACTTCCTATAGATTGGAGAAATCCTTTCATTATACCTGAACTAGTATAGCATACTGCTGGAACTTTTCCTACAGAGGCAGACCTAAGAATTCTCCCCAAGAACTGTCTTTAAAATATTGTGAGTGTAGGTGTTGCCTGTGTCTTTGGTGAGTTTTACAAGTAGAGTCAGAAGTCAAGTATTTCAGTCCCTAGCATTGCTGGGGAAGAGTGAGCTGAAATCTCAGTCATAAGCTTGGTATTTCATAAGCATTACCTCATGTAACCCTCAGAATGATAATATCTCTGGATTAATATCATTGTACCTATTTTACAGATGAGTAAACTGAGATGACCCCTAGGTGATGAGGCTAGTGTGAAACTCAATAATCAAAGCAATTTTTTTCTAAATTATTCTACCATAAAAATTTTATACAAAACGACAGATTATATAAACATATATGATTAACTATTTGATTAGTAAATAAAAAATAATCAAATGTATCTTATGTTGAGAAACAATATAATTCATATTCTATTTTATAAACATTTTTACAAGGTGAGAATTTAATTATTTTCCAGCTTTACTGAGATATAACTGACATATTTATTATTGTTTTATTCTCTTCAACACTAAAAGTGATACACTGGGATACAATTTTAAGAAATTTATTTTCAACAATTCCTTAACATTTAGTTTGGGAGAAGAGGGTTGAAACTGAATAAAGCATAATTCTCACTTTTAAGGAATGTAAAATATTCTGTAAAATTAAGTATATCAAATGATAGAAAGGACTAATCTCATAAGAAAGGCATAATCATGGTAAAATCAGCTGGAATTTATTCAGGGCGTAGTTTATGGCAGCAACTGTGTTAGGAATTTAAAATTTTCTTCTTTAAACCTCAACCTAAAATATGATATAAGTATTATTGTATCCACTTATTGAGGAACTATTGAAAAATAGTGATTAATGCAGGTACTTCAAAAACAGAGCCAGGATTCAAATACATTCTTAAAGAGATGGGAATATCAGATCACCTTACTCACCTCCTGAGAAATCTGTATGCAGGCCAAGAAGCAACAGTCAGAACTGAATATGGACAACAGACTGATTCAAAATTGAGAAAGGAATGTGTCAAGGCTGTATATTGCTACCCTGCTTATTTAACTTATATGCAGAGTACACCATGAGAAATGCCAGACTGCATGAAACAAAAGCTGGAATCAAGATTGCCAGGAGAAATATCAATAACCTCAGATATGCAGATGATACTACCTTTATGGCAGAGTATCAAGAGGAACTAAAGAGCCTCTTGATGAAAGTAAAAGAGGAGAGTGAAAGAGCTGGCTTAAAACTCAACATTCAAAAAATGAAGATCATGGTATCCGGTCCCATCACTTCATGACAAATAGATGGGAAAACAATGGAAACATTGACAGACTTTATTTTCTTGGACTCCAAAATCACTGCAGATGGTGACTGCAGCTATGAAATGAAAAGATGCTAGCTTCCTGGAAGAAAATCTATTACAAACCTAGACAGCATTTTAAAATACAGAGACATTATTTTGCTGATGGGATTCCCTGGTAGTTCAGCTAGTAAAGAATCCACCTGCAATGCAGGAGACCCTGGTTCAATTTCTGGGCCAGAAAGGTCTGCTAGAGAAGGGATAGGCTAAACACTCCAGTATTCTTGGGGTTCCCTAGTGTCTCAGCTTGTAAAATATCTGCCTGCAATGTGGGAGACCTGAGTTTGATCCCATGGTTGGGAATATCCCCTGGAGAAGGTAAAGTAGTGTGCAGTATTCTGGTCTAGAGAATTCCATGGACTGTATAGTCCCGGAGAAGGCAATGGCACTCTACTCCAGTACTCTTGTCTGGAAAATCCCATGGATGGAGGAGCCTGGTGGGCTGCAGTCCATGGGGTTGCTAAGAGTTGGACACGACTGAGCGACTTCACTTTCACTCTTCACATTTATGCATAGGAGAAGGAAATGGCAACCCACTCCTGTGTTCTTGCCTGGAGAATCCCAGGGATGGGGGAGCCTGGTGGGCTGCAGTCAATGGGGTCGCACAGAGATTTCCATGGACTGTATAGTCCACTGGGTCTCAAAGAGTCATACACGACTGAGCAAATTTCATTTTCACTTTTTTTCCTTTTACTTTGCTGAAAAAGGTTCATATAATCAAAGATATGGTTTTTCCAGCAGTTGTGTATGGATGTGAGAGTTGGACAAAAAAGAAAGCTGAGCACCAAAGAATTGATGCTTTTGAACTGTGGTGTTGGAGAAGACTCTTGACAGTCCCTTGAACAGCCTGGAGATCAAACCAGTCCATATTAAGGAAATCAGTCCTGAATGTTCATTGGAAGGACTGATGCTGAAGCTAAAACTCCAATACTTTGGGCACCTGATGCAAAGAACTGACTCATTGAAAAAGACCCTGATGCTGGGAAAGACTGAAGGCAGAAGGAGAAGGTGATGACAGAAGATGAGATGATTGGATGGCATCACGGTCTCCATGGATATGATTCTGAGTAAGAACTGTGAGTTCCCCATGAGGGCAGGCTGGCGTGCTTCAGTCCATGGAGTCTTAAAGTGATAGCCATGACTGAGTGACTGAACTGATAGACTTTCATGGTTATCTTCCTGTTTACTGTGTGTACCATGGAAATGAAATATTATAAATGTGAAATATTTATTAAAATGCAGAATTTAGAGAAACAGTTATGATGACTGTAATTCTCTCATTAGTTTCATAGATTGCCTGATTATGAAGTTAATGCTTTAAAAATACATGCATTAGCAGCCACTATTGATGATATTATGATATTTTATTGTGCTCTGATAGAGTGCCTGATGAACTATGGATGGAGGTTCGTGAAATTGTACAGGAGACAAGGATCAAGACCATCCCCAGGAAAAAGAAATGCAAAAAAGCAAAATGGCTCCCTAAAGAAGTCTTACAAATAGCTGTGAAAAGAAAAGAAGCAAAAAGCAAAGGAGAAAAGGAAAGGTATACCCATTTTAATGCATAGTTTCAAAGAAAAACAAGGGGAGATAAGAAAGCCTTTCTAGTGATCAATGCAAAGAAAGAGAGGAAAATGATAGAATGGGAAAGACTAGAGATCTTTTCAAGAAAATTAGGGTACCAGGGAACATTTCCTGCAAAGATGGGCTCAATAAAGGACAGAAATGGTATGCACCAGACAGAAGCAGAAGATATTAAGAAGAGGTGGCAAGAATACACAAAGAAATTGTGCAAAAAAGAGCTTCATGACCAAGATAATCACGATGGTGTGATCACTCACCTAGAGCCAGACATCCTGGAATGGGAAGTCAAGTGGGCCTTAAGAAGCATCACTACAAACAAGGCTATTGGAGGTGATGGAATTCCAGTTGAGCTGCTTCAAATCCTGAAAGATGATGCTGTAAAAGTGCTGCACTCAATATGCCAGCAACTTTGGAAAACTCAGCAGTGGCCACAGGACTGGAAAAAGTCAGTTTTCATTACAATCCCAAAGAAAGGCAATGCCGGAGAACGCTCAAACTACCACACAATTGCACTCATGTCACAGAGTGGTAAAGTAATGCTCAAAATTCTCCAAGCCAGGCTTCAGCAATACATGAACCGTGAACTTCCAGATGGTCAAGCTGGTTTTAGAAAAGGCAGAGGAACCAGAGATCAAATTGCCAACATCTGCTGAATCATCAAAAAAGCAAGAGAGTTCCAGAAAAACATCAATGTCTGCTTCATTGACTATACCAAGCCTTTGACTGTGTGGATCACAATAAACTGTGGAAAATTCTGAAGGAGATGGGAATACCAGACCACATGACCTGCCTCTTGAGAAACCTGTATGCAGGTCAGGAAACAACAGTTAGAACTGGACATGGAATAATAGATTGGTTCCAAATAGGAAAAGTACATCAAGGTTGTATATTGTCACCCTGCTTATTTAACTTATATGCAGACTACATCATAGGAAACACTGGGTTGGATGAAGCACAAGCTGGAATTAAGATGGCTGGGAGAAATATGAATAAGCTCAGATATGCAGATGACACCACCCTTATAGCAGAATGTGAAGAAGAACTAAAGAGCTTCTTGATGAAAGTGAAAGAGAAGAGTGAAAAAGTTGGCTTAAAGCTCAACATTCAAAAAACTAAGATCGTGGCATCTGGTCCCATCACATCATGGCAAATAGATGGGAAAACAGTGGAAACAGTGAGAGACTTTATTTTTTGGGCTCCAAAATCACTGCAGATTGTGATTGCAGCCATGAAATTAAAAGATGCTTACTCTTTGGAATGAAAGTTATGACCAATCTAGATAGCATATTAAAAAGCAGAGACATTCCTTTGCCAACAAAGGTCCATCTAGTCAAGGCTATGGTTTTTCCAGTGGTCATGTATGGATGTGAGAGTTGGACTATAAAGAAAGCTGAGCACGGAAGCACTGATGCTTCTGAACTGTGGTGTTGGAGAAGATTCTTGAGAGTCCCATGGACTTCAAGGATATCTAAGCAGTCCATCCTAAAGAAGATCAGCATTGGGTGTTCACTGGAAGGTCTGATGTTGAAGCTGAAATTCCAGTACTTTGGCCACCTGATGCAAAGAGCTGACTCATTTGTATTTGCAAAAGCCCCTGATGCTGGGAAAGATTGAGGGCATGAGGAGAAGGAGATGACAGAGGATGAGATGGTTTGATGGCATCACCGAATCAATGGACATGACTTTGCATAGGCTCCAGGAGTTGGTGAGGGACAGGGAGTCCTGGCATGCTGTAGCTCATGGGGTCACAATGAATCAGACACAACTGAGTGACTGAACTGAACTGAACTAAACAAGCATGATGACTTATTTGCCCTTTTCAAGGCTTAAATATTTGAATACACAAGTTTACATTCATTAGACAATTTACAGAGAGCTAAAAATGAATTAATAGCAGGACACATAATGTTAGCTATACAAAAGAGCTATTACATGTGGTTTTTGTAAGGAATTGAGTGACTCATGGGAAACATAAGACTTCAAATCACACACACACACACACACAAAAACCTTGTTTAATGGCCACCTACTTACACAGAGGAAAATGGGTGCCTATAAACCAGGAAGAAGGCATACATTAAATCTTCTGACCCTTTGATCTTGAGTCTTCTAATGTTTATTAACGCTGAAGAAGCTGAAGTTGAATGGCTCTATGAAGACCTACAAGCACCCAAAAAAGCACCCAAAAAAGACATCCTTTTCATTATAGGTGACTGGAATGCCAAAGTAGGAAGTCAAGAGACAACCTGGAATAACAGGCAAATTTGGCCTTGGAGTTCAAAATGAAGCACAGCAAAAGCTAACAGAGTTTTGCTAAGAGAACACACTGGTCATAGCAAACTCCCTCCTCCAACAACACAAGAGAAGACTTTACACATGGACATCACCAGAGTCTCAATATCGAAATCAGATTGATTATATTCTTTGCAGCCAAAGATGGAGAAGCTCTATACAGTTAGCAAAAACAAGACTGGAATCTGACTCTGACTCAGATCATGAACTCCATATTGCAAAATTCAGACTTAAATTGAAGAAAGTAGGGAAAACCACTAGACCATTCATGTATGACCTAAATCAAATCCCTTATGATTATACAGCAGAAGCGACAAATAGGTTCAAGGGAATTTTATCTGATAGACAGAGTGCCTGAGTAACTATGGACAGAGGTTTGTGACATTGTACAGGAGGCAGTGATCAAGACTGACTCCAAGAATTAGAAATGCAAAAAGGCAAAATGGTTGTTTGAGGAGGCCTCACAAATAACTGAGAAAAGAAGTGAAGATAAAGGCAAAGGAGAAAAAGAAAGATATATCCATTTGAATGCAGAGTTCCAAAGAATAGCAAGGAGAAATAAGAAAGCCTTCCACTGTGATCAATGCAAACAAATCGAGGGAAAAAATAGAATAGGAAAGACTAGAGATCTCTTCAAGAAAACAGAGATACCAAAGGAACATTTCATTCAAAGATAAGCACAAAAATAGACAGAAATGGTATGGGCCTAACAGAAGTAGAAGATATTAAGAAGAGGTGGCAAGAATACACAGAACTATATAAAAAAGACCTTCAAGATCCAGATAACCACAGTGGTGTGATCACTCATTTAGAGCCGGACATCCTGGAATGCAAAGTCAAGTGGGACTTAGGAAACATCATTACTAACAAAGCTAGTGGAGATGATGGAATTCCATCTGAACTATTTCAAATCCTAAAAGAACATACTGTGAAAGTGCTTCACTCAATATGCCAACAAATGTGGAAAACTCAGCAGTGGCCACAGGATTGGAAAAGGTTAGTTTTCATTTCAATCCCAAAGAAAGGCAATGCCAAAGAATGCTCAAACTACCACACAATTGCACTCATCTCACACACTAGCAAAGTAATGTTCAAAAGTCTCCAAGCCAAGCTTCAAAAAACTTGAACTGTGAACTTCCAGATGTTGAAACTGGATTTAGAAAAGGCAGAGGAACCAGACATCAAATAGCCAACATCTGTTGGATCATAGAAAAAGCAAGAGAGTTCCAGAAAACCATCTACTTCTGCTTTATTAATTACGCCAAAGCCTTTGACTGTGTAGATCACAACAAACTATGGAAAATTCTTAAAGAGATGGGAATATCAGATCACCTTCTGCTTCATGTGAAATCCATATGCAGGTCAAGAAGCAATAGTTAGAACTGGACATGGAACAGCAGACTGGTCTCAAATCGGGAAAGGAGTTTATCAAGGCTGTATATTGTCACCCAGCTTATTTAACTTATATGCAGAGTACATCATGTGAAATGCCTGGCTGGATGAAGCACAAAATGGAATCAAGATTGCTAGAAGAAATATCAATAACCTCAGATATGCAGGTGACACCATCCTTATGGCAGAAAACAAAGAAATAAAGAGCCTCTTGTGAAAGTGAAAGAGAGTGAAAAAGCTGGCTTAAAACTCAACATTCAAAAAAATAAGATCATGGCATCTGGTCCCATCAGTCCATGGCAAATAGAAGTGGAAACAATGGAAACAGTGAGAAACCTTACTTTTTGGCCTCCAAAATCACTGCAGCTGGTGACTGCAGCCGTGGAATAAAAAGATGCTTGCTCCTTGGAAGAAAAGCTATGACCAAACTAGACAGCATATTAAAAAGCAGAGACATTACTTTGCCAGCAAAGATGTGTCTAGTCAAAGCTATGGTTTTTCCAGTAGTCATGTACTGATGTGAGAGTTGGACTATAAAGAAAGCTGAGTGCCAAAGAATTGATGCTTTTAAACTGTGGTGTTGGAAAACACTCTTGAGAGTCCCTTGGACAGCAAGGTGATCCAACCAGTCAATCCTAAAGGAAATCAGACCTGAATATTCATTGAAGGACTGATGCTGAAGCTGCAACTCTAATACTTTGGCCACCTGGTGTGAAGAACTGACACATTGGAAAAGACCCTGATGCTGGGAAAGATTGAAGGCAGGAGGAGAAGTGGACAATAGAGGATGAGATGGTTGGATGGTGTCACCAACTCAAAGGACATGAATTTGAGCAAGGTCTGGGAGTTGGTGAAGGACATGGAAGCCTGGCATGCTACAGTCCATGGGGTCACAAAGAGTCAGACAAAACTGAGTGACTGAACTAAAATGAACTAAACCTTCAGAACCATGAGAAATAAAAGTTTGTTGTTTATAAGCCAAACAAACAAAAAAGACTACTTATTTATATGAATCATTTTGACATTATTATCATTGCTTTCAAAAAATTATATCTGTGGAGTTGAGAACAAAGTGTTTTACAGACATACATATATCTGAAAAATTTACCAGGAAATTTTCCTAAGGTAAGTTTACTTCTACTTACAGTTCCAGCAGATATGTATTAGAGTTTCTCTTTATCAGTTCAGTTCAGTTCAGTTCAGTTGCTCAGTCGTGTCCAACTCTTTGTGACCCCATGAATCGCAGCACACCAGGCCTCCCTGTCCATCACCAACCCCTGGAGTTCACTCAGACTCACGTCCATCGAGTCAGTGATGCCATCCAGCCATCTCATCCTCTGTCGTCCCCTTCTCCTCCTACCCCCAATCCCTCCCAGCATCAGAGTCTTTTCCAATGAGTCAACTCTTCACATGAGGTGGCCAAAGTATTGGAGTTTCAGCTTTAGCATCATTCCTTCCAAAGAAATCCCAGGGCTGATCTCCTTCAGAATGGACTGGTTGTATCTCCTTGCAGTCCAAGGGACTCTCAAGAGTTTTCTCCAACACCACACTTCAAAAGCATCACTTCTTCAGTGCTCAGCTTTCTTCACAGTCCAACTCTCACATCCATACATGACCACTGGAAAAACCATAGCCTTGACTAGACAGATTTTGTTGGCAAAGTAATGCCTCTGCTTTTCAATATGCTATCTAGGTTGGTCATAATTTTTCTCCCAAGGAGTAAGTGTCTTTTAATTTCATGGCTGCAGTCACCATCTGCAGTGATTTTGGAGCCCCCCAAAATAAAGTCTAACACTGTTTCCACTGTTTCCCCTTCTATTTCCCATGAAGTGATGGGACCAGATGCCACGATCTTCATTTTCTGAATGTTGAGCTTTTGTTTCTCTTCATAAGTATCCTCTATTCATTCTTTATATATAAAATGTGTATATGTTTATTTCATTAATTGCATTTACTGTCACATATAAAGTTTAATGAACTTGGTACCACAGAGCAGAACACTAACCAGAGAAACTAGGGCACCTAAACGTATCTTAGAGGAGCTGGATTTGTGGTGGATGGTTCTGTGAAGTAATTAAGGAATGCTGCTGCTAAGTCACTTCAGTCATGTCTGACTCTGTACGACCCCATAGACAGCAGCCCACCAGGCTCCCCCATCCCTGGGATTCTCCAGGCAAGAACACTGGAGTGGGTTGCCATTTCCTTCTCCAATGCATGAAAGTGAAAAGAGAAAGTGAAGTCGCTCAGTCATGTCAGACTCTTAGCGACCCCATGAACGGCAGCCTACCAGGCTCCTCTGTCCATGAAATTTTCCAGACAAGAGTACTGGAGTGGGGTGCCATCGCCTTCTCCGAATTAAGGAATAGTATATCAGATTTAGGAGAAGGAAATGGCAACCCACTCCAGTGTTCTTGCCTGGAGAATCCCAGGGATGGGGGAGCCTGGTGGGCTGCCATCTATGGGGTCGCACAGAGTGGGACATGACTGAAGCGACTTAGCAGCAGTAGCAGCAGCAGATCAGATTTAATCAGATGCTGTCAAGAACAGGGGCCATTTAATGACAGAATGTCTTAATTCACTAATCTTAGACGTGTGAGCATTGATATTCCATTTGAGTTTTCATTTTTAATAAAATATCAACCAGTCACATTAGTCAGGAGAGCAATTTTAGACATTCTTTTGTCTTTGTGGTGTGGCCTTTTTTCTTCCTTGTCTCAAACATGGTCATGGTATGGTTTTTCAGCATTTTAGGGGAATAGTATGGTTTGACTGTCAGCAGCCTATTTTTCACATTTCTTTAGTAGATTAGAGTCATTTGCTGATTGCCTCAGCTGTGTAACTAAAATCAAACCTAATAATATTTAATAATACAAAAACTGAACAGTAAGAAAAGAGTAGAAAGAGGAAATACTCTAAAAACACTAATACTCTACTTACTATTTTAATTTTGTAGAAGAATAGATATTGTTGCAATAATTAGAAAACTAAAGGTTTTATATAAACTTGTGAATATAACCTCTCAGCATAAACCTTTCTAATTATCAGAATAATGGAACACAAATAAATAGACAATATATGAAACTTAAAAAACCGACAGAAAATAAGAATTAAAATATAAGTAATAAGTGTGTGTGGGCTCAGTTGTGTCTGACTCTTTGTGACCCCTTTGGACTGTAACAAGCCAGGCTTTTCTGTCCATGACATGTTTCAGGCAAGAATACCAGAAGTGTAAGCGAATGGGTTGCCATTCCCTTCTCCACAGAATATTCCTGACCCAGAGATCAAACCTGAGTCTCCTGCATCTCCTGCATTGACAGGCAGATTCTTTTACCTCTGAGTCACCAAGGAAGTAATAATATTAATATCAAATATAGCTATTACAGTAGCATATGCCATTAAGATTTTTCCTGTATTAAAAAGAGTAGATTTTTATATTATATAATGTTATCCAACATCAGTCATTGAGTTAGACAAGGCTGTGGTCTTAGTGTGATTAGACTGACTAGTTTTCTGTGAGTATGGTTTCAGTATGTCTGCCCTCTGATACCCTCTTGCAACACCTACCTTCTTACTTGGATTTCTCTTACCTTGGATGTGGGGTATCTCTTTACGGCTGCTCCAGCAAAGCGCAGCTGCTGCTCCTTACCTTGGACGAGCGGTATCTCCTCACCAACGCCCCTCCTGACCTTGAACGTGGAGTAGCTGCTTTAGGCCCTCCTGCACCTGCGCAGCCACAGCTTCTTGGATGCGGGGTAGCTCCCCTCGACCACCACCCCTGAACTTGGACGCGGGGTAGCTCATCTTGGCCATTCCTGCGCTGTTGCAGCCTGGCACTCTTGGCCGCTGCCCCTGACCTCAGATGTGGGGTAGCTCCTCTCAGCTGCGCTTCTGCACCATCACAGCTGCCCACGATTGAACTGTACAAAAAAGATCTACACGACAAAGATAATCATGACGGTATGATCACTCATCTAGAGACAGACAGCCTGGAATGTGAAGTCAAGTGTGACTTAGAAAGCATCGCTATGAAGAAAGCTAGTGGAGGTGATGGAATTCCAGTTGAGCTATTCAAAATCCTGAAAGATGATGCTGTGAAAGTGCTGCACTCAATATGCAAGCCATTTTGGAAAACTCAGCAGTGGCCACAGGACTGCAAAAGGTCAGTTTTCATTCCAATCCCAAAGAAAGGTAATGCCAAAGAATGGTCAAACTGTCACACAGTTGCACTCATCTCACACACTAGTAAAGTAATGCTCAAAATTCTCAAAGCCAGGCTTCAGCAATACATGATCTGTGAACTTCCAGATGTTCAAGCTGGCTTTAGAAAAGGCAGTAGAACCAGAGATCAAATTGCCAACATCTGCTGGATCATTGAAAAAGCAAGAGAGTTCCAGAAAAACATGTATTTCTGCTTTATTGACTATGCCAAAGCCTTTGACTGTGTGGATCACAATAAACTGTGGAGAATTCTGAAAGAGATGGGAATAGCAGACCACCTGATCTGCCTCTAGAGAAACCTATGTACGGGCCAGGAAGCAGCAGTTAGAAATGGACATGGAACAACAGACTGGTTCCAAATAGGAAAAGGAGTACATCAAGGCTGTATATTGTCACCCTGCTTATTTAACTTCTATGCAGAGTACATCATGAGAAATGCTGGGCTGGAAGAAGCACAAGCTGGAATCAAGATTGCCGGGAGAAATATCAATAACCTCAGATATGCAGATGATACCACCCTTATGGCAGAAAGTGAAGAGGAACTAAAAAGCCTCTTGAGGAAAGTGAAGGAGGAGAGTGAAAAACTTGGCTTAAAGCTCCACATTCAGAAAACGAAGATCATGGCATCTGGTCCCATCACTTTATGGGAAATAGATGGGGAAACAGTGGAAACAGTGTCAGACTTTATTTTTTGGGCTCCAAAATCACTGCAGATGGTGACTGCAGCCATGAAATTAAAAGACGCTTACTCCTTGGAAGAAAAGTTATGACCAACCTAGATAGCATATTCAAAAGCAGAGACATTACTTTGCTAACAAAGGTTCCTCTAGTCAAGGCTATAGTTTTTCCAGTAGTCATATATGGATGTGAGAGTTGAACTATAAAGAAAGCCGAGTGCCAAACAATTGATGCTTTTGAACTGTGGTGTTGGAGAAGACTCTTGAGAGTCCCTTGGACTTCAAGGAGATCCAACCAGTCCATTCTGAAGGAGATCAGATCTGGCTGTTCTTTGGAAGGAATGATGCTAAAGCTGAAACTCTAGTACTTTGGCCACCTCATGCGAAGACTTGACTCATTGGAGAAGACTCTGATGCTGGGAAGGATTGGGGGCAGGAGGAGAAGGGGACGACAGAGGATGAGATGGCTGGATGGCATCACCGACTCAATGGACATGAGTTTGAGTGAACTCCAGGAGATGGTGATGGACTGGGAGGCCTGGCATGCTGAGATTCATGGGGTCGCAAAGAGTCGGACACGACTGAGAGACTGAACTGTACTGATTATCAGTCAGTCAATTAGTTCAGTCACTCAGTCCTGTCTGACTCTTTGGGGCCCCATGAACCGCAGTATGCCAGGCCTCCCTGTCCATCACCGTATGCCAGAGCCTACCCACATGTATGTCCATGGAGTCTGTGATGCCATCCAACCATCTCATCCTCTGTCATTCCCTTCTCCTCATGCCCTCAATCTTTCACAACATCAGGGTCTTTTCAAATGAGTCAGCTCTTCACATCAGGTGGCCAAAGTATTGGAGTTTCAGCTTCAACATCAGTCCTACCAATGAACTCGCAGGACTGATCTCCTTTAGGATGGACTGGTTGGATCTCCTTGCAGTCCAAGGGACTCTCAAGAGTCTTCTCCAACACCTAGTCAAAGCATCAGTTCTTTGGCACTCAGCTTTCTTTATAGTCCTACTCTCACATCCATACATGACTACTGGAAAAACCGTAGACTTGACTAGATGGATCTTTGTTAACAAAGTAATGTTTCTGCTTTTTAATATGCTGTCTAGATTGGTCATAACTTTCCTTCCATGGAGTGTCTTTTAATTTCATGGCTGCAGTCACCATCTGCAGTGATTTTGGAGCCCCCCAAAAATAAAGTCAGCCACTGTTTCCCCATCTATTTGCCATGAAGTGATGGGACTTGATGCCATGATCTTAGTTTTCTGAATGTTGAGCTTTAAGTCAACTTGTTACTCTCCTCTTTCACTTTCATCAACAGGCTCTTTAGTTCTTCTTTATGTTCTGCCATAAGGGTGGTGTCATCTGCATATCTGAGGTTATTGATATTTCTTCCAGCAATCTTGATTCTAGCTTGTGCTTCCTCCAATCCAATGTTTCTCTTGATATATTCTGCTTATAAGTTAAACAAGCAAGCTGATAATATACAGCCTTGATGTACTTCTTTTCCTATTTGGAACCAGTCTGTTGTTCATGTCCAGTCCTAACTGTGGCTTCCTGACCTGCATACAGGTTTCTCAAGAGTCATGTCAGGTGGTCTAGTGTTCCTATCTCTTTCAGAATTTTCCACAGTTTATTGTGATCCACACAGTCAAAGGTTTTGTCATAGTTAATAAAACAGAAATAGATGTTTTTCTGGAACTCTCTTGCTTTTTCCATGATCCAGCAGATGTTGACAATTTGATCTCTGCATTTTGTTTCTCTGCCTTTTCTAAAACCAACCTGAACATCTGGAAGTTCACAGTTCACGTATTGCTGAAGCCTGGCTTGGAGAATTTTGAGCATTAATTTACTAGCGTGTGAGATGAGTGTAATTGTGTGGTAGTTTGAGCATTCTTTGGCATTGCCTTTCTTTGGGATTGGAATGAAAACTGACCTTTTCCAGTCCTGTGGCCACTGCTGAATATCCAACATCAGATCAGATCAGATCAGTTGCTCAGTCGTGTCCGACTCTTTGCGACCCCATGAATCGCAGCATGCCAGGCCTCCCTGTCCATCACCAACTCCCAGAGTTCCCCCAGACTCACTTCTCTCGAGTCAGTGATGCCATCCAGCCATCTTATCCTCTGTCGTCCCCTTCTCCTCCTGCCCCCAATCGCTCCCAGCATCAGAGTCTTTTCCAATGAGTCAACTCTTCGCATGAGGTGGCCAAAGTACTGGAGTTTCAGCTTTAGCATCATTTCTTCCAAAGAAAGTCCAGGGCTGATCTCCTTCAGAATGGACTGGTTGGATCTCCTTGCAGTCCAAGGGACTCTCAAGAGTCTTCTCCAACACCACAGTTCAAAAGCATCAATTCTTCGGCGCTCAGCCTTCTTCACAGTCCAACTCTCACATCCATACATGACCACTGGAAAAACCATAGCCTTGACTAGACAGATTTTGCTGGCAAAGTAATGCCTCTGCTTTTCAATATGCTATTTAGGTTGGTCATAATTTTTCTCCCAAGGAGTAAGTGTCTTTTAATTTCATGGCTGCAGTCACCATCTGCAGTGATTTTGGAGCCCCCAAAAATAAAGTCTAACACTGTTTCCACTGTTTCCCCTTCTATTTCCCATGAAGTGATGGGACCAGATGCCATGATCTTCATTTTCTGAATGTTGAGCTTTTGTTTCTCTTCATAAGTATCCTCTATTCGTTCTTTATATATAAAATGTGTATATGTTTATTTCATTAATTGCATTTACTGTCACATATAAAGTTTAATGAACTTGGTGCCACAGAGCAGAACACTAACCAGAGAAACTAGGGCACCTAAACGTATCTTAGAGGAGCTGAATTTGTGGTGGATGGTTCTGAGAAGTAATTAAGGAATGCTGCTGCTAAGTCACTTCAGTCATGTCTGACTCTGTACGACCCCATAGACAGCAGCCCACCAGGCTCCCCCATCCCTGGGATTCTCCAGGCAAGAACACTGGAGTGGGTTGCCATTTCCTTCTCCAATGCATGAAAGTGAAAAGAGAAAGTGAAGTCGCTCAGTCATGTCAGACTCTTAGCGACCCCATGAACGGCAGCCTACCAGGCTCCTCTGTCCATGAAATTTTCCAGACAAGAGTACTGGAGTGGGGTGCCATCGCCTTCTCCGAATTAAGGAATAGTATATCAGATTTAGGAGAAGGAAATGGCAACCCACTCCAGTGTTCTTGCCTGGAGAATCCCAGGGATGGGGGAGCCTGGTGGGCTGCCATCTATGGGGTCGCACAGAGTGGGACATGACTGAAGCGACTTAGCAGCAGTAGCAGCAGCAGATCAGATTTAATCAGATGCTGTCAAGAACAGGGGCCATTTAATGACAGAATGTCTTAATTCACTAATCTTAGACGTGTGAGCATTGATATTCCATTTGAGTTTTCATTTTTAATAAAATATCAACCAGTCACATTAGTCAGGAGAGCAATTTTAGACATTCTTTTGTCTTTGTGGTGTGGCCTTTTTTCTTCCTTGTCTCAAACATGGTCATGGTATGGTTTTTCAGCATTTTAGGGGAATAGTATGGTTTGACTGTCAGCAGCCTATTTTTCACATTTCTTTAGTAGATTAGAGTCATTTGCTGATTGCCTCAGCTGTGTAACTAAAATCAAACCTAATAATATTTAATAATACAAAAACTGAACAGTAAGAAAAGAGTAGAAAGAGGAAATACTCTAAAAACACTAATACTCTACTTACTATTTTAATTTTGTAGAAGAATAGATATTGTTGCAATAATTAGAAAACTAAAGGTTTTATATAAACTTGTGAATATAACCTCTCAGCATAAACCTTTCTAATTATCAGAATAATGGAACACAAATAAATAGACAATATATGAAACTTAAAAAACCGACAGAAAATAAGAATTAAAATATAAGTAATAAGTGTGTGTGGGCTCAGTTGTGTCTGACTCTTTGTGACCCCTTTGGACTGTAACAAGCCAGGCTTTTCTGTCCATGACATGTTTCAGGCAAGAATACCAGAAGTGTAAGCGAATGGGTTGCCATTCCCTTCTCCACAGAATATTCCTGACCCAGAGATCAAACCTGAGTCTCCTGCATCTCCTGCATTGACAGGCAGATTCTTTTACCTCTGAGTCACCAAGGAAGTAATAATATTAATATCAAATATAGCTATTACAGTAGCATATGCCATTAAGATTTTTCCTGTATTAAAAAGAGTAGATTTTTATATTATATAATGTTATCCAACATCAGTCATTGAGTTAGACAAGGCTGTGGTCTTAGTGTGATTAGACTGACTAGTTTTCTGTGAGTATGGTTTCAGTATGTCTGCCCTCTGATACCCTCTTGCAACACCTACCTTCTTACTTGGATTTCTCTTACCTTGGATGTGGGGTATCTCTTTACGGCTGCTCCAGCAAAGCGCAGCTGCTGCTCCTTACCTTGGACGAGCGGTATCTCCTCACCAACGCCCCTCCTGACCTTGAACGTGGAGTAGCTGCTTTAGGCCCTCCTGCACCTGCGCAGCCACAGCTTCTTGGATGCGGGGTAGCTCCCCTCGACCACCACCCCTGAACTTGGACGCGGGGTAGCTCATCTTGGCCATTCCTGCGCTGTTGCAGCCTGGCACTCTTGGCCGCTGCCCCTGACCTCAGATGTGGGGTAGCTCCTCTCAGCTGCGCTTCTGCACCATCACAGCTGCCCACGATTGAACTGTACAAAAAAGATCTACACGACAAAGATAATCATGACGGTATGATCACTCATCTAGAGACAGACAGCCTGGAATGTGAAGTCAAGTGTGACTTAGAAAGCATCGCTATGAAGAAAGCTAGTGGAGGTGATGGAATTCCAGTTGAGCTATTCAAAATCCTGAAAGATGATGCTGTGAAAGTGCTGCACTCAATATGCAAGCCATTTTGGAAAACTCAGCAGTGGCCACAGGACTGCAAAAGGTCAGTTTTCATTCCAATCCCAAAGAAAGGTAATGCCAAAGAATGGTCAAACTGTCACACAGTTGCACTCATCTCACACACTAGTAAAGTAATGCTCAAAATTCTCAAAGCCAGGCTTCAGCAATACATGATCTGTGAACTTCCAGATGTTCAAGCTGGCTTTAGAAAAGGCAGTAGAACCAGAGATCAAATTGCCAACATCTGCTGGATCATTGAAAAAGCAAGAGAGTTCCAGAAAAACATGTATTTCTGCTTTATTGACTATGCCAAAGCCTTTGACTGTGTGGATCACAATAAACTGTGGAGAATTCTGAAAGAGATGGGAATAGCAGACCACCTGATCTGCCTCTAGAGAAACCTATGTACGGGCCAGGAAGCAGCAGTTAGAAATGGACATGGAACAACAGACTGGTTCCAAATAGGAAAAGGAGTACATCAAGGCTGTATATTGTCACCCTGCTTATTTAACTTCTATGCAGAGTACATCATGAGAAATGCTGGGCTGGAAGAAGCACAAGCTGGAATCAAGATTGCCGGGAGAAATATCAATAACCTCAGATATGCAGATGATACCACCCTTATGGCAGAAAGTGAAGAGGAACTAAAAAGCCTCTTGAGGAAAGTGAAGGAGGAGAGTGAAAAACTTGGCTTAAAGCTCCACATTCAGAAAACGAAGATCATGGCATCTGGTCCCATCACTTTATGGGAAATAGATGGGGAAACAGTGGAAACAGTGTCAGACTTTATTTTTTGGGCTCCAAAATCACTGCAGATGGTGACTGCAGCCATGAAATTAAAAGACGCTTACTCCTTGGAAGAAAAGTTATGACCAACCTAGATAGCATATTCAAAAGCAGAGACATTACTTTGCTAACAAAGGTTCCTCTAGTCAAGGCTATAGTTTTTCCAGTAGTCATATATGGATGTGAGAGTTGAACTATAAAGAAAGCCGAGTGCCAAACAATTGATGCTTTTGAACTGTGGTGTTGGAGAAGACTCTTGAGAGTCCCTTGGACTTCAAGGAGATCCAACCAGTCCATTCTGAAGGAGATCAGATCTGGCTGTTCTTTGGAAGGAATGATGCTAAAGCTGAAACTCTAGTACTTTGGCCACCTCATGCGAAGACTTGACTCATTGGAGAAGACTCTGATGCTGGGAAGGATTGGGGGCAGGAGGAGAAGGGGACGACAGAGGATGAGATGGCTGGATGGCATCACCGACTCAATGGACATGAGTTTGAGTGAACTCCAGGAGATGGTGATGGACTGGGAGGCCTGGCATGCTGAGATTCATGGGGTCGCAAAGAGTCGGACACGACTGAGAGACTGAACTGTACTGATTATCAGTCAGTCAATTAGTTCAGTCACTCAGTCCTGTCTGACTCTTTGGGGCCCCATGAACCGCAGTATGCCAGGCCTCCCTGTCCATCACCGTATGCCAGAGCCTACCCACATGTATGTCCATGGAGTCTGTGATGCCATCCAACCATCTCATCCTCTGTCATTCCCTTCTCCTCATGCCCTCAATCTTTCACAACATCAGGGTCTTTTCAAATGAGTCAGCTCTTCACATCAGGTGGCCAAAGTATTGGAGTTTCAGCTTCAACATCAGTCCTACCAATGAACTCGCAGGACTGATCTCCTTTAGGATGGACTGGTTGGATCTCCTTGCAGTCCAAGGGACTCTCAAGAGTCTTCTCCAACACCTAGTCAAAGCATCAGTTCTTTGGCACTCAGCTTTCTTTATAGTCCTACTCTCACATCCATACATGACTACTGGAAAAACCGTAGACTTGACTAGATGGATCTTTGTTAACAAAGTAATGTTTCTGCTTTTTAATATGCTGTCTAGATTGGTCATAACTTTCCTTCCATGGAGTGTCTTTTAATTTCATGGCTGCAGTCACCATCTGCAGTGATTTTGGAGCCCCCCAAAAATAAAGTCAGCCACTGTTTCCCCATCTATTTGCCATGAAGTGATGGGACTTGATGCCATGATCTTAGTTTTCTGAATGTTGAGCTTTAAGTCAACTTGTTACTCTCCTCTTTCACTTTCATCAACAGGCTCTTTAGTTCTTCTTTATGTTCTGCCATAAGGGTGGTGTCATCTGCATATCTGAGGTTATTGATATTTCTTCCAGCAATCTTGATTCTAGCTTGTGCTTCCTCCAATCCAATGTTTCTCTTGATATATTCTGCTTATAAGTTAAACAAGCAAGCTGATAATATACAGCCTTGATGTACTTCTTTTCCTATTTGGAACCAGTCTGTTGTTCATGTCCAGTCCTAACTGTGGCTTCCTGACCTGCATACAGGTTTCTCAAGAGTCATGTCAGGTGGTCTAGTGTTCCTATCTCTTTCAGAATTTTCCACAGTTTATTGTGATCCACACAGTCAAAGGTTTTGTCATAGTTAATAAAACAGAAATAGATGTTTTTCTGGAACTCTCTTGCTTTTTCCATGATCCAGCAGATGTTGACAATTTGATCTCTGCATTTTGTTTCTCTGCCTTTTCTAAAACCAACCTGAACATCTGGAAGTTCACAGTTCACGTATTGCTGAAGCCTGGCTTGGAGAATTTTGAGCATTAATTTACTAGCGTGTGAGATGAGTGTAATTGTGTGGTAGTTTGAGCATTCTTTGGCATTGCCTTTCTTTGGGATTGGAATGAAAACTGACCTTTTCCAGTCCTGTGGCCACTGCTGAATATCCAACATCAGATCAGATCAGATCAGTTGCTCAGTCGTGTCCGACTCTTTGCGACCCCATGAATCGCAGCATGCCAGGCCTCCCTGTCCATCACCAACTCCCAGAGTTCCCCCAGACTCACTTCTCTCGAGTCAGTGATGCCATCCAGCCATCTTATCCTCTGTCGTCCCCTTCTCCTCCTGCCCCCAATCGCTCCCAGCATCAGAGTCTTTTCCAATGAGTCAACTCTTCGCATGAGGTGGCCAAAGTACTGGAGTTTCAGCTTTAGCATCATTTCTTCCAAAGAAAGTCCAGGGCTGATCTCCTTCAGAATGGACTGGTTGGATCTCCTTGCAGTCCAAGGGACTCTCAAGAGTCTTCTCCAACACCACAGTTCAAAAGCATCAATTCTTCGGCGCTCAGCCTTCTTCACAGTCCAACTCTCACATCCATACATGACCACAGGAAAAACCATAGCCTTGACTAGAGGAACCTTTGTTGGCAAAGTAATGTCTCTGCTTTTCAATATGCTATCTAGGTTGGTCATAACTTTCCTTCCAAGGAGTAAGCGTCTTCTAATTTCATGGCTGCAGTCACCATCTGCAGTGATTTTGGAGCCCAGAAAAATAAAGTCTGACACTGTTTCCACTGTTTCCCCATCTATTTCCCATGAAGTGGTGGGACCGGATGCCATGATCTTCGTTTTCTGAATGTTGAGGTTTAAGCCAACTTTTTCACTCTCCATTTTCACTTTCATCAAGAGGCTTTTTAGTTCCTCTTCCCTTTCTGCCATAAGGGTGGTGTCATCTGCATAGCTGAGGTTATTGATATTTCTCCTGGCAATCTTGATTCCAGCTTGTGTTTCTTCCAGTCCAGCATTTCTCATGATGTACTCTGCACATAAGTTAAATAAACAGGGTGACAATATACAGCCTTGACGAACTCCTTTTCCTACTTGGAACCAGTCTGTTGTTCCATGTCCAGTTCTAACTGTTGCTTCCTGACCTGCATACAGGTTTCTCAAGAGGCAGATCAGGTGGTCTGGTATTCCCATCTCTTTCAGAATTTTCCACAGTTTATTGTGATCCACACAGTCAAAGGCTTTGGCATAATCAAGAAAGCAGAAATAGATGGTTTTCTGGAACTCTCTTGCTTTTTCTATGATCCAGCGGATGTTGGCAATTTGATCTCTCGTTCTTCTGCCTTTTCTAAAACCAGCTTGAACATCAGGAAGTTCACGGTT
This sequence comes from Bos indicus, assembly GCF_029378745.1. Lineage (NCBI taxonomy): Eukaryota > Metazoa > Chordata > Mammalia > Artiodactyla > Bovidae > Bos > Bos indicus. The sequence goes on from NC_091770.1 coordinate 56,996,156, forward strand.
CACATATTGCTGAATCCTGGCTTGGAGAATTTTGAGCATTACTTTACTAGCGTGTTAGATGAGTGCAACTGTGTGGTAGTTTGAGCATTCTTTGAATGTCCAACATAGTATGATATAAAGAATTATCTAAAATATACCATACTTTTTGAGAATAAAAAGATGGGCAAAGACATATTGACACATGTACATAATAAAGATAAAGACACAGTGGTCAGATCTAAATATTAAACAAGGGAATTCTGCTCAAAGTTTTAAATAAAGGATTTTTTTAACACTAAAATGTATTATTTACAATGAACATGTCAATGATCATCTTTTTGTTCACTTTTTTATAAAATAATAAGAGCATTGATTAAAAATGGAGGAATCCACACTTACAGGAAACATAAATCTAAATATTTTAAGAGGAAATTTTAGAGAAGGCTGTATTGCTAAAATGAACACACTAACCAAACTACAGATTCAATGCAGTCTCTATCCAAATTCCAATGGCATTTTTTACAGAAATAGGAAAAAAATCCTAAAATTATTATAGAATTACAAAAACTCCAAATAGTCCAAACAATCTTAAGAAAGAATCACAAAGCTGCAGGTATCACACTTAACTTCAAAATATGTCAACATTACAAAGTTGCAGTAGTTAAAGCTGTAGCGTTCTTGCTCAAAGATATACAGTCCAATACAATAAAGAACCCAGAAATAAACCCATGTGTATAAAGACTTCCTGTAGTTATGATGCGTTCATCTCCTGGCAAACTCATTGTAAGTTGAAAATATTCTAAATTAAACATGCAATTCTTGCAGCTAACCTACCAATCAGGATCAGCGTAACTTAGCTTACCTTAAACATGCTCAGAATACTTAGATTATATTTGGGCAAAGTCATCTAACACAAAGATTATTTTATAATAAAGTATCTAATGTCTTGTAAATAATTCATTAAAACTGTACTGATAGTGACAAACAATGATTATATGGGTACAGAACAGTTGTAAGTGTTTAGATTATTTCCCCTTGCAACTGCTTAGCTCCCTAGTTGCTGTGGCTTGCTGTCACTGTACTGAATATCTCTATCCTTGGGAAAAATCAAAATTCAAAGTACATTTTCTATTGAATGTATATTACTTTCCCTTCGTTGTTAAGTTGAAGAATTGTAAGTTGAACCACTGTAAATCAGTGGTTGTCTGTACGGCCAAGTGATCCTTACTAAGGGTGCCAGAAATATACAATGGTGAAAGAAGTCTGTTCAATGAAGTGTTGGGAAACTTTATTTACATACCTACACAAAGAATAAAATTGTATCTTTTTATTACATCATTCAAAAAAGTAAAAATCTAGTGGGCCGACGGCCTGGGCCTGGCGCTCAATTTAAACACTGAAAGCCTGGCCGCTGTGGACTCCGGAAATGAAACGACATTCGCCTGGCAGGCCGTGCTGCTGGCAGCGCCGCGCGCCGCGCTTCCCGACCCTTCTGCCTGCACTTGCCAACCGCGCTCCGAGGACTGAGGGCCGCCGAGAGACAGATGAGCGGCATGGTGGGCGGCGCGGACGGCAGGGACGGGGCTCGTGCCTGGCAGCACGTGTTCCTGCTCCTGGAATATTTAAAGGATGCGTCAAAGAAGATGAAAAGTGGGCTTGTGTTTATAAAACTGGCTAACCCACGTTCAGGGAAAGGAGCCATTTACTTGTTGAATATGTGTCTACCGCAGCTGTTTGAAATAAAAATTTTCAAGGAAAAAAAAATTATTGGTTTATAAATGAATCAGTTCAAGCAAGAGGTCTTCTTCACTTTGCCACACCTATGGACTCTCTGTTTCTACTTCTCCACTACCTTATAATGGCCAGTAAAGAGGGGAAGTTTCAGCCCCTGGATCAAGTTGTGATGGATGACGTGTTCCCGGATTGCAACTTGTTGCTGAAACTTCCTGAACTTGAGAAGTTATAGACACGTGACAGAGGAGAAAGAAATAGACAAGAAGAAATACTACAAGAACAGCAAAGAGAAGACATTAAAATGATTAGGAAAAAAAAGGTTAATGAGAAAATGGCAGCATTAAAAACCAATAAGGTAAATGTCAGTGCCAGGGTACAGTCTATTGCGTTTTTCTCTAGTGACCAGGTTTCCAGTGACAAGGACGAGTATTATGTCCATTATGCCCATGGTCTGATATCTGATCCATCCCTAAACAATAAAGTGATAACTTATCTAAATATTTAAAGCTTCCAGAACCTCCAGCTTCAGTGCCAAACCCTCCATAGAAGAAAACAAAGTTATCAGATAAGCCTGTAGAAGCGAAAGAAGATTACACTGTTTAATTGTAAAGATTTCAGGACTGTGAAGAAAAATAGTAAATTGACCACGACTCAGAAGGCTTTTGGAGAAGGAAATGGGAACCCACTCCAGTGTTTTTCCCTGGAGAATCCCAGGGACAGAGAGCCTAGTGGGCTGCCATCTATGGGGTCGCACAGAGTCGGACACGACTGAAGCGACTTAGCAGCAGCAGCAGCAGAAGGCTTTGGCTAAAGTTAACAAGTGTGGAATGAAAAGTATTGATTCCTTTTTTGGTGCAAAACATGTTAAAAAAAAAATGGGAATGATTTGGACCTTTGAAAGTGAAATTGAGCGAAAATATCTGCTTTCTTCATGTCCCACTTTCATCCTTGCCACCCTACTTCCGAACCCATAATTATCACTTTTTGAAAAAAGGTAGGATGAGAGCAATTTTCAGATTCACTGGAACATTTCTTTGGGTTTGAATTTTGTGTTCCCTGAACAACATATGGGAAAGTAATTGTGAAACATCATGGCTTATAGCCTTTGGAGTTTTTTATTTGACATCACGAAAAATAATCAAGTGAATAGAATTAACCTTTAGCATCAGAAATTCCTCAATAAACTGACATAACCAAAAAAAGAAAAAAAATAAAAATCAACTCAACAGAGGATTAAAAGCATCAACTTAAGGTTTGAAGCTATAAAATTCAGAGAAGAGAAGTACAGAAAACTTCAGGACATTGATCTTGGCAATATTTATTTTTGGATTTGACATTCAAAGCACAGGCAACAAAAGCAAAAATAGATAAGTAAAATTCCATCAAATTAAAAAGCTTTTTCACACATAGTAAAAGAAAATTAATAGAGTAAAATGTAAATCTATGGAATGGAAAGAAATATTTGCAAGCATGGAGAATTGGACATGACTTGGTGATGGAACAACAGCATATCCAAAAGGTTTTAATGTTCAAAATGTATGAGGAATTCCTACTGTTCAATAAGCAAAAATCTGAATAACTCAACTGAAAAAAAAAAAAAAAAGATCAAGGACTGAATAGACTTTCCCTAAAGAAAATATATAATTAACCAATAGGTATATGAAAAATGCTCAACATCATTAATCAACAGGGAAAAGCAAATCAGAATAATGAGCTGTTACTTCACAGCTGTTAGCATTAGTTGCTCAGTCATGTCTGACTTGTGATTTCATGGATGGTAGCCCACCAGGCTCCTCTGTCTATGGAATTTTCCAGGCAAGAATACTGGGGTGGGTTGCCACACCCTCCTCCAGAGGATCTTCCTGACCTAGTTAAGATGTATGGAAATATCATTAACACTTCATCAAAAGAAAGATAACAAGTGTAGGAGAGGATGCAGAAAAAGTGGAATCATCAATATTGATGAGAATGTAAAATGGGGCAGCTGCTGTGAAAAACTGGAGATTCCTCCAGAAATTAAAAATATAACTGCTATAAGACTTAACAATCATGCTAAGTATTTATCCAACGGGATCAAAATTAGGATCTTGAAGAGCTATTTACATTCCCATGCTCATTGGAGCACTATCTACAGTAACCAAGGTATGGAAGCAACTTAAATGTCCATTAACAGGTGAATGCATAAAGAAAATGTGTTATATACACACAGTCAAATATCACTGTCATAAAAAATGGAAATCCTGCCATAAGTACAACGCAGATGAACCTTGAGGACAGTATGCTAAGCCAATAACAGAAGAACAAATATTTACACTTAAATGAGGTATTTAAAATAATAAAACTCATCAAGGCATAGAGTAACATTGTGGTTTCCAGTGGCTGTGATGAAGGCAAAATGAAAAGTTGCTGCTGCTGCTGCAGCAGCAGCTGTACGGCACTGGTCTGTAGCTAACAATGCTACGTTGTATATTAACAATACTGTATTTTATATTTAAAAGTTTATTAAGATTCTATTACTCAGTCATGTTCTACTGTGGCCCCGAGGACTGTAGCCCACCAGGTTTCTCAGTTCATACAATTTTCCAAGCAAGAATACTGGCGTATGATGCCATTTCCTACTCCAGGGGATCTTCCAGACCCATGGATGGAATCTACGACTTGCATCAACTGCATTGGCAGGCAGATGCTTTCCCACTTAGCCACCTGGGAAACCGAAGACTCTAGATCTCATGTTAAATGTTTTAACTACAATACAAATAAAGAAATAAAAAGAAAGCCAAGGAATGCTGGCAGCAACCAGTAATTAGAAGAAACAAGAGAAAGATTCCTGCACAGTCCTTCTGAAGGGAATTCAAGCTTGCCAACACCTTGATTTTGAACTTCTGACCTCTGGATCAGTGAGGGAATAAATTTTAGCTGTTTTATGTCACCTAGTCTGTGGTAATTGGTTATAACAACCGCAGAAAACTAATACACTGTATAATGAAAACAGGGAATATACTGTCTTGCTAATACACTAATGAACAAGTTGGTAACACACCAAAGAATGAATTTTAGTTGTTTTATGCCACCAGTTCTTGTGGTCATTGGTTTTAACACCATGGAAAACTGATACACTGTATAATGAAAATGGAGAATACCCTGGCTTTAGGGCTGGAAGTACAGTCACATAATGTGACTATTACATTTCTCTGAATCTTAAATTCTGTTATTTGGGAGAAGTATCACTATTTTGTGAGCTTTTAAAACAAAAATACTACCAATTGCAATTGTGACACATCTTTGTTTGATAAAAGCATACCGATTAAAAGATAATTTTGTCTTTTATCCTAAAAGATAAAAGAATGAAGCTTTGCCAGATTCTTTTTCTATATCTTTTGAGAGAATTATATGGTATGTCTTCTGAAGTGTGTTGCTATGGTGAATTCCATTTATTGATTAAGATTTTGAACTAACTTTGTGTTCCTAGGATAACCCCATTTGGCCATTATTTATAATGATCTTTATTTATTGCTATATTTGATTTACTAGTATTTCATTAAGGATATCTGAAGCTATATTTCTGAGGATATTGATCTCTATAAGTTTTCAGAATCACTTATAAAATCTTTGAATTTGTTTTTATTAGGGTAATAGTGATTTCAGTTCTTAGTAAGTAAACTATGTAGTTTGTCTTCTATGGAATTTATTCATTTCACTCTAAGATACCAAATTTACTGGCAAAACTAGAAAACTGATACTCATTATTAGCCTTTAATGTCCTTAAAACCTATAGAAATATGCTTTTTCTCATTTACTGATGGCAATTATGGTATCATATACCTATTTATTTTAAAGATCTTTTCAGAGATCTATTATTATTGATCAAAGTAGAAATATTGAGTTTCACTGAAGCTTTTCTGTTGTTTTTTCTTCTCATGATCTTAGTGATTTCTGCTCTTACCTTTATTATTTTATTATTTCTTCCTGCATTTATTTGTCTTCTTTTTCTAGTTTTTAAGGTGGAATTTTTCACTTAATAATTTTGTCTTTTGTATAAACATTTAATGTGATATTTTTCCCAAGCACTATTTTCTCTGTCTCACAAATATTAAGATTTTGTGTTTCCATTATTACTAAATCAGAATATTTAAAATTTTCCTTGTGTTGTGTGTTTATGTGTAAAGTAATATACACAGAGACAAAGGACAGAAAAGAAATTGAGAATTCTGAATACTTGAAACTTGAATTATCAGCCTTTTGAACTACATCTTTTTCACATTAATCATGCATTTATTACTCATTACACAATTATGGTATAGATATTATTAATACCCTTGTACTGCAGATAAATCATTGCTTAATATTCCTATCTTGAAATTGGTAGGTTATTACAGTAAGAAATTTGAATATTATGCCAGATCATGGAGAAAACCTTTCTATTATATCTTAATTCTCTGTACATCTGCTGGAAATTATAATAATAAAATTTTGATCTTCTAGATTGATTTCTAGATTTTGATTATTATTTTTGTTTATTTTTATTGTTGAGCTAAATTCTGATAAAAATCCTCAAGTCGCTTTCTAACTATTTCATCATATTCTCAGAAGAATTAATTTTCATTTTAAAAGTTTTAAGAAAGAAAGAGGTAGGCTCTTGCATATGCTTTTATAAAATTAGGAGGGTAGATTATTGTAACAACATAAAGAAGATCATGAGTAAAACAGTTATTTAAGAAATTATCTGAGTTGATCATTTGATTCCCATTGAAACATAAATAGAAGGCCATACTAGGAATGTGGCAATACACAAGTCTATTAAATGAATGCAATTGATGTCTGTGGGAAGGTGTTTGCCTGAATCAAGTGTGCTAGTTTCACTTTTATTATTAAAATCTGATTTTTAATAATTGAACATTATTTTTGCTCATTGATCTCTATGTTTTATTGATCTTCCTTGTTCTCTATTTTTTTTTTCCTTCACTGACATTTGCTCTTGTTTTGTTGATATATCCCCTCCTCTTTCATGTATCAAGTTTTTCAGGTACTTGAATGATTTTTTTTTCAGTCTATTCTTGTTCTAATTTCAGCAGTTTTTATATCTTTTTAAAAGCTGTATCTATTGTTATGTGTCCTCACAAGTTGAGGAAATAAAAGATATTTGTGCATTTTTTTTCCCTAAAAAGATACATCTTTTTTCAAGACATAAAAGTAATTCTAATTCTCTTGGTGAAGAATGTAAATGAATCAAACATAATTTTGTGCTAGTCAGTCACACAGAACCAAATGAAATGTTTTGAATTATCTTATTAGTAAAAATCCCTTTTTTTCTGAGTAAGAAACCATACTTGTATCTTAACCTTTATAGAATGAAGAAGACCCTGCCCTCTCCACCCCTTTTTGAGGGAAGATAGGAGTTTAAATATGTCCAGATAAGTCTGTGGAGGGCTAAAAATAATTTTGGAAACTAAAAAACTAGCTTATTTGCATTTCTTTAGCTTGCCATAAGCCCACACTATCTTTTCTTTAAGAAATAAGAGAAGGTTCTTATTAAACAGAGATTTTTACTTAAAATTAAAATTAGAATATTTCTGACTTATTCATTAGTGCATCTATTGTACTTTCTTCAGACCACTGTGCTGTGCTGTACTTAGTCACTTAGTTGTGTCAGACTCTTTGCAGTCCCATGGACTCCTCTGTCCTGTCCAACTCTGTGACTCGCCAGGCTCCTCTATCCATGGGGATGCTCCAGGTGAGAATACTGGAGTGGGTAGCCATGCCCTCCTCCAGGGATCTTCCCAAACCAGGGATCTAATCCAGGTCTCCTTCATTTCAGATTTTTATTGAAATTAGAATATTTCACCCTGTGTTCTTATCCAACTTTTTCAAGTTAATTCATAACATTGCAATATGAAAATGCTTCTAAACATTATTGCCATCTTAGTATTCATATTTCACTCTGATTTTATGCAGGAAACTTTCATTATTTTAAAATAAACTTAATGTTTATTGAGATATTTTATTAGTAAGCTTACACTACTACTTTTCTTCAGAAGTTACAACTTTCTTCAGAGATGACACCAATTACTACTGATTTTTCCTCATTTCTGTATCAAATGAGATTCCATAACACTAATGTTTGAATGAAAAGTCATCATTTACATTACTAGCATAAAATAGTATATAGCAACAGTCATTATTATAACCATTTTGCTTATAAAATCTAGATCTTTGTCGTATCTTTATATCAGTCTTTCAAAGAAACCCAATCTATTCTATATAGATGGTATATGTGTATGTATAAATTATTTATCATAGTGTATTTCTCTATAGCAAATGTTTAGGGAAAATGGTATTTAAGTATTTCTTAAAGTTGGAGATTACTTGATGTATTGATCATAAAAGGAATAAGCCTTTCATGGTCTATGTCTGATATTTGTTCCATATTCTGGTATTTGGTCTTAAAATTTCTACTCAGATTAAGTGGTATGGTATATGAACTAAGTTTTCACATATATCCAGACTCACTTTTGTATTCTTTTGCTTCTCAAAGCCACTGAACCAGATTTTCATTTTTTTTTTCCTACTTCTTTAGTTGTTTGGTCTTGAATTTATGCCCCATTTAAATGGGTTTTTCTTTATTATTAGATTAGAGCCACAGAGAAATTAACTTCATTCTTTTTGATATTGCTAGATTTGTCCTTGGGTTTTCCATTGATATTGATTTTTGAGCCAAGAAAAGAGATCCAGAATGAGGGATCTCCTCTTGGCCAGTGGCTTACCCTGACCTCTGAAATGAATGATTGTAATGGAGCTCTACCATAGTCTATGCTATTGATTTCCTACCATCCAGAAACACTGTAATACAATTGGAGGCTGGGAGTCATTTTAATGTCTTCTTCCATTTGGCCTCATTGAATCTAAGACTAGAATAAACTGCTTAAAGCAGATTCTGTGTTTGGAATTTGGTTTCATTTTTAAAACTACTTTGAGAGTTTATTCATTGTAATGTATTCATTTGTCTCTATCAGCCAGTACTTAGGAAGAGAGGATTTAAATGCTTGCCCTCAAGTTGTCATTTTTCTTAGAAGTATAATTTATCTTGTTTTGACATCTCGTCATCAAACACTAACATTTGTTATTCGGCTGTTTCACGTTATACAGTGATAGTCCCAGGAGCTATCAGGGTTTATGGGACAATTTTATCTTCCTATAAATTGTCCCAGGGCAGTATGCATTTCCTGGCTTCTAGGCTGTCACTTCCAAATACTCTATGTCTCCAGATATCAGTCAATTTCCTCCTACTATTTTCCTGATTCTAATATGCTGAGGGATTAGATAACAGGTATTAAATTTGTCCTTCCTAGAAAGAGTTTCACAAAGATGCTTCTAGGATAGGGAGCATTTTCTTCAATTATAAACTGTCAGGGCTGTTTCTGGTGGCATTTAGTAAGATTTTTTTTTTTTTTTTTTTACTTTTTTTTCTTGGTTATTTTCACGTGAACTTTTAACCAAAAATTCAGACTTTGTTTGGAGAACTATTATTCTACAATTCTTAACTGTATTCCATAATGACCAAACAGAAAAGGTCATCTGAATTCTGTCTGTGACAAATACTAAAATAGGGATGACAGAAATACTGAAAGATTTCGTTCAATACCTGTTTCAACATGAATGCTCAGGCAAATAGAAATCAGCAAAGAATCCTTTATACATAAAAAACTTTATTTTCTAAAAAAATCATAATTATTATTCACTGTCATCAGACCACTTTAACAGATAATGAAAGAGGATGATAAGATAAAAAGGATATTCATGTTTTATGTACAGTCCAATTGTTTATTTTTAATTCATTTTTTTATTAAAGGATAATTGCTTTACAGAATGTTTTTGTTTTCTTTAAAACCTCAACATGAATCAGCCATAAGTATATATATATATCCCCTCCCTTTTGAACCTGCCTTCCATTTCCCTCCCCATCCCACACCTCTAGGTTGATACAGAGCCCTGTATTAAGTTTCCTGAGCCATACAGCAAATTTCCATTGGCTATATATTTTACATATGGTAATGTAAGTTTCATGGAACAACAGACTGGTTCCAAATAGGAAAAGGAGTACGTCAAGGCTGTATATTGTCACCCTCCTTATTTAACTTCTATGCAGAGTACATCATGAGAAACCCTGGGCTGGAAGAAGCACAAGCTGGAATCAAGATTGGCGGGAAAAATATCAATAACCTCAGATATGCAGATGACACCACCCTTATGGCAGAAAGTGAAGAGGAACTAAAAAGCCTCTTGATGAAAGTGAAAGAGGAGAGTGAAAAAGTTGGCTTAAAGCTCCACTTTCAGAAAACTAAGATCATGGCATCCGGTCCCATCACTTCATGGGAAACAGATGGGGAAACAGTGGACAGTGTTAGACTTTATTTTCTGGGGCCCCAAAATCACTGCAGAGGTGATTGCAGCCATGAAATTAAAAGACTCTTACTCCTTGGAAGGAAACTTACGATCAACTTAGCATATTGAAAAGCAGAGACATCACTTTGCCAACAAAAGTCTGTCTAGTCAAGGCTATGGTTTTTCCTGTGGTCATGTATGGATGTGAGAGTTGGACTGTGAAGAAAGCTGAGTGCCGAAGAATTGATGTTTTTGAATTGTAGTGTTGGAGAAGACTCTTGAGAGTCCCTTGGACTGCAAGGAGATCCAACCAGTCCATCCTAAAGGAGATCAGTCCTGGGTGTTTATTGGAAAGACTGATGTTGAAGCTGAAACTCCAATACTTTGGCCACCTCATGTGAAGAGTTGACTCACTGGAAAAGATCCTGGTGCTGGGAGGGATTGGGGGCAGGAAGAGAAGGGGACGACAGAGGATGAGATGGCTGGATGGCATCAACGACTCAATGGACCTGAGTTTGAGTGAATTCTGGGAGTTGGTGATGGACAGGGAGGCCTGGCGTGCTGCAATTCATGGGGTCACAGAGTCGGATGTAAATTTCCATGTTACTCTTCCCATACATCTCGCCCTCTCCTCCCCTCTCCCCATGTCCATAAATGTATTTTTGTTTCTCCATTGCTGCCCTGTAAATAAATTCTTCAGTATCATTTTTCTAGATTCCGTGTATTTGCATTAGAATACAATATTTATCTTTCTCTTTCAGACTCACTTCACTCTGTATGATAGGTTCTAGGTTCATCCACCTCATCAGAACTGACTCATACGTGTTCCATTTTATGGCTGAGTAATATTCCATTGTGTATATGCACCACAACTTCATTATCCATTCATCTGTCAATGGACATCTAGGTTGCTTCCATGTTCTAGCTATTGTAAATAGTGCTGCAATGAAAAATGGGATACATGTGTCTTTTTCAGTTTTGGTTACCTCAGGGTATATGTCTAGGACTGGGATTGCTGGGTTATATTGTGGTTTTATTCTACTTTTTAAAGGAATCTCCATACCATCTTTCATAGTTCAGTTCAGTCAGTCACTCAGTCATGTCTGACTCTTTGGGACCCCATGGGATACAGCAAGCCAGGCCTCCCTGTCCATCTCCAACTCCCAGAGTTTACTCAAAGTCAAGTCCATTGAGTCAGTGATTCAACCATAAGATGGCCATTCAACCATCTTATCTTTTGTTGTCCCCTTCTCCTCCTGCCTTCAATCTTTCCCAGCATCAGGGTCTTTTCAAATGAGTCAGCTCTTCACATCAGGTGGCCAAACTATTGGAGTTTCACCTTCAGCATCAGGCCTTCCAATGAATATTCAGGACTGATTTCTTTTAGGATGGGCTGGTTGGATTTCCTGCAGTCCAAGGGACTCTCAAGAGTCTTCTCCAACACCACCCTTATGGCAGTTCGAAAGCATCATTTCTTCAGCACTCAGCTGACTAATGGCAAAACCATAGCTTTGACTCTATGGACCTTCGTTGGCAAATTGATATAGCCACTATGGAAAGATCTCTCTTCCTTCCATAGTGGCTGTATCAATTTACATCCCCACCAACAGTGCAAGAGTATTCCCTTTTCTCCACACCTTCTCCATACCCTCTGTAGACTTTTTGATGATGGCCATTCTGACCAATGTGAGGTGATATCTCATTGTAGTTTTGATTTGAATTTCTCTATTAATGAGCAATGTTGAGCATCTTTTCATGTGTTTGTTAGCCATCTGTATGTCTTCTTTGGAGAAATGTCTGTTTAGGTCTTTCCCCCACTTATAGATTGGGTTGTTTGTTTTTCTGGCATTGAGTTGTATGAGCTACTTATATATTTTGGAAGTTAATCCTTAGTCAGTTGTTTCATTGAAAATAATGCTATTATTTTCTCCCGTTCTGAGGGTTGTCTTTTCATCTTGCTTGTAGTTTTCTTTGCTGTGCAAAAACTTTTAAGTTTAATCAGGTCCCACTTGTTTACTTTTATTTTTGTTATTCTTGGAGGTGGGTCACAGAGGATCTTTCTTTAATTTTTGTCATTGAGTGTTCTGCCTACGTTTTCCTCTAAGAGTTTTATAGTTTCTGATCTCACATTTAGGTCTTTAATCCATTTTGAGTTTATCTTTGTGTATGGTGTTAGGAAGTGTTCTAATTTCATTCTTTTACAAGTAGCTATCCAGTTTAGTCTTTGTTAGTTTTTGTTTAGTCTTTGTTAGTTTGATTAGCATGTGTCTTGGCATGTTTCTCCTTGGGTTTATCATGTATGGGGCTCTTTGTGCCTCTTGGACTTTATTGATTATTTACTTTTCCATGTTGAGGAAATTTTCAACTATAACCTCTTCAAAAATTTTCTCACACCCTTTCTTTTCATCATCTTCTTCTTCTGGGACTGCTATAATTCAAATGTTGGTGCATTTGATATTGTCCCAGAGACCTCTGAAACTATCCTCAGTTTTTTTCATTCTTTTTTACTTTATTTTATTCTTCAGAAGTTATTTCCACAATTTTATCTTCCAGCTCACTGATTCATTATTCTGCTTTAGATATTCTGCTAATGATTCCTTCTAGAGTATTTTTAATTTCAGTAATTGTGTTGTTTGTCTCTGTATATTTATTCTTTAATTCTTCTAGGTCTTTGTTAATTGATTCTTGCATTTTTTCCTTTTTGTTTTCAAGGTTTTTGATCATCTTTACTATCATTATTCTGAATTTCTTTTTCCAGGGAGTTTGCCTACTTCCTCTTCATTTATTTGGACTTCTGTGTTTCTCGTTTGTTCCTTCATTTGCATAGTATTTCTCTGCCTTTTTACTATTATTTTTTAACTTATTGTGTTTGAGGTCTCCTTTTCCCAGGTTTCAAGGTTGAATTCTTTCTTCCTTTTGGTTTCTGCCCTCCTAAGGTTGGTCCAGTGGTGTGTGTAAGCTTCACATAGGGTGAAATTTTTGTGCTGAGTTTTTGTTTGTTTTTCCTCTGATGGGAAAGACTGAGCAAGGTGGTAATCCTGTCTGCTGATAATTGGGTTTGTATTTTTGTTTTGTTTATTGTTTAGATGAGGCATCCTGGAGAGGGTACTACCGGTGGTTGGGTTATGCCAGGTCTTGTATTCAAGTGTCTTCCTTTGTGTGAGTTGTCACTATTTGATACCCTCTAGGATTACTTCTCTGGTAGTCTAAAGTCTTGGGGTCAGTGCTCCTACTCCAAAGGCTCAGGGCTTGATCTCTGGTCAGGAATGAAGGTTTCACAAGTGCTTTGTAATGGCATTAACTTAGATTAAAACAGATATTCAAAAATGAGAAAACAAAGATGAACCCCAGACAAATGGCATTTAGAAAATCAGGCAAATAATAATTAAAATGTAGAATATCAGATCAGATCAGATCAGTCGCTCAGTCGTGTCCGACTCTTTGCGACCACATGAATCGCAGCATGCCAGGCTTCCCTGTCCATCATCAACTCCTGGAGTTCACTCAGACTCATGTCCATCGAGTCAGTGATGCCATCCAGCCATCTCATCCTCTGTCGTCCCCTTCTCCTCCTGCCCCCAATCCCTCCCAGCATCAGAGTCTTTTCCAATGAGTCAACTCTTTGCATGAGGTGGCCAAAGTACTGGAGTTTCAGCTTTAGCATCATTCCTTCCAAAGAGAGGCCAGGGCTGATTTCCTTCAAATGGACTGGTTGGATCTCCTGGCAGTCCAAGGGACTCTCAAGACTCTTCTCCAACACCACACTTCAAAGGCATCAATTCTTCAGCGCTCAGCCTTCTTCACAGTCCAACTCTCACATCCATACATGACCACAGGAAAAACCATAGCCTTGACTAGACGAACCTTTGTTGGCAAAGTAATGTCTCTGCTTTTGAATATGCTACCTAGGTTGGTCATAACTTTCCTTCCGAGGTGTAAGCATCTTTTAATTTCATGGCTGCAGTGATTTTGGAGCCCAGAAAAATAAAGTCTGACACTGTTTCCACTGTTTGCCATCTATTTCCCATGAAGTGATGGGACCGGATGCCATGATCTTTGTTTTCTGAATGTTGAGCTTTAAGCCAACTTTTTCACTCTCCACTTTCACCTTCATCAAGAGGCTTTTTAGTTCCTCTTCACTTTCTGCCATAAGGGTGGTGTCATCTGCATATCTGAGGTTATTGATATTTCTCCCGGCAATCTTGATTCCAGCTTGTGTTTCTTCCAGTCCAGCATTTCTCAAGATGTACTCTGCATATAAGTTAAATAAACAAGGTGACAATATACAGCCTTGATGAACTCCTTTTCCTATTTGGAACCAGTCTGTTGTTCCATGTCTAGTTCTAACTGTTGCTTCCTGACCTGCATACAAATTTCTCAAGAGGCAGATCAGGTGGTCTGGTATCCCCATCTCTTTGAGAATTTTCCACAGTTTATTGTGATCCACACAGTCAAAGGCTTTGACATAGTCAATAAAGCAGAAATAGATGCTTTTCTGGAATTCTCTTGCTTTCCCCATGATCCAGCGGATGCTGGCAATTTGATCTCTGGTTCCTCTGCCTTTTAAAACCAGCTTGAACATCAGGAAATTCACAGTTCACATATTGCTGAAGCCTGGCTTGGAGAATTTTGAGCATTATTTTACTAGCGTGTGAGATGAGTGCAACTGTGTGGTAGTTTGAGCATTCTTTGGCATTGCCTTTCTTTGGGATTGGAATGAAAACTGACATTTTCCAGTCCTGTGGCCACTGCTGAATTTTCCAAATTTGTTGGCATATTGAGTGTAGCACTTTCACAACATCATCTTTCAGGATTTGGAATAGCTCAACTGGAATTCCATCACCTCCACTAGCTTTGTTCGTAGTGATGCTTTCTAAGGCCCACTTGACTTCACATTCCAGGATATCTGGCTGTAGGTCACTGATCACACCATCGTGATTATCTGGGTGGTGAAAATCTTTTTTTGTACAGTTCTTCTGTGTATTCTTGCCATCTCTTCTTAATATCTTCTGCTTCTGTTAGGTCCATACCATTTCTGTCCTTTATTGAGCCTATCTTTTTATGAAATGTTCCTTTGGTATCTCTGATTTTCTTGAAGAGATCTCTAGTCTTTACCATTCTGTTGTTTTCCTCTATTTCTTTGCATTGATCGCTGAGGGAGGCTTTCTTTTCTCTTCTTGCTATTCTTTGGAACTCTGCATTCAGATGCTTATATCTTTTCTTTGCTCCTTTGCTTTTCACTTCTCTTCTTTTCACAGCTATTTGTAAGGTCTCCCCAGACAGCCATTTTGCTTTTTTGCATTTCTTTTCCATGGGGATGGTTTAAAAAAATTAAAATTATAAAAACGAGAAATGAAAAAAAGAACAGAAAAAGAAAGAAAAAATGGAGACTCCACAGAACTGTAAAAGCCCAATGTAGATGCAGAGGTTTA
Source organism: Bos indicus (assembly GCF_029378745.1). Lineage (NCBI taxonomy): Eukaryota > Metazoa > Chordata > Mammalia > Artiodactyla > Bovidae > Bos > Bos indicus. Next base: position 57,011,680 of record NC_091770.1, read on the forward strand.
TAACAACAATAAAAAGTGTGACTGAACATAAGCATATACATATACACCCAGAAGCAAAATCAAAACAGTCCAACAAAAATAAAGTATAATAGATTAACCTGGTGAACAAAGGCAACCAATAGTTATATCTACCAGAACAAAACTAACCAAAGCACATACTGGAAAACAAAACAAAACAAAAGTAAGGTGTCAGTTGCAGAATAAAGCATAGAAAATAAAACTAACCTGACCATGCTGGCACTCTGATCTTGGGTTTCCAGTTTCCAGAACTGGGAGAAATAAATTCTTGTTGTTATAAGCAACATTCCTTTGAAAAAGAAAATAAAACTAACAAATATGTTAAGAGGAAAAGAAAGAAAGAAAAGAAATAAAAAATAAATATGCAAAGTTAAATACAGGTAGATGAATATTTAGATACATTAAAGATCAACTGCAAGGAGAAAAGAACTGTAGGAAAAGCAAACAAGGGAATAAATGTAGAAAAAAATAATAATAAGCTTAGAAAATTAAAAATTAAAATTAAAAAAGAGAGAGAGAGAGAGAAAGGGAAACTCCTCAGAATTGCAAAAGCCCAAGTAGAGGCAGAGATTTATGACAACAGTAAAAAAAAATGTGACGGAGAAAATAAAGGAAAGAAAACAAAGCTCAAAAACTTAATTAGATTTCATAGTGCCCATAGAATCAACAACTACAACAGAGGGGAGAAAAAAGGAAAAAAAAAAAAAAAACAATCCAAAGAATCTACAGAAGACATCAAAACATAAGAATAATAAATGTTTTTCTGTCACTGCTGTCAGAATCCTTTCCCTCGCTGGAAGTCACAGCCCACCTTAGCTCCCTAGGTTGCCCTCCGACACTATGCTGATCTCTGAACCTGTTGTGGGGGCAGCTCAGATTTTAATCTGATCCTACTCCTCTGTGTTCTTGCCTCCAATGTCCACAGCTGTCAGAACTAATGTGTTTTCTTTTGTGGGAGCTCTCAACGACCTTTTATATACTCCATAGACACGATCTGCCTAGCTGATTGTGTGGATTTAATCTGCAGCTTGTACAGTTGGTGGGAAGGTTTTGGGTCTTCTTCCTTAAGCACACTAATCCTGAGTTTCAATTGTAGTTTTATTTCCACCTCTGCATGTGGGTCGTCCACTGGGATTTGCTCCTGAGGCTGCACTGGAGGACTTGGGTTTGCCCCTGTGAGGGTCAGGTGTGGAGGTGGTGCAGCTTATTGGGTTGCAGTGGTTCTGGCAGCACCACGTACTCAGGGGAATTTGTGGCTAGGGTGGCAGGAAATATACTGCTCTAGAAGGGTATGGCAATCAGTATTGGTCAATACATCCCAGTATTCTTGCCTAGAAAGCTCCATTCCCTGATAGAGAAGCCTGGCAGGCCACAGTCTACAGGGTCACAAAGAGTCAGATACTACTGAAGCGACTCTGCAGGCATAGACACAATACGTTTTTTGCCCATGACATCTCTGCCCCAGTGAGAGTTGAGTGTGAAGTGGCTCACCTGCTTGGCTTGTGGGGACCCTGATGGCATCAAGTGTGCAGGAACACTGACTGCCTCCACTGCAGGAGTTGTGGCCTTATCAAAGTCTTTTTTCAAGTCTCTTGTAGCTGGCCATCAGAAGGTCTCTTTGGCCCATCTTTCTCTGTAGCTCTGCCTGTTCAGGCACGTAGAGGGCTTCCTTGCCTGGGATCGTTCTCTGTTGTCCATGCAGCAGGCACATACAGGGGTCCCCCTGGCTGGGATCCTACCCTGTAGATCAGCATGTCTCGAACTTAAAAGGGCACTCTGGGTGGAGTCCTACTCTGTAGTTCAGTGTATCAGGCATTTGATGGACAAGCCTCTCTATTGTTCAGCTGCCAATGATGGTGTGTCGGGGGAGAGAGGCTATGGTAATGGCTCTACCCACTACGTGTGATTCAGCAGTATTGCCTTGCTTCCGTGGCTGTCCAACTTTCCTCCACAGGCATTTCCCACAACAATCTCCTCCCTCACATCCCCTCAATCCATCTCCCCATAGTCAACAGCAGCCTTCGGCCTGTGATTGCTCCACAATCCCTAAACTCCAGCTGCCGGCTACTGCACAGGGGATCTACCTCCCTGTCCAGGGTATGTACAGCTATGCCAAGGACTGTCTGATTCCCATTCCATTTAGGCTGCCACAGATCACTGTTTCACTCTAAGCCTTAAATGTTTCTCCTCTGACTCAGACAATTACCCTGATGTGGGGCTTGGACCCCTGCTTCTGTTCCCTCACCCACCAAGGGCAAGTCCAGGCCTACTAACACTCTTGTTTTTCCCCCTAGTTCCTTTGTCCTACCAAGTTTTTTGTGGTTCTATATTTTCATTTCTGCTGGTCAGGTACTCCGGTCCACTCTCAGCTGGTGTTCTGCATGCACTTCTGTGTCTGAAGGTGTATTCCTGATGTATCTGTGGAGAGGGATGTACTCCATGTCCACCTACTCCTCCACCACCTTGTTCTCTCTCAGCCCAATTGTTAATGGACACAGGGTTCTAACTAACTATTAATATGTTAAAAGAAATGCCTCTCTGAGTTCTCCAGAGAAACAGAGCCAGTGCTTGAGATACTGTATCTGAGGCCTCTCTCTTTTATGAGAAATTGCCTCACACAGTTATGGAGGCTGAAAAGTCCCATGATCTGCTCTCTACCAACTGTAGATTCTGGAAAGTTGGTGGTGTAATTCAATCTGAGTCTGAAGACTTAAAAACCAGGGGAAACCCTGATATGAATCCCAGTCCAAGGTTGGGAGAAGGTGAGATGAAATATCCCAACTCAAGCTGGCAGTTCAGTTCAGTTCAGTAGCTCAGAAGTGTCCAACTCCTTGCGACCCCATGAATCGCAGCATGCCAGGCCTCCCTGTCCATCACCAGCTCCCCGAGTTTACTCAGACTCATGTTCATTGAGTCAGTGATGCCATCCAGCCATCTCATCCTGTCATCCCCTTCTCCTCCTGCCCCCAATCCCTCCCAGCATCAGAGCCTTTTCCAATGAGTCAACTCTTTGCATGAGGTGGCCAAAGTATTAGAGTTTCACCTTCAACATCAGTCTTTCCAATGAATACCCAGGACTGATCTCCTTTAGGATGGGCAGGCTGGATCTCCTTGCAGTCCAAGGGACTCTCAAGAGTCTTCTCCAACACCACAGTTCAAAAGCATCAATTCTTTGGCACTCAGCTTTCTTCACAGTCCAACTCTCACATCCATACATGACCACTGGAAAAACCATAGCCTTGACTACACAGACCTTTGTTGGCAAAGTGATATCTCTGCTTTTCAATATGCTATCTAGGTTGGTAATAATTTTTTTCCAAGGAGTAAGCGTCTTTTAATTTCATGGCTGCAATCACCATCTGTAGTGATTTTGAAGCCCAGAAAAATAAAGTCTGACACTGTTTCCACTGTTTCCCCATCTATTTGCCATGAAGTGATGGGACCGGATGCCATGATCTTCATTTTCTGAATGTTGAGTTTTAAGCCAACTTTTCACTCTCCTCTTTCACTTTCATCAAGAGGCTTTTTAGTTCCTCTTCACTCTCTGCCGTAAGGGTGATGTCATCTGCATATCTGAGGTTATTGATATTTCTCCCGGCAATCTTGATTCCAGCTTGTGCTTCTTCCAGCCCAGCGTTTCTCATGATGTACTCTGCATAAAGGTTAAATAAGCAGGGTGACAATATACAGCCTTGATGAACTCCTTTTCGTATTTGGAACCAGTCTGTTGTTCCATGTCCAGTTCTAACTGTTGCTTCCTGACCTGCATATAGGTTTCTCAAGAGGCAGGTCAGGTGTTCTGGTATTTCCATCTCTTTCAGAATTTTCCACAGTTTGTTGTGATCCACACAGTCAAAGGCTTTGTCATAGTCAATAAAGCAGAAGCTGGCAGGCAGGACGCAAAAATGGGTGACTTCCTCTTTATTCCTTTTTTCTAATTAGTCCTTTAATGATTGGATGATGTCCACCTATATGGAGAAGGGCCATCTTATTTATGGGGTCCATGGATTCAAATGCTAATCTCAATCAGAATTGCCATCAAAGACACAGTGAAAAACAATGTTTAATCATGGCCTCCTATGGGTGGTCAAGTTGACACATAAAACTAACCACCATAGACACTTAGCATTACACTCATTAATGTAATGGTGTAAGCATTGCAAATGGTTTATTGGGAAACAAATTAGTAATTAAGTCATGAGTTGGTTAGGATAACAGGATTTCTGAACTTGCATTATGACTAAAGTTTAAATGGGTTGAATATAAAGGAGATGTTAAAAAGGACAATTCAGAGTTGGCGGAAGGCAGAGAATTGCAAGCAATTGGGGGAAATACTCAGATAAGATATTGGACACATGGATTGGGATCAGTAGGATGCTGTGTTTTGGAGTTTTTAGGAAAAAACCTCTGTGCTTTGGAATGAACATTGAGTAAATATTGAAGACGTATTATACTGCTAGAGTAATATGGTAAAGGTATCCACTCTAACAAGCTCTTTTCAACATAATACTGGAAGTCCTAGACAGAACAATTAGACGGAAAAAAGAAAAGGAATCCAAATCAGAAAAGAAGAAATTAAGATGCTTCTGTTTGCAGATGACATGATCCTGCATATAGGAAACTCTGAAGACTCCATCAGGAAACCAAGTGCTCGAGCTAAGCAATTAATTCAGAAAAGTTGCAGGATATGGAATCAACATACAAAAATCAGAGTTTTTATATACTAACAATAAACTATCAGGAAGAAATTAAGAACACAACTTTATTTACTATATATTTACTATTTATAGTATTTACTGTATAGTATATAAATACTGCTGCTGCTGCTGCTGCTAAGTCGCTTCAGTCGTGTCTGGCTCTGTGCGACCCCATAGACGGCAGCCCACCAGGCTCTGCCGTCCCTGGGATTCTCCAGGCAAGAACACTGGAGTGGGTTGCCATCGCCTTCTCCATTGTATGAAAGTGAAAAGTGAAAGTGAAGTCGCTCAGTCGCGTCCGACTGGTAGCAACCCCATGGACTGCAGCCTTCCAGGCTCCTCAGTCCATGGGATTTTCCAGGCAAGAGCACTGGAGTGGCTTGCCATTGCCTTCTCCGATATAAATACTACTTACTATATATTTACTATTGGAGAAGGAAATGGCAACCCACTCCAGTATTCTTGCCTGGAGAATCCTATGGACAGAGGAGCCTGGTGGGCTGCTGTTCATGGTGTTGCACAGAGTTGGACATGACTGAAGCAACTGAGCATGCATGCATGCATATATTTACTGTAATGTGAAAAATAATAAAATTCTGGGAATAAATTTAACTAAGTAGCTTAAAGATCTACATATTGAAAACTATAAAAACATTGATGAAAACATTGAAGACACAAATAAATAGAAATATATCCTGTATTTATAGATTGAAAGAATCAACATTGTTAAAATGTCTATAATACCCAAAGAAATTTAAAGATTCAATGCAATTTTTTATCAAAATCCCAGTCACAGTTCTCACAGAAATGGAAAAAAAATCCTAAAATTAGTGTGGAACTACTGAAGATGCCAATAGCCAAAGTAATCTTGAGACAGAATAACATAACTAGAGACATCACACTTCCTATTTTGAAGCTGTATTATCATATTACATATTACATGACATTATAAACCTATATTATCAAAGCAGTATCGAATGTGAATAAAAGCAGACAGAAATCAATGGAACAGAATAGAGAGCCCAGGAATAAACTCACACATACCAAGTCAATTAATCTTGGACAAGAGCACTAAAAATACACAGTGGGAAAGGGAAATTTGTTGAATAACTGATGTTGAGAAAACTGTATAGTAACATGACAAAAAAGTGAAATTGGACCCAGATCTTATACCACTCACAAAAATTAAGTGCAAATGAATCAAAGCTTAAATATAAGATCTGTAATAATAAAAACTCCCACAAGAAAGCATCCATGACATTGTTCTGGCAATAATTTCTTAGATATGACATCAAAAGCACAGGCAATATATATATTTTTTAAAAAGTGGAACTGAATCAAAATAAAAGCTCTGCACAGCAAACAGAAAATCACCAAAATGAAAATGCAAATTATGGAATGGGAGAAAATATTTACAAACCATACATCTAATAAATAGTTAGTACTGAAAATATCTAAGGAACTTTTAAAATTCAATTACAAGATTATCATCATTATTCAATTAAAATTGGGAAAAGATGTGAATAGATATTTTTCCAGATATGACATACAAATGGCCACCAGGTATACAAAAAGATGCCCCAAATCAGTAGTTTCAAATGCAAGTCAAAGCAGTGAGATATTACCTCACACCTATTAAAATAATCATTATAAAAATGTAAAAAGATAACAAGTTTGGGTGAGGATATTGTACAGTGTTGTACAACCACCATCTCCTTTTTCATCACCCCAAAGGAAAGTTATGACCAACCTGGATAGTATATTGAAAAGCAGAGATATTACTTTGCCAACAAAGGTCCGTCTAGTCAAGGCTATGGTTTCTCCCGTGGTCATGTATGGATGTGAGAGTTGAACTATGAAGAAAGCTGAGCACTGAATAATTGATGCTTTTGAACAGTGGTGTTGGAAAAGACTCTTGAGAGTCCCTTGGACTGCAAGAAGATCCAGCCAGTCCATCCTAAAGGAGATCAGTCCTGGGTGTTCATTGGAAAGACTGATGTTGAAGCTGAAACTCTAATACTTTGGCCACCTCATACAAAGAGTTGACTCATTGGAAAAGACTCTGATGCTGGGAGGGATTGGGGTTAGGAGGAGAAGGGGAGGACAGAGGATGAGATGGCTGGATGGCATCACTGACTCGATGGACGTGAGTCTGAGTGAACTCTGGGAGTTGGTGATGGACAGGGAGGCCTGGCATGCTGCAATTCATGGGGTCGAAAAGAGTCTGACATGACTGAGTGACTGAACTGAACTGAACTGAAGTATTGAGCACATGAACTTGTGTTTGGTAACAAAGAAACTGAGAAATACAATATGAATCATGAAAATCAAACAATATAAACAAGCATAACAAGGAACTGTTAAAAACTAAAGAGAAAGAGCAAATAGTAAAAAGCAGCAAGGGAAAAAGTGCTTTTTAAATATGGGAAGCAATGGAATTCCTTGAACAACTACTTTTTCATCAGATGCTGTGGATGACAGAAGAGAATGCAAAAATATCTTTAAAGTATTGAGATTTAAAAAATGACCTATCATTCCAGAATCTTATGTCTATAATAAAAATATTTCAGGAATGAAGACAAAATAAGGAAATTTTCAGATGAGAACCAAGGGAACGGATTGCCAGAGACCTACAGTATTTGAAAGCCTAAATGAGGGAGATGACATACATCAGCAAGATGGTGAGTTGGGAGGTTCCAGCACTTGTTTCCACAACAACAACAAAAATATACAAACAAGAGGTGAACAGATACAAACAGACAAAAATAGCTCTGGGAAAGCACTAGACTACAATAATAAGGCATCAGAATTGCCCCAGAACAGAAAAACAGAGGATGTCTGCAGATAAAAGCAAAGGAAGCATTTTACCTGGTCAACCCACCCCCCAGTCCATCTCTAGGACTGATCCCCTCAGGGAAATTTCATCACAGGACAAAGGAGAGCAGAAGTACAGCAAGACTCTCTACCCAGGACCTTTGTAGTCTTTGCTATGAGAACTCCCACAGACTTTACCATCATACTGAACCCAGCTGGCAGAGCTACCTGAGACTTTCTTCTGTGTTTCATTCCTGGGGCTAGAGCTATAGCTGCTCCCCAGGAGCCCCTAGTTGCTGTTGTGACCTGCTCTTCAGGATCCACATGCCACAGAGCATTGCCGTCTATAGGACTGGAGCTGCTGCTGTTTGGAGGCCACCCTTGGGTCCTGAGTCATGGCTATCACCTGACATAAACTGGGCTGAGCTGCCCCTGCCCTACATATTGCCCTCTGGGTTTAGACACATGGCTTTAACTGGCCATCACTACGGATATGAGGCTGCAGTTCTGCAATTTCACCTTGGGATTAAAGTTGCGACTTTAGCTCCCCATCCTCAGTTTATGCTGCTACCGCAGGCCTTGCCCTCTGCCCTCAAGCCACCCCTGCATCCTGTTATGCCAAAGCAGTGTTTCTGCTGTATTTTCCCCTTTGCCCCTTCCCTGCCTAGTTATTGATAGGGCCCACATGGTGTCTCATTGATAAGATGGCTCATTATATCAACCTCGCAAATAAAGAATAAAATCACAGTGACCCTCGAGACTGACCAAATTGCCCAAATCGCATGCTGTTTTCTCACTGGTGCCTGTCTTCTCAAAGCTATGAGAACACCAGATGCCAGATCTCCAGCTAAGTGGCCATCCCTTCAGAGAATTTTTCATTGGTGGGGTATAAGTAGGACCCTATCAGAAAGGGAGGATGCTGGTTCTCCTTAAGAGACAGTCACCCTCTCTTTTCCCTCTAATACATTTCCCTTTTCTTGCCTGACTGACCAGCTTGGTCTCTTTTTCTCTGCACTCACCTTAAGTTATTTTGCCAAGTCCCTGAGACTTAGACCCTGATCCCACAGGAGATCTGTGCATGGTTACACCTCAGCCACCAGTACCATTACCACGGTAATTGTACCTTCACCCTGGGACCCAGGTGCTATAGCAGTTCCAGGGTGCCTTATCCCAGGATCCATGCTCCACAGACTCTCACTGCTTGTGTGCCAGGACTGGTGCCAAGAGGGATCCCCTCATTTAGAATTTCCTCCTAAGGACCAAGAAAAAAAAAAAAGAAAAGAAAGAAGAAGACCTAGCAGCTTCCACCTGTCAGGACTCCAGTAACCCTAGCCTCCATTGCCATACATAGGACATCTGTAGTTTTAGACACAGAAGCCACCTGCCATCTTTGGTGAAATTACCCTTAGCTGATAGAGCTGCAGAGAAACTATATTGCTATGCCCTCCCAGGAATCAGAAATCCTACACTTCACCCCACCAAACTAGAGCTCCCAGAGCCACCTGAAAGTGGAAGTCTTCCTCCATTGAAGCCAGTCTGAAGAGGTGCCTCCGCTTCAAATGCAAGTATTTTATTTTATTTATTTGGTGCTATTGTGAGTGTTCCACTTCAGTATTCTTGCCGTGAGAACCCCATGAACAACATGAAAAGGCAAAATGATAGGATACTGAAAGAGAAACTCCCCAGGTCAGTAGGTGCCCAATATGCTACTGGAGATCAGTGGAGAAATAACTCCAGAAAGAATGAAGGGATGGAGCCAAAGCAAAAACAATACCCAGCTGTGGATGTGACTGGTGATAGAAGCAAGGTCCGATGCTATAAAGAGTAATATTGCATAGGAACCTGGAATGTCAGGTCCATGAATCAAGGCAAATGGGAAGTGGTCAAACAAGAGATGGCAAGAGTGAATGTTGACATTCTAGGAATCAGCGAACTGAAATGGACTGGAATGGGTGAATTTAACTCAGATGACCATTATATCTACTACTGAGGGCAGGAATCCCTCAGAAGAAATGGAGTGGCCATCATGGTCAACAAAAGAGTCTGAAATGCAGTACTTGGATGCAATCTCAAAAATGACAGAATGATCTCTGTTCGTTTCCAAGGCAAACCATTTAATATCACAGTAATCCAAGTCTATGCCCCAACCAGGATCGCTGAAGAAGCTGAACTTGAGTGGTTCTATGAAGACCTACAAGACCTTTTAGAACTAACACCCAAAAAAGATGTCCTTTTCATTATAGGGGACTGGAATGCAAAAGTAAGAAGTCAAGAAACACCTGGAGTAACAGGCAAATTGGACCTTGGAATATGGAATGAAGCAGGGCAAAGACTAATAGAGTTTTGCCAAGAAAATGCACTGGTCATAACAAACACCCTCTTCCAACAATGCAAGAGAAGACTCTATACATGGACATCACCAGATGGTCAACACCGAAATCAGATTGATTATATTCTTTGCAGCCAAAGATGGAGAAGCTCTATACAGTCAGCAAAAACAAGACCAGGAGCTGACTGTGGCTCAGACCATGAACTCCTTAATGCCAAATTCAGACTGAAATTGAAGAAAGTAGGGAAAACCACTAGACCATTCAGGTATGACCTAAATCAAATCCCTTATGATTATACAGTGGAAGTGAGAAATAGATTTAAGTGCCTAGATCTGATAGAGTGCCTGATGAGCTATGGAATGAGGTTCATGACATTGTACAGGAGACAGGGATCAAGACCATCCCCATGGAAAAGAAATGCAAAAAAGCAAAATAGCTGTCTGGGGAGGCCTTACAAATAGCTGTGAAAAGAAGAGAAGTGAAAAGCAAAGGAGCAAAGGAAAGATATAAACATCCGAATGCAGAGTTCAAAAGAATAGCAAGAAGAGATAAGAAAGCCTTCTTCAGTGATCAATGCAAAGAAATAGAGGAAAACAACAGCATGGGAAAGACTAGGGACCTCTTCAAGAAAATCAGAAAAACCAAAGGAACATTTCATGGAAAGATGGGCTCGATAAAAGACAGAAATGGTATGGACCTAACAGAAGCAGAAGATATTAGGAAGACATGGCAAGAATACACAGAAGAACTGTACAAAAAAGATCTTCAGGACCCAGATAATCACGATGGTGTGGTCATTGACTTAGAGCCAGACATCCTGGAATGTGAAGTCACGTGGGCCTTAGAAAGCATCACTACGAACAAAACTAGTGGAGGTGATGGAATTCCAATTAAGCTATTTCAAATCCTGGAAGATGATGCTGTGAAAGTGCTGCACTCAATATGCCAGCAAATTTGGAGAACTCAGCAGTGGCCACAGGACTGGAAAAGTTCAGTTTTCATTCCAATCCCAAAGAAAGGTAATGCCAAAGAATGCTCAAACTACCACACAATTGCACTCATCTCACACGCTAGTAAAGTAATGGTCAAAATTCTCCAAGCCAGGATTCAGCAATACGTGAACCGTGAACTTCCTGATGTTCAACCTGGTTTTAGAAAAGGCAGAGAAACCACAGATCAAGTTGCGAACATCCACTGTATCATGGAAAAAGCAAGAGAGTTCCAGAAAAACATCTATTTCTGCTTTCTTGACTATGCCAAAGCCTTTGACTGTGTGGATCACAATAAACTGTGGAAAATTCTGAAAGAGATGGGAATACCAGACCACCTGGTCTGCCTCTTGAGAAATTTGTATGCAGGTCAGGAAACAACAGTTAGAACTAGACATGGAACAACAGACTGGTTCCAAATAGGAAAAGGAGTTCGTCAAGGCTGTATATTGTCACCCTGTTTATTTAACTTCTATGCAGAGTACATCATAAGAAATGTTGGACTGGAAGAAACACAAGCTGGAATCAAGATTGCCGGGAGAAATATCAATAACCTCGGATATGCACATGACACCACCCTTATGGCAGAAAGTGAAGAGGAACTAAAAAGCCTCTTGATGAAAGTGAAAGGGGAGAGTGAAAAAGTTGGCTTAAAGCTCAACATTCAGAAAACAAAGATCATGGCATCCAGTCCCATCACTTCATGGGAAATAGATGGGGAAACAGTGGAAACTGTGTCAGACTTTATTTTTCTGGGCTCCAAAATCACTGCAGATGGTGACTGCAGCCATGAAATTAAAAGACGCTTACTCCTTGGAAGGAAAGTTATGACCAACCTAGATAGCATATTGAAAAGCAGAGACATTACTTTGCCAACAAAGGTTCGTCTAGTCAAGGCTATGGTTTTTCCAGTAGTTATATATGGATGTGAGAGTTGGACTATAAAGAAAGCTGAGTGCCAAAGAATTGATGCTTTTGAAGTGTGGTGTTGGAGAAGAGTCTTGAGAGTCCCTTGGACTGCAACGAGATACAACCAGTCCATTCTGAAGGAGATCAGCCCTGGGATTTCTTTGGAAGGAATGATGCTAAAGCTGAAACTCCAGTACTTTGGCCATCTCATGCGAAGAGTTGACTCATTGGAAAATACTCTGATGCTGGGAGGGATTGGGGGCAAGAGGAGAAGGGGACGACAGAAGATGAGATGGCTGGATGGCATCACTTACTAGATGGACGTGAGTCTGAGGAACTCCAGGAGTTGGTGATGGACAGGGAGGCCTGGCGTGCTGAGATTCACGGGGTCGCAAAGAGTCAGACATGACTGAGCAACTGATCTGATCTGATCCGATTGTGAGTGAGGTTGTTTTCTTTATTTCTTTTCAAATATTTTGTTGTTAATGTATAGAAACACTGCTGAATTCGCATGTTGATTTTGCATTCTGCAATGTTAACTTAATTCATTTATTACTTCTAACAGTTTTTTTGAAAATAATTGTTATGACTTTTTATATATAAGATCATGTCATGTTCAAAACACAGGCAGTTTTGTATCTTCCTTTCCATTTTATGTGCTTTTTATTTTATTGCCAGATTGCTATGTTTAGGACTTCCAGTACTATGCTAAATAGAGTGGGCACCTTTGTCTTGTTCTTGACCTTGGAGAAAAAACTTTCAGCTTTTCACCATTGAGTATGATGTTATCTGTGGGCTTGCAGGAGATGACAAATGAAATTGCACTATTGTAAGTGTCTACACTTTTAATGAAGTTGTGTAATATTTCTTGAATATAGACTTAATAAGTTAAATATGTAATTACTAAACCATAGCACTATTAAAATAACAAAAAAATGTTATAGCTAGTATTCCAATAAAGGGGATAATTTGGAACTATAAAAAATATTCAATTAATATAAAAAAGAGACAGAAATAGTAACAAAAGTTAGGGGTCAAATTAAAGTGGGTCAAATAGAAAACAAAACCAAAATTATAGCCTTTAATTATTTTGAGAATCATATTAAATTTGAACAAGAAATCAGAAAATCTTTTCTGGTAAAAGACCAGATAGAAAATATCTTTCAAGCCTTATCTTAAGAGCTGAACTCTACTGTTAACAGCACAAACACAGCTGTAGGTAATAGGTAACTGCAGGAATGCTGGCTGGATTTGACCCATTATTCAGATTTGCCCCACTGGTGATAGGGTTCTGATTCCAATCTAAACATCTCAATTAAAAAGCAGAGATTGTCTGATTGAAGAAGCAACAAAAGCCACCATTTTCTGCCTACAAGAAATGTACTTTATATATAAAGACACAAATGGATTAAAAATAAAGGAAAAGGATAAAGAGTGCTAAAGCTAGGGTGGCTAAATTCCATTAGTCATTTTGCAGGATGGCTCTAAAATGACACTTGAATTTTCTTATGCTGCAACAAGGGACTTGGAAGTCTCTAGCTTTTTTGGAATCACTTTTGTCAAAGGTAGGGTGTCTTGCAGGTAGTTGCAGGCATGCAGAGACACCATTTCTCCATCAAGGAAAAGCATTCCAAAGTGTGTATAGTGGTCTGGGAGACAAAACACTTTCCTCTTCCATTTGGCATTTTTCTTAAACAGCTTAATAAATCTAGCTCCAATATATTAAGAAGCCTGGAATATATGAAGACAGCAGGTTTAGTAGTGAAGGTTGTCCTTGGAGATGTGTTACGCTTTTCCATTAAATTAATTTTTGGAAAAAATCATCTCTTGAAATTGCAGCTTTACTTTTTTCTTGCTTTGTAAGTAATTATTTTCTGTTTGCCTTTACCATTTACTTTCTTTTATATTTATTATGGTCCTTTTGTTGTTTTGTTGTTCTTGCTTAAAAATTTGATTTAGTATATTAAAATTAACTTATTTCATAATTAAACTACTCAAATTTTGCATTGCATATATTGATATTTTCTTTTCAGTTTTGTTGTTTTCCAAATAGTCTGTAATTGAAAATAGATCTGTTAATATCAACTATAACAACTAGAAAGCTGTTTCTGTTTAGCTTCCAAATGTTTGTGCTGTGATTTCTGTAGGCTTTATTTGGAGCTTTGTTATTCTTTGTTAATTAGTTTTATGTAGTCACAGTGTATAATATACATCAAATTTAAAAATTAAATGAGGTTTAATTTGTTGTTTGGTTTATGAAAAAAAAATTAAATTTCAAAGGCATTACAAAGCTAAGTGTAATTTTGACAGAAAAAAAGTTGAATGAGTTAGTACCTAATCATGATAAGCATTCCATTGTTTCTTAGTGATGTACCAAAATACCACTTAAATTCTTGTTCTTTTAGTTATTGAAATCAATTTTAAAGATTAAAAATATGTCATTAATGGTAAATTATATGCTATGTATATTTTACCACAATACAAAATACAAATGAAAGATGTCTGTGTGCTCTTCCAATGTATAAAATATTGTGTTACAGTTAAAATTGCAAATGTATATGTGTTACAATTACCCATCATAATTTTTGCTGTTAATTGTTGTATATAGCTTTATTTTTTTCTGTTGTTTTGCATATCTTGTCTCATGATTATTATATATTTTTTCATTTACTATTCAGTTTATATGTATTGAACATGTACTATGAACCAGGATTGTAATGGAACATGAGAATAAATAGGTAATCAGGATAGGAAAATTTCTGTCCTCATAAAATATACTGTCTAGTCTAAATAGAACAAAACATGCATACATTTTTATATATGTGCATATGTATATGTAAATATAGACATATCTATGTGTATTTTATATGTATGTTATGTTTGCATTTGTCTGTCTACATATTTATTCTAATACACATATGCCTGGATATACATGGGCTTCCCAGGTGGCACTAATGGTAAAGAACCTGCCACCAGTGCAGGAGATGTAAGAGACTTAGATTCAATCCCTAGGTCAAAAAGATGTCCTGGAGGAGGGCATGGCAACCCACTCCAGTATTCTTGCCTGGAGAATCCCATGGACAGGGGAGCCTGGTAAGCTACAGTCCATAGCGTCGCAAAGAGCTGAACACCACTGCAGCAACTTAGCATGTGTGCACACATGGATATATTATATATTATAGATCTATTATATATTATTATTACATATTAATATATATCATTATATATGTTAATATGTTATAATATTATGTATTATAGATAGTTATTTACTTATGAAATGTTGGTGGAACCTGTCAGTACACAAATACTTGAAAAATACGAGGTGAGGTAAGTTAAGGGAATAAGGTATAACAGATTTAAAGTCTATTTAGATGAAGGGAAGGCTTCTCTGACAGGCAACATTTAAGTGAGTCATGAATGAAAGGGAGAACCTAGAGCAGTTTTCCAGACAAAGGGAGCAGTGGGGAAAAAAGCCAGTAGTTGAGAATGAGTTTGCTGTATAAGAAAGAAGGTCAGTAATTCTCAGTTGTTACAGTGGTAGGAAACAAAATTAGAGAGTAATATCATCAAATTAACATTTTTAGTTAATTCCAATGAGAGAAGTCGACTCATTGGAAGACATCCTGATGCTGGGAAAGATTGAAGGCAGGAGGAGAAGGAGAGAACAGAGACTGAGTTGGTTGGATGGCATCACTGACTCAATGGACATGAGTTTGAGCAAACTCTGAGAGATGGTGAAGGACAGGGAAGGCTGGCATGCTGCAGTCCATGGGGTCACAAAGACTCAGACAGGACTGAGAGACTGAACAACAACAAAAACAACATTTAATTAAATCATTGTGGGCATAATCAAAGCTGGAAGAATAGTTTGAAAGCTATTGTGTTTGTTTGGGTAGGAGATATTTGTTTGGAATAGGTGGTGGCAGTGGAGGTGCTGAAGAGTGGTGAAATATTGCATGTATTTTAAAGATAAAGCTGATAGCTCTTGTAGATTTATTGCTTGTATAGCATAAGAGCAATGAAAAATTTTAGGTTAAGCAACTGATGCAAAAGTGATGCCATATTTTTAAATGGGGAATAACAGGAGAGAAACATATATTGGGCAGAGTCAATATTTCTGTTTTGTTGTCAATGATGTTTAATTCCATCTGTTAAGTTTAAATTGCACAGTATATATACCAACAGGAAATGCCAAAGAGGCACTGGGTACATGAGGGGTATCCAGGATTAGGAAGAGGTCAAGACTGGTCAAGTTTGGGAATCCACAAGGTGCAGTTGAAATTTAAAGCATTAGGACCTGATGAGAACACCAAGATAGAGAAGCTGGAGAAAAGAGGCCCAAGAATGGGGATGGGCA
Organism: Bos indicus; assembly: GCF_029378745.1. Lineage (NCBI taxonomy): Eukaryota > Metazoa > Chordata > Mammalia > Artiodactyla > Bovidae > Bos > Bos indicus. The sequence continues at coordinate 57,027,794 of NC_091770.1, forward strand.
CCGTTTGGGTAGAAAGGAAGCAAGAAAAAAACTAGAAAGAAGCCAATGAATTAGAAAAAACCCAGGAGAGTATTTTGTGGGCCGTTTCAGAATTACTTCAATGAAGGAGGGAATTTGGTAAGTACTGTGGAGAGTTTGAGCAAGATGAAAATTAAGAATTGAGTGTGATCTTTGACAAAATGGAGGTCATTATGACCTCAGTATAAACAGCTTCAGTGGAGTGATAAGAAGGAAAGTCCGTACAGAGAGAGTTCAAGACACAAGAAAAATGAAGAAATGGAGAGACTGACAAACCTCCTGAGAATATACTGATAATGGAGAAATTGCAAGATAGCAGTTACAATTCTGGAATAATGACCAGTTTTAAGGGATTGTTGCTGTTCAGTCTGTCAGTCCTGTCTGACTCTTTGTGACCCCATGGACTGCAGCACTCTAGGCTTCCCTGTTCTTGACCATTCCCCAGAGCTTGTGCCAAACTCATGTCCATTGAGTTGGAGATGTCATCCAACCATCTCATTCTGTGTCATCCAGTCTCCTCCTGCCCTCAAACTTTTCCAGCATCAGGGTCTTTTCCAAAGAACTGACTTTTTGCATCAGGTGGCCAAAGTATTAGAGCTTCAGCTTCAGTATCAGTCCTTTCAATGGATATTCAGGATTGATTTCCTTTAGGATTGACAGATTTGATCTCCTTGTGGTCCACGGGACTCTCAAGAGTCTTCTCCAGCATCACAGTTTGAAGGCATCAATTCTTCAGTGATCAGTCTTTTTTATTGTCCAGCTCTCACATCCATACGTGATGACTGAAAAAAGCATAGCTTTGACTATGTGGATCTTTATAGGCAAAATAATATATCTGCTTTTTAATACACTGTCTACGTTTGTCATTGTTTTTCTTCCAAGGAGCAAGCGTCTTTTAATTTCATGGTTGTGGTCACTGTCCACAATGATTTGGGAGTCCAAGGAAAAAAGTCTATCTCTGTTTCCATTATTTCCCCATCTATGTGCCATGAAGTGATGGGGTAGGATGCCAAGATCTTAGTTTTTTGAATGCTGAGTTTTAAGCGGGCTTTTTCACTGTCCTCTTTCACTTCATTCAAGAGGCTCTTTAGTTCCTCTTTGCTTTCTACCATAAGCATGTTGTCATCTTCCTATCTGAGTTATTGATATTTCTCCTGGCAATCTTGATTCCAGCTTGTGCTTCATCCAGCCTGGCATTTCGCATGATGTACTTTGCATAGAAGTTAAATAAGCAGGGTGACAATATACAACCTTGAGATATTCCTTTTCCAGCTTTGAACCAATTTGTTTTTCCATGTCCAGTTTAAACGGTTGCTTCCTGAGATGCATACATGTTTCTCAGGAGGCAAGTAAGGTGGTTTGGTATTCCCACCTCTTTCAGAATTTTCCACAAATTAGTTCTGATCCACACAGTCAAAGGCTTTAACGTTGTCGATGAAGCAGATGTTTTTCTGTAATTCTCTTGCTTTTTCTTTATCCAATGGATGTTGGCAGTTTGCTCTCTGCTTCCTCTGTCTTTTCTAAATCCAGCTTGTACATATTAAAATTCTTGGTTCACATACTTTTGAAGCTTATCTTGAAGGATTTTGAGCATTACTTTGCTAGCATGTGAAATGAGTACAGTTGTGCAGTAGTTTGAGCATTCTTTGGCATTGCCTTTCTTTGAGACTGGAATGAAAACTGACCTTTTCCAGTCCTATGGCCACTGCTGAGATTTCCCAATTTGCTGGCATATTGAGTGCAGCACTTTCACAGCATCTTCTTTTAAGATTTGAAATAGCCCAGCTGGAATTCCTTCACCTCCACTAGCTTTGGTTTTAGTCATGCTTTCTAAGGTCCACTTGACTTCACACTCCAGGATGTCTGACTCCAGGTGAGTGATCACACCATCGTGGTTATCTGAGTCATTAAGATCTTTTTTTTTTTGGTATAGTTCTTCTGTGTATTCTTGCCATGTCTTCTTAATATCTTCTGCTTCTGTTAGGTCCATACTATTTCTGTCCTTTATTGAGCCCATGTTTGCATGAAATATTCCCTTGGTATCTCTAATTTTCATTAAGAGATCTCTAGTCTTTCCCATTCTATTGTTTCCTCTATTTCTTTGCATTTTTCACTTAGGATGGCTTTGTTAGCTCTCCCTGCTATTCTTTGGAACTCCGCATTCAGATATATCTTTCCTTTTCTCCTTTGTCTTTCATTTCTCGTCTTTTCTCAGCTATTTGTATGGCCTCCTCAGAGAGCAAATTTGCCTTTTTCCATTTCTTTTTCCTTGGGAATGGTTTTGATCACTACCTCCTGTACAGTATTACCAACCTCTGTCCATAGTTCTTCAGGCACTCTTTATATCAGATCTAATCCCTTGAATTTATTTGTCACTTCCACTGTATAATCATAAGGGATTTGATTTACATCATACCTGAATGGCCTAGTGGTTTTCCCTACATGCTTCAATTTAAGTCTGAATTTTGCAAAAGGAGTTCATGATATGAGACACAGTCATCTTCTGGTCTTGTTTTTGCTGACTGTACAGAGGTTCTCCATCTTTGGCTATACAGAATACAATCAATCTGATTTTGGTATTAACTGTCTGGTGAGGTCCATGTGTAGAGTCATGTCTTGTGTTGTTGGAAGAGGGTGTTTTCTATCACCAGTGTGTTGTCTTGGCAAAACTCTGTTAACCTTTGTCTGGCTTCATTTTGTACTCCAAGGCTAAACTTGTCTGTTACTCCATGTATCTCTTGACTTCCTACTTCTGAATTCCAGTCATCTATGATGATACGGGCATCTTTTGTTTTGGTGTTAGTTCTAGAAGGTCTTGTAGGTCTTCATAGAACTGTTCAATGTCAGCATCAGTGATTGGGGCATATACTTTGATTACTGTGATATTGACTGAACAGAGGTCATTTTGTCATTTTTGAGATTGCACTCAAGTATATTGCATTTCAGACTCTGTTGACTATCATGGCTACTCCATTTCTTCTAAGGGATTCTTGGCCACAGTAGTAGATATAATCTGAATTAAATTTGCCCATTTCTTTCCATTTTAGTTCACTGATTCCTAAAAGGTCAATGCTCACTCTTGCCATCTCCTGTTTGACAACTTCTTTTTTTTTTTTTTTTTTCTTTTTTTTTTTTTCTCTAATTTTATTTTATTTTTAAACTTTACATAATTGTATTAGCTTTGCCAAATATCAAAATGAATCCGCCACAGGTATACATGTGTTCCCCATCCCGAACCCTCCTCCCTCCTCCCTCCCCATACCATCCCTCTGGGCCGTCCCAGTGCACCAGCCCCAAGTATCCAGCATCATGCATCGAACCTGGACTGGCAACTCGTTTCCTACATGATATTTTACATGTTTCAATGCCATTCTCCCAAATCTTCCCACCCTCTCCCTCTCCCACAGAGTCCATAAGACTGTTCTATACATCAGTGTCTCTTTTGCTGTCTCGTACACCGGGTTATTGTTACCATCTTTCTAAATTCCATATATATGCGTTAGTATACTGTATTGGTGTTTTTCCTTCTGGCTTACTTCACTCTGTATAATAGGCTCCAGTTTCATCCACCTCATTAGAACTGATTCAAATGTATTCTTTTTAATGGCTGAGTAATACTCCATTGTGTATATGTACCACAACTTTCTTATCCATTCATCTGCTGATGGACATCTAGGTTGCTTCCATGTCTTGGCTATTATAAACAGTGCTGCGATGAACATTGGGGTACACGTGTCTCTTTCCCTTCTGGTTTCCTCAGTGTGTATGCCCAGCAGTGGGATTGCTGGATCATAAGGCAGTTCTATTTCCAGTTTTTTAAGGAATCTCCACACTGTTCTCCATAGTGGCTGTACTAGTTTGCATTCCCACCAACAGTGTAAGAGGGTTCCCTTTTCTCCACACCCTCTCCAGCATTTATTATTTGTAGACTTTTGGATCGCAGCCATTCTGACTGGTGTGAAATGGTACCTCATAGTGGTTTTGATTTGCATTTCTCTGATAATGAGTGATGTTGAGCATCTTTTCATGTGCTTGTTAGCCATCTGTATGTCTTTTTTGGAGAAATGTCTATTTAGTTCTTTGGCCCATTTTTTGATTGGGTCGTTTATTTTTCTGGAGTTGAGCTGTAGGAGTTGCTTGTATATTTTTGAGATTAGTTGTTTGTCGGTTGCTTCATTTGCTATTATTTTCTCCCATTCTGAAGGCTGTCTTTTCACCTTGCTAATAGTTTCCTTTGATGTGCAGAAGCTTTTAAGGTTAATTAGGTCCCATTTGTTTATTTTTGCTTTTATTTCCAATATTCTGGGAGGTGGGTCATAGAGGATCCTGCTGTGATGTATGTCGGAGAGTGTTTTGCCTATGTTCTCCTCTAGGAGTTTTATAGTTTCTTGTCTTACGTTGAGATCTTTAATCCATTTTGAGTTTATTTTTGTGTATGGTGTTAGAAAGTGGTCCAGTTTCATTCTTTTACAAGTGGTTGACCAGATTTCCCAGCACCACTTGTTAGAGAGATTGTCTTTAATCCATTGTATATTCTTGCCTCCTTTGTCGAAGATAAGGTGTCCATATGTGTGTGGATTTATCTCTGCGCTTTCTATTTTATTCCATTGATCAATATTTCTGTCTTTGTGCCAGTACCATACTGTCTTGATAACTGTGGCTTTGTAGTAGAGCCTGAAGTCAGGTAGGTTGATTCCTCCAGTTCCATTCTTCTTTCTCAAGACCGCTTTGGCTATTCGAGGTTTTTTGTATTTCCATACAAATTGTGAAATTATTTGTTCTAGCTCTGTGAAGAATACTGTTGGTAGCTTGATAGGGATTGCGTTGAATCTATAAATTGCTTTGGGTAGTATACTCATTTTCACTATATTGATTCTTCCAATCCATGAACATGGTATATTTCTCCATCTATTAGTGTCCTCTTTGATTTCTTTCACCAGTGTTTTATAGTTTTCTATATATAGGTCTTTAGTTTCTTTAGGTAGATATATTCCTAAGTATTTTATTCTTTCCGTTGCAATGGTGAATGGAATTGTTTCCTTAATTTCTCTTTCTGTTTTCTCATTATTAGTGTATAGGAATGCAAGGGATTTCTGTGTGTTGATTTTATATCCTGCAACTTTACTGTAGTCATTGATTATTTCTAGTAATTTTCTGGTGGACTCTTTAGGGTTTTCTATGTAGAGGATCATGTCATCTGCAAATAGTGAGAGTTTTACTTCTTCTTTTCCAATTTGGATTCCTTTTATTTCTTTTTCTGCTCTGATTGCTGTGGCCAAAACTTCCAAAACTATGTTGAATAGTAATGGTGAAAGTGGGCACCCTTGTCTTGTTCCTGACTTTAGAGGAAATGCTTTCAATTTTTCACCATTGAGGATAATGTTTGCTGTGGGTTTGTCATATATAGCTTTTATTATGTTGAGGTATGTTCCTTCTATTCCTGCTTTCTGGAGAGTTTTTATCATAAATGGATGTTGAATTTTGTCAAAGGCTTTCTCTGCATCTATTGAGATAATCATATGGTTTTTATTTTTCAATTTGTTAATGTGGTGTATTACATTGATTGATTTGCGGATATTGAAGAATCCTTGCATCCCTGGGATAAAGCCCACTTGATCATGGTGTATGATCTTTTTAATGTGTTGTTGGATTCTGATTGCTAGAATTTTGTTAAGGATTTTTGCATCTATGTTCATCAGTGATATTGGCCTGTAGTTTTCTTTTTTTGTGGGATCTTTGTCAGGTTTTGGTATTAGGGTGATGGTGGCCTCATAGAATGGGTTTGGAAGTTTACCTTCCTCTGCAATTTTCTGGAAGAGTTTGAGCAGGATAGGTGTTAGCTCTTCTCTAAATTTTTGGTAGAATTCAGCTGTGAAGCCGTCTGGGCCGGGGCTTTTGTTTGCTGGAAGATTTTTGATTACAGTTTCAATTTCCATGCTTGTGATGGGTCTGTTAAGATTTTCTATTTCTTCCTGGTCCAGTTTTGGAAAGTTGTACTTTTCTAAGAATTTGTCCATTTCTTCCACGTTGTCCATTTTATTGGCATATAATTGTTGATAGTAGTCTCTTATGATCCTTTGTATTTCTGTGTTGTCTGTTATGATCTCTCCATTTTCGTTTCTAATTTTGTTGATTTGATTTTTCTCCCTTTGTTTCTTGATGAGTCTGGCTAATGGTTTGTCAATTTTATTTATCCTTTCAAAGAACCAGCTTTTGGTTTTGTTGATTTTTGCTATGGTCTCTTTTGTTTCTTTTGCATTTATTTCTGCTCTAATTTTTAAGATTTCTTTCCTTCTACTAACCCTGGGGTTCTTCATTTCTTCCTTTTCTAGTTGCTTTAGGTGTACAGTTAGGTTATTTATTTGACTTTTTTCTTGTTTCTTGAGGTGTGCCTGTATTGCTATGAACTTTCCCCTTAGGACTGCTTTTACCGTGTCCCACAGGTTTTGGGTTGTTGTGTTTTCATTTTCATTCGTTTCTATGCAAATTTTGATTTCTTTTTTGATTTCTTCTGTGATTTGTTGGTTATTCAGCAGCGTGTTGTTCAGCCTCCATATGTTGGAATTTTTAATAGTTTTTCTCCTGTAATTGAGATCTAATCTTACTGCATTGTGGTCAGAAAAAATGCTTGGAATGATTTCTATTTTTTTGAATTTACCAAGGCTAGCTTTATGGCCCAGGATGTGATCTATCCTGGAGAAGGTTCCATGTGCGCTTGAGAAAAAGGTGAAATTCATTGTTTTGGGATGAAATGACCTATAGATATCAATTAGGTCTAACTGGTCTATTGTATCGTTTAAAGTTTGTGTTTCCTTGTTAATTTTCTGTTTAGTTGATCTATCCATAGGTGTAAGTGGGGTATTAAAGTCTCCCACTATTATTGTGTTATTGTTAATTTCTCCTTTCATACTTGTTAGCATTTGTCTTACGTACTGTGGTGCTCCCGTGTTGGGTGCATATATATTTATAATTGTTATATCTTCTTCTTGGATTGATCCTTTGATCATTATGTAGTGACCTTCTTTGTCTCTTTTCACAGCCTTTGTTTTAAAGTCTATTTTATCTGATATGAGTATTGCTACTCCTGCTTTCTTTTGGTCCCTATTTGCATGGAAAATCTTTTTCCAGCCCTTCACTTTCAGTCTGTATGTGTCCCCTGTTTTGAGGTGGGTCTCTTGTAGACAACATATGTAGGGGTCTTGTTTTTGTATCCATTCAGCCAGTCTTTGTCTTTTGGTTGGGGCATTCAAACCATTTACATTTAAGGTAATTACTGATAAGTATGTTCCCGTTGCCATTTACTTTATTGTTTTGGGTTCGAGTTTATACACCGTTTTTGTGTTTCCTGTCTAGAGAATATCCTTTAGTATTTGTTGGAGAGCTGGTTTGGTGGTGCAGAATTCTCTCAGCTTTTGCTTGTCTGAAAAGCTTTTGATTTCTCCTTCATACTTGAATGAGATCCTTGCTGGGTACAATAATCTGGGCTGTAGGTTATTTTCTTTCATCATTTTAAGTATGTCTTGCCATTCCCTCCTGGCTTGAAGAGTTTCTATTGAAAGATCAGCTGTTATCCTTATGGGAATTCCCTTGTGTGTTATTTGTTGTTTTTCCCTTGCTGCTTTTAATATTTGTTCTTTGTGTTTGATCTTTGTTAATTTGATTAATATGTGTCTTGGGGTGTTTCTCCTTGGGTTTATCCTGTTTGGTACTCTCTGGGTTTCTTGGACTTGGGTGATTATTTCCTTCCCCATTTTAGGGAAGTTTTCCACTATTATCTCCTCAAGTATTTTCTCATGGTCTTTCTTTTTGTCTTCTTCTTCTGGAACCCCTATGATTCGAATGTTGTAGCGTTTAATATTGTCCTGGAGGTCTCTGAGATTGTCCTCATTTCTTTTAATTCGTTTTTCTTTTATCCTCTCTGATTCATTTATTTCTACCATCCTATCTTCTAATTCACTAATCCTGTCTTCTGCCTCTGTTATTCTACTATTTGTTGCCTCCAGAGTGTTTTTAATTTCACTTATTGCATTATTCATTATATATTGACTCTTTTTTATTTCTTCTAGGTCCTTGTTAAACCTTTCTTGCATCTTCTCAATCCTTGTCTCCAGGCTATTTATCTGTGATTCCATTTTAGTTTCAAGATTTTGGATCAATTTCACTATCATTATTCGGAATTCTTTATCAGGTAGATTCCCTATCTCTTCCTCTTTTGTTTGGTTTGGTGGGCATTTATCCTGTTCCTTTATCTGCTGAGTATTCCTCTGTCTCTTCATCTTGTTTAAATTGCTGAGTTTGGGGTGTCCTTTCTGTATTCTGGCAGTTTGTGGAGTTCTCTTTATTGTGGCGTTTCCTCACTGTGTGTGGGTTTGTACAGGTGGCTTGTCAAGGTTTCCTGGTTAGGGAAGCTTGTGTCGGTGTTCTGGTGGGTGGAGCTGTATTTCTTCTCTCTGGAGTGCAATGAAATGTCCAGTAATGAGTTATGAGATGTCTATAGTTTTGGGGTGACTTTGGGCAGCCTGTATCTTGAAGCTCAGGGCTGTGTTCCTTTGTTGCTGGAGAATTTGCTTGGTATATCTTGCCCTGGAACTTATTGGCCCTTGTGTGGTGCTTGGTTTCAGTGTCGGTATGGAGGCATTTGATGAGCTCCTGTCAATGAATGTTCCTTGGAGTCAGGAGTTCCCTGGAGTCAGGGTTTGGACTTAAGTCTCCTGCTTCCGATTATCGGTCTTATTTTTACAGTAGTTTCAAAACTTCTCCTTCTATACAGCACCATTGATAAAACATCTACATTAAAGATGATAAGTTTCTCTACAGTGAGGGTCACTCAGAGAGGTTCACAGGGTTACATGGAGAAGAGAAGAGGGAGGAGGGAGTTAGAGGTGACCCAAATGAGATGAGGTGAATCAATAGTGGAGAGAGTGGGCTAGCCAGTAGTCACTTCCTTATGTGCACTCCACAACTGGACCACTCAGAGATGTTCATGGAGTTATACAGAGAAGAGAAGAAGGAGGAAGGTAACAGAGGTGGCCAGAAGGATAAAAGGGGGGAATGAAAAGGAGGGAGACAGATCCAGCCAGTAATCCGTTCCCTAAGTGTTCTCCACCGTCTGGAACACACAGAAATTCACAGAGTTGGGTAGAGTAGAGAGGGGTTAGGGAGGAGACACAGGCGACCTGGTGGAGAAAAAGGAGGGTCCAAAGGGAGAGAGAGCAGTCAAGCCAGTAATCTCACTCCCTAGTGAAAAATGGGTCCTGAAGATTGGGTCCTTAAAGGTACAAAATTGGTAACAAATACATAAAAGCAAAAATTAAAAATCTAGAGTAGAGTTTGGAATTTCAAAAATACGATGTTAAAGAAAAGAAGAAGGAAAAGAAAGAGAGAAAGAACGAACAAACAAAAACAAACAAGGTCGCGAAAATTATAAAGAAAGTACAGGTACAAAATTGATAACTAATACCAGAAAGCGAAAATTAAAAATCTAGAGTAGAGTTTGGAATTTGAAAAATACGATGTTAAAGAAAAGAAGAAGGAAAAGAAAGAGAGAAAAAACGAACAAACAAAAACAAACAAGGTCGTGAAAATTATAAAGAAAGTACAGGTACAAAATTGATAACTAATACCAGAAAGCAAAAATTAAAAATCTAGAGTAGAGTTTGGAATTTCAAAAATACAATGTTAAAAAAAAAAAGAAGAAGAAGAAAAATAAAGAGAGAAAACAAACAAACAAATACGAACAATGTCACAAAAATTATAAAGAAAATACAGGTACAAAATTGATATCAAATACCAAAAAGCATAAATTAAAAATCTAGAGTAAAGTTTGGAATTTCAGATATACAATGTTATATAAAAGAAGAAGAGAAAGAAACAGAGAAGAAGAAGAAAAAAAAAAGTCACAGAAATTATATAAAAAAAAACTATAGGTACAAAATTGATAACATATACCAAAAAGCGAAAATTAAAAATCTAGAGTAGAGTTTGGAATTTCAAAAATACAATGTTAAAGAAAAGAAGAAAAAAACAAAAACAACAAAAAAAAAACAAGGTCAAAAAATTATAAAATATATATATATGAAGTTTGCTGAAGAAGAAAAAAATAGGGTCTTTTTTTTTTTTTTTTTGCAAAGTAATAGGATATAAAAGTGAAAATTAAAGGAACAATAGAGGACTTAAAATTTTTTTTTTAATTAAAATAAAAGAAAGAATGATTGTAAAAATAATAAAAATATATCTAGGACTTTTTTTTTTGTGTGTGTGTGTGGGTGTTGTGGGTTCAGTTCATTTTTGGCTAGTTCCTTGGTCAGATTTATATTTCTCAAGATCTATAGGCCCCTTCCTATGTAGTCCGTAGTAACCACAGGGTTTTGATCTATTGTCTGTAGCTTCCAAGGCGTTTCCCTCTGTTATAACTTCTTCTGTTTGCTAGTCTCTTCAGTATCTGGTTTCCGCCCTGACTCAAAGGGCACGGTGGAGGACACTTTTTTTTTTTTTTTAGTCTTACTTGTTCAGTCGCGCTGTGGGGAGGGAGGGAGGGATGCTGCAAACAAATAACACTGGCGTGGGCTCGCAGTGCCTCAGCCACCCTGGGTCTGCCCCCGTTCACGGCGCGTGTAGCCTCCCTGTCCACACTGCTCGGACTCTAGGTTGTTCCGCCGGGAACAATCCGAGGCTGGCCCTGGGCTGCATGCACCTTCCAGGTCCAAGCCGCTCAGGTTCAGGCACTCGGGTAGTCCTCAGAGGCGCAGACTCGGTTGGGCCTGCGTTTTGTGCTCTTCCCAGATCCGAGCGCCAATTTGCTCTTCCCAGGCGAGCGCCAATGCTGCGACTTATCGCCTCCCCGCCACTCGGTTATCTGGATGTAAAACCGGCGCACCTTCTCAGGCAGATGTTGACCGTCCAGACCCCCAAGAAGTTTTAGTTAGCAAAGAAGCCTGCTTACAATTTTATAGATAATGTCTCTCTGGGGCTGCGATTGCCCCCTTCCGGCTCTGGCTGCCTGTCACCGGAGGGGGAAGGTCTGCAGCCGGTTATCTCTGTTCAGTCCTTTGTTCCGTGCGCGGGCCTGGCGGTCTTAGGTTAGGGCTGGCTTTTCGCATGGTAGGTATCCCACAGTCTGGTTTGCTAGCCCAAATTATTTCGCTCAGATAGCGCTCAGGGTATTCAGGCCAGATTCTTACTCTCAGCGATGCAGCCCACGCCGCGCCTCCCTGCCCAGCCCTGGTTTGCTAATGGCGGATGCAGGCGTCTGCGCTGCTTTTCTGCTGGGGGAGTTACCGTAGGGCTCGCAATCTGCGAGTTTTAAATTGTTTATTTATTTTTTCTCCCTGTTATGTTGCCCTCTGTGCTTCCAAAGCTCGGCACAGATTCGGCAGTGAGAAGGTTTCCTGATGTTTGGAAACTTCTCTCTTTTTAAGATTCCCTTCCCGGGACGGAACTCCGTCCCTCCCTCTTTTGTCTCTTTTTTTTTTTGTTTTTAATATTTTTTCCTACCTCCTTTCGAAGAGTTGGGTTGCTTTTCTGGGTGCCTGATGTCCTCTGCCGGCATTCAGAAGTTGTTTTGTGGAATTTACTCGACGTTTAAATGCTCTTTTGATGAATTTGTGGGGGAGAAAGTGTTTTCCCCGTCCTACTCCTCCGCCATCTTGGCTCCTCCCCTGTTTGACAACTTCTAATTTACCTTGATTCATGGATCTAACATTCCAGGTTCCTATGTGATTTTGTTCTTACAGCATTGGACTTTACTTTCACCACCAGACACATCCACAACTGGGCATACCACTTCTATCTTCTTGCCTTGAGAACCCCAATAACAGTATGAAAAGGCAAAAATATAGGACACTGAAAGAAGAACTCTCCCCAGGTCTTTTGGCGTCAAATATGCTATTGGAGAACAGTGGAGAAATAGCTTCAGAAGGAATGAAGAGGCTAAGCCAAAGCAGAAACAATCCCCAGTTTTGGATGTCTCTGGTCTGGTTTTAAGGTATGCTATCACACAACTCTTGAGGCATAGTTGATATCTCCAAACATAGTAGAAGTCTCTGGGAATACCCACCCCTATGCTACCCAAAACACACAAATGAGCAAATAAATAACAAAGGTGAAACAGCCTCTAGTTGCCAAGAATTAAAGTCAATAAGCCAGGAGATGGAATTGGAATAATGGCTAGGAAGTCGTGCAAGAGTTCTTGGATAACAGGTAGGAGCAATGGCAGCCAGGCTGGCCACTGAGGTCATAAGATAGGTATGGGAGTGAGAGCAGCAGCAAGAAGTTATGTCAGAAGGAGTTAGAAGGAACCAGCCTGTGCCTGCAGGCTCTGGTAAGGAAGGAGTTATCATGATGACACCACAGTGAAGACAGGAACCTAAAGGTGGTGGTGTTATGGGGCAGGTGAGCCTGGGCTTTGTACACCAAGCCAAAACAAGGAGGGAGGAAACCTGGACTGCATTGGGGAATATTGATAGAAGTCTAAGTGAACTCTCTGAAGAAATGCTTTCAAAAGTTGGCATGACTGATCCTTCACAGGCAAATTCATAAAAAAGGCTGCTAGATTTATCAATAGATAGACTACTATATTAGAAAGAAAAAAGAAGTCATACTTTTGAATATGTTGAGAATGAGATGACAATAAAAAGATAGATCATATTTACACATATAAATTTTATACACATAGGTACATTATATATATGTATGCATGCATGTAGGTAGGTAGGTAGGTATGTGTACACCTGTATACACATACATATACATGTATAAAATCTCCAGGGAGAGTTTTCAGATTGAGGAAAGAATTGAGAGAGGAGGAAGAGGAGAGATAAATGAGGGAAGGAGAAAGAGATGCTAGCAGAAGAGAAGGGAAGACATCACAGAATCATTGATGTTCACTATGGGAACAATCAACTTTGAGAGAAATGCTTTATGTATACTGATACTTTTAACCTCCAGTTTAGTAGGGATCAATGTCTATATATTATCACAAACTTACGAACTTTGACTCATCTCTTATTTCTGATTTGAAAGCAAATATAAGTATTTGTTTGTGGTATTACTTTTGAATAAATTAAGATCTATTATTAAATGGATTGATTCTAGGCTTTGGTCCCATATTGACTATTTCAAAATTTTAATCACCCATTAAGTCATTATGGTGATTGTTTTGCCAGTGGGTGATGATGTAATTAATGATTTAAGTGGGTTTCATCAATCATATTCAGGAAGTCAATTCCTAACTCTCTCAAAACACAGATTGAATTCTCACATTTTTTTTATTCTGTCCTATCTGATGATAAAAAATAGTTCAGTGTTCCCTTGAAGTGAATGAGGATACTTTAGCGGTTTGTTTTTGTTTTTTGGTTTGTTTTTTCTAAATCTGATAAGTGATATGAACAAGTGCAGCTGTTGTATGTAGAATGTTTGTAGAACTAACTGAAGTTACGTCAATGTTAGGATAATTGTTAGATTATTCAACAGTGTGTTTCCTGAAGAAAATCATATCACAATTTGTGCAGACTTGTAGCCAATTGGCTGCAATAATTACTATACTGTATTTTGTTATTTATTCACATGTTTTTCCTATGGCAGGCTAATACTTCAATATTTTTATAGAAATCAATGAGATGAAACATAGGCAAAAGGTTTAGTACTCCATATTTATCTCTATATTCATTATTTTATAGATACCCATGATCACAGATATATATCCATTTTACAAAGACTCATAGTCTACATTCAAAATTGCTCATTTGACACATAGAGAGACATTAAAGTACTGTTTTGGAACCTTTCTAAATTTTCCATTCCTACTCCTCATGAAAACACAGAGTCCCCAGTTTTTAAAGCTGTGACATATCAGGCCAAAATCTTCTAGTTTAATAATAGATATGACACTTTTTCTTTTAAAAGAGACTTTGTGATATCTTTTGCTGGCCTCTAAGGCTTTCTTTAGTTTGACCCCTTTCAAAATTGAAAATGTTTCACAGACTTTTTTTTTTTTTTTCAATTTTAGTAGAAAGACATTTGCTTCTAAAGAAGGATAAAACGAAAACCAACTGTTTACAGATAAAGGGGATTTGCAATGATAGAAAATGGAATGAGATGCATAAGTCGTAAGAAGGTGCCAAGAAAGAAGGAAATTTAGGTAAGCAATGTGCAACTTAGTCAACCTCTAGTGATTAGAGAAATAGAATAATCATACTAATACCTTTTAATTCTTTATTGAACCCTCTGTATGTGCCAGTCACCCCTCTAAGTGTTTTACATGAATTCATTCTTTTAAACCAGGTTTCCTCAATCTCTGCACTATTGACATTTTGTACCAGATAATTATTTGTTGTGAGTTTCCCTGTGCCTTATAGAATGTTAAGCAGTACCCTGAGATTCCACCTACCAGGTACAGATAACCACCTCCTTATTCTCAGAGGTAACAAATGTAAATATCTCCACACAATGCCAGAAGTCCCCTGGGGAACAAATTTTCTCCCTGAGACCCATTGATTTAAACCCTTCATTTCAGTTCAATTCAGTTCAGTCGCTCAGTCATGTCTGACACTTTGCAACCCCATGAACCGCAGCAGGCCAGGCCTCCCTGTCCATCACCAGCTGCCGGAGTCTACCCAAACACATGTCTATCGAGTCAGTGATGCCATCCAACCATTGCATCCTCTGTTGTCCCCTTCTCCTGCCCTCAATCTTTCCTAGCATCAGGGTCTTTTCAAATGAGTCAGCTCTTTCCATCAGGTGGCCAAAGTATTGGAGTTTCAGCTTCAAGATCAGTCCTTCCAATGAACACCCAGGACTGGTTTCCTTTAGGATGGACTGGATGGATCTCCTTGCAGTCCAAGGGTCTCTCAAGAGTCTTCTCCAACACTGCAGTCCAAAAGCATCAATTCTTTGGCACTCAGCTTTCTTTATAGTCCAACTCTCACATCCATACATCCTAAAACAATGTCATAAAATGTCTATTATTGATTTTTACACATTATCTTTAGTAAAATGGAGATAAATAGAGTTTCTGTTTCTTGCCCAAAAATATCCAGCCAGTAATTAGACACCTAGAAATTACAGTCAAGCTTCTGATCGCCATAACCCATGTTCTTAAGTGCTGTGCTTCACTGTCTCTTGTATTTATCTCCAAGAGAAGCAGGGTTTACTCAAGTGCAAAAGGAAAACAACAAAAGAGAGTTTTGATTAAATACCAACTTATTTGTTTCCTATGCATGTCACACTAATTTTAAGAAGGGCGAAATTAGTCTGAGTATTGGCTGAGAAAGATTTGTAACATCACTTGAGCTGAACTTGGATGAGGAGACTGGGCTGAAACCCAAAAGAAGACACGGGTTTAGATAACTACGCATTGTTATATGGTAATCTTATATATAAATGGTAACTGTTCACTAGATACTTGTGAGTTGCATGTGTTCTCCAATACTTTATATAGATGACAAACAAAGCAAAAATAGCAACAACAAAACAATCGAAAAGTCCTAAAGTCAAAAAGTTTCCCCAGTCACATTTGCCTTACTACTCAAATTCCATCAATCAGTTTTCCTGTAAATCAGAGCCCCAGACTATAAGGGGTATAGTCAGTATAAGTTGTGGAATCAGTTGAATGTGTTGATTTTATAGCAGTTCTTTTATTATTATTATTCTGGCTTCAAAAGCTTTTCATATATGTTTGTTGATCATAATTTTTTCAGTCAGAGTAGTTATGAGCCCTGAGAGTATTCTAAATGACTTGAAGCATTAGCTTTTATTTATTTTTATTTTATTTTATTTTTAAACTTTACATAATTGTTATTAGTTTTGCCAAATATCAAAATGAATCCATCACAGGTATACATGTGCTCCCCATCCTGAACCCTCCTCCCTCCTCCCTCCCCATACCATTTTTAGTTTCTAACTGTTCTGCATGGAAAACATTAGGGGTATTTATAGGGGATTGTAACATATCTCCTACAAAATATTCTGGGAAATCAATTAATGTCGAGCTACAATGTCAATCCACTTTGGGATGGGCTGCAGCCAATTCTTAGGTAATTTTTATTCTAAACATAAAAGGTTTCCTGCACTCACTTTCAATTTCGGGAATCTCTCTAACTCGCTATTAGTGCTGACAGATCTCTGTCTGTGGTACATATGAAATGAAATCAGCATCTAATGTTATTTCTCTGAACTTCCTGTCCTTGACGATTATACTTACAACTATGAGTGAAGTAGTGATTACATACAAATGAAACTAAATGTCTGTCTACATGTTCACACAGCAAAATGCTTTGGCCTATTTTCTTGTTTTGAGTCTGGTAATCAGGAGATCTAGGTTCTAATCTCAGCTTCATATTTATTTACCTGGGTCATTCTAAGAACTGACTTGGCTTCTCAAAAATTCAGTGTTGATTTTTGGATTTTAAATTGCTAAAATGTAATATTCTATGGTAGATCATTTTCTTCAATGTGAAGCCCTTACTTTGCTATAGTAAACTACATTTAGATATAACTGTATTTGGAGGAAGATATGATAGCTGACATAGTATGGTTGAAATTTCTTGAAACCAAAACACTGAGTCAATAGTCACTAATAATATTTAAGTTTCAATCTTAAGTTTCTTTTCATTTTAAGGACACTGAATTTTTATGGATATTTTTTCTTAGATTCTAGACTGGGGAGTGGATTTTGCTACTATATTGCTCTATATTTTCATTAGCTAAAATCTGGGCCTTGGGAGATTAAGAATATTTCTAAGAAAAGATCAAAGTTTCTTATAAATAAAATTCCCCGAAACCCTAGACCAAAGCAACCTAGAATTAAATGTGGATTAAAACAAACAAACTACTGAATATCAACCAGCAACTGCCTTTGGCATTGTATACATCTCATTCGTTTTGAAGTCAATTTCAGAATTTATTTTAGGGAGACATAATTTACATAAGGTTAAAAGAAGGACTGATGATGAAGCTGAAGCTCCAATACTTTGGTCACCTGATGTGAAGAGCCAACTCATTAGAAAAGTCCCTGATGCTTGAAAAGATTGAGAGCAGGAGGTGAAGGGGGTGACAGAGGATGAGATTGTTGGATGGCATCACTGACTCAATGGACATGAGTTTGAGCAAACTCAGGGAGATAGTGAAGAACAGAGAATATTGGTGTGGGGCAATTCATGGGGTCACAAATAGTCAGACACAACTTAGTGACTGAAAAACAACAAAAAGAGGAACACTGATCACTAATGAAGTTGTAGAACCTGTTGCAAGCTATCCAGGGCTCCTAATGGGGATTATGAATCCAGAATATAAAGCCATCTTGAATTCAGTATGTAGAAGAGGGGAGAGCTTTGGAAAGTGTTTGAAGTAAACCCACAAGACACACTCTATTAGAGTTCAGTTCAGTTCAGTCACTCAGTCGTGTCTGACTCTTTGCAACCCCATAGACTACAGCACACCAGGCCTCCCTGTCCATCCCCAAGTCCCAGAGTTTACTCAAACACTTGTCCATTGAGTCTGTGATGCCCTCCAACCACCTCATCCTCTGTTGTTCCCTTTTCCTGCCTTCAATCTTCCCCAGAATTAGGGTCTTTTCAAATGAGTCAGCTCTTCACATCAGGTGGCCAAAGTATTAGAGTTTCAGCTTTAGCATCAGTCCTTCCAATGAATATTCAGGACTGATTTCTTTTAGGATTGACTGGTTGGATCTCCTTGCAGTCTAAGGACTCCCAAGAGTCTTCTCCAACACTATAGTTCAAAAGCATCATTTCTTTGGTGCTCAGCTTTCTTTATAGTCCAACTCTCACATCCATACATGACTACTATAAAAACCATAGCTTTGACTAGATGGACCTTTGTTGGCAAAGTAATGTCTCTGCTTTTTAATATGCTATATAGGTTGGTCATAGCTTTCCTTCCAAGGAGTAAGTGTCTTTTAATTTCATGGCTGCAATCAGCATCTGCAGTCATTTTGGAGCACCCCTCAAAAATAAAATCTGTCACTGTTTCCATTGCTTCCCTATCAATTTTCCATGAAGAGATGGGACCAGATGCCATGATCTTAGTTTTCTGAATGTTGAGCTTTAAGCCAACTTTTTCACTCTTCTCTTTCACTTTCATCAACAGGCTCTTTAGTTCTTTGCTTTCTTCCATAAGAGTGGTATCATCTGCATATCTGAGGTTATTGATATTTATCCTGGCAATATTGATTCCAGCTTGTGTTTCATCCAGCCCAGCATTTCTCATGAAGTACTCTGCATATGAGTTAAATAAGTGAAAGTGAAAAGTGAAACTGAAAGTCACTCAGTTGTGTCCAACTCTTTGTGACACCATGGACTGTATAGTCCATGGAATTCTATAGGTCAGAATACCAGAGTGGGTAGTCTTTCCTTTTTCCAGGGGAACTTCCCAACCTAGGAATTGAACCTAGGTTTCCTGCCTTGCAAGATGATTCTTTACCAGCTGAGCTACAAGGGAACCCCTTAAGTTAAATAAGCAGGGTGACAAAATACTACCTTTCCCAATTTGCAACCAGTTTGTTGTTCCATGTCCAGTTCTAACTGTTGCTCCTGACCTGCATACTCAAGAGGCAGGTCAGGTGGTCTGGCATTCCCCTCTCTTTAAGAATTTTCCACAGTTTGTGGTTATCCACACAGTCAAAGGCTTTGGCATAGTCAATAAAGCAGAAATAGATGTTTTTCTGGAACTTCCTTGCTTTCTTGATGATCCAGCGGATGTTGGCAATTTGATCTCTGGTTCCTCTATCTTTTCTAAATCCAGCTTGAACATCTAGAGTATCACAGCTCACATACTGTTGAAGCTTGGCTTGGAGAATTTTGAGCATTACTTTACTAGCATGTGAGATGAGTGCAATTGTGTGATAGTTTGAGCATTCTTTGGCATTGCCTTTCTTTGGGATTGAAATGAAAACTGATCTTTTCCAGTCCTGTGGCCACTGCTGAGTTTTCCAAATTTGCTGGCATATTGAGTGCAGCACTTTCACAGCATCATCTTTCAGGATTTGGAATAGCTCAACTGGAATTCCATCTCCTCCACTAGCTTTGTTCCTAGTGATGCTTCCTAAGGCTCACTTGACTTCACATTCCAAGATGTCTGCCTCTAGGTGAGTGATGACACCATCATGATTATCTGGGTCATGAAGATCTTTTTTGTACCGTTCTGTGTGTTCTTGTCACCTCCTCTTAATATCTTCTGCTTCTGTTAGGTCCATATCATTTCTGTCCTTTATTGTGCCCATCTTTGCATGAAATGTTCTCTTGGTATCTCTAATTTTTTTGAAGAGACCCCTAGTCTTCCCCATTCTGTTGTTTTCCTCTATTTCTTTGCATTGATTGCTGGGGAAGCCTTTCTTATCTTTTATTGCTATTCTTTAGAACTCTGCATTCAGATGGCTATATCTTTCCTTTTCTCCTTTGCCTTTTGTTCTTCTTTTCATAGCTATTCTATCAGAGAAACCCAGTTAATTGTCATTATTTCAAAATATGTCCTTTTGTGTTACTGGAATATATTAAGCATGCAAAAATTACACTGGAGAATAATAAACACCCAACAAATATCACTAGATTTAACTATCTTCCCCATAATTTTTTTCAGACATTTTTAAAGAAATAACATTTACAAAGAGAAACATGCTTCTCTGAATTATTTTTGAGATCTCTCTTTTCTCCAATGTAGTCATGGTACTTTCATATTTCACCATATTTACTGTCTGTCTATTGCCCATAATGTCTCTACACTTTAGCCAGAATAAGTTGTGGTATATATTGGTATTGATTTATATGTTATTAACATGGACTTAAAGATGTAATTTTGCAGTTTTTACAGTCACCCATGATTATGTTTTTGAGATCTATCCTGGTTTTTATAGATAGTTTTAATTTATTAATTGCATTTCTGTTCAGCTTTTCATTGTTTAAGTATACTACAATTTATTTATGCATTCAAATATTGGTTTGTATTGAGATTATCTCTAGTTTATTAGTTTAGCAGAGATGGTTCTGACATCCTTGTGTAGCTTTTTATTCAAATGTGTAAATAATTTATATAAAGAACAAATACTAAAGTGGAATTTCTAGTCATAAAGCACACACATTTTTAACTTTAGTTGAGGTTTGCAAAGTACTTTCCAAAGTGAGTGTGGCAATTCACACATCCTACAATAGAGTATTAAAGTTCTTTCTCTCTTCTTGTCAATAATTGGTATTGTCAATTTCTCCCAATCTGAAAATTATGAGATCTCATTTTGGTATTCATATTTTCTCTTTATATTCTATATTATTTTGATATTTAATATCATCATTCATCTTAAGCCCTATATAATTATTGTAAATTTTATTTCTGCATTTAGCTGAGATACTTTGGAAGCTTAAAAAAAAAAAAAAGTGAACTTTCAGCTGGAAGTGGTTGAGCAGGAGAACACAGCCCCAACCTCTGGAGCCCTTCCATAGCCTGGTCTGGCTACCAGGTTAGGTCCCCCAAGATGAGAATGCCTCTTCCTAGGGTACCTGAAGACAGGAGAACTCTGAATCCCATGAACCCATTTTGTGAGCCTAAGGGCGTGGCCATGGTCTTCATTTCACCAGATCTTGACTTTGGAATAAATATATATGTGTATGACAGAACACCAGTCAGGGCCCATCAACCTTTGGGCCATGTATAGACTTGCTGTCTATTTATAGAAGGCTTATACATATTATCTGAAAAAAAAAAGAAAGAAAAATGGCTCTCAAGTTTAGAAAGAAAATAACTTTTTCCAAATGTCAGTCTCCTCTATGTAAAACTATTAAGAACATATGATACTGAAGAATTGAAATAGTCACACATCTTATAAATGCCCTTTTCTTAAAAAAAAATCAGAAAATACATACTTCTAGAAATAACTTTCAGTAATGGAATTGTTAGACCACTTCTAGATGTTTCACCAGGACCTGGAGGACAGATGTTAGAAGAGAAGGAGAAGAAGGTGGTAAGGAGAAATAAAAGTAGGGTTCTTTGGTAGATTTCTTATATTTAAGACATTTTTATATCATATTGTCATTATTCTGTGTGTCCAGCTTTTCTTGTTACTGTATCTATAATGACAATTTTATTTTTTTATTATTTTTATTGGATTAAAATTGTTTTCCAATGTTGTGTTAGTTTCTGCTGTACAATTAAGCGAGTCAGCTATGTATGTGTGCATGTGTTCCATCACTCAGTCGACTCTTTTGGAACACCATGGACTGGAGTGAGTTGCCATTCCTACTCTAGGGAAGCTTCCTGACCCATGGGTCAAACTTGTGTCTCTTGTGTCTCCTGGATTAGCAGGCAGATTATTTACCACTATGCCACCAACAGGTGGGGCATATATATATATATATATATATACACACACCACATATATATATATATATATATATATATATATATATATATACACACACACACACCACAGTCGTGTCCAACTCTTTGGGATCCCATGGACTGTAGCCCACCAAGTTCCTTTGTCCATGGATTTCTCCAGGCAAAAATACTGGAGTGGATAGTCATTCTTTTATCCAAGGGATCTTCTTGATCTAAGGATCAAACCAGGATCTCATCCTTGCAGGCAGATTCTTTACCATGTGTGCCACCAGGGAAGCCCATAAATAAATAAATATATATATATATACACACACACATATATATATGTATATAAATGTATATATATATATATATATATATATATATATATATACCCCCTCCCTCTTGGGTCTTCCTCCTCCCACTGCCATCCAGTATTTAAAAGTATTTCTAAAGTGACTGATGCATATTGAAAGGAGATGCAGTAATAAAAAAGTAGATGCATTAAAATATACATTTAATAAATATTCGTTTGTTAAAATTCAAATGGACTATTGTCCTTTGGATATGGATTTACTCATCACAGATGAAACAAGAATGGATGTGTTGCACTGTTAGCTTCAGTTCATGCATTCTCTACTGCTCTTATTGATCTGGTCAGCCCTCTGTAAGGGACTCTTTTCCTGTTACTGATTCAGAAGCCAACTTTCACAGTTTTGCTGGGAAGGGAACAGAAGCTGGCATTAACCTGGCAAGCTGCTGCTGCTGCTGCTAAGTTGCTTCAGTCGTGTCCGACTCTGTGCGACCCCATAGACTGCAGCCCACCAGGCTCCCCCATCCCTGGGATTCTCCAGGCAAGAATACTGTGGTGGGTTGCCATTTCCTTCTCCACTGCATGAAAGTGAAAAGTGAAAGTGAAGTCGCTCAGTCGTGTCCGACTCTTAGTGACCCCATGGACTACAGCCTACTAGGCTCCTCCGTCCATCAGGTTTTCCAGGCAAGAGTACTGGAGTGGGGTGCCATTGCCTTCTCCGAAACCTGGCAAGCCAGCTTATGGATTTTTTGACCTGTCTCTAGTGAGTCCATGCTGTAATCTTGTGCCTTACTTTCATACTCCTTGCAGAATTTAGTCTCCATCCATTTACTGTGTGGATGCTGCAGTCATTTTTCCAATTGTCAGAAGCTAAATTGAGCAAAAAATTCTACTGGAGAGTATAGAATTAGTTACTCCCACAATAGTGGCAACTTTATAAAATGTCTAAAAAGAAAAGGCTGATTTCAGAGTATTGATACAGGTAGATAGAGAATTTCTCTTGTAGCTACAATTACATAGTAAGACAAAGCAAAACAAAACAAAAACAAAAAACACAAATTTTATGTTTATTTGTGGTGGATTTGGGAGAAGTGAGAGAGATTCAAGAGGCAAAAACCATTCCTAAGTATTATAGGTCTTCCCCAACAACCTTCGAAAAGTCATGGAAAATAGCAAATTTATACATAGCATCCAAGGAAGAACTTTTTGAGAAATACATCATCCGGTACCTTCTAGAATTAGAAACAGGACATTTTCCTTAAGATACAGTTCAATTTACTAAAGCAGGACAGGGTAGATGCATTACAATGGCTGCTTCATGAGGAATTTTATTAGTGAAAGGGAGAGTAGAGAATTTCCCACTAGACACAGAGTCCTTAGATCTCTCAGTCAGTCATAGAATGCAGGTTACAACAATAAGCTCTGAAGAATATTTCTGAGAACTTGGAGGGGAGGATATATAAGTAATCTGTTTTCCTGCAGTTTCCACATATGGTTAAATCGATGGAACCCTTTACCAAGGTCACAGGTAAGAGGTATTGTATCAATGCCACACATGCAGAGCCCTGTACCAAGGTCATCTCTGGAACTGACTGAGCCCCACTGTAACCATTGCTGAGAGCCCTCCCCCTCACCAACTGGTGAGCTCCATTACTGGTCAGCTCCTTGATGGCATATTAGGCAAAAACACTCACCCCTGTACTCACCCTATAGCTCCTGAACTAATCAACTTATGTGACCCTTCCAGAAGGAATTTCCAGTAGCAATTTTCTTTGTCTTCAGGCTACAAAAATTGGCTACTAACCCACAAAAAGCATCAGCTCTCCCTGGGCTGTCAGGAGGTTGGCCTGCTGTGCTTGCAGCATCCACATTATCTCTGCTCTTTGTTAATGAACTCACTCATTTCTGTGATACTCTGTGTCTGGTAATTCTTTTCAAGCCATCACTAGGGTCCATGGCAGAATGGAAATTTTT
This sequence comes from Bos indicus, assembly GCF_029378745.1. Classification (NCBI taxonomy): domain Eukaryota; kingdom Metazoa; phylum Chordata; class Mammalia; order Artiodactyla; family Bovidae; genus Bos; species Bos indicus. The sequence goes on from NC_091770.1 coordinate 57,051,417, forward strand.
TACTTTACAATCTTTTGGGGTTTTTTTGCTTTTTTTTTCTCTCAGAACCTTAGAGCTGTGCTCCAGACTGATTCTTTCCCCTCGCCTTTGCCATGAAATGTTTTGTCAGTTTCTCTGTTTTCTTTAATTCCTTTTTGTTTATTCTTGGCATTTGTAGGATTTATTTTGTTAATCTTGAAATTAAAATAAGTCAGTAAAAATATTTCATAGGAGCCTCTACTATTGAGTTTGACTTATAGTAATGACTATTTTTCTTCAGAATAAAAAAATGATTCTCCAATTATTGATATCAATATTTATCTCTTTACTTCTTTATCTTTCTTTCTCAAATGTGTAACATTTATTTATTGAATTTATCTCTTTAGTCTATTTCCATTAGATACTTTGTATGCATCTCTTTATTCACTGAGTTTAATTTTTTGTTTTCTATTATAAATTTTACACCATTCATTATCACAAATTTATTTTTGAATTTCAATTTTTGTTTTCATAGCAGAGAAATCTCTCCTGACTTCTGACTCATTATGCTTTGTAGCTGCAAGGACCTTCAGGCCCAAGAAACATTCTTTAAAATAAATAGGAGACTTAAATTTACTTGTTTCTTTTTGTAAGTTCCTTTCATGTCAGGGAATCTTGATCTGATACTTTTGATCGTTCCCATTCTTTTAAATTAACAAGCATTTTCATGAGTCTGATATTTTTATTTTTCATCCAAATTGGTTATGTTCAAAGGGTGCCACATTCCACAAAACTTTATTTGAGATTTGAAAGACATTTTCATATGCACAGATTCTCTACAGCTATACTGTCTGTGTAATATCTTGAAAAATATATTAGTGTATGTTTGATATGAGAAGAAGCAGTTGTAAGAACAATTAAAATCTTTAAGGTAAAACATATTCATGTTAACTTGGTTGTGTCAATATAACAATATATTTAAATCAAGGGAAATTAGGATAAGGAAGAGATGAGAAAAGGTAAGCTTCCTGGACAATTTGCCTATAGACTCAAGAGAAGAGTTATTGTTATTGCTTCGATATTTGCAATTTCCTATTTGTTTTATTTAAGTACTTACTTTATTGTTTTAATCTGTACAAGTAGAAATTTAGGAGAAAAATAAATTTGCAGTACCTAGTTTGTTGTTGTTCTGTCAGCAAGTCATGTCCTACTTTTTGTGACCCAATGGACTGTAGCACACCAGGCTCCTCTGTCCTCCACTGTCTCCCAGAGTTTGCTCAAATTCATGTCCCTTGAGTCACTGAGGCCATCTAACCATCTCATCTTCTGCCAGCCCTTTGTCCTTTTGCCTTTAACTTTCCCAGCATCAGGGACTTTTCCAATGAGTCAGCTTTTCACATCACATGGCCAAATACTGGAGCTTCAGCTTTAGCAACAGTCCTTCCAATGAATAGTCAGGATTGATTTCTTTTAGGATTGACTGGTTTGACCTCCTTGCAGTATAAGGGACTCTCAAGCATCTTCTCCAGAACCACAATTTGAAAGCATCAATTCTTCAGTGATTGGTCTTCTTTATTGTCCAATTCTGACATCCATCCATGATTACTGGAAAAACCATAGCTTTGACTATACATATCGTTTCTGTTGTTCACAAGTTAAAGGGCCTTAAAACAATTAGACTCCTTAAAATGATATTATGGTATAAAAATATGTCAAAGACATCTCTTGCTTTGCCTTTAGGGGTATTTCTGATAGATGTTTAGAGGATATGGTTTATTATGTTAAAGAAGGATGTGAATTGAAAGACTTTGGAGTGATTTCATTCCCATGTCAGAGGCGCCCATTTTAAGAAGGATGCTGATTGCTAAGAGAGCAACAAAAATGATGATGGTGTACTGCCATATATCCAGCTAAGCCAGAGAACATAAAACAGGGGAAAAATAGAGTACTTGTCATCAAATATTTGAAGAGTAATAAATTCATTCTACTCTGCTCCAAATGGCAGAAATAAAAGACTAATATTACAGTGGGGATACTTTGTTTAATAAAAGAAAGACATTTGCAACATTTAGTACTATTGCTGCTGAAGTTGTTGAAGCAGTGGCCCTGTTGAACATGGGGAGGTTTTAGAGTGATGAGTGGGAGATTTCCTGAAGGATACCTAATGGACCATCACCCCTCCGAGCTCCTGGGGTGATTCTACTAAAAATCATGTTTAATTTCACCAGAATTTTAAGGTGAGAGAACATTTGTTCTCTTCCATTCAAATACACCTTTATAATTAAAGGTGTATTTGAATTGTGAAATCTGCAAAGTTAAATTTCATTGCATTTAATTTAGTAAAATTAAAATGCCTAGTGACATCCTGGTTAGAACATTAGCCATATTTAGACTGGTAATTAATGTCTAATTGGACACTAGTACTCAATTTCATGGTAATGAAATAATGGCTAAAAATACCAACTAGTATTTAAAAGATATGTGATATATATCCTGAAGCAATTTTCTTAAATGCCAATTTAATTTGACATTTAAAGACTGAGAGATGTGATTGCTGATGAAAGTTGTATTGTGATCCTATGGCATATGGCTATGCATTCTTACTTGAGGGATACAAAAATATTTTTATTGTACCCTAGGTAACTTAAAAGTAAATGGTTTACTTCTGGGAAGATGCATTTTTAATTAAATATACTTATGTTACATAGAAACTGAGAGAAATAAATGACTTTTTCAAAAACAATTCTGATATTTTACAAAGAGCTTTAAAATAAATATACCCTCCTAAAGTTTAGCACGTCTGAAGTTCTCTCTGTAATATAGCTAGGTAAAAGCATGGGGAAATAAACACAATTTATATAATGTTGCACCTTATTTATGCAAAGGTTTTGAAATGGAATTTGATCTCTAATATCAATTATAAAATAATTATATAGTGTCAAGCAGACTCACATGCTTTAAATGACAATTGAGAAAAAAACTATCTTCATATAATATTTGATGAAGTTACTTAAAATGTATTTTTGAAAACACTACTGTAATGTCCTTCAGAGTTGAGCCAAAGAATAAGTATTAGTTAGAATTTTCTGGACAAATAGAACAGAAACAGAAGAGAGAGAGAGAGGCTGATTTATAATAAAGAATTACCTCACATGATTATGAAGGCTGACAAGTTTTTAAGATCTACAGGGTAAGCAGATAAGCTGGAAACACCTGAGCAGCTGATGCTGTTGGTGCTGTTTTTGTCCCAAGATGCAGGAAAGGCCAATGTTTTATTTTCAGTCAGAAGGTAGGGAAAAAATGATGTTCCAGTTTGAAGGCAATCAGGCAGGAATTCTCTCTTACTTGGGGGAGAGTCTGCCTTTTTGTTCTATTCAAGCCTTCAGCTGATTGGATGAGGATCATCTACTTTAGGGAGGGCTGTCTGTTTGAATCAATTCACTTATTTTTAAAGTTAACTTCATCTAAAAACACTCTCCCAGAAACTCCCATAATAATGCTGTTTTAATATGTGGGCACCCCATGGCTCAAGAACATAAACACCAAAAACTAACTGGTAGTATTTGCAGCCAAAGCTAAAGGGATTCTTGGGAAACACTTGAAATGACTCCAACAGGAATCCAAATATAGTTAATTCCCCAGCATATATTGTGACAAGCATATTTTCTGGAAATATTTGAAAAATTAGTACTATAAGCCATCACAATCATTTAGAAAACAAATCAGCCAATCAACCAAGCAAAACATACCAAGCAAAGCCCACAGAAGTGGTCTGGTTTTGAATAATGTCTAAAGAAAAAAAAAAAAAAAAACACCACAAAACAGAAACAATTTAAGTAAAAAATAAGATCACCATCCATCATCATCATCATCATCATCGTCATTTCCATGAAGTTCATTGTACTTATAAACCATATGACATTGTTTTGAGCTTCCCCAGTGGCTCAGTGGTAAAGAATCTGCCTGCCAAGTGTTCAATCTCTGGGTCGGGAAGATCCCTGGAGGAGGAAATGGCCACCCACTCCAGTATTCTTGCCTGGAGAATCCCATGGACAGAGGAGCCTGGCAGGCTAGAGTTCATGGGGGTGCAAAAAGTTGGACATGACCTAGTGACTAAACTACCACCACCACTGTGGCATTGTTTCCATGATAAAAATCCATATTCATATTAGAGAACTTTTGCTCCCAAAATGCAACCAAATTTTAATATAAATTATGTTTGTGTGACCTAGGATAATTGGGGGCTTGAGATTATAAAGAATACTGCTCTTAGAGAAAGCTTTTGTAGAACTATTTGTACTGATTGTTTAGCATATATTCTCAAAAATAATAATTACAGAAGTTGAAAGGTTATTTTTCAAAAAGCAGACATCATACTCCAATGCTACTATGACTTTGTAGATTATTACATTCCTAGAGTGTTTATAAGGTAATAACAGAGGAATAATGTCTGCTAATGTAGACTTTATTTTTCTGGGCTCCAAAATCACTGCAGATGGTGACTGCAGCCATGAAATTAAAAGACGCTTACTCCTTGGAAGAAAAGTTATGACCAACCTAGATAGCATATTCAAAAGCAGAGACATTACTTTGCCAACAAAATCTGTCTAGTCAAGGCTATGGTTTTTCCTGTGGTCATGTATGGATGTGAGAGTTGGACTGTGAAGAAGGCTGAGCACGGAAGACTTGATGCTTTTGAACTGTGGTGTTGGAGAAGACTCTAGAGAGTCCCTTGGACTGCAAGGAGATACAACCAGTCCATTCTGAAGGAGATCAGCCCTGGAATTTCTTTGGAAGGAATGATGCTAAAGCTGAAACTCCAGTACTTTGGCCATCTCATGCGAAGAGTTGACTCATTGGAAAAGACTCTGATGCTAGGAGGGATTGGGGGCAGGAGGAGAAGGGGATGACAGAGGATGAGATGGCTGGATGGCATCACTGACTCGATGGACGTGAGTCTGGGTGAACTCCGGGAGTTGGTGATGGACAGGGAGGCCTGGCGTGCTGCGATTCATGGGGTCACAAAGAGTCGGACATGACTGAGCGACTGATCTGATCTGATCTAAATATTCAACATAGGGGTAAAATATAATGCTATTACTATATCATTTAATTATCACTTAAATATATGTTATTTACTTTTACTGTTGTTTCAAGTATTTATTTTGATGATTCAGCCTTTTTATGTCCTTTGAAGTGTTTTTTGTAGCTCATTGAGTGCTGTGCTGAGCACATAATAGGCATCCAATTAATACTGATAATTTGTTAAGAGTGTGGACATGCATCCATGACATATCTGTATGCATATTATTTTATTTCAAATAGCAATGCACAGCCAATAAATTAGAAGATCAACAGACAGTATCATAAATGGCTATGATTTAGCAAATAGTCAAGTGAACTCTAGAAGACACTTGTTCTGTAAAGCTGAATATATCTGAAATAAAATCAAGGGTGTTGTACCAGAATAAAATTCTTCAAGCATAACAGTGAAATTGAATTTAAAACAGAATAACATAGTTAAGTCAAAATTAATCATAAGAATATGGGCAGGCAACATCTGACAGTGAATATCTGAGTGAATTTAGAGTAATTATTAATCAGAATTGCTAGTTAAATCACAGCTGGGGCTAGAAAAAAATGTGGGTTGATTATAGGATATTCTGTTAAGAAGAGTAAATTACCCAATTCAGTTAATTAATTATGGAATCTTGCTGATGCAAAGCTCCTTTTAAAACCTGTATTGTAGGATGCATTTCTACTCATCCTGGAGAAGCTATGCCCAATCCTTGAAAGGAATTATCCATAAGGGGAAAAAGAGCAGGAATATTGATTTTCTTCTGGAGTGATTGTACCCAATTTAGTTCGATCTTTATTTTCAATATGTCAGAAAGGAAACTACGTGACAGTACATCAGTAAAAGAGAAGGGTTTACATGGACAGCTCACTCACCTCTCAGCTCAGGGGGCAGGAAAACGTTGTGCCTACACATGAATGAAGTCAAGTGGAGTTTGACAGCTCTCTAGTAAATGTAATTATGATTACATGATAAATAGGATTATTAAAGCTCACAAGTTGATTTGGGGTTTTTTTGCTTAAACTATTTTGCTCATCTATCTTCAAAGGCTCCATAGTGTAAAGGAAAGAACATCAAGGTAGAAATCCAGAGACTTAACTCTACACATTGAATTTGTACCACCTGCAATTTCAATTCTTCCTGTGTCTGTTTCTTATATAGACTGGGTGTTTATGTCTTCTTCAAAATAAATAAAGGTAAAAGTTTCACTCCCAATGCTAAGGTTTTATGAAGTGGTGTCTTTGAGAGTTAACTAGGTCATCAGGATGGAGCCCTCAAGATTGGGATTCAGTTCAGTTCAGTCACTCAGTCATGTCCTACTCTTTGGGACCCCATAAACTACAGCACTCCAGGCCTCCCTGTTTATCACCAACTCCCGGAGTTCACCTAAACTCATGTCCATTGAGTCAGTGATGCCATCCAGCAATCTCATGCTCTGTCATCCCCTTCTGCTCCTGCCTTCAATCTTTCCCAACATCAGGGTCTTTTCAAATGAGTCAGCTCTTCACAACAGGTGGCCAAAGTATTGGAGTTTCAGCTTCAACATCAGTCCTTCCAATCAATACCCAGGACTGATCTCCTTTTGGATGGACTGGTTGGATGTCCTTGCAGTCCAAGGGACTCTCAAGAGTCTTCTCCAACACCACAGTTCAGAAGCATCAATTCTTCGGTGCTCAGATTTCTTTATAGTCTAATTCTCATATCCATACATGACTTCTGGAAAAACCATAGCTTTGACTAGATGGACCTTTGTCAACAAAGTAATGTTTCGGCTTTTTAATATGCTGTCTAGATTGGTCATAACTTTTCTTCCAAGAAGTAGGCATCTTTTAATTTCATGACTGCACTCAACTCACCATCTGCAGTGATTTTGGAGTCCAAAAAAATAAAGTCAGCCACTGTTTCCACTGTTTCCCCATCTATTTCCCATGAAGTGATGGGACCAGATGCCATGATCTTTGTTTTCTGAATGTTGAGCTTTAAGCCAACTTTTTCACTCTCCTTTTGCACTTTCATCAAGAGGCCCTTTAGTTCTTCGATTTCTGCCATAAGGATGGTGTAATCTGTATATCTGAGGTTACTGATATTTCTCCCAGCAATCTTGATTCCAGCTTGTGTTTCCTCCAGCCCAGCGATTCTCATGATGTACTCTGCATATAAGTTAAATAAGCAAGGTTTCAATATACAGCCTTAATGTACTCCTTTTCCTATTTGGAACCAGTGTGTTGTTCCATGTCCAGTTCTAACTGTTGCTTCCTGACCTGCATACAGGTTTCTCAAGAGGCAGGTCAGGTGGTCCGGTATTCCCACCTCTTTCGATATTCCCATCTCTTTCAGAATTTTCCACAGTTTATTGTGATCCACACAGTCAAAGACTGGCATAGTCAATAAAGCAGTAATAGATATATTTCTAGAACTCTGTTGCTTTTTCGATGATCCAGCGGATGTTGGCAGTTTGATCTCTGGTTCCTCTGCCTTTTCTAAAACCAGCTTGGACATCTGGAAGTTCACAGTTCACGTATTGCTGAAGCCTGGCTTGGAGAACTTTGAGCGTTACTTTACTAGAGTGTGAGATGAGTGCAATTGTGCGATACTTTCAGCATTCTTTGGCATTGCGTTTCTTTGTGGCAAGAGTGGTGGCTGTGTGGCACAGAAGTGTCCAAGAGGAGCTACCCCACGTCCAAGATGAGGAATGGTGGCCAAGAGGAGTTATCCCACGTCCAAGGTCAGGAGCAGTGGCAGAAAGGAGATACCCCACTTTCAAGGTAAGAAGCATTGGCTGTGTTTTGCTGGAAAAGCCATGAAGAGATACCTCACGTCCAAGGTAAGAGAAACCCAAGTAAGATGGTAGGTGCAGAGAGAGGGCAGATAGACTGAAACCACAGTCACAGACAACTAGCCAATCTGATCACATGAACCACAGCCTTGTCTAACTCAATGAAACTGTGCGATGCCATGTGGGGTCACTGAAGATGGACGGGTCATGGTGGAGAGGTCTGACAGAATGTGATCCACTGGAGAAGGGAATGACAAACCACTTCAGAATTCTTTGCCTTGAGAACCCCATGAACAGTATGAAAAGGCAAAAATATAGGACATTGAAAGATGAACTCCTCAGGTCGGTAGGTGCCCAATATGCTACTGGAGATCAATGGAGAAATAATTCCAGAAAGAATGGAAGGATGGGGCAAAAGCAAAAACAACACCCAGTTGCGGATGTGACTGGTGATAGAAGCAAGGTCCGATACTGTAAAGAGCAATATTGCATCAGTTCAATTCAGTCGCTCAGTCCTGTCTGACTCTTTGCAACCCCATGAATTGCAGCACGCCAGGCCTCCCTGTCCATCACCAACTCCCGGAGTTCACCCAGACTCACGTCCATCGAGTCAGTGATGCCATCCAGCCATCTCATCCTCTGTCCTCCCCTTCTCTTCCTGCCCCCAATCCCTCCCAGCATCAGAGTCTTTTCCAGTGAGTCAACTCTTCGCATGAGATGGCCAAAGTACTGGAGTTTCAGCTTTAGCATCATTCCTTCCAAAGAAATCCCAGGGCTGATCTCCTTCAGAATGGACTGGTTGGATCTCCTTGCAGTCCAAGGGACTCTCAAGACTCTTCTCCAACACCACACTTCAAAAGCGTCAATTCTTCAGCGCTCAGCCTTCTTCACAGTCCAACTCTCACATCCATACATGACCACAGGAAAAACCATAGCCTTGACTAGACGGACCTTTGTTGGCAAAGTAATGTCTCTGCTTTTGAATATGCTATCTAGGTTGGTCATAACTTTTCTTCCAAGGAGTAAGCGTCTTTTAATTTCATGGCTGCAGTCACCATCTGCAGTGATTTTGAAGCCTTAAAAATAACGTCTGACAGTGTTTCCACTATTTCCCCAGGTATTTCCCATGAAGTGATGGGACCAGATGCCATCATCTTCGTTTTCTGAATGTTGAGTTTTAAGCCAACTTTTTCACACTCCTCTTTCACTTTCATCAAGAGGCTTTTTAGTTCCTCTTCACTTTCTGCCATAAGGGTGGTGTCATCTGCATATCTGAGGTTATTGATATTTCTCCTGGCATCTTGATTCAGTTTGTGCTTCGTCCAGCCCAGCGTTTCTCAAGATGAACTCTGCATATAAGTTAAATAAGCAAGATGACAATATACAGCCTTGGTGTACATCTTTTTCATTTTGGAACCAGTCTGTTGTTCCATGTCCAGTTCTAACTGTTGCTTCCTGACCTGCATATAGGTTTCTCAAGAGGCTGGTCAGTTGGTCTGGTGTTCCCATCTCTTTCAGAATTTTCCAGTTTATTATGATCCACACAGTCAAAGGCTTTGGCATAGTCAATAAAGCAGAAATAGATGTTTTTCTGGAAATCTCTTCCTTTGTCCATGATCCAGAGAATGTTGGCAATTTGATCCCTAATTCCTCTGCCTTTTCTAAAACCAGCTTGAACATCTGGAAGTTTGTGGTTCATGTATTGCTGAAGCCTGGCTTGGAGAATTTTGAGCATTACTTTACTAGTGTGTGAGATGAGTGCAATTGTGCAGCAGTTTGAGGATTCTTTGGCATTACCTTTCTTAGGGATTGGAATGAAAACTGACCTTTTCCAGTCCTTTGGCCACTGCTGAGTTTTCCAAATTTGCTGGCATATTGAGTGCAGCACTTTCACAGCATCATCTTTCAGGATTTGAAAGAGCTCATCTGGAATTCCATCACCTCCACTAGCTTTGTTTGTAGTGATGCTTTCTAAGGCCCACTTGACTTCACATTCCAGGATGTCTGGCTCTAGGTCAGTGATCACACCATCATGATCATCTGGGTCATGAAGATCTTTTTTGTATTGTTCTTCTGTATATTCTTCCCACCTCTTCTTAATATCTTCTGCTTCTGTTTGGTTCATACCATTTCTGTCCTTTATCGAGCCCATCTTTGTATGAAATATTCCCTTGGTATCTCTAATTTTCTTAAAGTGATCTCTCGTCTTTCCCATTCTGTAGTTTTCCTCTATTTATTTGCATTGATCGCTGAGTAAGGCTTTCTTATCTCTTCTCACTATTCTTTGGAACTCTGCATTCAGATGTTTATATCTTTCCTTTTCTCCTTTGCTTTTCACTTCTCTTCTTTTCACAGCTATTTGTAAGGCCTCCCCAGACAGCTATTTTGCTTTTTTGCATTTCTTTTCCATGGGGATGGTCTTGATCCCTGTCTCCTGTACAGTGTCACGAACCTCTGACCATAGTTCATCAGGCACTCTGTCTGTCACATATAGTCCCTTAAATCTATTTCTCACTTTCACTGTATAATCATAAGGGATTTGATTTAGGTCATATCTGAATGGTCTAGTGGTTTTCGTTACTTTCTTCAATTTAAGTCTGAATTTGGCAATAAGGAGCTCATGATCTGAGCCACAGTCAGCTCCCAGTCTTGTTTTTGCTGACTGTATAGAGCTTCTCCATCTTTGGCTCCAAAGAATATAATCAATATGATTTCAGTGTTGAACATCTGGTGATGTCCATGTGTAGAGTCTTCTCTTGTGTTGTTGGAAGAGGGTATTTGCTATGTCCAGTGTGTTCTTTTGGCAAAACTCTATTAGCCTTTACCCTGCTTCATTCTGTATTCCAAGGCCAAATTTGCCTGTTACTCCAGGTGTTTCTTGATTTCTTATTTTTGCATTCCAGTCCCCTATAAAGAAAAGGACATCTTTTTTGGGTGTTAGTTCTAAAAGGTCTTGTAAGTCTTCATAGAAATATTCAACATCAGCTTCTTCAGCATTCCTGGTTGGGGCATAGACTTGGATTACTGTGATATTGAATGGTTTGCCTTGGAAACAAACAGACATCATTCTGTCGATTTTGAGACTGCATCCAAGTACTGCATTTCAGACTCTTTTGTTGACCATGATGGCTACTCCATTTCTTCTAAGGGATTCCTTCCCGCAATAGTAGATACAATGCTCATCTGAGTTAAATTCACCCATTCCAGTCCATTTTAGATCTCTGATTTGTAGAATGTCGACGTTCACTCTTGCCATCTCTTGTTTGACCACTCCCAATTTGCCTTGATTCATGGACCTAACATTCCAGGTTCCTATGCAATATTGCTCTTTACAGTATCCGACCTTGCTTCTATCACGAGTCACATCCACAACTAGGTATTGCTTTTGCTTTGACTCCATCCCTTTATTCTTTCTTAAGTTATTTCTCCACTGATCTCCAGTAGCATATTGGGCACCTACTGATCTGGGGAGTTCCTCTTTCAGTATCCTATCATTTGGCCTTCTCATATTGTTCATGGAGTTCTCAAGGCAAAATACTGAAGTGGTTTGCCATTCCCTTTCCAGTGGACCACATTCTGTCAGACCTCTCCACCATGACCCACCCATCTTGAGTGGCCCCACAGGACTTGGCTTAGTTTCATTGAGTTAGACAAGGCTGTGGTCCATGAGATTAGATTGACTAGTTTTCTGTGATTATGGTTTCAGTGCGTCTGCCTTCTGATGCCCTCTCACAATACCTACCATCTTAACTTGTATTTCTCTTACCTTGTACGTGGAGTATCTCTTATGGCTGTTCCAGCAAAGAGCAGCTGCTGCTCCTTACCTTGGAGAAGGGGTATCTCCTCACCTCCGCCCCTCCTTACCTTGAATGTGGAGTAGCTCCTCTTGGCCCTCCTGCACTCGGGCAGCCACCACTCCTTGGACGTGGGGTTGCTTCTCTAAGCCGCAGTCCCTGACCTCGGGCTGGGGTAACTCCTCTTGGCCGCTCCTGCGCCATCGCAGCCTGGCACTTTCGGCCACTGATCCTGACCTTGGACGTTGGGTACCTCCTCTTGGCCACCGTCCCTGGCCTCTGACATGGGGTAGCTCCTTTCGGGCACGCTTCTGTGAGATCCGTTGCAGCCGGCATGCTTCATTTGGGTTACAGAACCCAAGTAAAGTTAAGTGATTGCCTAAATGACTCACTTGCCAAAAATGCACAATGACAAAAACATACATTTCAGCAACTTTTTGGGTAATGGGAAAATAGATTTTTTTAAATTAATTTTATTTGATAATATGAATTCTACTGAAAAAAAAGAAGGGGAAGGCTGAAATGGCAATCTCAGAGAAGAACAGGCAGATAAAGGGGTTCCATGCCCTGATTATTTTTGCTAGGAAGGTTGGGATTCATATTTTTCCTCCTTCCCTCTTCCTTTCTTCCTGCCTTCTTTCTCCTTTTCAAATATTTTTTTCATACTCCTTGAATGTAGAAAAATCTACATTCAGGGGTAATGACCTAAAGAAATCAATTAAGCTGGTAAACTCAACTTCAACTCCAAGTTGTCTCTGAGTGATACCACCTAGTCAGAATGGAATAAGAATATTATATATATATTTCTGGGGATAAAATGATGAGAAATAAATTTTACATGTTTCTTTTTGTGATTTTCCTTTTACTGTGTTAGATAAGAAGGTTAGCTATTAATGCTTTGAGAGGAACATCTTCCCACAGGGTAAAGTAACAAAAGGACATTTGTAGCAATATGAGCCTGGGAGCTGAAAAACACTCCAGGTACAGGACTCAGACTAGAAATATATTAGACTAAATTCTTCAAAATTTTTCAACTGAAACCATATGAATGGAAAGTTTTCCTTGTCTGAGAAAGGATCAAATCTTATCAGGTAAAGAATATTATTTCCTGAGAAGCAATAATCTTGTTGTGAATCTACTAAAGTTTGGTCTATAAATACTTACATAGTCTATTTAAGAAACTGGAGTGTTTGTTATACAAAGAAACTGTCTATTCAGAACAATAAAAAGCTTGACATTTTCTTCAAATTTTGACATTTGAGAGTCAAATATATTTAAATGCTTGTATGTATGTATTAAAACTGGTTTTATCATAGATGTTGTAATGTAAATATTTAAGATGACAGTGAAAATTTTGTTTTCCTTTGTATGCTACAATTATTTAAAATCAACTTGATGTTGCTAAACAACTTGAAATTTTTTGTTATGTCTTGGTTTTGTTTTATTTTTCTGTTTCACCAATACCAGTTGATGATTCTTTGCACTATGAAACCAAAAGAAAAAAAAAAGGGAGAGAGAGAACAAACTGTGAACATTAATATTAATGCACGTTTTGTAAATTGGATTTTATGTTATGGTACCAGTTTTGCAATTTAAGACTAACTAGGTTTGGGCTCCAAAATCACTGCAGATGGTTACTGCAGCCATGAAATTAAAAGACACTTACTTCTTGGAAGAAAATTTATGACCAACCTGGATAGCATATTCAAAAGCAGAGACATTACTTTGCCAACAAAGGTTCGTCTAGTCAAGGCTATGGTTTTTCCTGTGGTCATGTATGGATGTGAGAGTTGGACTGTGAAGAAGGCTGAGCGCCGAAGAACTGATGCTTTTGAACTGTGCTGTTGGAGAAGACTCTTGAGAGTCCCTTGGACTGCAAGGAGATCCAACCAGTCCATTCTGAAGGAGATCAGCCCTGGGATTTCTTTGGAAGGAATGATGCTCAAGCTGGAACTCCAGTACTTTGGCCAGCTCATGCGAAGAGTTGACTCACTGGAAAAGACTCTGATGCTGGGAGGAATTGGGGGCAGGAGGAGAAGGGGACGACAGAGGATGAGATGGCTAGATGGCACCACTGACTAGATGGACGTGAGTCTGAGTGATATCCAGGAGTTGGTGATGGACAGGGAGGCCTGGCGTGCTGCAATTCATGGGGTCGCCAAGAGTCGGACACGACTGAGCGACTGAACTGACCTGAGGCATTCCTCATTTTATTTATTTTCACACAAGTAGAAATTTCTCCCAAAATACCACGAAGAGATATATTTATGGGTTGAATTATGTCTACCCCTGGGGAAAAAAAAAAATTGTGATCTTAATCCCAGGTATCTCAGAATGTCATCTTATCTAGAGATAGGGTCTTTATTGGAGAAGGAAATGGCAACCCACTCCAGTGTTCTTGCCTGGAGAATCCCAGGGACAGGGGAGCCTCGTGGGCTGCCGTCTACAGGTTCGCACCGAGTCGGACGCAACTGAAGTGACTTAGTAGCAGCAGGGTCTTTATAGCAGTAATTAACTCAGAATTAGATCAGTATAGTGGGCCTTAATCCTTTATGACTGGTTTCTTATGGAAAGTGTGATTTCGGACACAGAGGCATACAGAGAAGGAAAATAACATGAATACACAGGGGAAACATCATCTATAAGGCAACGAATGCCTAAGGCTACCACAAAGTAAAGAAGAGGCATAGAATAGGTTTTCCCCCCACAGCCCTCAGAAAGAAAAAACACTGCTGACATTTTGATTTTGAGATCCTAGTCTCTAGGACTATATGACAGACATATTGTTTAAGCTACCTAGTTTGTGGTGCTCAATTACTATACCCCCAAGAAACTAATAAAAGATATTTGTCCAAAGTCATTGTTGAGATGATATATTTAGGATCTGGATACTATATAGATCATCCTGTGGAATTACTAACCCAGTGTCATTGTTATTGAGAAATTTAGGAGATGATGATTACTTTGAGAGATTAGTATTACATAGAAATTCTCAGCCCTGGAGTAAATATAAAGAGCAATGACTATTTACTCTCTACAGGAGTTCTCTCAGTTGAGGAAAAAAGTCAAAAATAGAAAAAAAAAAAAAAAACTGAAATGATGGGAAGACAGAAATAAGATTATGTAATAGTGAGATTCTCTATAGAACGAATTCTAAGAAAACGTCATATTTCTGTCCACTAGTTGACAAATCTTGTGTCATTCTCACTGCTTGAATGTGAGCAAGACTTGTAAATATGAATTTTACTTGCTTAATTATGTTACTTTACATGGCAAAAACTGGGAAAGGAGTAGGTCAAGGCTGTATACTGTCACACTGCTTATTTAACTTATATGTAGAGTACACCACGCAAAATGCCAAGATGGATGAATCACAAGCTGGAATCAAGACTGGTGGCAGAAATATAACAAACTTAAGATATACAGATGATACCACTCTAATGGCAGAAAGTGAAGATGAACTAAAAAGCCTCTTGATGAGGGTAAAAGAGAAGAGTGAAAAAACAGGTTTAAAACTCATCATTCAAAAAACAAAGATCATGGCATCTGGTCTCATTACTTCATGGTAAATATATGGGAGGGGACTGGAAAACAGTGACAGATTTTATTTTCTTGTGCTCCAAAATTACTGTGGATGGTGACTGCAGCCATAAAATTAAAAGATGCTTGCTCCTTGGAAGAAAATCTATGACAAAACTAGTCAGCATGGTAAAAATCAGAGACATCACTTTGAAGACAAAGGTCCACATAGGCAAAGCTATGGTGTTTCAGTAGTCAGGTATAGATGTGAGAGTTGCACATAAAGAAGGCTGAGTGCTGTAGAACTGATGATTTCAAGCTGTGGTGCTGAAGAAGACTCTTGAGAGTCCCTTAGGCTGCAAGGAAATCAAACCAGTCAATCCTAAAGGAAATCAATCCTGAATATTCATTGGAAGGACTGATGCTAAATCAGAAGCTCCAATACTTCAGCCACCTGACTCATTGGGGAAAAAACCCTGATACTGTGAAAGATAGAGGGCAGGAGGGAAAAGGAGTGACAGATGAGATGGTTGGATGGCATCCCCAGCTCAGTTGACATGAGTCTGAGCAAACTCAGGGAGATAGTAAAGGACAGGGAAGCCTAATGTGCTGCAGTCCATGGGGTTGCAAAGAGTCAGACACAATTTAGTGACTGAACAACAACAACATAAAGCAAAAAAGATTTTGGAAATGTAATTTTAATTACATTTGCTTCTATTTGCAGCAAAGAATCCACCTGCAATGCTGGAGACCTAGGTTCAATCCCTGGGTCAGGAAGATCCTCTGAAGAAGGGAATGGCTACTCACTCCAGTATTCTAGGCTGGAAAATTCCATAGACAGAGGATTCTGGTGGGCCACAGTCCATGGGGTTGCAAAGAGTCAGACACAACTGAGAGACTAACAATTTCACTCTTCACTTTTACAGTTGGAGGGTCTTTAAATGTACAACTGGGGGTGGGGGAAAGTCTTTTTCTCTTTTGAGGCAAAGAAGGAAAATCACTCCTCAAAACCCAGCAAATCTTACTGTGAGATCTTTAATACTGTGCAATCTCCTCAGTCTCTCTCTCTCTCTTTTTTTTTGCAGTGGAGCAAGAAATCCAAGTCTAATCCAAGTTACAGAAAACAAGACAGTGATGGCTATAAAGGGAGTGATCTGAAGCAGCAGTCTCTTTTCCCTCCCACATCCAATATATGTGCTTTGCAGAAGACAAAAGTAACAGGTCCACAGAATACAACGGCTAGAATTACAAAAGTTCATTCATTCAAGGGTGGTTGAAGACAGGAAAGACAAGTGAGAGGTTAAATGGCACAGGGAGGAAAAGTCCTGAAATCAGTCCAGGTGTGGGGCTGGCAGATGCTAGAAAAGAGCTGCAGAAAAACTTGTGGTCCTTTCACTTTTCACTGGTGTTTAAAATCCATGCAGGGAGATTCTGCCTTACCTGCACCAGAGACAAAAATCCCCATTCCTCAGAGAGACTGGAATGTGCACAGGGCCCTTGGCACAGTGGGTCCTGCCTTCCCTGGTTGGGGAGGTGAACAAGGTAAAGAACTGCCATGGAATCCTTCCTGTCTCACCCATCTCCACTGGATGGCAGATGACTCCAGGGACCAGCAGCAGGTCCCTGAATTTGCAGGAGATGGGTGAGGTGAGGGGAACTTCTCTGCAGAAGTGGAGCTACTGAGGGCAGACTGCAGGTAGACCATCTTATGGAGGACTCTGTTGCTTAAGAAAACCACCAAGGAGAAGAGGTGCAATTGGAAAAGATATGCTTTTGCAGAGATCTTTGCTTCATTGGCGCTGATAATGAATAAAGGAAAGAGGACAGACAAGAGGCATCCATTGACTGTGTAGGAGGACTTCATCACTGTGAGAAAATCAAGGGCAAACTGAATCCAAAGTAGTAAAGCCCATTTTTTTTATGTTTGACAACCACTGGTGTATTTCAGTTCCTTTATTGAACCAATGATATTCGAAGAAGTGTAGTGAGTAGAGAAGAGATGTATATAGGAGGCCAACCAGCTGACCAGCAAGATGGATGGGAAAGAGACTCACAAACATCCTCTGGAGAAGGAAGAGAGCCCACAGCACAATGTTGAAGAGCGTATCAGCTATTATTCGGCTAATGCTAGGGAATGGGTGAGTCTTCCTCTCTGATACCTCAAATGCCAGCTCAATAATGTCCTGAAACAAAATAGGGTTCACAGCTTTGCTAAACACAAACAGGAGGAGCACCCAAACAACAATGAAATTTGATGTGAGGAAGCATTCCAACTGCAAACAAACGTCCCCATTTCATGATGGCTCACCAGTAATTTGGGCCATTAATGACTAAGCACAGGAACAAACACTCGATAAAACAAGAGGAGACTGAACCAGAACAACGCCACCATTCTACGTACAGCATTGAAAATTTCTACTGACAATACAGGTTCACACTCCTGTTTCCTTACTATACTCTGGACTCTCCTCTGAGCCAGGATCCTAATTGTTCTTTTTCCACTGTTCCTCTCTCTCTTGCTGAATTCAAGCATCTAGCTTTGAGATGGTATTAATAGAAATTCCCCAGATGGAGTCTTTGATTTCCCCTGGAAAGGCCCTGCAGAAAGGTTTTGACACCGTCAGCCGTCTCTTCACCATCCAACCTATCAGTTATACAAAGGAGATAGAAGTGTCTCCAAATCTTTCATCATGAAGGACTTGGCAGCTTTGCTGCTATGGTTCTATTGGGCCAGACCCTTCTCCAGCCCTGCCCTTGGCCACCAAAGGTCCACTAGGCTCTTCAGCATCATTCTGTATTGGTACTCTGGCTTCCACTCAGGCCACTGTCATCTCCATTTGGCATGCCCAGACCACATGGGGCCCCTACAATTTTTAAAAGAGAAAAAAATTAAGCCAACTGTGGAGAAAAAAGCAATTAAAAATAATCAATCCAAAAGAACACAAAAGACAAAATCTGTTGCAACTAATAGAAAAACAACTAGCAGTTAGATAAATTTTAATCACGAGCCTCAATGACTCCATTAAGGTATACTGTCTAAACACAGCAATAAAAGGTAAAGATTTTCAAAGTGGAAAAAAATCCACCTATATGCTGTTTATAAGAAACCCACTTTAATTATAAAGATATACATGAGTTAAACTGAAATGATGGAAAAATCCAATCTACTTTTTTAAAAAGCTGGAATATTTATATTAATATGGGAATAAACAGATTTTGATACAAAAAGTACTAGGTCCAGAAGATTGTTATTCAAGGATAAAGAAATCAATTTTCAATGAATATATAACAACATTAAAAGTGAAAGCAACTAAGAAAAAATTCCCCAAATTGCAAAACTGAAAGAATGCAAAGCAAAATAGACAAATTCATCATGATATATGCAAATATATATGTTATATATATTACTTATATATATATGTGTGTGTGTGTGTGTGTGTGTGTGTTACTTATTAGTGGATATAGGGAGCATTGAAAAGAACCCTCCCCTATGGGCCTCTGTTCTTGGTAAGGATGCAAAGAGTAATCTGAAGTCTTACCCATGGCAAAAACAAGATTATTGAAGAAACAACTGGAAAAACAGCTCAAGGGAGAGATGGACCAAGCCAAGAGAGGCACTGGACCCTGGTTTATAGAAGGAAGAACATAAAGAACACCTCAGCAGAGAGGTGGGACCAAGCCAAGAGAGGCTCTGGCGCCAGAATGATGAGGTATGCAGGTTTTTCAAGACAGGGCTTTTAGATGTTCATACAGGTAGGCGAGGACTGAGAGTTTTGATTGACAGTCTGTAATGAAGGAGACCCCAGTTTGATTCCTGGGTAGGGAGGACCCTCTGGAGAAGGGATAGGCTACCCATTCCAATAATCTTGGAATACTCTTGTGGCTCATTTGGTAAATAATCTTCCTGCAATGCGGGAGACCTGGGTTCAATCTCTGTGTCGGGAAGATCTCCAGGAGAAGGGAAAGGCGACCCACTCCTGTGAGTAGAGAATTCCATGGACTATAAGTCCATGGGGTCGCAAAGAGTAGGACATGACTGAGCGACTTTCACTTTTTCTGCAAGTTACATAACCACAGCTCTATTGTACATGTCTTTACCATAATTCAATCTGTTATAATCAGATGTATGCATATATAGATATTTATGAACCTTTAATTGGCTCCCTGCTGCCTAAGGTCACCTGAGGACACAGCTGTGCATCAAGGGTGCATATGTGGGAGTTGGAGAAGCCCCTGTAGTTATTTGTATCCACTGTGCATCTGGGGCACAAACGTCAGAGTTGGATCCATCTCTATGCTTATTTTGTAGCATATCTGTGAGCTCTTCTGGGCCATGTTGGGGCGTGTCTGGGGTGGGGTTTAGAGATCAGCTTGAATCTTTTTTTAGCTAGGCCACCCCTCCTTATTCATGCCTAACTTCCTGTTTAACATTACCTTTCAGTAATTAGTAGAAAAACAGTAGAACTAGTACATAGAAAATCAGTGCAATTATATATATAGAAGCCCTGAACAACCGTAACGACTTATAAGTTAACATGTACAGAACACTCCACCCACAGCAGCCAAATATGCATTTTAAAATATGTTCACCTGGAACATTCACAAACAGAACATTTTTCTGAGTCATAAAACAAAGCTTAGCAAGTTGAAAAAATTAAATTATATGAAGTGTTTTTCTCCAGATTAAAACAGATTAATATAAATATTGATAACAGATAAATTTATGGAAAATCTCAAATATTAATATTTTAAGTTAAAGCAACACACTTCTAAATACACCATGGTTCAAAAATAAAATCACAAAAAAATTAGAATATATTTTGAGTTGGTTGAAAATGAAGATGCAACATATCTTCATTTGGTAAAGTCATCATTACTGAAAAGTTATAACATTTCAGGCTTATGTTACAAAGACACGCAGGTCTCAATTCATTGATCTAAGGTCCCACATCAAGAAACTGGAAAAAGAGGAGCAAATTAAACTCAAGGCAAGAATAAGGAAGGGAATAGTAAATATAACAGCAGAAACTGAAAACTAAAAGCACAATACAGAATATTAATTAATCAAGCCTGGTTCTTTGAAAATAATTAATGAAATTGATAAACCTCTAACCACATTAACCAAGAAAAAAAAAAGCACAGATCATAAATATTAAAAATAAAATTGAGTCTATCTCTACCACAGAAAGAGTAAACAGAATTAATGAATACTAAAAACAACTCTGTGTCTGTAAATTTGATACTTTTTATAAAATAGAAAATTCTCAAAAGACAGAGTATCATATTTCACATTAAAAATTATACATAAGTAGTATATATTAAAGAAATAAATTCTACCAACTGAGCTATCAGGGAAATTTATCTTCTTCTAGGACTTACTATCAATTATACTTTATATATATACAGTATGTATGTATATGTATAATATATGTTACTAACACAATTGACAAATATTCATATTGTCAGTCTTTTCTTACTGCCTCATAAGGATCCCTGAACCTTTTTCCAAATGTTTCAATTGTTTTTGAATCTCTTTTCAGGTAGGATAATTTTTGTTAATCTATCTTCAAGTTCACTAAGTCTTTACCATTCTACTATAGAGTTTATCCAGAGAATATTTTCACCTCAGATATTGTACGCTAGCTCTAATACTTAACTTTGATTATATGTTATATAATCACTTTACCTGCTGAGATATTCTTTTATTTATTATACTATTCTCAAGTGCATTACTCTAAACCTTTGAGTATATTTGGTGAAAATCTTTAGGATCAACATCATCTTGTGCGCAAGCACCTTTGATCTGGAATTTGTAGCCATGATAAACTCTTCCTTGCACTCTCCTAAAAGCACATTCTTTGACTTCTATAGCTTTATGTTCAGTGATAATGAATTATGCATAAAGGATATCTCAACAATAACATGTTGTGAACAGGTAGATATTATATATGTGTACTATTTTCAAAGTTTATACTAACTGGAGGTGGAGGCATTATTTTACCTGCTCTCATACAGCTATCAGGCATCATGAGATCAAGAAAGTTCCCAAGATTCTGTGAACAAAATTTTAAAGTTAATCTAGCATGCCTAGAAACCTGTGGCTAATAAAGGGACACTGGTAGTTTTAACACAATCTATATCGGCATTTTCATATAATCCTTCACTCTTCTGAGTAAAACTGATGCCTGTCTGGTTCCCTAAAATTAGTTTCAATGGAAATGCCCTTCTTTCCATTTCTTATTCATAATGTCAGCTACTTTTATACAGCTGCATTTGGAATATATTCATCTTGTCATAAAAAGCAAATCTACCATCGATTGCTGAATGTAAGACAGCAAGGAGGTTTGATGGTATTCATAGAGCATATCACACTTCTTTTGAGATGTCTTTGCCATCAGAAAATAATGTGAATAGTTTGAAAATGTTCACTGACAAACCTCTAGCGTGCTACTGAAATGTCGTTTATCTCTGCACTCGTATTGATTTTCATAAAGAGCTGAAATTTGAAATATACTTAATATTTGAATTTTGTACTTCTGTAAAAGCTATAAATATGTTACTCAAAAACTTTTAAAATATTAACTGACATTCTGAAAAGGTGTTATCATAAATTGTAAGTATGATTTTGAAAACAATTCAGGAGAATTATATTTAAATATGCTTTTTCTAAGTGTACCATTTTTACAGTGAGAATAATGAATACAAGATGATATGAAATAGTTTCAGTTTTTAACTTACTTAAAAGGCAGTTTTCAGTTCATCAAAATAATACACAAGGGGTAAGTTTATAGAATTGATGTCTTAGATGTATTTGCAAATATGATGATAAATATAAACAAAGTAATCTTTTTAAAAAACCTTGTTTATTTTACTCATCAGGTTAATGACTAAAAGAAGATAATATATAAAAATTTAAATAAAAGTAAAATATTGATAAATTTATGGTTGTAAATATGAAAGTTCTGTAAAATAACGTGGTTTTTCTGTGGATTATCTTTTCCTATGAACGTTCTAAGGTGTGAAGAGCTTGGATTGAAGAGGAAAAATTAAAATTTTATATAACCTCCTGTTCATTCTGCCTCTGTAACTCAGCTTGCTCCTTGCAAAGCCTGGATCACGTAGATGATGCAGTTTCAGAAAGTGGGGACTTACAATACTAGGAACTGGAGCTTATCTCACTCACCCTTGCCCTGCTCTTTGCAATTGCCCAGTCCCTGCAAACCTGCTTAATCATGTCTGCCCCTGTAAAGGTCAGGCAGCCCACTCCCTGTCTTGACTGCTGTTCCTGCACACGTGAAACCCCTTAGTTTAAACCAGACTATTAGCTGCTAGTGTTGCCCACTATAGTCCGTCTATAAAAACTCTGTAACCCGTTTGTTCAGGGTTCAGAGCTTGGAGTGTTAACTCCTTTGGGCCCACCAGCATAATAAACCTGAGTTCTCCAACTCCTTGAGTGTGGTGCTTGGTTTCTCAATTACTGGTTTCTGCAACAGTATTTTATAGGATTTTTTCCTATATAATATAGCATAAATTTATTTTAATAAAATATCTTTTTATATATAGTTCAAAATATTAACAGATCTCCTGTTCTGGGTTCCAATCATCTATTGTGCATTTATTGAAACATAAAAAATTGCAAAGCAACATAAAATAATTAAGGTAGATTTGGAAGAAATAAAAATTGTTATTTTGTTTCACAAATCAAAACATATCTCTTCACTTTTTGGAGTTTTTAGAAACATAAGTGTATTATGTCAAATGGGAAAAATTTTAGAGGGATTTTAAAGAAAAGGGTAATATCATGACTATTTTAAAGTTTCTATGCAATTTGACACATTAGAACATTTGTAACAACAAATGGCTAGTAAAAATCCAAGAAAATCATCAAGAAAAATAAGTCCAAAACTTGACTGTGGAAGAAATAAGGCTATTTACTACTATAAAACTCTTAAATTGTTACTTAGAGCTTAGCTAGATTGACTCTTAGACATCTTTCTTCATTGTTACAAGTCTGAAGATTCAGATGACTTTTCTAATTCTTTTATAGATTATTGTTAATTTTATAAGCTTTTCAAGTTTTATTCTCAATTTCTTATATTTTTTGATTCCCAAAGCAATATGATAAACATAATCTAAAAGACCCCAAATCATTAAACCTTAACCTTCCTGAACTCTGGGTGTCAAAGTGGTGTTTACTATCACTAGAAAACATTTCAGAGCTTTTGTAATCTATTTTAAACCACATGGATATCACCAGACGGTCAATACTGAAATCAGATTGATTGTATTCTTTGCACCCAAAGATGGAGAAACTCTGTACATTCAGCAAAAACAAGACCTGAAGCTGACTGTGGCTCAGATCAGTAGCTCTTTATTGGAAAATTCATGCTTAAAATGAAGCTGGTAGGGAAAACCATTAGGCTGTTCAGGTATGACCTAAATCAAATCCCTTATGATTATACAGAGGAGGTGACAAATAGATTCAAGGGATTAGATCTGGTACAGACCTCAAGAACTATGGACAGATGTTTGTAACATTATCCAGGAGGTGGTGATCAAGACCACCCCAAAGCAAAAGAAATGCAAGAAGGAGAAATGGTTGTCTGAGGAGGCCTTACAAATAGCTGAGAAAAGAAGAGAAGCAAAAGGCAAAGGAGAAAGGGAAAGATATACTCAATTGAATGCAGAGTTCCAGAGAATAGCAAGGATAGCTAAGAAGGCCTTCTTAAGTGAACAATGTACAGAAATAGAGGAAAACAATAGAATAGTGTATTGCTGATCCTGTTCTTAATGCCAGGTGTTTTGGTGTATCTCACTGTCCACACTATTTGCTGAATCCAGGGTAGGCAAGGTACAAGCTAAGAGGCCGGAAGAAGATGCCAGGAGCCTTAGGAACTGCAGACACATTTATTCTCTCCTGGCTGGCACAACAGCTGGAGCAGCAGACGTAACATAACACAACATACCTACACACAACCTCTTTCCTGGATGACACAGTAGCCATAACAATATTTTCTCCTGGCTGATGAAATAGCTGTAGCAGCATTCACAGTATATTCTCTCCTCTCGTGGCAGACACAGCCATGACACAGCAGTAATTCCCCTCACTTTATGGATGAAGTTCCTATATATGTACAGCACAAAGTAGCTCATGACCAAGCGAGTAACTCGTGACACACATGTGCAGTGCTATAAATGATCTCAGCTGTTACATGATCATTATTTATAAACATGTGGCAACAGAGCCTGAACATGCTATCTTGGATAATTTACTCTCTTCCCACAAATAGGAAAGATGAGAGATATATTCGAGAAAATTGGAGATACCAAGGGAACATTGAATGCAGAGATAGGCCCAATAAATGAAAGAAATGGCAAGGACACAACAGAAGAAGAGATTAAGAAAAGGTGGCAAGTGTATACAAAAGAAGTATAAAAAAGTTATTAAAGACCTAGATAAACATGATGGTATGGTCACTCACCTGGAGCCAAACATCCTGCAGCATAAAGTAAAATGGCCTTAGGAAGTATTGCTATGAATGAGTGGAGGTGATGGAATTCCAGCTGAGCTATTTAAAATCCTAAAAATGATGCCATTTATATGCTGCACTCAATATGCCAGCAAATTTCCAAAACTCAGCAGTGGCCACAGAACTGGAAAAGGTCAATTTTCATTCCAATCACAAAGAAAGGCAATGCCAAATAGTGTTAAAACTACCATAGAGCTGTGCTCACTTCACATGCTAGCAAGGCAATACTGAAAATCCTTCAAGCTAGGCTTCAGCATCACAGGAACTGAGAACTTCCAGAAGAGAAAGCTAAATTTAGAAAAGGCAGAGGAACCATAAATCAAATTTCCAACATCTGCTGGATCACAGAAAAAGCAAGTAAATTCTAGAAAAATGTATACTTCTGCTTCACTGACTATGCCAAAGCTTTGACTGTGTGGATAACAACAAACTGTGGAAATTTTTGAAAGAGAGGGGGAGGTCAGACCACCTTTTCTGCCTTTGGAGAAACTTGTACATAGGGCAAGAAGCAGCAGTTAGAATTGGACATGGAACAACTGACTCATTCAAAATTAGAAAAGTAGTATGTCAAGGCTGTGTATTGTCACCCTGCTTATTTAACTTCTATGCAGAGTACATCATGGGAAATGCCAGACTGGGTGACTCACAAGCTGGAATCAAGATTACTAGGAGAAATACCAAGAACCTCACATATGCAGATAATACCATTCTAATGGCAGAAAGTGAAGAGGAACTAAAGAGTCTCTTGATGAGAATAAAAGAAGAGAGTTAAAAAAATGGCTCAAACTGAACATTCAAAAACTAGGATCATGGCATCTGGTCCTATCATTTCATGGCAAATAGATGGGGAAAAAGTGGAAACAATAACCGATTTTATTTTCTTGGGCTTCAAAATCACTTCAAATAGTGACTGTGGCTACAAAATTAAAAGACAGTTCCTCCCTGAAGAAAACCTATGACAAACCTAGGCAGCATAGTAAAAAGTACAGACATCACTTTGCTGACAAACGTACATATAATTAAAGCTATGGTTTTTCCAATAGTCATGTAGGGATGTGAGAATTGGACCATAAAGAAGGCTGAGCACCAAAGAATTGGTGCTTTCAAATTGTGCTGCTGAAGAAAACTCTTGAGAGTCTCTTGGATATCTAGGAGAGCAAACTAGTGAATCCTAAGTGAAATCAACCCTGAATATTCATTGGAAGGACTACTTCTGAAGCTGAAGCTCCAATAATTTGACCACATACTGCAAAGAGTCAACTCATTGGAAAAGACTCTGATGCTGAGAAAGATTGAGGGCAGGAGGAAAAGGGGGGTGACAGAAGACGAGATGGTTGGATGGTGTCACCTACTCAAGGGATATGAGTTTGAGCAAACTCTGGGAGATATTGAAGGACAGGGAATGGTTGTGTGCTACAGTCAATGAGGTTGCAAAGAGTCAGACATGACTTAGCAACTGAACAACAACACAATCCATTTTAACTTAGATCATAATAAGGAAGTGACTCTATGAATATCTCTTTTATTAACCCATTTGACTCTGTCTTAGCCATCACCACCATAATATGAGATACCATACACTCCTTATTTATTTAATGAATTACAATCTAAATGGTCTCCATCTATCTACACAAATATTTTCACAATTTTCGGGTCATCACTTCTTTGACAGAAAGTTATTTGTGAACAACATCTCAATATATGTGTTTTAATTCATTATTTTTAAAAGTATTAGTCAATTAGTCAGTTCAGTTGCTCAGTTGAGTCCGACTCTTTGCAACCCCATGGACTGCAGCACGCCAGGCTTCCCTGTCCATCACCAACTCCCGGAGCTTACTCAAACTCATGGCTATTGGGTCAGTGATGCCATCCAACCATTTACTCTCCTATTGTCCCCTTCTCATGCCTTCAATCTTTCCCAGCATCAGAGGCTTTTCCAATGAGTTAGTTCTTTGCACCAGGTGGCCAAAGTATTGGAGTTTCAGCTTCAGCATTAATTCTTCCAATGAATATTCAGTTTAAAGGGATAAGATTGTCTAAATAGTTTTTTTTTTTCCTTATAATATACAGCCTCATACCTTTCTTTGTAGGTTACTGCCACAAAGTGGACTCCACTGTTAGCTGAATATATTTCAGAAATAGTCATGTTGTTTACTTAGTTAAAATTTGTTAACACAATCCTTTCTGAGAATAAATACTTAAGTCCTTAACTATAAAGCCCTGTATTATTTGATCTGGTCCAAACTCTTCAGAATTCTCTTTTATCATTCTCTGTTGCTCAGTGCATTCTACTAGTGGCTTGGGTTCACTTTCTTGGCCTGCTCATGTTGTCATCCAGGACAAGGCCTTCATTTATTTTACATGAAGAAATCACATTATTTTGCAGACTGTAGAATGGATTGAGAAGAAGCTTTAGTGGAGACCAGGAGACTATTTAAGGGATGTTATCATAATGGTAGAGAGAAATGCTTCTGCCTTGAGCTGTAGCAGTTGAGGTTAATGTAGAGATGGTAGATTTGGGGAATGTTTAGAAAATGCAGATGTCAGAACTAGGTGGTATGTTGAATATGGGCAATGAAGTGACTGCTGGTTTAGAATGATTTTCTAGTTTGGGGCTTAGGACATTTTACTTAGGGAACCTAGAAGGATAAAGAGATTTGGAGGGAAAAATCATGATTAATTTTAGACATCCTGGTTTTAAGACTTAGGGCCATAATCAGTTGTGTGTCAAAAGCAAGTCAAACGCTGGTTTAGATATTTGGGCTTTTTTAAGTAATTAGTAGGTAAAAGACCTTGATGCTGGGAAAGACTGAAGGCAAAAGAAATTGGCATCAGAAGATTAGATGGTTAGATAATATCACCAACTCAATGGACATGAATTTGAGCAAACTCTGGGCCATAGTGGAGGATAGAGGAGCCTGGCTTCACAAAGAGTCAGACAAGATTGATATACAATTTTAAATATTTATATACTTATATAAAGTATATAATGAAATACATTATTTAATTTTTAAATTTTGTTTTGTCCTAGAAACTTGATATGTTAACAGCATAATGAGCCATAGCAAAGTTGTCCTTTATAATAGTCCTCACTCTTAAACATAAACTGAAAAAGCAACTTAACAACAACAGGTCGGATATCTTAGAGCAGATTTGCAACATCCTTAGCCTGACTCCCCCTAAAGGTAAAATTTGAAATATATAGATAAAAGAATGTACATCCTTTATTTTGAGCAACCGTCTTTAACATTGTCTGTCTTTCCGGAAGCTTTCCAAGATGTGGGTGGCTGAAATTGCAGAAATGTTCTTTGTCAAAATCTAGAGTACAGCTATGCAAGGCTTCTGAATAACGAAATAGTCATATAACTTTGTGGTAAATAGAAAGCAAGGAGAGGCAGGCTTACTTTTGTACAAATTCAGGAGGCTAATCAGTAAGAAATGACTGACCAATATGATTCAGTGTAGAATTAAATCCCAGCAACATCTGTGGACAGCGTCATCTTTAGAAATAATTATGGATGATTGGGAGCACAAAAATTTACGTCGTAAGATTTACCCATGCTAATTATAGTCTAGAGGTTTTTTTTTTTTTTTTTAACAGCAGATATTCTCAGCTGCTCACCAAGGGTACTCAAATCATGCAATTTCCTACCGAAAGTAAGTAGATACTAGTACTTCATCTAACTAGGCTTATGATTCAAGCTGTTTTAGAGTTGTATCATTTAAGTTGATAACATTTGCTTGTGAATAATGTTAATATGATTATTGTCATCTATTTGGAATTCCTTAGATAGTTAGGCCAGTTACCAAATGAAGTCATTTTTGTATGTAATGAAAAAATTATGTCATAAGCTTGGAAAAAATGAGTTTATTCTTAGTGACAGGCTGGCATGCATTCAGTTCATCCCAAATAAATTTTGAGTAGTAAAAGTAAATATTATACAAAATCTATTTGGGATGAGCTTGGATCTTCCCAACCCAGGGATCAAACAAGATCTCCTGCATTGTAAGCAGATTCATTACCATCTGAGCCACCAGGGGAGCCCAATAAAAGTAAAAATTAAACAAAGAGGGGTTTATGAAACATACAATCTTTAATACCACTTAATATTATTATCTGATTTACCAAGACACTATACTTGTATACATTACACTCAGGTGATGATAAAATGCATGTGTTATTAAACCACCATTAACCAGGGTCATAAAAATAATTCATAGACTTAGACATACCAGTTTTATTTCATGAAGTTATGTGTAAAATTCAATAAAATTTTCAAAAATATTACATTTTTTCTAACATACATCTTGGTGACAGAGAAAGTAACAGGATTTAATAATGGAATACCCATGCTGAAAGGCTATTAACTCTTCATGGCTTCATAAGCTTCAGCACGTTAAATTATATTTATTGAACAGCCATATGTTTCAAGCATCTGGAAGAGATTCATGACAAGGAATCAATCAAAATCCCATGTAATTTTATTACTGTTTTCAACAAACAGCTCATTTGGACAAGACAATGCATTCATTCATTCATTCATTCTACAAATAGCTATTGAGTTTCTCATTTGTTCCAGTGACTAGGCTGGGTGAAGGTCTGGGGATACAGCAGTTAAAAAATGTGTGCTTTTTTAGCTCTAATAGATCTCTAAAGCTCATGACTTGTTGAGTATTTTTTATGTGGCTGGTATTGTGTTAAATGTTTTGCGTAAATTACTTCACAATTCTCTTTTAGTAAATTTTTGATCAGATACTATGAGTGAGTGATAGTCACTCAGTTATGTCCAACTCTTTGTGACCCCATAGATTGTAGCCTGCAAGGCTCTTTTGTCCATGGAATTCTCCAGACAAGAATACTGCAGGGGGTTTCCATTTCCTTCTCCAGGACAGATACTGTGCTCTATGCATAATTTTCTTGGTTGGCCTATGGAGGTGCAGAGAATTTAAATACAATTTGCCCAAATTCATATAACCAGCAAGTGTCAGGGCTGGGGTTTACACCTGAGTAGTTAGACTTCAGAGTGTTCACATTTTGTCAGCTGCTGTATATGATTTGAGGGTAAATGAAATAGAGCTTGCAACTTTGAAATATTCTCCTAAAATACTTCTATGGGGAAATAACAATATATTATAGAATTTGAGAAAGAAGATTTAAGGCTGTACCTCTGTATCTGGCAGTTTTAAGCACTGCTACTTTAAGGGTATTGTTAATCATTGGGAGTTTTAATCCCACTTCCTATTAAAATTTTATAGCATCAATAAAGTAATACACTGTGACACTGGGTTCCAAATATATGCCAAATTAATTCTAATTTGATGTTCTCAAGAGGAACTGGGTTCTAATTAGTGTCTCCTTGAGAAACTTCCCTGGTGGCTCAGAGGTTAAAGCTACTGCCTCCAACGCAGGAGACCTGGGTTCCATCCCTGGGTTGGGAAGATCCCCTGGAGAAGGAAATGGCAACCCACTCCAGTATTCTTGCCTGGAGAATCCCATGGACGGAGGAGCCTGGTAGGCTACAGTCCACTGGGTCACAAAGAGTCAGACACAACTGAGTGACTTCACTTTCACTTTGAGAAAACCTATATTAAAAAGGGATCTGCAAAGGAATGGACACTTGGGTGAAAAAAAAAAAAAAAAACACTGAAAGAGAAAATTAAAAGCTACCTAAAACAAACTTCTTATTTTGCTTAAGGATGGACCTGAAAGTGATGGATAAATAGTTCAGGCCATTCTGTTTCAGATGTCTGAAAAACTCAAATTTTAATTGAATTACTCTTCAGACCAACTTGAGTCTGATATTTGGATTTTTCTCCTGGGATATATTTCTATGTTTTTTTTTTTTTTTTTTAATTTGGAGCAGATTTCTGATTGAGATTATGCAATATCAGTCTTCTATGAAGTTCAGATATCAGTAACATAGCTCAAAGCAGTTTTCACCCTGAAGGACCAAATTAAAGATTAAAAGGAATGAAGGGAGAAATGCTCATTAAAATATAAATATTTCATCTTTATTAACTCTTAAAGCAGGTAAGATGGAGCTTTTAAAAAGGTGAATTGTGTTATGTAAAATCTTGATTTTTCTGATGTGATTGTTTTCCCTACCTTTGGTGACTTCTAAAGTTAAAAGAAAAAGGTCTACACTGGAAAATTTGTCATTTATGTTCTGAATCTTACCTGAGATGAATCAGTTTGGGATAACTTTTTAATTAGTTTGATGCAGTTAGGATTATCTCATATGGGCAAGCTTCTTCAAGAAAATATCTTTGAACAATTAACTTTGCAGAAACATACTGGAAATGTTTACAGGAAACAATAAAGCACTAATATACATTCCCAGTGCTCTATTCCTTTATCTTCCTCCAATTGCTTATTCTCTCTTTTTATTACTAAAATTCTATTGAAGACATGACAATAACTGCAACAAAAACAAATGCTCTCAACACTAAACTATAAAGCGGAAAATCAACATAATTTGAAACATTGGAATGATGCTCTAATAAAGGCACCAGGATCAAAAAGAGAAAAACAAAACAAATGCGTGTTTTATCTCAGAAGCTGCCCAGAAATCTGCTCTTGAAACTATCACCATACTGCAAGGATACTGTAAATCACATTTTCCATTTGCAGACTCAAAAACTAGGGTTCTGTAGCTCTAGAAATTGAAACAGTTGTTTATGTGTGAGCCAGGTAGAAGGTTGATGCCCCCTCTTCCTTCTGCTGTCATCTGTTCATTAGATACTCCATTTTCTGAAAGCAATTTGGCAGGGAATGACCAAGGAGGTGCTGAGTTTAAAGTTTTCCTTTTGAGATGTAGCTCTTAGAAATATTAGATTTTACTATAGGAAAAGGGAATGAGAATCCATATCATTTAATGTATAGAGATGCAGTTTTCCAGGTAGTGTAAATATGTTTAGAACACTCTTTTCAAACTTTTTGATCATTCCATTTCTAAAAAGTGACTATCCATCTTTCTTATTGGTGTATTTATTTACAAATTTTATATATATGCCTTAATTGTGATGTTATTTATGTTATAAAGCATGAACAATATGTGACTACAAGAACTAAACAAAGTTTTAAAAATATCTATTATATTGACTAATGGTATAATTGGGTTTTGTTGTTGTTGTAGTTGTTTGTTTATTTAGTTGCTAAGTCCTGTCCAACTCTTTTGCAACCCAATGGACTGTAACCCACCCAGGCTCCTCTGTCCATGAGATTTCCCAGGAGGAATGGATGGCCATTTCCTCCTCCAAGGGATCTTCCTGACCCAGGGATTGAGCCCATGTTTCCTGCACTAGCAGGCAAATTCTTTACCACTGAGCCACCAGGGAAGCCCACTGGCATAATATTCTTCAATAATTTTAGTGAGAGAAATTTGATTACATTTATTTTGTAATTTGAAAATATTGATTGGATGTTTTGTGATGTAATAGCTCCTATGTGTGGTTTTAAGTTAAATTAATTTCTCTATGTGACTTTATTATCTGTCATTACTGAAAATGATAGCCCATAAAGGGCTATAGATCTAAATGAAAATAAGACTTCAGTGGTACTACTGTCAACTACCAATTGGTACTTCCCATCTTCCTCTACAAGAATTAATTCATATGCTGTGGCAGTTACTGATCTTCAATACTGCCTGAAAGGAGTTCAGGGTGGAGAGCAGAAATGAAGCACTCTGTGTTCAGGGAGAAACTGGCAGGACAGGACTTCAGATAGATATTTTTAGGAGCTAATTTTCTGAGCCCAGTTCTTATACCTCTTATATCTCATCATATATGCTGCTGCTAAGTCGCTTCAGTCGTGTGCGACTCTGTGTGACCCCATAGACGGCAGCCCACCAGGCTCTCCCGTCCCTGGGATTCTCCAGGCAAGAACACTGGAGTGGATTGCCATTTCCTTCTCCAATGCATGAAAGTGAAAAGTGAAAGTGAAGTCGCTCAGTCGTGTCCGACTCTTAGCAACCCCATGGACTGCAGCCTACCAGGCTCCTCTGCCCATGGGATTTTCCAGGCAAGAGTACTGGAATGGGGTGCCATTGCCTTCTCCCTCATCATATATAAAAGCACTAAAATCCTTTATGGTGGCAACTGTTTCTCATGACTAGCAGAAACCTTCTGGAAAAATATGTGCTTGATTGCATGTATTCCTCCTTCATGAAAATCACATATATGCTGACCTTCCCCTCTGCCTCTTCTGAGCAGTTTCTCAGAGCTATCTGAGGTACTATCTCCTGGGCTGCCGTACTCATTTTGCCCTAAATAAAGCTGGACTCTCAACTCTAACTTTGTGCTTTTTTTTTTAATTAGTTGACACTACTTTATACATTTATTTTATATTCTTTTCTACCTATAATGCAAAATTTTATTTAAAAATTTGTTTGGAAAATTTCTGTGATGATGTGAAAGAAGTTTTTAGTGATATAAATAAATAAACTAAAGAGAGACATGGGATAGATCTCTGTTTCTTCAGCTGCAAAGATCATAATCAATCTGATTTCAGTATTGACCTGCTAGTGATGTCCATGTGTAGAGTACTCACTTGGATTGTTGGAAAAGGGTGTTTGCTATGACTAGCATATTCTCCTGACAAAACGATTAGCCTTTTCCCAATTTCATTTTGTACTCCAAGGTCTAACTTGCCTATTATTCTTGGTATCTCTTGAATTCCTACATTTGCATTCCAGTTTTCTATAATGAAAATGACATCTGTTTTTGGTGTTGCAGGTCTTCATAGAATCAGTCAACTTCATTTTTTGCAGAATCAGTAGTTGGGACATAGACTTGGATTACTGTGATGTTGAATGATTTGTCTTGGAAATGAACTGAGATCATTTTTGAGATTGCACTCTAGTACTGTATTATGGACTCTTGTTGACTATGAGGGCTGCTCCAATTCTTCAAAGGGAGCCTTGCCCTTTTGTAGTAGTAGATATATTGGTCAACTGTTTGTAAAGCTTCCTCAGCCAATCATTTTCCTTTTTGCATTTCTTTTTCTTTGTGAACTAAAATGAACTAAAATTTATTTTTCTTGGTGAATTAAAATGGACAGAAATGGGCCAATTGAATTCAGATGACCATCTTTGGAAAAGATCATAATATTGAGAAAGATTGAAGGCACAAGAAGAGGGAAACTGAGGATAAAATGGTTAGATAGCATGATCTACTCAGTAGACATGAATTTTAGAAAAATCTGGGGGATAGTGGAGGACAGAGATGCCCGGCATGCTGCAGTCCATGGGACCTCAAAGAGTCAGACACGACTTAGTGCTAAGCAACAAGAACAATAATGAGGCTGGGGTAGAACTCATGTCAGGAGTAGCAGTGTCAGTCTGGCCTTTTCCCTCCATTCTCTATTACTTGTAGGATCAATACGCTCTTCAGTCAATATTTACTTTGATACTTGCTGGCAGGGGAGATACCATCATCAAGAAGGTGGTATTCTCTTGATGAGGCTTATCCCTTGCACTACAGAATTGCTAACCTCTGAAATTTTAACAAATGTGGTAAACAGAACTGCATTTCTTCTGTTAGCAGGAGACTGTGTTTGCACTTTCACCAAGTCATGGGGAAAATTTGAAAGCCATCCCTCAATTTTGGAACATGGTCTTAAAAATTAGTTGACACAATATGTAAATTCTTTTGATCATGCATACATTACTCTATGAGTCTCATTATTAAACCCCTTTAGTGGCAAGAGACTTCCATTCAGGACACTTTTTCCTTGCGTTCCTTCCCTAATTGGAGTTCTCCTGATGCTTGTGGTCAGCAGGGTCACAATCCTTGGTCAAATATTAAGGTCATCATTTTCCAACTTTCTAAACATGAAGTAAATATAAAATTTAAAATTATCTTTAGAAACTTCAGAGGTTCATCCTGCACACCTCCTCTAGTGAGTACACACACTCTATTTCTAGAAAAATAATTTAGAATGTGAGTAGTCCAGGTAGGAAAGGTAATCTAAGATGTTGCCTATTTAGCAGTAGAAAGAAGATATTTATATGTGTGTGTGGAAATAATTTAGAATAAGATGGAGATCTAGACTTATTAAATACAACTTCAACAATATTTGTGAAGATTGATAAATATAGCTAGCTCTTAGAGTGCTTACTCTCTGGCAGGCAATCTCTATACATATCTATTAAGCATCATTTACTTAATGCCTCATATTTAAGGTACATGGAATTCATTTGAGCCTCCCATGTGACTTTAGTGCTAATGAATCTGCCTGCCAATGCAGGAGACACAAGAGATGCAGGTTTGATCCCTGAGTCAGGAAGATCCCCCAGGGAAAGGAATGGCTACCCACTCCAGTATTCTTGCCTAGGAAAATCCATGCCCACAGGAGCGTGGCAGGCTACAGTCCATAGGATCACAAAGAGTCAGGCACAACTGAGCGACTGAACACACACACACACACACACACACGTCTAATTCATTTAACTGTCCATACAACTAAGGTGGGGAGGAATACTACAGATGAGACATCATCTCTGGACAGGATATTGAGAAAATGACTTGAATCTGTGGCCTCAGTTCAGAGCTCCTCTGGGTAACATCACATTTGGCTGCCTCTAGAACATTCATGGAGTGATAGAAAGCAATCAGAGTGAACTAGACTAAATTTGAACAGTTTTTTTCCCTATTTGAAGAAGTGAAAAAAAAAAAACTAATAAAAATATTCTAAAAGACAATAAAAAGTTTAATGGTGACTATGAAAGAGAAGTCAATGACTGGGGAATGGAAGGAGTGAGAATTTAATTCATTTATTACCTTCTGTAGAGTTTGATATGTTAAACTGAATTTTAAGAAAATAAATTTTGGAGAGAAAAAATAAAATTAGCCTCTAATGAAACATTACCTATAAATCCCTTCTTATTTAGCATAGTTTCAGAGGTGCTAAGTAGAAAAATAACCCATTCAAGCAACAAAAGTAACTACGTTTAGGAAAATACTTCTTATTTTTTTATTTATATAGCTTATGTTGAAGCACTAAAACAGGCATGAAAAATTAGAATTGATAGTTTACTGACATAACTAAATAAAAATAATTTATTTTTCTCTAAATAACTATCTTCCCTGTATGTCCATAATAATTACTTATAAATTATGAAGGAAAATTCTCATTCACAATAGCCAAAAAAGTCAAAGGGCAGAACAGTTATGAATATATTCAGTAAATTTGTGTAAATATTTGACAAACCAAAGAAAGCCTGACTCAGCTAGAGTCATAAAACAAACTGAAAATATGGAGAACCAGATATGTAGAGCTTCTTTTGTTTGTTTTCCTTTCATTTTAAAAAAATATAATTGAGATAGAGTAGTGTATAAGCTTAAGA
Source organism: Bos indicus (assembly GCF_029378745.1). Lineage (NCBI taxonomy): Eukaryota > Metazoa > Chordata > Mammalia > Artiodactyla > Bovidae > Bos > Bos indicus. The sequence goes on from NC_091770.1 coordinate 57,087,416, forward strand.
TATATAGCATGATGATTTGACTTATATGCATCATACTATAATTACAAAGTAAGTTTAATTAGCAAAGTTTTGATACTATAGAAATTAGCCTACACATTTAGCACAATTCATTTTTCATTTATCTTCTTGCTATTTTCTGCTTTTCCATTGTTTCTTATTGTGTGTTTTTTTATGTTTATTAACAGAATAAGTATATATGCAATTGTTTATTGTAAACAGTTTTGCCATTTTTATTGAAAGAACAATTGACAGACAAATGGTTTAGAAGGATATTTTTTCACTGGATTATATTTTCCAAGACAACTAAATGTAGGATTATACTTGATTATATAATACATAATGATACTTAGAGTCATTCCAAATTTTTCAGACATTATTTTTCGGAAAAAAAAAAAAAGTGATCTGACAAACTAGCTAAAGAACCCTTGATATTTTATAAATAAAACAATTAGGAAAAGAACACCCACAAGAATTTTAAAAAGCACACAACATACAAAAGTTCCATTATTACTTGAAATATGCTGCTTATTTTGTAAACAGATATTAGAAATACAGTTACATTGTCATTTATAATTTACAAAGCATCAAGTTGAATTGATTGGACAGAGCCCCAAACAGGAATAAGTGGTTGATAGAACATGAAATGGTTACAAAATTATATCTGAAAGGAATAAGATTTTCAGGTAAACCAGCATCTGTGTCAAGCGCAGTTTATAACTGAGTACAAGCTGTGTTTAAACATGTATCAAAAGAGACCATGACCACAGAACCTTCAAATTATACTTCCGTTGATCCCAGGCACCATTACTTCACTGTACCTGCCAGAGAAATCTCTGCTGTGTTAGTATCCTTTCAGGTTAAAGGGCTTAGTAACTACTTCTGGTTGTTAACTGGCTTAAATTCTACCATTCTAGGGACCAATAATTAATTCAAAATATGCTCACCCCTCTTCTGTTAAAGGTCTGTGCTCCCTAAGGAACAGTGCTCATCTTAGAAGGTTTCTCAGTAACAGCATTTCAAGTGTGAGCAGGGCAATTATGTTCTGAAACACATTCCTGTTCCTTTATTTATCCTTCACTGCTATGCAAAATCTTCAGGATGGCAGTGGGAAGAAACCCCAAGAATATCTTGATTTTGCAAAATGATAGAATATTCATGTTGCAGAGGGAGTTTGAGGATATAGTTTAAATCCCTCACTTTAAATTAAAAGTCTCTGCAGTGTTTATTTGATATACTTTAGGTAATGGAGGTGATTAGTAACAGATTCCCCATAATGATTGAGTCACCAGATTTTGATTAACATTACTAGTAGTATCCCCAGCAACTAAATTCCCTTTTGACTCCATTGTTAGAGTTATCATTCTTGTAGTTTCTTTTCCCCTTCCCCATGTTATGTGGGGATTTTTTTTTTTTTTCCCCCTTAGAACAGCAGATCTTACAGTGTGGTGCCATTTCAGGAGCCCGATGAGGTCAAAACTACTTTCTCAATAATAATAAGATGTTTTTTCTTTTATCAATGTAGAGGGAGTTATTCAGAAGCTGCATAGTGTGAAATATTGAATCATGATCACTGTGGAAGCAGATACAAGAAACCAGAAACCACATATCAAAGAAATTTACAAAAATGAAAACAATGCAATTATTCTTTTAGAAGATATTGGCTCTTTATTTTTTTTACTAAAATAGGTTCTTTTTTTAGCATATGATGATTACAGTGTTATTTTAAAATAAAGTTCTAAGTAGATATTTTAAACATCTGTTTTAATCCTTATGTGGTAAGTATCAGTGTATATACATATAAACAAAAGCTCCTTGGAGTTCTGAATAAATTTAAGAATATTAAAGTGTCATCAGTTTACAAAGCTTGAGAATAACTGCCATTGGTGGTTATTTCCTTTTACCCGGGGGATAAGGGAAGAACATAGGGAAATGTGTCCTAATCATTGAAGAAATATAGTAGCTAATTAACAAAAAAACACTTATTAGTGAAACTTTTTATATCTGTCTTACTCACTATAGTTAAGATCTGTGAGGAGAATCATCTTGTATTATTTTTCACTAGTATATCTCCAGTAGTGCACAGTATTTATTTTCAGCAAATTGTTTCACATATATATTTCTCTATCAAAGTTTTTAATAGTTACTAAATAAAATAATGTATGGAAAATCTCTCATACAGGCCTTAGAGATAATAAAGTTTCAAACAGTGAGGGTAATAATGAAGATATTGTAGTAGTAGTAGTACTATTATTGTTGTTGTTTTTATTTTTCTAATTGAGATGAAATATATTTAACTTAAAGTACACACATCTTAGATGTGCATCTCAAACATGTAAATACCTTTTACATATGTATTTACCCATTTTATCATCACAAAGCTTAAGATATATTGTGTTAAAAAATATATTGTTTTTTTGTTTGTGTGAGTTTGTATTGCAATATTTTGCAGCAGTATTGAATTCCAGAAATATTGATATGGTAAAAAAAAATGGCAAAACACACTATATATAACAATATTGACTAAGTATATAATTAGATATTATTTTGGAGAAGGCAATGACAACCCACTTCAGTACTCTTGTCTGGAAACTCCCATGGACAGAGGAGCCTGGTAGGCTGCAATCCATGGGTTCGCTAAGAGTCGGACACGACTGAGCGACTTCACTTTCACTTTTCACTTTTATGCTTTGGAGAAGGAAATGGCAACCCACTCCAGTATTCTTGTCTGGAGAATCCCAGGGACAGGGGATCTTGGTGTGCTGCCCTCTATGAGGTCGCACAGAGTCGGACACGACTGAAGCGACTTAGCAGCACCAGCAGCAGATATTATTGTAAAACTAACTCATTCGATTCCACAAGACTTTGATTCAAGTGTTAGTTTTATATTAAAAGTTAGCTTATTTCCTGGTCAAACTTTGTAAAATTTTGATTCTTGCTTTTATGTCAGTCTTCCCTGGTTTGTTTTGTTTTTCTTCAGCGTTTAACAACAATGCATTTTACAATTGGTTTATCTGTCTTGCTTGTTGTGTGTGTATTGCCCACCTGAATGCAAATTGGATGAGGGCAGAGTGGTTTACTCATAGGCTTATGCTCAGTAATTAGAAAATGATGCAGTCCAATAATTGTCTATTATGTATTTGTTAATTGTTGAAAGGATGATAGGTTTTTAAAACATGTTTAATGCAAATGGAAAATTATGACCACATCCTAATTATTCAAGTATGAACACTGATGAAATGTAAAGAAAATAAAAACAAAACTTACTTGGATGGTTTTTTTTTTTCGTATTTGTTTTGTTTTGGATTGTCTAACATAATTTATTTAGTAACTGAAATTAGAGAAATTCAGTAACGAAAACATAAGAGGGAAAGCACACAACGTGATTTGTCTCAGTTGCTGTATGACCTTCGAACGACCAGTGACTAAAAGCCAATTTAATAATTAATTCATAATGATTTGTCAGATTGCAGCAATATGGTAATACTTTAATCTCTCCATGCTTCAAATGCCAATATATTTCAAGTGACCTTTTGGATTTTCTTTTTGTATCTAAAAGCAAATATCTAATGACAAGAATGTCTCAACTTATACCCAGTACAGATCAAATTGTTGCTGAATTCTCTTACAGTCTTTGAAAAAGCACAGAATTCGCTATGTCATGAATTTCAATAAATGAGTAGAGGACAAACTGATAAATAAATGAAATATAACTGCCCCAAAATGATGAATGATAACTCACATGAGACTTTGGTATATTTTGGGAATCTATTCAATAATAGGAAATGAGAATCATGGTGAACAAAAGCACATGTGGTTTATCCTAAGGAATAAATGCTATTATACAACTTCATGTACTCATTTACCTGTGAGGGTGCAGACCTGCTTATCCCCTAGAGGGTGCAGACACCCTTATCCTATCGTATTTTTAAGAGGGAAGAATCAGATAAACTGTCCTCTTATCCTCTTATACAGTGGAAGTGACAAATAGATCCAAGGGATTAGATCTGAGTGCCTGAAGAACTAGGAATGGAGGTTTGTGACACTGCACTGGAGGCAGTGATCAAGACCATCCCCAAGAAAAAGAAATGCAAAAAGTTTATCTGATGAGGCCTTAAAAAATAGCTGTGAGAAGAAGAGAAGCTAAAGGCAAAGGAGAAAAGAAAAGATATACCCATTTGAATGCAGAGTTCCAAGGAATAGCAAGGAAAGATAAGAAAGCCTTCCTCAGTGATCAAAGCAAAGAAATAGAGGAAAACAATAAATTGGGAAAGACTAGAGATCTCTTCAAAAGAATTAGAGATACCAAGGGAAACTTTCATGCAAAGATGAACTTTGGGCTCCAAAATCACTGCAGATGGTGATTGCAGCCATGAAATTAAAAGACACTTGCTCCTTGGAAGAAAAGTTTATGACCAACCTATACAGGACAGTATATTAAAAAGCAGAGAGATTACTTTGCCAACAAAGGTCTGTCTAGTCAAAGATATGGTTTTTCCAGTAGTCATGTATGGATGTGAGAGTTGGACTGTGAAGAAAGCGGAGCGCTGAAGAATTGATGTTTTTGAACTGTGGTGTTGGAGAAGACTCTTGAGAGTTCCTTGGACTGCAAGGAGATCCAACCAGTCTTTCCTAAAGGAAATCAGTCCTGAAAATTCATTGGAAGAACTGATGCTGAAGCTGAAACTCCAATACTTTGGCCACCTGATGCAAAGAACCGACTCATTGGAAAAGACCCTGGTGCTGAGAAAGATTGAAGGCTGGAGGAAAAGGGGATGACAGAGGATGAGATGATTGGATGGCATCGCAGAAATGACGGATATGAGTTTGAGTAGGCTCCAGGAGTTGGTGATGGACAGAGAATCCCAGTGTCCTGTAGTCCATCGGGTTGCAAAGAGTTGGACATGACTGACTGACTGAATTGATGACTGATCCTATAGTATCCCACCCCCCCCCCCCCAAGAAAAGATAGAAACCTCTAAATTGATGTGAAATCTTCAAATTTTTAATATTGGACATTTACTTTAAAAGTAAAACCTTGCTTAGAGCTTCCTTTGTTGTGCAGAAGCTTTAAATTTTAATTAGGTTCCATTTGTTTATTTTTGCTATTATTTCCAACATTCTGGGAGGTGGGTCATAGAGGATCCTGCTGTGATGTATGTCGGAGAGTGTTTTGCCTATGTTCTCCTCTAGGAGTTTTATAGTTTCTGGTCTTACATTTAGATCTTTAATCCATTTTGAGTTTATTTTTGTGTATGGTGTTAGAAAGTGTTCTAGTTTCATTCTTTTACAAGTGGTTGACCAGTTTTCCCAGCACCACTCGTTAAGGAGATTGTCTTTTCTCCATTGTGTATTCTTGCCTCCTTTGTCAAAGATAAGGTGTCCATAGGTGCTTGGTTTATCTCTGGGCTTTCTATTTTGTTCCATTGATCTACATTTCCATCTTTGTGCCAGTATCATACTGTTTTGATGACTGTGGCTTTGTAGTAGAGCTTGAAGTCAGACAGGTTGGTTCCTCCAGTTCCATTCTTCTTTCTCAAGACAACCTTCAGAATGGGAAAAATAATAGAAAATGAAGCAACTGACAAACAACTAATCTCAAAAATATACAAGCAACTCCTGCAGCTCAGTCCCTGAAAAATAAATGACCCAATCAAAAAATGGGCCAAAGAATTAAACAGACATTTCTCCAAAGAAGACATATAGATGGCTAACAAACACATGAAAAAAATGCTCAACATCACTCATTAACAGAGAAATGCAAATCAAAACCACAATGAGGTACCTTTTCACACCAGTCAGAATGGCTGCTATCGAAAAGTCTACAAGCAATAAATGCTGGAGAGGGTGTGGAGAAAAAGGAATCCTCTTACACTGTTGATGGGAATGCAAACTAGTACAGCCACTATGGAGAACAGTGTGGAGATTCCTTCAAAAACTGGAAATAGAACTGCCATTAGTTCAGTTCAGTTCAGTTCAGTTCAGTCGCTCAGTCGTGTCTGACTCTTTGTGACCCCATGAATAGCAGCACGCCAGGCCTCCCTGTCTATCACCAACTCCTGGAGTTCACTCAAACTCACGTCCATCGAGTCGGTGATGCCATCCAGCCATCTCATCCTCTGTCATCCCCTTCTCCTCTTGCCCCCAATTCCTCCCAGCATCAGAGTCTTTTCCAATGAGTCAACTCTTCACACGAGGTGGCCAAAACATTGGAGTTTCAGCTTTAGCATCATTCCTTCCAAAGAACACCCAGGACTATCTCCTTTAGAGTGGAGTGGTTGGATCTCTTTGCAGTCCAAGGGACTCTCAAGAGTCTTCTCCAACACCACAGTTCAAAAGCATCAATTCTTTGACACTCAGTTTTCTTCACAGTCCAACTCTCACAATGATACATGACCACTGGAAAAACCATAGCCTTGACTAGGTGGACCTTTGTTGGCAAAATAATGTCTCTGATTTTGAGTATGCTATCCTTTCCTTCCAAGGTGTAAGTGTCTTTTAACTTCATGGCTGCAATCACCACCTGCAGTGATTTTGGAGCCCCAAAAATAAAGTCTGACACTGTTTCCACTGTTTGCCCATCTATTTCCCATGAAGTGGTGGGACCGGATGCCATGATCTTACTTTTCTGAATGTTGAGCTTTAAGCCAACTTTTTCACTCTCCACTTTCACTTTCATCAAGAGGCTTTTGAGTTCCTCTTCACTTTCTGCCATAGTGTGCTGTCATCTGCATATCTGAGATTATTGATATTTCTCCTGGAAATCTTGATTCCAGCTTGTACTTCTTCCAGCCCAGCGTTTCTCATGATATACACTGCATATAAGTTACATAAGCAGGGTGACAATATACAGCCTTGATGTACTCCTTTTCCTATTTGGAACCAGTCTGTTGTTCCATGTCCAGTTCTAACTGTTGCTTCCTGATCTGCATATAGGTTACTCAAGAGGCAGGTCAGTTGGTCTGGTATTCCCATCTCTTTCAGAATTCTCCACAGTTTATTGTGATCCACACAGTCAAAGGCTTTGGCATAGTCAATAAAGCAGAAATAGATGTTTTTCTGGAACTCTGTTGCTTTTTCGATGATCCAGTGGATGTTGGCAATTTGCTCTCTGGTTCCTCTGCCTTTTCTAAAGCCAGCTTGAACATCTGGAAGTTCATGGTTCACATAATGCTGAAGCCTGGCTTGGAAAATTTTGAGCATTACTTTACTAGCATGTGAGATGTGTGCAATTGTGCGGTAGTTTGAGCATTTTTTTGCATTGTCTTTCTTTGGGATTGGAATGAAAACTGACCTTTTCCAGTCCTGTGGCCACTGCTGAGTTTTCCAAATGTGCTGGCATATTGAGTGCAGCACTTTCATAGCATCATCTTTCAGGATTTGAAATAGCTCAACTGGAATTCCATTACCTCCACCAGCTTTGTTCATAGTGACACTTTCTAAGGCCTGCTTGACTTCACATTCCAAGATGTCTGGCTCTAGGTGAGTGATCACACCATAGTGATTATCTTGGTCATGAAGATCTTTTTTCTAAAGTTCTTCTGTGTATTCTTGCCACCTCTTCTTAATTTGTTCTGCTTCTGTTAGGTACATACCATTTCTGACCTTTATTGAGCCCATCTTTGCATGAAATGTTCCCTTGGTATCTCTAATTTTCTTGAAGAGATCTCTAGTCTTTTGCATTCTTTTGTTTTCATCTATTTTTTTGCACTGATCGCTGAGGAAGGCTTTCTTATCTCTTGCTTTTCTTTGGAACTCTGCATTCAGATGCTTATATCGTTCCTTTTCTCCTTTGCTTTTCGCTTCTCTTCTTTTATGACCCAGCAATCCCACTGCTGGGCATGCACACCAAGGAAATCAGAATTGAAAGAGACACATATACCCCAATGTTCATTGCAGCACTGTTTATAATAGGCAGGACATGAAAGCAACCTAGATGTCCATCAGCAGATGAGTGGATAAGAAAGCTGTGGTACATATACACAATGGAATATTACTCAGCCATTAAAAAGAATACATTTGAATCAGTTCTAATGAGGTGGATGAAACTGGAGCCTATTATACAGAGTGAAGTAAGCCAGAAAGAAAAGTACCAATCAGTATACTGTTGGAGATATCTCTCCAGGACTTGGAAATGGCAAACCTGAAAGAACAACACTTGGACAGTCTCTGCAAGGACTGACAAGTTTATTTCTGCAGTCAAGCCTTTTTATAGGAGCAAGGAACAAAGAGCTTAGCACATACAGCCAGCAGAACACATACAAGGCTGGGATATAATCAGTAGAGATTATATAGAGAATGCACAGAGATTTGAGTTTTTTGAGGTTTTATCTTAGACTCTTAGACTCTTCCATAACATGTCCTAGGTAATTAAAGGGTGCTTTCAATTGAATTTTATCTGGCGCAACAAGTAGGCCATGATTTTGAAGAGTGGTGGTGACTTCATCATATAACTATTATAAACAAAGTTCAGATTCCATGGAAAGGAGTATGTCATCCATATAATGAATTATGAAGGCAGTAGGATATTTATCTTTACTGGATTGTAATAAAACAGATATGAGATATGGGCAAATGGTAGGAGAGTTCATCATCCCCTGAGGTAAAATCTTCCATTGAAATCTTTTAACAGGAGCCATGTGATTTATAGAGGGAACTGAAAAAGCAAAACGTTTTCTATCTTTAGGATGCAAATGTATAGTAAAAAAGCATCTTGTAAATCAATAATAATTACAGGCCATCCTTTTCGCACCATGGAAGGGGAGGGCAATCCAGGTTGTAAGGGCCCCATAGGAATCATAGTATTATTAACATTTCTTAAATCTATCAACATTTGCCATTTTCCTGATTTCTTTTTTATTACAAAAATGGGAGAATTCCATGGGGAAAATGAAGGCTCTATATGATTTTTCTGTAATTGCTCATTTACTAATTGTGTGAGAGCTGCAAACTTTTCTTTAGTCAGGGGCCGTTGAGGTGTTCATACTGGGGCATCAGATTCCCAATCGAGAGGCAGCGGTGTTAACTCAATGGCCCCCATCAAAAAGGCTCATTTAGAGAGACTGTGGCTTTTGTTTGTTCAAGAAAATCCCTTCCCCACAAATTAATAGGGATACTGGTAATATATGGTTTGACGTAAACTACAATTTGATCAGGACCATAAGTTTGTAAATAGGATGCACTGATGAAAGTTCATGTAGCATAAGCCTCTCCTACCCCTAACAGTCTGAAAGGAGCCACAGTCTTACCCCATTCAAGGGACCATTCTTCAGTTCTAATAATGGAAATGTCGGCTCCTGTATCCAACATACCTGTGAAATTTTTTTCCTGTATCTTTAGAGTAAGCATAGGCTTTTGATGTTCCTTTAATAAGGTAGATAGTACGGTGGTAAGGTTGATGCTACCAAAACCTCCCTGCCTAATTTTATCAGATGCCCTCATTGGTTTGACATATGGCAAAAGTAATAATTGTGCAAAGCATTCCCCTTTTTGTAGATATACATTTCTTAATTCTACGACATTCACCATGACATGTATCTCTCCTTCATAATCTTCATCCACAACTCCAGTCAATACTACTAAACCTTTCATTGTACAGCTGCTATGTCCCCAAATTAGTCCAACTGTTCCAGGTGGGATCGGACCATAATATCCAGTGGGGATTTTATGAGGATTGTATAATTCTATTAATTCCATATCATAAGGACTAGGTATATCAATGCAAGCACTCTTAGATGTAGCTGCTTGCAGTGTCATAATGTTGGGTCCTCCTTTTGTAGTGGGGCTAGAGGATAGCCCCTTTATCAGTTTCCCTGTTGTTTTTGTTGTTCCTCTGGTGTGAATGCATTTCCATCCTTATCAAATTTGGAACGACACTCATTCAACCAATGGAATCCCCTTTTACATTTTGGGCAAACTCCCGGGGCCCTTTCTTTATTAGAAGTAAGATTATTTTTGGCTGTTTGCACTGGCATTTGGCATTGTTTTTTCATACGGCCGGCCTTCCCGCAGTTAAAGCATTTAGCACTGGCAGCCTTTTGCACATTGCAAGTTTCTAGTGCCACTAATTTTGCTCTATGGGACATAGATCCGATATCTCTACAAGCTTTCAAATATTCCATAAGAGAACTGGTTTCTCTAATTGGTCTAAACACGGATCGACATTCCTCATTAGCATTTTCAAAGGCAAGTTGTTTGAAAATAATATTTTGTAAGGTTTCATCTCTGATAGATTTTTCGATGGCATCCTTTAATTTTCCTATAAATTGGGCATATTTCTCCTCATGTCCCTGGGTATTCTTGACAAATGAACCATCAGAATTAACATTATCAACCTTTGCCCATGCTCTGCAAGAAATTTCTCTAATGAAATGCAACATCTGAGGGGTACTATTATCTAATTGCGCAGTCATATCAGCCGTGGCTCCCGTTCCAGTGAGTATACCATAGGTTAAATTGGCAGGGTTACCATGAGATTGCTGGTCATCATCATTTGTTGGGCCTCATCTTTAACCCACATTTGCCACTGAAGTAATTGTTGAGGATTTAGAACCATCTTTGCTACTTGAAAAAATCATATGACATCCAATGATCAGCCTATCCTCTGAGGAATTCTACACAGTAAGGAGAAGTAGGTCCATACAGAATGCATGCTTTCTTAAAGCTGGACAACATACCAAAATCTAGACCAGCCCAAGCATTCTGGCCTTGGGCAGGCTGATCAAACTGTATTGGGAAAGTGAAAGCACAAGCAGGCATCTCCCGAGAAGGAGTGAAATGGTTAGTATGAGCAAAGTTAGCAAATGCTGTTACAGACGGAGCAGAAGGAAAAACCTCAGGTTTGGGCTGTCTGTTGCAAAATGACCTTTGCTCTAAGTGGCTTCAGTTTTGACACATCCTGTATACACATGTCTCCAAGCTGTTTTTCCCGGGATTGTGTCTGATTAAGCATAACATTATTATATTTCAAAGCACCTTGCATATCTTGTTCCTTAAGCTCATATTCATGTAAAGACTGAACAGTTTCTACTTCCAAATCAACATTATGCCCTTCAATTTGTTCTATGACAGCCTGTATGAGTGACCATGTAACCCACCATTGAGGGGGAATACGGACTCCTTGCCGATATGCTCGCAAAACATTATTCTTAACCCTTTTCCATATGTCTAGATCAAGCATCCCTTTCTCTGGTAACCACGGATTATGTTCCAGTAAAATATGATAGCAGTCATTCAACTGATCTCTTGAAACATTAACACCAGTTTGTTTCAGAAAGTGATGCATTATAGAAATGAAAGGAATCTTACTGCTATGTTCTCCCATCCTGCTTACCTCTTTCTGCAGGGCTTGCCGCTTTGTTCAGTCTTCCTTCAAGTCCCTGTTCAGGCGCCACTTGTTGGAGATGTGTCTCCATAACTTGGAAAGGGCAAACGGGAAAGAACAACACTTGGACAGTCTCTGCAAGGACTGACAAGTTTATTTCTGCAGTCAAGCCTTTTTATAGGAGCAAGGAACAAAGAGCTTAGCACATACAGCAAGCAGAACACGTACAAGGCTAGGATATAATCAGTAAAAGATACTTCAAGGAACAGCGCATTCTTAACGACCCATGTATTTATCCATGACCCATTTTCTCAAGCAACGTCTTTAATGTTTAATTGTTAAATCTAGGCGCCGAGCATAGGCAAAGGCAGGAAATGTTCTTCAGCTATCAGTACACAAGTGCCTGGGTACTTCTGGCCCTTCGTCATTTTCCCACTGACTTTCTCCTTCAAGGCTATTTAGCACTGTGCCTCCCAACATATACTATCACATATATATGGAATTTAGAAAGATGGTAATGATAACCCTGTATGCGAAACAGCAAAAGAGACACAGATGTATAGAACAGTCTTTTGGACTCTGTGGGAAAGGGTGAGGGTGGGATGAGTTGGGAGAATGGCACTGAAACATGTATAATATCATATATGAAATGAATCGCCAGTCCAGGTTTGATGCATGATACTGGATGCTCGGGGCTGGTGCATTAGGATGACCCAGAGGGATGGTATGGGGAGGGAGGTAGGAGGGGGGCTCAGGATGGAGAACACGTGTACACCCGTGGCAGATTCATGTTGCTGTATGGCAAAACCAATACAATATTGTAAAGTTTAAAAAAAAAAAAAAGTAAAGCCATGTGTAGATCAACAGTATGTGCAAGGAATAGTATGGTCATGCCTACTGAGTTTTGAATTCTCATTCTATTTCTCACTGTTCACTCCAACTCTATGTATATATTAAAAGTCCATTCAGGTAAACAGAGGTTCAAAACTTAGAACACCCCATTCTACACAGTAGTTTTAAGTTATTGAATAATATATTCATTGATTTAAACTATAATTTCAGTGGAAGCTTCCTTTTTGTTTTTGTTTTACTTTTTCTATTTAATTGCTCTTCACTTGGAAGGCATTCCTATAATGTTCATTTTCACTGCCTCCAATGTCTTTGTCAAGTAGTAATTGATATATTTGCTTTTGAAAGAGTACTTTTTTAATGAACAAAATGACTGTCATATTTTTTTCTGATGTCCAACTTTTATGTTAGGTTTTAAAAATTAAAGTATAGTCACAATTTTGAATCAATTTAATCCCATTTTCCTGTGCCAGTCCCTAGAGTATATCAAGGAAAAAGTAATTATGTACCTTATGAATACATTTAAATTATACTTGAAAAAACACATTGCCATCAGTCTATCTGATTCTTTCTCTCTTAATAACAGAGCCAATTTCCCAGCATCTTAATCATTTTCACTGCTTCTTCCTGGATAGTCTCCAAATTAACTGCATCCTTGAACTTGTAGAACTTGTGGAGGAGCACAATCCACAGAGATAATTAAAGCAAGAATTAAGTACAGCTAAGTTCTCTTTTGACAGTGATGGTGAAAGTTCATATTTCATAAAAATGATGTAAAATGCAGTAATTTTTCACTATCCCATACTTGCCCTCCACCTTTAGAGTTATTACCTATTTAAAATAACTTGATAGTTTGGAATAGCAGAAGGTCAGGTTCATGAAACGAAAATGGTGAGGAAAGCGAAATGATTAAGGAAGGATGCATGGGGTGACATATTTGTCTCTAATAATCAAAAGACCCCCATGAAACATAGGGAATCAACACCATTCATGTGTTGATGCATTCATCCTTGCTTCAAAATCTTTTACATGAGATTACTCAGAGATTTACTATACATTCAGTGATGAGATCTTATTGTTTCTCAAAGCACTCCTTCCCTTTTAAATTAAATAGAGGTATCAGAAAATTGTTCCTTAATGTATGCTCTAATCTTTCTTCTTGCAAACTATACCCAAAAAGGAGCAGAGTTAGTATTTGAACCTAGGGCTTTACTCTAGAACCTACTATTCTTACCACCAAGGATTGCTGTATTATATGAAAATACCACTGCTCCTTAGATATTGTCTTTACATTCCACAGCAGACATGCCAGAAATTAAAAAGTTCGCAGAATCCTTTGGATAGATTTTTTCATTCTTGAGCTTTATGTAAATATTGGGGGATTCCAATTCTGGTCTCATTTTGAAAGCATGTGGAATCAAGTGTACACAAGAGCCAGAGAACTAATGGAGAAGGCATAGGCTAGTAATCTGGGACAACTTATAGGCATACTGAACATACCTAATTAAAATGGGGAGCTTTTTAAAAAAATAATCCTGAGATTAATTAATTGGATGTTTAATGAAGCTCAGCTGGTGGAGAATCTGCCTGTAATGCAGGAGACTGGGGTTCAGTCCCTGGGTTGGGAAGATCCTCTGGAGAAGGGAAAGTCTACCCAATCCAATATTCTTTGGTTTTCCTTGTGGCTCAGCTGGTAAAGAATCTGCCTGCGATGCAGGAGACATGGGTTTGATCCCTGGCATGGGAAGATCCTCTAGAGAGGGAAAAGGCTACCCACTCCAGTATTCTGGCCTAGAGAATTCCATGGATTGTATAGTCCATGGGGTCCCAAAGAGTAGGACATGACTAGGCAACTTTCACTGTCACTTTAATGAACTCAAATCAAAAATTCTGAGACTATAAATTGTTTATTAATTTTGTTCCTTCTTGTCAAAATCATTTGGTAAGGCAGGAGGCAAAAAATGGGTGTACAGTTCAAAGCATAACATTTAATTTCCTTAAATTTATTACTATACTACATGCTATAGGGAAAAAAAAGCTATTACCAAAAAACTGATTATTACACTAAATGCTATAGAAACAAAGCATTTTATTAATATAGATATTTTGTACACTATCAATATTTTTATTGATCAATGAAAATCCATCAAAAATATGTACTTTGCCTCTATCCCAATTTACAATCTAATTGTTTAATTAAACTGCATCTTACTATATGCAATAATGAACAGGATAAGTACACGGTATGAAGTATTTTGAATAAAAACTTGAAATGCAGGACTTTAAAAATAGAAAAGCTTTTAAATTTAAATTGTTATTTAAATTTTAACTTCAGATATTATTCAAATGCATGCATTTAATTATTTTAGAATTATTATCAGTTAATTGATTTATTTCTGAATGAAGTAATGTAAATAATTTTGCACAGATATAACTCAGTTTTCTACTTTATAAATGTTTCAACTGGGTTTGTGGTGAAGTGTCTCAAGAGAAGGGAAGAAGGAAACAATCTATATTATTTTAGGAAAGGAAAAACATGGTTTAAAAAACCAAGTCAGTACAAAAGTAGTATTGATCTTTTCTACTTTTATTGTATTGTGGCTCTCATGCTTGGAGACTAGTGTACAGATCACTGTGAAAATATATTAGGGATATTTTCACCATCTATCTATCTACCTATATATATATGCAAAAGATATCTATCTATATACATCTGTATCTATATATACCATATCTATGGCACAGCACAACACATATAACATTTTAATTATCATTAGAATTATTTATTTAAGAAATTAATTGGACTATATTTCTTCCTGTAGCTATTGTGGAGAAATATCTTTTCTTGGAGGTATCTTTTTCAAAAGCTTTATCATTTTTGCCTATATGTATTTTTATTGTATTTGTTAAGTAAATAAACATTACTGTATGTTACCATTATAATGAAAAGTGAAGTCACTTAGTTGTCTCTATTTTCTTGTCCAACTCTCTGGGGCTCCATGGACTGTAGCTTGCCAGGCTCCTCCATCCATGGGATTTTCCAGCCAAGAGTACTAGAATGGGTTGCCATTTCTTTCTCCAGGGGATTTTCCAGATCCAGGGATCAAACCCAGGTCTCCCTCATTGTAGGCAGATTCTTTACCATCTGAGCCACCAGGGAAGTCATTATAATGAAAACAAATAATAATTTTAAGTCAATCCTTAGAATATGCATGCTCAGTCGCTTCATTCATGTCCAACTTTTTGCGACCCCATGAACTGTAGCCCACCAGGCTTCTCTGTCCATGGAATTTTCCCAGCAAGAATAATGGAGTGGTTCCCATGGCTTCCTCCAGAGGATCTTCCTGACCCAGGGATCTAACCCTCATCTCCTGCTTCTCCTGCATTGCCAGGAGGATTCTCTACCACTAGTGCAGATTCTTTAACACTAGCACCACTTAACTTCCTAATAATGCCTGGGGAAAAAAAGGAAAAATGACCCTTTATGGAGTGCTTGACTTGCCTCTCCCAGTTTATGTAGGACAAAAAAGTTATCCTGCTATTGCTTGAACTTGATATGTTTACAGTTACATGAATGAATTACTGGAAGTGCCTGGAAGCCAGGGAACAACTCTGGAAGCAAATTTTGTTGTTCCTTTCATAGCCCAGAGCTCTGTGGCAGTCAATGACACAAGCACAGACATTAGACCAACAAGCAAGGCAGGTCCTGTTTTGAGGCAGAGAAACATAAGCTGCCACAAATGCCTCACAACTTTATTATTGCAATTGATCACATTTATGAAGACCTCATAAAGTTGCAAACAGTTATACTACAAAAAGACAGTTATAACAATGCAAAGTGGTCTATCATCACTTCTTGATGACAACTTTATTATTGTTGTGGACCAATATTGTTCAGGGGAACCCAGTAGCCATAAGTTATTTTGAAGTGAAGCAGCACAGCAGGCTGGAGTATTACAGTTTAAAATTTATTTTTTATGAGACATAATAATTATATCAAACTGTTACAAAATGCCTGAGAACTACAGGATCTATTAAGATACCACAACAGAGACATCTCTTTTATGTTCACTAGGAATGGCAATAAGCATTACTACCTGGGTGGAGAGACAGGCTCTCACAACTTATCCTTGGATTGCCTACAAGGTAACATTGTAGGTGACTGGCAAAGATGAAGTTTATTAAAGTGCCATCTCATGGAGCTCAAGAAAACATGACACTTAAGAGTCTCTAACCACAGAAGGCATTTGGCATTCACCAGTGTCTAATTATGAGAGTCAGGAAAAAAGGATTTACTGTCACCTGTGGAGTACTTCTGTGTTAGTCTTGAGCATTTTTAGTTTTTTTTTTCCTTTTAAGAGGATAAGAAGCAAAAGAAACAACAATATAATTAATATCCTTAGTAACGTTCTTACAAAAAGTCTGATATATCAGTCTTCATATTAACTGATGAGTCAGAATGTCACACCTGAGTTTCAAATATGCTGTGGTTCCTTCAAATCTAGGTCCAGGACTCACTTTAGGAATTATCAAATTCCTGAGATTGTCCTGAAAGTATTCTGAGTCACTTATGAAATCTAGTATCATCTCCTAACCCTGAAGCTATTTGTATTTTTTGTTACTAGTTCAAAAGTATTTGTTAAATACTTACTATGCATCCACCACTCTTCTGGGCAAAATAGGAATTAAATTAGAATTTATTCCAGGAAAAATGTTCAAAGGTTGATTTGAAGTATATGCTTCTTATAAAATGCTTTTTTATCTGTTTGCATCTTCTGAACAGATATATTCAAGGTGTGGAGAAAGTGATGGAGCTAGTTTGTACAACTAATATAAACACAGTTTATATAACCTTGAACATTTATAACGAAATGTTTGTAAAGATGAGTAGTTTATTCAAAGTGCTCAGTACTACACAATTTCTTAGGGACATCCTTCCTCCAATTGATTTGGAATTTCTTCCACTATTTATTGTTACTCACTAACAGTTTCCCACATCTGCATCTTGACTGATACTCTCATTTGTTTTAATTCCTATTGTGCTTTGTTCCCACTACATTTGGTAGTCTGTCATTCTGATTCTTAGTCTGGCTTGGCTTCCAGAAGTGCATCTTGTATACTCATCCAGCTGCCTCTGAGACTTGTAGTGAGGGCTCAGGTCCCCAGACTTGTAATTGAGAGAGAGATACGTCTTGAAGTTGTGTGGTTGCTAGTTTCAGTTTTAAATACAAAGCTAAAAATATAAATACACCCTTGTATTATAATATTCAAGCCAAATAGACATACACAGGTTACTGTCAAAGTCTCCATTCAAACATCTCAAATTCTACATCCTTTCCTATAGTTTTCTCATTGGCTTCTGTTCTTTATACCATTTTACAATTCATTTCCTTTTTATTTTGATTTAGTGAATATTATCTATCTGCAGATTTTTATCTGCCTATATGATATGCAAAGAGTTGTGATGGATAGCTTCTATTTTCCTCTCTACATTCACTTCATATACAGTTTTACATTCTTTTCTATATTTCAAGAAGCTGATCTTATGGTCTAGATCAAAATGTTCATTTATTCTCTGTTTTCTGCATGAGCTTGGGCAAAGAGATCCATTAGCAAAAGTTCAGAGTAGAGGAGAGGTTCAGTTCAGTTCAGTCGCTCAGTCGAGTCCAACTCTTTGCAACCCCATGAATCACAGCATGCCAGGTCTCCCTGTCCATTACCAACTCCCAGAGTTTACCCAAACTTGTGTCCATCGAGTCGGTGATGCCGTCAGCCATCTCATCCTCTATTGTCCCCTTCTCATCCTGCCCTCAATCCCTCCCAGCATCAGAGTCTTTTCCAATGAGTCAACTCTTTGCATGAGGTGGCCAAAGAATTGGAGTTTCAGCTTTAGCATCAGTCCTTCCAGTGAACACCCAGGACTGATCTCCTTTAGGATGAACTGGTTGGATCTCCTTGCAGTCCAAGGGACTCTCAAGAGTCTTCTTCAACACCACAATTCAAAAGCATCAATTCTTCAGTGCTCAGCTTTCTTCACAGTCCAACTCTCACATCCATGACCACTGGAAAAACCATAGCCTTGACTAGACAGACCTTTGTTGGCAAAGTAATGTCTCTGCTTTTGAATATGCTATCTAGGTTGGTCAAAACTTTTCTTCCAAGGAGTAAGCTTCTTTTAAGTTCATGGTTGCAGTCACCATCTGCAGGGATTTTGGAGCCACCAAAAAAAAATCTGACACTGTTTCCACTGTTTCCCCATCTATTTCCCAAGCAGTGATGGGACCAGATGCCATGATCTTAGTTTTCTGAATGTTGAGCTTTAAGCCAGCTTTTAAGGAGAGGTAATTATTCATCTGCCTACCTCTCTTCAAGGTCACCAAGAGGTGACTGTGTACCTTTACCAGTAATCCCCTCTCCTACAGCAGATTACTCAGGGTTCTGCCTCTTTTTGTCCCACAAGGTCAATGAGAGAGGGGCAAGGGCTTTCTCTTCTGTTAGGTGACAGGATACTTCCTTACTCTGGGTTGTTTACCTTTAATCTGCTCATATGTTTGAAATTAAAAACATGTTTTTAATTAGTCCCTCCTCAACTATCCCATAACTAGAACCATAAATGATAAATCTGTTAATGTTTCCTCATTAGGATTTGATATTCTCCCAGTCAGGTTGAATGAATTGCTCTTCACACATTTCTTAATCTTAATCTTTAAATCAATGAAAATAAAAATATTAACTTCAGATTCTGAAATTAAATGAGATAAAGCATGTAAACTACTTATACTGATGAGGATATGTAAATATTCATAACGTGATTGTTTTTAGGGAGAAATTTCCTCTTGCTGCCTATTTCCTTAGCATGGTCCTTAACACTGAGTTGTTGTTTTGTTTTTATCAGCATGTGGTGATCTACTCTCCTTAAACTCTAAATTTAAATTAACTTGCCATTTCACAATAAGGTATTCATCTAATAATATTGGATTAAAATTCTCAATGTTACTAGTATAATTCCCTTCATGGATCACAACCATATCATGACAAAAGGGCTTGTATAACTCAATGAAGCTATGAGCCATGTCATGAAGGGCCATCCAAGATGGACAGGTCATTGTAAAAAGTTCTCACAAAACATAGTCCACTAAAGGGGGGATGGCAAACCACAGCAATATTCTTCCTGTGAAAACCCCATGAACAGTATGAAAAGGCAAAAAGATACGACACCATAAGAAGTTGGTGGTAGATTGGAAGCTGTCCTAATATGTTACTGAGGAAGAGCAGATAGCAATTACTAATAGCTCCAGAAAAAATGAAACAGCTAGGCCAAAGCAGAAATGACACTCACTGTGGATGTGTCTGATGGTGAAAGTCAAGTCCAACACTGTAAAGAATAATCTTGCATAGGAACCTGGAATGTTAAGTCCATGAGTCAGGTAAATTGGCTGTGGTTAATAAAGACATGGCAAGAGTGAATATTGAGATCTTAGGAATCAATGAAATAAAGTGGGCAGGAACAGGAGAATTTAGTTCAGATTACCATTATGTCTACTACTGTGAGCAAGAATCCCCTAGAAGAAATAGAGTAGCTCTCACAGTCAACAAAAGAGCCAGTACTTAAAATAGAGTACTTGGGTACAACCTCAAAAATGACAGAAAGATCTCAATCATTTCCAAGGCAAACCACTCAACATCAGAGTAATACAAGTCTCTGCTCCAAACACTGACACCAAAGATGCTGAAGTTGACCAGTTACATGAAGACCTACAACAATTTCTAGAACTAACAGCCAAATTAGCTGTCCTTTTCATCATGGAGCATTGTAATGCACAAGTAGGAAGTCAAGAGAACCTGGAGTAATAGGCAAATTTGACAATGGAGTAGAAAATTAAGTAGAGTAAAGGCTAACAGAGTTTTGACAAGAGAATACACTGGCATAGCAAGTACCCTTTTCTAATAGCATGAGATGACTTGGTACATCAGATCAGATCAGAGATCAGATCAGTCACTCAGTCGTGTCTGACTCTTTGTGACCCCATGAATCGCAGCACGCCAGGCCTCCCTGTCCATCACCAACTCCAGGAGTTCACTCAGACTCATGTCCATTGAGTCAGTGATGCCATCCAGCCATCTCATCCTCTGTCATCCCCTTCTCCTCCTGCTCCCAATCCCTCCCAGCATCAGAGTCTTTTCCAATGAGTCAACTCTTCGCATGAGGTGGCCAAAGTACTGGAGTTTCAGCTTTAGCATCTTTCCTTCCAAAGAAATCCCAGGGCTGATCTCCTTCAGAACGGACTGGTTGGATCTCCTTGCAGTCCAAGGGACTCTCAAGAGTCTTCTCCAACACCACAGTTCAAAAGCATCAATTCTTCAGCGCTCAGCCTTCTTCACAGTCCGACTTTCACATCCATACATGACCACAGGAAAAACCATAGCCTTGACTAGACGAACCTTTGTTGGCAAAGTAATGTCTCTGCTTTTCAATATGCTATCTAGGTTGGTCATAACTTTCCTTCCAAGGAGTAAGCGTCTTTTAATTTCATGGCTGCAATCACCATCTGCAGTGATTTTGGAGCCCAGAAAAATAAAGTCTGACACTGTTTTCACTGTTTGCCCATCTATTTCCCATGAAGTGGTGGGACCGGATGTCATGATCTTCGTTTTCTGAATATTGAGCTTTAAGCCAACTTTTTCACTCTCCACTTTCACTTTCATCAAGAGGCTTTTGAGTTCCTCTTCACTTTCTGCCATCAGGGTGGTGTCACCTGCATATCTGAGGTTATTGATATTTCTCTTGGCAATCTTGATTCCAGCTTGTGCTTCTCCCAGCCCAGCGTTTCTCATGATGTAATCTGCATGTAAGTTAAATAAACAGGGTGACAATATACAGCCTTGAGGAACTCCTTTTCCTATTTGGAACCAGTCTGTTGTTCCATGTCCAGTTCTAACTGTTGCTTCCTGACCTGCATACAAATTTCTCAAGAGGCAGATCAGGTGTTCTGGTATTCCCATCTCTTTCAGAATTTTCCACAGTTTATTGTGATCCACACAGTCAAAGGCTTTGGCATAGTCAATAAAGCAGAAATAGAAGTTTTTCTGGAACTCTCTTGCTTTTTCCATGATCCAGCAGATGTTAGCAATTTGATCTCTGGTTCCTCTGCCTTTTCTAAAAGCAGCTTGAACATCAGGAAGTTCACGGTTCACATATTGCTGAAGCCTGGCTTAGAGAATTTTGAGCATTACTTTACTAGCATGTGAGATGAGTGCAATTGTGCGGTAGTTTGAGCAATCTTTGGCATTGCCTTTCTTTGGGATTGGAATGAAAACTGACCTTTTCCAGTCCTGTGGCCACTGCTGAGTTTTCCAAATTTGCTGGCAAATTGAGTGCAGCACTTTCACAGCATCATCTTTCAGGATTTGGAATAGCTCCACTGGAATTCCATCACCTCCATTAGCTTTGTTCATAGTGATGCTTTCTAAGGCCCACTTGACTTCACATTCCAGGATGTCTGGCTCTAGGTCAGTGAGTATCACCAAATGGTCAATACCAAAATTAGATTGATTATATTCTTTGCAGCAGAAGATGGAGAAACTCTATACATTCAGGAAAAACAATATCAAAAACAAGCTCAGATCATCAGTGCCTTAAAAATTCAGTTTTAAATTGAAGAAAGGGAAAACCACTAGGTCATTCAGGTTTGACCTAAATCAAATCCCTTATGATTACACTCTGGAAGTGACAAACAGATTGAAGGGATTAGATCAAGTAGATAGAGTGCCTGAAGAACTACAGACAGAGGTTTGCAACATTGTCAGGAGACAGTGACCAAAACCATCACAAACAAAAAGAAATGCACAAAGGCAAAGTGGTTGGCTGAGGAGACTTTACACATAGCTGAGGGAAGAAGAAAAGTAAAAAGCAAGGGAGAAAGGGTAGCATATACCCAACTGAATGCAAAGTTGCAGAGACTAACAAGTGGAGATAAGGCCTTCTTAAAGAAACAATGCAAAGTTATGTAGCGAAACAATAGAATGAGAAGACTAGAGATCACTTCAAGAAATTTGGAGAGATTAACAGGACATTTTCTGCAAGAATGGGCACAATAAAGGACAGAAATGGTAAGAACATAACAGATCACAAGAGATTAAGAAGAGGTGGAAAGAATACACAGAAGTATTTTTAAAAAGGTCTTAATGACCTGGATAACCACAAAGGTGTAATCACTCCCTAAAGCCAGACAACCTGGAGTGTGAAGTCAAATGGGCCTTAGGAAGCATTACTATGATCAAAGCTAATGGAGATGATGGAATTCCAGCTCGGCTATTTAAAATCCTAAAGATGATGCTTTTAAAATCCTAAAAGATAATGATTTTTTTTTAATTTTTATTTTATTTTTAAACTTTACAATATTGTATTAGTTTTGCCAAATATCGAAGTGAATCTGCCACAGGTATACCTGTGTTCCCCATCCTGAACCCTCCTCCCTCCTCCCTCCCCATACCCTCCCTCTGGGTCGTCCCAGTGTACCAGCTCCAAGCATCCAGTATCGTGCATTGAACCTGGACTGGTGACTCGTTTCATACATGATATTATACATGTTTCAATGCCATTCTCCCAAATCTCCCCACCCTCTCCCTCTCCCACAGAGTCCCTAAGACTGATCTATACATCAGTGTCTCTTTTAAAGTGCTGCACTCAATATGTCAGTACATTTGGAAAACTCAGGAACAGCCACAGAACTGGAAAGGTCAGTTTTCATTTCAATCTCAAAAAAGGTCAATGGAAAGAATGCTCATATTACCATACAACTGTTCTCAATTCACAAGCTAGTAAAGCTATGCTCAAAATCCTTCAAGCTAGACTTAAGCTGTACATGAATCAAGAACTTCTAGATGTACAAGTTGGGTTTAGAAAAGGCAGAGGAATCAGAAATCAAGTTGCCAATACTCATTGGATAATAGAAAAAACAAGGATATTCCATGAAAAACATCTACTTCTGCTTCATTGACTATGCTACAGCCTTTGACTGTGTAGATCACAACTGTGAAAAATTCTTAAAGAGTTGGGAATACCACACCACCATACCTATCTCTTGAGAAACCTTTATGTGAGTCAAGAAGCAACAGCTAGAGCCAGACATGGAACAACTGACTGGTTCCAAGTTGGGGAAAAAGTATGACAAGGCTATATACTGACACCCTGCTTATTTAAATTCTATGCAGTATACATCATGTGAAATGCCCCAGTGGATGCATCACAAGCTGTGGTCAAGATTTCCAGGAGAAATATCAACAACCTAAGATATACAGATGATAGCCCTCTAATGGCAGAAAGTGAAGAGAAACTGAAGAGCCTCTTGATGAGGGTGAAAGAGGGGAGTGAGAAAGTTAGCTTGAAATTCAACATTAAAAACTAAGATCATGGCATTTGGTCCCATCACTTCATGGCAAATAGCAGGGGGAAAAAATGGAAGGAGGGACAGATCTTCTTAACTTGGGCTACAAAATCACTGTGTATGGTGACTGAAGCCAAGAAATTAAAAGAGGCTTTTTCCTTGGAAGGAAAGCAATGACAAACCTAAACATCATATTAAAAAGCAGCAACATCACTTTGCCAAAAAAAGGTTCATGTAGTCAAAGCTACTGTTTTCCCAGTAGCAATGTATGGATGTGAGAATTGGACCTTAAAAAATACTGAATGTCAAAGAATCAATACTTTCATTGTGATGCTGGAGAAGACTCTTAAGAGTCCATTGGACTACAAGAAGATTAAACCAGTCAATCATAAAGGAAATCAACCCTGAATATTCATTGGAAGGACTGATGTTGAGCTGAAGATCCAGTACTTTGGCCACCTGATGCATAGAGCTGATTCATTGGAAAAGACCCTGATGCTGGGAAAGATTAAAGGCAAAAGGAGAAGGGCACAGCAGAGGATGAGATGGTTAGATAGCATCACTGTTTCAATGGACGTCAATTTGAGCAAACTCTAGGTGATAGTGAAGGACAGGGAAGCCTGGCATGCTGACATCAATGGGATCACAAAGAGGTGGACACGACTAAGGACTGACCAACAAGAGCAACAACTGGCATAAGAATTGCATGTTATTTGGAATTCTAGTAAATGGAAGATATCATATATATATATATATATGTGTGTGTGTGTGTGTGTGTATGTATGTATACTCCATATATGTGTGCATATATAGTTACCATTGCATTACAGTTTATTTTTTTTGTAAAAACATAGGAATGCATTACAAAATTAAACTTTAGACATTTAAAAGTTTATTAATACTATGCTTAAGGTCCTTTTTTCCTTGCCTTTAAAAATTTATCAATTAGAAAGCTATTGAATTTGCATATGTATTTTTAATTTCCCGCTTTTCATAGTTTAATGCTACATATAATTTTTGAGTGAATTCCTTAGGGCTTCTGTTTCTCTTTCATTGAAACCAAATATTTCTGCATTCTTAATAGTATAACAAACTCTTTCCTAATATTTTCTTTTGGATTCTGTGGTATTTTTTTGTGGTAAATACAACAGATCCTCAAAATAATGATACTTCCCCTAATTGTTATAGTTTTTATTTTTCCATAGTCATATAAAATTATGTGGATAACTCATTTGATCAGATCAATGACTGGAAGTTGCAATTGTGGATTCTAACCTTGCATCTGGTTCAGTCCTAGTTGACCCTATCAGGTAGTATTCATCTGATACAGCTTCCTTGAGGTGCCTTCTCATTTGTCTTTCTTTAGTTGACTCTCTTGTCTAAACAAACAAGGCACATGGAAACAGATATTTCTCAGGCTGTTCTATGAACAAGGATGTTTTCTCACTTTTAGTTCTGTTTGCAACACCAAATCATAAAAACATATAAAGTTCTTTCCTTATGGAGCTTAATCCCTAATGTGATGAATAAGCAGCCCCTGTCTCATAGAATTTAAGCACTGTGTCCATAACTGCACACGTAGTTAGTCATAAAGTTGGGAATGAAATGCAATATAATGCACAGGAAAGAGTATTGATTTTGAGAGTATGAAATTTCTGTTTACACTTTTGCTTTACCATTTTTGAAACACTGGTCAGATTGATACCAACCAGAGTTCTTGGCCTTCCCCAGTCAATAGAAATTTTCCAGGAGCCAGGCAAGAAATTCAGGCAAGGCTTTACTGGGACTCTTGCAGCTGCAGGAGAGCGAAAACAAACAACACATTCCCTTACTCACTCCATGAGCAGGGCAAGGAGGTTCCTTATAAGGAATGAGGGTAAAGGTGTGTCCAGGATTCAGGCCCAGAGGTGGCATAGTGGTTTGCTCACACCTTAGGTTGTATTGAGTGCAGGGGTCATACTTAGTATCCTGTTTTTGCTCCCTACTCTTCCAAAGTGACAGTTGGGTTTTTCAGTCTTTGTGTATTTTAGTCCATAATTTGCCCAATCTGTGCATGCATGCAGTTATTTTTAGTCCTTTACATTTTCTTTGTAATTTGTTGCTATAGAAGACCTTTGTTCAGGTGGAAGCATTGTAGCATTGCAGCAATGCGTTCCAAGTCCCAGCCTGCATCAAAACGATCCAGTAGTCCTCTTTGTAGCTCAGTTTTTGAAATTGAAAATAAGAAAAATAAAAATACATTTATCATAAAAGCCTGTGGTGTGAATTAGCAAAACAATGCACATATGATAGAAACCTGAATAAACGTCAACATACTGATTCTCAGCACATGCTTTTCTGCCTCATCATACTGCTTTTTCTTTTTTTATATATAAACCTTAAGTACTACCAGTGTTAAGAGAATGCCACTTAGTATTAATACTAATTCAATCATTACCCATATTCATATCTAACTTATGGAATAATTAATCAGACATGGCCATTGATTGTTTGGTAAACATAACTTTTTATTTTAATAAATAAAGAAAAAATCTGTTTCAGTGAAATTCCAGGTAAGTTCCAGATTATTGGAAAAATTTTGTTTCCCCCACTTTCTCAATGAAAGAAAATATTCTGTTTATAACTTCATTTGAATAAATCTTATAATTTGAAATAGTCAACCTCAAAAACTATATTTGAAAAAATGCATATTTTTATTATGAATTTTACCAAACAAGAGGTGATTATTCATGAAAGTAATGTAAACTGTTAGTGCTTGGAAAGAATGTAGCAAAGACACACAAATGTTCTATTTTCATTTGAATTTGATGATGAAGTGAGCATTTTCAACTTTACCCTTTTAAAACTGTTTCAGGGAAATATGCTAATTGATAAATATTAATTAAAATGTTGGAGAAGACTCTTGAGAGTCCCTTGGACTGCAAGGAGATCCAACCAGTCCATTCTGAAGGAGATCAGCCCTGGGCTCTCTTTGGAAGGAATTATGCTAAAGCTGAAACTCCAGTACTTTGGCCACCTCATGCGAAGAGCTGACTCATTGGAAAAGACTCTGATGCTGGGAGGGATTGGGGCCAAGAGGAGAGGGGAACGACAGAGGATGAGATGGCTGGATGGCATCACTGACTCGATGGAAGTTAGTCTCAGTGAACTCCGGGAGTTGGTGATGGACAGGGAGGCCTGGCGTGCTGCGATTCATGGGGTCGCAAAGAGTTGGATACGACTGAGCGACTGAACTGAACTGAATTAAAATGGAAGTTAAAAGTTCGTAAACAGAATTATATCCCAAGTCTTATTGTGGGTATAAATAGATGGACATTTAACTTTACAATGTTTTTGAGGGGTTGCCATTTTAATTAGTGTGATGTATTTGGGGTTGCCACTTTCCCTAGAGTCCGTAATTTCTTATTTTCATTTATACATACTGATCACCTCTAAAAACAGGAACATATGTGGCTCTGTTTTTCATTCTTTGTCTTTTTTTATACGGATGAAGGTAAGCAACTATTATGAAAAAAAGGTCTAAATAATACAGCAAATTTATAGCTCTATTAAAGATGAGACATGAAATACAGAGTGAGGTCTCCTTTTAAAATAACTCCCTTCTTTTGCCCACTTTTAACAACTAGGTGAGAGGGTAACATGTAAGAAAGCCAGAGGCCCCCAAATGTCAAGAGAAAATAAACTGCAAGTGGCAAGCATTTTTTTTTTTTTTCCTCCTTCTCTCTACAAAATTACAAGAGGCTTCTTTTAATTCTGTGTTGGTGGCACCTGGTTCTGCCTTGAGCTAACTGATGCGTTTTTCTTATGGAAATGTTTTTCTTAAGCTATGTTAATGAAACTACCTATTTGCTTTGGAATCTGCATTTCTTAAAAATGGTTCAGCCTAAGACTAACTACTTTTTCTTTTCTCAAACCTTGGGCTGATAATGGCTCAACAAACCAGTGTCCATGTCAATTGTTCTATGACCAGGGATGACACACCTCATGCCATCCTATCTCAAAAATGCATATAGTGGGAGAGGAGCCTGGTGAAACTCCCTCAGCCTTGCGGTGTCTCTCTTATCTGATTAATAGCTTGCAAACAGACATAAAGCATCTTACTAAAATCTAACAAGGGGGCATTCTTTCTGCTCCCTTCTGATGGCTATGTCAGAAGCTTTCTCTATCTCTCTTATACTTTAATAAAATTCTGTTACATCAAAAGCTCTAGTGGTCAAACCTGGTTTCTGGCTCTGGAATGAAATCCTCTCCTCTGGAGGTCACGAATCCTGGTGTAGCACACAGCTCGCAGCAACAACCTTTCATACAGAAAGCATTTCTGCCTTATTTATTTAGTTTATGAGGTCAGAAATCACTCTCAGATTTTGATTAAACAATATATAATTTAAATGTATGGCTCCCCTGGTTGCTCAGCAGTAAAATATTTACCTTGGCCCAAAAGCCTGGATAGACAGTCAGGATACAAGATACTGGTTGATTACATTTCTTTGGAGTTCAACATCACTCAACTCTATGAAACCCGAGCATCAGTTCAAAGTCTTCTGCTTGTTCAAGTTGGCAGTAGAAAGGTACGGAACTTGAATTTTTTCAAGATTTTCATCTCTCAGACTTCTTGATATTTTAAAGCAGACAATGATTTTCACAGAAAAAATAAGTAAATAAAAGTAAAATCTTGGACATGAGTAAGGAGATTCCCTGGTGGTTCAGATGGTAATGAATCCACCTGCAATACAGGAGATCCAGGTTCGATCCCTGGGTTGGGAGAAGCGAATATACTTGTCTGGAGAATTATATGGACAAAGGAGCCAAAAACACCTAGAATGGACTTCCAAGAATCACTTCCTGATTAATATCTACAGAATGACTTTGTAAGACCTCCAGTAGAGAGGCATAGGAGAACTACCAGAACTACTGACGTTGAGAACATACTATCAAAGCCATTGCTGCTACTGCTGCTCTCACTGACATCACCAAAGCTGCTAAAATTGCCATTCTTCTCCCACAAAACGACTGATTGGAATGCTGCTGCAGAAACCCCAGTGCCTTCAAAACTTTGCTTTTGGAGGGTAGTGGCAAAACAGCCACAAGATGGCCTCTGCGGCACTTCTGACTCCTGTGAGTGCATCGATTTCGTAGAACCAAATTCCCAGTCAAAGCTGCAGCTCTAAGGGTGTCTGGGAAATATTTAATTTAGCTTTCAAGACTACTCTAAAAGGAGATCGAAATGGAATCTGGGTATTAATTCTTCTTGTTAAGCATGTCTTTTATGTTCAACACCATGTCAGTTTCAAAGGTTCCTCAAAAACTTCAAAGCACTCCCAGGGAAGTCAAACATGACACCAATACCACTCGTCAAAAGTCTGTATTATTTAAAAATTTTCTGTTCTCAAGTTTGTCTTTTGAGGAAGATCCCTCTGCCTTAGATACTGGATGTTATGCCTTTTGCATAATGTTGGAATGTATACAGAGAAGTTAATCTTTGTATCACTTCCTTGAAATGATTTCCCCCATGTTATGTTTCACAAATAGTTTTCTATTTTTTCAAGTAAGCATGCCCTCTTAGAAGATTCTTCTTTTTTTTATTTTATTTTATTTTATTTTTAAACTTTACATAATTGTATTAGTTTTGCAAAATATCAAAATGAAGATTTTTCATATATTTACCTCAAGTTTTTATTTTCAAGTACTTATCACATGAAAAAATATACAACTACCACTGTAGGTACAGTTGAATATTTCATATTGTGTAAACTTAAAGATTCCGATCTTAAGGAAAATCGATATATGTTTCATCTGTAGCTTCTTTGATTTTTCCATTTTGTGTGTTGGGTTAATATCTCTGTGAATGTGAGATAATTCAAGAAAAGACAGAAATTTTTGAGGACTTGATTTTTCAGGGCAAATTGGAGCAATTATGTTCAACTCTACAAGACTTTGAAGTACAAGGTGTTGCTTTGCTTAGTAATGACAGTTGCAGTAGCAAGTGCTGAGTCCACCACAACTTGCCCTGGAAATTGCAGGCTCTTCTCTGGGAACTTCTCTGCACAAATCATTGACTTTCTGCCATTTCACAAAGTCATCTGCTATTCTTGTGTAGATTGCACTCCTGATCATTTTCCAAAATAGAGATCTACCACAAAAAGTATCCAACACAGAACAATTATAATCAAGAAAATGAGGAACCTTCAGGAGTATGGATTTTTCTCAAGGATGCTGGCAAATGGAAGAGAACAGAAAAATTGCTTATATTATATATATATATGAATGTTATAAGAATAATTTGTATATTGGCACATCTTCCTATTATTAATTCCAAGAGCAAAGAGATTATTCTGGGAGTCAGGACAACCTGGGAAATTAATTTAAACCTTAGCTCTGCCACTACATATCAGTTCCTGGCACCTCTACCTTTCCAGATGTACATGCCAGAAACCATAGTTATCCTTGAATTCTTTCTGTCTTTACAGCCCACATTCAATCCACTAAGAGGCTATGCCTTCAAAATAGATCCAATATCTGATCATGCTTAAACTTCAACCCTGGTCTTCGTCCTTACAATTTCTTGCTGATTGTAATGTTAAGAGTTTGCTAACTAATCATTGTGCTTCCATTCTTGCTTCTCCCACCAAACATACTAATCAGGTGATTCTTGCGAAACTTAAGTAGGGTCATTTCACTCTTTTGCTCAGTGTTTACTTTATGGTCCTGCTAGGGTTGTTATCAAAAAAAAGTACCATAAAGTGGGTGGTTTAAATATTATGTATTTATATTCTCACAGTTCTGGAGGCTCCAAAGTTAAGACCAAAGTGTTAGCATGGTTGGTTCCTTTTGCAGGCTCTGAGATAAAATCTGCCCCATCCTTCTAGATTCTACTGGTTTGCTAGCAATATTTGATATTTGTCTGCTTGAGAAGCATTGCCCCAATTTCTGTCTTCATCTTCATATGACAATCTCCCTGTATGTGCTTCCATTCCCAAATTTCCCCTTTTAAAAAGGACACCAGTCATATTGGATTAGTACTCATCCTAATGATCTCATCTGTAATAATCTTATTTCCAAATATATTCCTAGGTATTGGGGTTAGGATTTCGACATATGAACTTTAGAGTATACAGTTTTTTATTCCATAGCATATATCAAGGCTTGTCATCTCACACAAAGTAAGAGCCAACATCCTTACAGTGGCTTTAGCGTGGCAAGTTAGAACCTGAATCTCCATCACCTCTCTGCCCTTATTCTTGAGTTACTCACTTTGCTCACGTCACCCTCTCATCTTAAACCATTGCACTGGCTGTTCCCTTCGCTTCCTGCAATCTTCACTTAAATGACACATGTCTTTGCTTTTTTCAATTTTTGCTTAAATGTAACTTTGGCAGTGTATTTACCCTGACCACCTGAAATAAAGTTGAAGCTACCCTTTGTCTCCATGAACTTCTAATACCCTTTATCTTATTCTAGTTTGTCAGCTATTACTAAATTCTAACAAACTCTCTAAATTATAACTTACTTTAAAAAACATTGTTTACTATTTTCTCTTCCACAAAATGTAAAATTATATTCGTTAATCTACACTAAATATCAATTACAACACCTGACACATAGAACGATATCAATATAAATGAACCGAATGTTGTATTCATGGTCTTTTGTGGAATAAACAGTATGTTTTGTGTCAGAGTCTAATCAGACTGAAGTAGTGTGGGACTACCCTCTGTACGTGGAATTCGTATGTGAACAAGAGTGATTCCCTGGTATCAAATCTGGATTTGGCATCAACATATTATTTGGAATTTTCTCCCAGGATAGACATAGAAAGAATGTTTGCAGTATGAGAGTGGATTCTATTAAGTAAGGGCATCTTTAAATGTAGGAAAATAAATGTATGTGACAAGTAGTAAAAGGTTAAATGTAATAGAAATTTCATGAAGTGAAGGCAATGATTTTCTCTTTTTTTTTTTAATTTTTTACCCTTTCTTTTTATTATTTATTTTTTAATTGGAGGATAATTACTTTACACTATTGTGATTTTTTTTTTTTTTGCCATACATCAACATGAATCAGCCACAGGTGTACATGTGTCCCCTTTCCCTCTTGAACCTCTTTCTCACCTCCCTCCCCACCCACCCATCCCTCTAGGTTGTCATAGAACATTGGCTTTGGGTTCCTTGCATCATATATCACACTCCCACTGGCTATCTATTTTATATATGGTAATGTATATGTTTCAATGCTATTCTCTCAAATCATCCCACCTCTGTTTCTCTTTTATGGAAACAGATCTCAACTCACATGAGCCCTCAGTGATTATCAATTGATACGAAATCACTTGAAAAACTAGAAAAGATATAAAAAGTAAATGAGAATTGTGGAGCTGAGTCACACTGAGAATAGGATTATGGATAGACGAATCATAATTCCTGCTACTGCAGTATCTGAAAATGGCCTATTTTCTTTCCATCCCATGTTTAATTGAGTTACTCTATGAGGTTCCTAAATACCTGTCAACAAATTGGTCTCCCATTTATTTTTAAATTTAAGGTAACCAGAATGTTTTTCTATTGATTTTAAAAAATAATTTTTTAATTTCATATTAAAGATTTTAAGCACAGAGAAAATAATATAAAAGCCCACATTACTTCTTAAGCTTCACTGTCTCATACTGAATTTACCTTTATTCATGGGCTTCCCTGATGGATCATATGATAAAAATTCCATCGGCAATTTATTTTTTATATAACATTCATATAAATATAATTTATAAATATAATTTACCTATACTTACATCAATAATTCAGAGTTTGAAGTTGATTATTTTTCCTTAAGCACCTTGATGATTCCAGTATATTCTGGTTTCTATTATTATTGGAATTCTGTGGTCAGTCTTACATTTTTTTCTAAATAAAATGCCTTGGCTTTCTTGTCATTGTTAACATTTTTTTCAATTTCAGTAGGGCTCTATATATTCTAGATATTTCAGATACTTTAGATTCATTTGTGTTGCTCAGAAAATCATGCATATAAAATTTGAAAATTTATGTTTATTAATTATCAATTCTGAAAATTTTTCAGAATTGTGTCTTTCAAGATCTCATATCCCATTTTTTCTCATTGCAATGCCAGTTGTATACTTTGTGTGCAATAGCTTGTCATCTATTCTATATTAACTTTGCATTTATTTTTCATTTTCTGTGGCTATATTTTCTTTTCTAAAACTGTTTCCTTTTCAAATTTTCCCATTATTTTTTCTCACCATGTAGTTCTTTTTCTGAGGGTAGCAATTATCTTTTAAAAGTTCTTTGATAACTTTTAATATTCATATCTTATGCTTTTTATGACTGCCACTTTATTATTTGAAGATCTTAGAGCTCTGATCCCACAATCTATTATGCCTGACTCTCAATCATAGCAAATTATTTCCTCATGTCTTTTGTGATTTTGTGCTGTGACCTTATGCTTTGGAGAGTAGTGGAAGATGAGTATCCAACCTGGACTTAGTTACTGAAGCATCTCTCCTGATAGGTTATATGCTTGCTTCCTAAAAAGCACCTTGGTAATATCTACCTGTGACAAATCATTGTGCTTATACTCATCTAAAAGATTTTTTGGATCTATGTGTATTGTAAAATCATTTTTAAAGCAGATGAATATACAAGCCATAGAATTATATATTTTAGGAGAAACTTTCTTTTTCCAGTGAGAGTCTGCAGAGACAGACAAGCTTCCTTGGAGGACGAATTTCTTCACATTTCCCCATTTCTGTCTGGTAACAATCCAGCTTTGCTAAAATGTCTCTTTGCCAAGATGTTCCAACTCTCTACCCCATACTTTTTAGGAAACCCAAAGCCCTTAGGTTGCTAAGACACATAATTCCCTCCTCTCAGCTTTTCAGGACAGCCACAGAGTAAGTGTATACTTAGACATGAGACCTTTAATCAGTTCTTCAGTTATTGTTGTTGCTTTGCATATAATTTCTCTTTTTAAAGATCAAAACTATATAATGGTATATTTCCCAGTATTTTTCACTCGATCTTAATTTCCCATCATGCTAGTTTTTGTCTTGAGAATATGCATAACTTAACATCAATGTCTGGTTCTAGTGAGGAATATATTTACCCTTTCCTCTTCAAATTTTACCCAAGTAAGTAATAGGTTTGAGAAATAAAACTACCTAATGAATTGGCTTTTCTTTTTATGTGGAGAAATAAACTAATTTAATGCCTTTTAGTTTTTTTTTTTTTTCCTGTAGATCTAATTGAACTCACTGTTACCAACATCTGAAACACCCTGTCCTCCTCTTGAAGTCTGAAATGCAAGCTGGAGTGGACATAATTTATGGCAAAACCACACAAACATCCTTCTGTGCAGGTGAGACTCTAGTTACAGTTTGGCTAACAACAGATGGCATTATTTTAACAAAGAGAAATGCTGAGTGAGGCACTGATCCCCTCTCAAGAGCAGTGACAGACTGAGCTTCTTGGCTTAAATGAGACCCTGGTGATTGGAATTCATAAATCTGGACAGGAGAGAAATTTGTCTACTGCCAACTGCATAAAATACCTTTAATTACAGTCACATTGCCAAAGGTTAAATAAGTCCTGTGTAAGTAAAACTGAAAAGAGAAAGAGAAATAATTATTTTAAAAAATCTATTTGATTATCACTATTTTTGTCTCAGCAGTGTGAAAATCCTGTGATAAAAAATGCAGAAATAAACAACAGAAAGTATATTAAAGTTGAGAAAAAAATTATTTTAAACACATTTTATTCTTTTGGTTAGTGCTTTTGCCTCTACCTTTAATATCTGGCTCTGTCTTGATTCTCATTTCTTCTTGTCCAACTGTTTGCAATCCTTTGGACTGTAGCACACCAGGCTCATCTGTGCATGGACTCTCCAGGCAAGAATACAGGAGTGGGTTACCGTTCCCTTCTCCAGGGGATTTTCCCAATCCAGGCATCAAACCCTCATCTCCTGTGTCTCCTGCACTGCAGGCAGATTCTTTATCTACTGAGACATCAGGAAGGCCCTGAGGAAAAATAAAAATTGATTTTAAACATGTTTTTTTTTTTCCAGTTAGTGCTTTTAAAAGCACCTTTCAAAAGCCTCTTTTAAAACCTACCTTTCAAATCTGACTCTTATTTTTCCAGGTCGCTTCTCTCATAGCTCAGTTGGTAAAGAATCAGCCTGCAGTGCAAGAGACCCCTGTTTGATTTCTGAGTAGGGAAGATCCACTGAAGAAGAGATAGGCTACCCACTCCAGTATTCTTGGACTTCTCTTGTGACTCAGCTGGTAAAGATTCTACCTGAAATGTGGGAGACCTGGGTTCGATCCCCAGGTTGGGAAGATCCCCTGGAGAAGGGAAAGGCTAACCCCTCCAGTATTCTGGCCTGGGAGAATTCAATGGACTGTATAGCCCATAGCATAGCATAGAGTCAGACACAAGTGACCAAATTTCATTTCACTTGATCCAGGCCATGGCCATTTCTCGGGCTTCCCAGGTGGCGCTAGTGGTAAAGAACCTGCCTGCCAATGCAGGAGACATAAGAGATGCAGGCTCAATTCTTGAGTCAGGAAGATCCCCTGGAGGAGGGCATGGCAACCCACTCCAGTATTCTTGCTTGGAGAATCCCATGGACGGAGGAGCCTGGCAGGCTATGGTCCATAGGATAACAGAGAGTCAGACACGACTGAAGCTACTTAGCACACGCACAACACACACATGGCCATTTCTCACCACTGCCATTGCAGAAGCCTCCCACTGCAATCCTTGCAAGCACCATTCTTTAGAGTCTATTTTCAGCATACAACCTTTTTTTTTTTTTTTTCAAACTTGTCCGTAATAGAAGAATATTAAAAAACCACCTCATATCCATCACAAGCCTTCAACAATCACCAACATTTTGACAATCATGTTTCTACTAACCCATCCTTCCTCATTTCCCAGTTCTCTAATAATTCCTTTAAACTTGAAGTCAGATCAAGTTACTCTTTTGCTCACCATTTTCTAAGGGTTTCTGAACTCAGAAAAAGGAGGAGAAACTCTAATATATTTAATGGTCCATATTGCTTCTATAATTTTCTATCACTGGCCCTCTACCATCTCATAACTCTGCTCACCCTGCACCGGCCACTGGCTCCCTTGTTGTTGTTGAAACATCTTGGCCTGCTTCCACCTTAGAAATTGGCACTTTTTGCTCATTCTGCTTAAAACTGCCTCTCCTCTCCCACCTCCTTCCGCCTATATAGACAAACGCCTCCCTCAACTCTTTCAAGCCTCTGCTAAATGTAGTCTTTAAGTGAGGGATTTTCTGGGAATTCTATTTAAAATTGCAATCCACCCCAAACCACCTGCAAGCATCCCTTATCTCCCTTGCCTGCTTTACTTTTCATCTTGTACTCTTTTGTTCCCTAATGAAGCCTCTGTGCAGATACACACCTACTCTCGTGTATAAGCATACTTTATAAATAGTTTTTTAATATTAACATTGACTATATATTGCAAAGTCTTGAGTGAAGTTGAAATGCAAAGCATGTTTTAATCACTGACATAGCATGCTATTTTTATATATTTTTAAAATTCTTTAAATAGGCAGCTGTGTTGCCACCTAAGAGATAAGTCATGCCTTCCTTATTGCTTTCAGACCTTGTTATTGACAGCATTACAGATGTCCTGAAAAAATGACTTCTTGTAAGTGCAGTAGTTTTTCCAGTTACTATCACCAAAATCTATGGTAGGAGGAAAGCATCATGTGACAGTAAATATTTAACAACCAGCTCTTTGTGTGTGTGTTTTGGGGAGTGAGGAGTGAGGGGGATTCAAAGACTTAAATAATACTTTGTTAATTTCAATTTCAGAAGTATTTATGCATACCACCACCATGGCCAATTTTGAGCTACCAACTTAAAGCCCCAGAACATGGATTTGAGAAGAGATGTATGACAGGGTGCAATTTCAGAACATATCCTTCATGTATACCTGATATATGCAAGGAACTTCAAAAATCTAGAATAAGTATCAGTAAATGATGGCTACGGGCCAAATATGGCTTGTCATTTACTTTTGTAAACAATGTTTGTTGAACAATGCCACTCCCATTTATCCATGAATTGTCTGTGGGGAGGTTCTCAGGAGTACCTGTGACAGAGATTGTGTTGCCCACAAAGCCTAAAATATTTACTCTCTGGAACTTTACTGAAAACATTTGCCAACCACAGGACTAGATTATAGTGAAATATAGTAAAGTCACTAAGTATTGGTGAGTTTGATTATCTTTGTTTTTAATACAGTTTGTTGAATTACAGTTTTGTATATTTTAATTTTTAGTAATGACTATGTTTTGGGATTCCTCAATAGCTCGGTTGGTAAAGAATCTGCCAAGGAGACTCTGGTTCGATTACTGGGTTGAGAAAATACACTAGAGAAGGGAGAGGCTACCCACTCCAGTATTCTTGGGCTTCCCTTGTGGGTCAGCTGGTAAAGAATCTACCTGCGGGACTTCCCTGGTGGTCCAGTGGCTCAGACTCCAAGCTCCCAATGAAGGGGGCCAGGGTTCAATCCCTGGTCAGGGAACTAGATCGTATGTGCCACAACTAAGACCTTGTGCAACCAAATCTTAAATAAATAAAATTAAAAAAAAAGAATCCACCTGCCATGTGGGAGACCTGGGTTTGATCCCTGGGCTGGAAAGATCCCCTAGAGAAGGGAAAGGCTACCCACTCCAGTATTCTGGCCTGGAGAATTCAAAGGGTGTATGGGCCATGGGGTCACAAAAAAAGATACAACTGGGTGGCTTTCAATTTCACTTTCCATGTTTATTCACAAAATTTTTGAAAATGCAATACTGGGTCTTATAAGTCAGTACATGCTAGATCCAACACAGAACTGAGGAAAGAGATTTCTTAAACCCATTTGAAGGAAGGAAGAGAATGGGACAACAGAGGATGAGATGGTTGGATGGCATCATTGACTCAATGGACATGAGTTTGAGCAAACTCTGGGAGGTGGTGAAAGATGGGGAAGCCTGGTGTGCTGCAGTCCATGGGGTCACAAAAAGATATGACTGAGCGACTGAACAATAGAGTTAGATATGACTGAGCAACAGAGTTAGATATGACAGAGTTGGATATGACTGAGCGACTGAACAACAACAACCTTAGCGATTAATATTTGCTAACCCCATTGTTAATCCCATTGCTAATCCCATGGAAAAAGCAAGAGAGTTCCAGAGAAAACATCTATTTCTGCTTTATTGACTACGGCAAAGCCTTTGACTGTGTGGATCACAATAAACTGTGGAAAATTCTGAAAGAGATGGGAATACCAGACGACCCGATCTGCCTCTTGAGAAATCTGTATGCAGGTCAGGAAGCAACAGTTAGAACTGGACATGGAACAACAGAATGGTTCCAAATAGGAAAAGGAGTACGTCAAGGTTGTATACTATCACCCTGCTTATTTAACTTCTATTCAGAGTATATCATGAGAAACACTGGAATGGAAGAAACACAAGCTGGAATCAAGATTGCTAGGAGAAATATCAATAACCTCAGATATGCAGATGACACCACCCTTATGGCAGAAAATGAAGAGGAACTAAAAAGCCTCTTGATGAAAGTCAAAGTGGAGAGTGAAAGTTGGCTTAAAGCTCAACATTCAGAAAAACGAAGATCATGGCATCCGGTCCCACCACTTCATGGGAAATAGATGGGGAAACAGTGGAAACAGTGTCAGACTTTATTTTTGGGGGCTCCAAAATCACTGCAGATGGCGACTGCAGCCATGAAATTAAAAGATGCTTACTCCTTGGAAGGAAAGTTATGACCAACCTAGATCAGAGCAGATCAGATCAGTACTCAGTCGTGTCCGACTCTTTGCAACCCCATGAATCGCAGCACGCCAGGCCTCCCTGTACATCACCAACTCCCGGAGTTCACTCAGACTCATGTCCAATGAGTCAGTGATGCCATCCAGCTATCTCATCCTCTGTCGTCCCCTTCACCTCCTGTCCCCAATCCCTCCCAGCATCAGAGTCTTTTCCAATAAGTCAACTCTTCGCATGAGGTAGCCAAACTACTGGAGTTTCAGCTTTAGCATCATTACTTCCAAAAAGATCCCAGGGCTGATTTTCTTCAGAATGGACTGGTTGGATCTCCTTGCAGTCCAAGGGACTCTCAAGAGTCTTCCCCAAGACCACAGTTCAAAAGCATCAATTCTTCTGCATTCCACCTTCTTCACAGTCCAACTCTCACATCCATACATGACCACAGGAAAAACCACAGCCTTGACTAGACCAAACTTTGTTGGCAAAGTAATGTCTCTGCTTTTGAATATGCTATCTAGATTGGTCATAACTTTCCTTCCAAGGAGTAAGCATCTTTTAATTTCATGGCTTCAGTCACCATCTGTAGTGATTTTGGAGCCCCCCAAAATAAAGTCTGACACTGTTTCCACTGTTTCCCCATCTATTTCCCATGAAGTGGTGGGACCGGATGCCATGATCTTCGTTTTTCTGAATGTTGAGCTTTAAGTCAACTTTTTCACTCTCCACTTTGACTTTCATCAAGAGGCTTTTTAGTTCCTCTTCACTTTCTGCCATCAGGGTGGTGTCATCTGCATATCTGAGGTTATTGATATTTCTCCCAGCAATCTTGATTCCAGCTTGTGTTTCTTCCAGGCCAGCATTTCTCATGATGTACTCTGCATAGAAGTTAAATAAGCAGGGTGACAATATACAGCCCTGACATACTCCTTTTCCTATTTGGAACCAGTCTGTTGTTCCATGTCCAGTTCTAACTGCTGCTTCCTGACCTGCATACAAATTTCTCAAGAGGTAGATCAGGTGTTCTGGTATTCCCATCTCTTTCAGAATTTTCCACAGTTTATTGTGATCCACACAGTCAAAGGCTTTGCCATAGTCAATAAAGCAGAAATAGGTGTTTTTCTGGAACTCTCTTGCTTTTTCCATGATCCAGCGGATGTTGACAATTTGATCTCTGGTTCCTCTGCCTTTTCTAAAACCAGTTTGAACATCAGGAAGTTCATGGTTCACATATTGCTGAAGCCTGGCTTGGAGAATTTTGAGCATTACTTTACTAGCATGTGAGATGAGTGCAATTGTGCGGTAGTTTGAGCATTCTTTGGCATTGCCTTTCTTTGGGATTGGAATGAAAACTGACCTTTTCCCGTCCTGTGGCCAATGCTGAGTTTTCCAAATTTGCTGGCATATTGAGTGTAGCACTTTCACAGCATCATCTTTCAGGATTTGGAATAGCTCAACTGGAATTCCATCATCTCCACTAGCTTTGTTTATAGTGATGCTTTCTAAGGCCCACTTGACTTCACATTCCAGGATGTCTGGTTCTAGGTCAGTGATCACACTATCGTGATTATCTGGGTCCTGAAGATCTTTTTTGTACAGTTCTTCTGTGTATTCTTGCCTACCTATATAGCATGTTCAAAAGCAGAGACATTACTTTGTCAACAAAATACATCTAGTCAAGGCTATGGTTTTCCCTGTGGTCATGTATGGGTGTGAGAGTTGGACTGTGAAGAAGGCTGAGCACCGAAGAATTGATGCTTTTGAACTGTGGTGTTGGAGAAGACTCTTGAGGGTCCCTTGGACTGCAAGGAGATCCAATCAGTCCATTCTGAAGGAGATCAGCCCTGGAATTTCTTTGGAGGAAATGGTGCTAAAGCTGAAACTCCAGTACTTTGGCCACCTCATGCAAAGAGTTGACTCACTGGGAAAGACTCTGATGCTGGGAGGGATTGGAGGCAGGCGGATAAGGGGATGACAGAGGATGAGATGGCTGGATGGCATCACTGCCTTGATGGACGTGAGTCTGAGTGAACTCCGGGAGTTGGTGTTGGACAGGGAGGCCTGGCGTGCTGACATTCATGGGGTCGCAAAGAGTCAGACACGACTGAGCGACTTAACTGAACAGAAATGAACTGAACCCCATTGTACTTTTGATTCACTCAGTATAATTATAAAAAAAAAAATTGCTAGAAAGACTCATTTCTATGAATGTATTAATTTGATTATTTCATAGTATATTTCTATTAAAATATTTTTAGAAATAGTTTAATTAGTCATTGAATATTTTTGGACACCCACTAAGGCAAAGATCCCCAACCTCCATGGCTGCGCAGGAGATGAGTGGTGGGTGAGGGAATGAAGCTTAACCTGTCTCTCCACATTGCTCTCCTTATCTCTCACATTACTACCTGAACCATCCCCTCCCTACCCAAGCTGTGGAAAACTTGCTTTCTTAGAAACTGGTCCCTGGCTCCAGAAGGGTTGGGGACTACTACACTAAGGGATTTAGCAGTGAATAAAATAAGTAGAAACTAAGGAGGTGACGAGGCTTTCCAGGTGGTACTAGTGATAAAGAACCTGCCTGCTAATGTAGGAGACATAAGAGACGCAGGTTCAATTGCTGAGTTGGGAAGATCCCCTGAGAGAGGGCATGGCAACCCACTCCAGTATTCTTGTCTGGAGAATCCCTTGGACAGAGGAAACTGCTGGGGCTCCAGTCCATAGGGTTGCAAGGAGGCAACTTAACACACAAACAAGGAGATGATACTTAGACTAAGGATGACTTTTGAGTGGAATGAGATATGTGAAAAATGTGGGAATAGAGTAATTCAACCAGAGGTCATGGCAAGTGCAAAAGGCTGAGATAGAAACCACTTAAATGTGTTCAAGTGACAGAGAAGAACCCATAATGATTCAGGTATAACTGACAAGATTGAGAAAAGAGAGATCTAAAGAATAAATGGTAGCTTTACAAGCTATGAGTTTCACATATTTTCTTAATATAATAAAAAATGGCTGGAAATGTTTAAAGCTGGGCCATAACACAATCTGATATGAGTTTTCCTTGCTGTGTGGAAAAGGAGCAGTGCAGGGCAAAAGTGATGTCAGGGAGATGATGTTAAGAAGTCTGTTAGGCTGAAAAGAGTGATTTGGAATAAAGTTGTAAAAGGGGAATAGTAGAGAAATGACCAGATTCTTGGTATATGCAGATATATTTTAAAAGTCAGTTAAAAAGTTATATCTAAAAAAAACTATGCTGCCCTCTGATTTGCTAAATGATACTATTATTGTTTCACTAAACAATACTTTATTAGACTCTTAACTGCACGGTTGAAATCAAGTCTTATCACTGCTTTTTGTTCCCCTAATTCATGCCTCATCTGACCCTGCTCACTGGCTCCTGCTCCTGGCAAATTCTTCTCTGACAATGTCCCTTCTTAGGTCAATTCTAGACAAAACCCAGCAATATGACTTGTTTGCATAGAACACAAATATGTAACTGAAATTACACTACAGAGGATAATCCCCAGCTGGCTTTTGGGACTACAGTATAAGAACAAAGGGAAGGAAGCTCTCTATTTATATAATTTTAATGCTAATTTCTGGAGGCAAATCTAATTTGTTGAAGGAAGTATTAAAAGATGAATATGTAGCCTACATTTTTTCTCTTTCCTCACAAAGAAGTCATTGTGTTATTATTATTCCTATACTGTAGCCTAAACTGAGGGAAACAGAGAACAGTTCTTTCTTTCTTTAATCCTGTTGGTTATTTCTATAACACTACAGTGCAAGCACAGCCATTTAATTTATAAACATTTCCTAACCAAAATCACTGCAGATGGTGATTGCAGCCATGAAATTAAAAGACACTTACTCCTTGGAAGGAAAGTTATGACCAACCTAGATAGCATATTCAAAAGCAGAGACATTACTTTGCCAACAAAGGTCCGTCTAGTCAAAGCTATGGTTTTTCCAGTGGTCATGTATGGATGTGAGAGTTGGACTGTGAAGAAGGCTGAGCGCTGAAGAATTGATGCTTTTGAACTATGGTGTTGGAGAAGACTCTTGAGAGTCCCTTGGACTGCAAGGAGATCCAACCAGTCCATTCTAAAGGAGATCAGCCCTGGGATTTCTTTGGAAGGAACGATGCTAAAGCTGAAACTCCAATACTTTGGCCACCTCACACGAACGTGGATGGTGACTCATTAGAAAAGACTCTGATGCTGGGAGGGATTGGGGGCAGGAGGAGAAGGGGACAACAGAGGATGAGATGGCTGGATGGCATCACCAACTCGATGGATGTGAGTTTGAGTGAACTGCAGGAGTTGGTGATGGACAGGGAGGCCTGGCATGCTGCAATTCATGGGGTCGCAAAGAGTCAGACACGACTGAGCAACTGAACTGAACTGAACCCCATCTCTGTCGCTCAACTGCAACAACCAAGTATTTGAATGTGCACAGTGAACACTTTATGAGTGCTATGAGTGAAGTAAATTTTAATGGATATCCTCCAGGTCCTCATGTACTCTTGTGTCTTCTTTTCCCAGTCATCGCTGACTGATCCACCCTGCCCAACACCATGTCACAGCATTGATCCAGTGCAGCCTGGAGTGCTGCAGTCCACGGGGTCGCAAAGAGTCAGACACGACTGAGCAATTGAACTGAACTGAACTGAATTCAGCAGTTAGGTGGTTTGATTCTAGTTTTGATGCTTTCCAGCTTTTTAAACTTGTTAGACTGCCACTTCCTCATATTCCTTTTTACAAGTTTGTCATGTAATAAAGGAATAAAGGTCATGTGGTACTAGGTAAATAACAAATATGTGTATATTTGTTTTCAGGTTAAAAATGTGGCAAAATAAGAGGCTTGTAAATCCTATATAAAAATACTGACAGCTCAATATCTTCACAAAAATAAGAAATATAATGCATTCTAAGATAAAATGGAAGGAAAAAGCTAAAGTAACATGTTCAGGAAGTGGAAAAAAGTTTAGTTCTCTTTGTAACAATGGATCTTGTCTATAACTTCCATTTCAACTCCACTCTACAAGTAAGTTTCTTTTCAATTTTTTAAACAGAATCCCAGGAAGGGAAATTCCCCATGGCTCTACTCAGTTGTGAAGATATTGGGTCCTTGGAGCCCTCTTCTACCTAATAAGGTGGCTACTCAACCACATGTAGTACCTGAGCACTTGTGGTTATTGAAACTCAAGGTCTGAATTTTTTTCAAACATTTTTACTGACGTATAAATGATATATGTGTCAGGCCAGTGTATGCGTCTCAGTTCTTATCTCATCACAACAATGATTTGGAGCGACCAACATTAAAGCCCTTAGCGCGTCACAGCTCTCAGGTCTTGAACAAACCATGTCATAGCTCTTAGACAAATCAGTGTTACAGTTCTATTTTATTTAGAAGATAGCAGGAGAATCCATCCTAGAAGAAGAGAAGAGAGTGGAGGAGCATGCCAGCGTGCGTGGGGGAGTGGGGTGGGGTAGAGAGACAGAAAGAGAGAGAAAGAGCATACAAACAGGACAGAACAGGACAGAGAGAGTGAGAGAGTTCATGGCTCCTCTTTTTATGTTTTTTTTTTTTCCCCCCTGGGCCTGCCCTATGCAAATTGGGCTCAGCCAGGAGTGCTGTTCTACCTGAAGTCCTCACCCCGGCTCTCGGACCTTTCTTTGACCTTCCTTTATTCTATTTTCGTGGGCTTTTCCCTTCCTTGTCTTTTAGCCACCACCATTTTGGACTCCTTTTCCCTAATGTAACTACCTAACATATACAAACTAAAATTCTGACTTTTAAATTTTATCTAGTTTCAATTATTTTAAACCTAACTTTAAAAATTGCTATTCAGTTCAGTAATTGGAAAACCTTAAGGTCAGAGCAACTTGAGTATAAGAATCTACTTTTTAACTGTAAATTTATGAAATCTAATTATACATGGTTCTTAAGCTTTATTCATTTTTTTTTTATTTTGTCTTATGTTCTTTGAATTATATAATTTCAAGTTATCTGTCTTCAATTCTAAAAATTCTTTCTTCTGATCTAAAATAATTAAAATAATACAAATAGCACCAGACTTGCTGTCAGGGGCTGAGCAGAGAAAGAAATGGGAAGTTGCTATTGGAAGGGTGGGAAGTTGCTATTGGAAGGGTAGAAAGTTTCAGTTACACAAGATAAATTCTGAGATCTTCTCTACAATTTTAGTTAACAAAACTGTGTTTAAAATTAATA
Source organism: Bos indicus (assembly GCF_029378745.1). Lineage (NCBI taxonomy): Eukaryota > Metazoa > Chordata > Mammalia > Artiodactyla > Bovidae > Bos > Bos indicus. Next base: position 57,132,026 of record NC_091770.1, read on the forward strand.
AAGAGGATAGACCTCTTAGGTTCTCTTACATCAATAAGAACTCTTAATGCAGATCCAGGATTATAATTTACAAATAGTTTTTAAGTTGAGGTGTTCTTTAAATGTAAAATGCACATCAGATTTTGAAAACTTGGTACAAAGCAATGTAAAAGAGCTCATCAGCAGTTTTTAACATATTATTATTTATGAAAATGATCATAGCTTGAATAGCTCCATAGCTTTGGAGATAAATCAAATATAATAGTAAAATCAATTTTATCTGTTTTTTGTTTTACTTTTTTTTAACATTGTTTTTAGAAAATTTAATATTACCTTTAGTCTCATATTATATTTCTATTGGACAGCACTACTCTGGGCTTAGTCATTCAGCCATTTCCAACAATTTGCAACCCCATGGACTGCAGGCTACCAGGCTCCTTTGTCCATGGGGATTCTCTAGGCAAGAATACTGGAATGGGTTGCCATTCCCTTCTCCAGAGGATCTTCCCAATCCAGAGATTGAACCCAGGTCTCCCACCCTGCAGGCAGATTCTTGACTGTCTGAGTGATCAGGTAAGCCCATTTAATGGGATAGACATGGAATTTTATAGTACATATACATTAATGGAGTGGATTTTTGTGCCCTTTGAAATTGGACTCAGAAAGATCAACTTCTAGTTCAAGGTGGAATTAGAGTATTTTCTGTACATGTTGCATTGAATCGAACAAATTTTTAAAATTTGAAGAAAGGTTAAGATTATCTATTCATCCTCTTATCTAATAAAGACATCTACAGCAGTACCAACAATATTCACTCCACCTTTGTTGAAACAAACCCACTAAGAAGAAAATAATGATCTTAAAAGTTAGCTCATTTTATTTTATATCAGCAAATGATAATTTTTGGAAATATCTTATTTATAATAAAATATTTAACTTTTAATTATAATTCCTTCAAACTCAGGCAAAACTAAGAATTGATTGATTTCCTTTTTCATATAACTTCCCTTTAATAAAGTTATTTTACTTCCCTCTCTAAATCATGTGTGAGTGCTGTTATAATGTCCACTACAAGCAGCCATCTATTTTATTATCAAGCATGATGCTTTCTCCCTGGACAAAGTTAAATAAGCAGAGTGACAATATATGTCGTTGACACATTCCTTTCACAATTTTGAGCAAGTCCATCATCCATGTCCAGTTCTAACTGTTGCTTCTTGACCTGCATACAGATTTCTCAGGAGGCACGTAAGGTGATTTGGTATTCTCATCTCTTAAGAATTTTCCACATTTATTGTGATCCACACAGTCAAAGGCTTTAGCATAGTCAATGAAGCAGACATAGATATTTCTCTAAAATTCTCTTGCTTTTCCTATGATCCAATGGATGTTGGCAATTTGACCTCTTGGCAATTTGACAATTTCCTTGTCTTTTTAAATCCAGCTTGAACACCTGGAAGTTCTCAGTTCACGTACTGTTGAAACCTATCTTGGAGAATTTTCAACATTACTTTGCTAGCATGTGAGATGAGTACAATTGTGCAGTAGTTTGAACAATCATTTAACCTACTGTTCAAATTTATGTCACATTTACTTATTTATATGTAACACTATGACATAATTAATTTTACCATGTTTTGTGCACTTTAAAACACTTTCTTTAAGTTGAAACTGCAAACATAAAATTGGAGAGTAAGAAATTTTAGAATTCTTTGGTCCTTTGATATTTACTGTCAAAATGCTCTCCAGAAAGTTTATATCAATTTCTGATCCAACCTGATTTGTGTTGAGGTACTAACAGAATATGATTGTATACTTTAAATCTTTTAGATTTATTTTAATTGTTAATTTATTTTTATTTATTGAAATACAGTTGACTTACAATAATATATCCTTTTCAAGTCTAAAATATAGAGACGCAATATTTTTATAAATTACATGCGATACAAAGTTATTTTAAAATATTGACTATTTTTATTGTGCTGAGCATTATATAGTCCTTTTGACATTTATATATATTTGCTGTATTGTTTTTGGTTTTAGATTCCATGCACAATTGAAGACACGAAGTTTTTACCTTTCTATATCCTTTCTATATCTGATTTATTTCACTAAGTGTAACATCCTCCAGGTTCACTTATGTTGTCCCAAATGCAAGATTTCATTCTTCATTGTTTTATGGCTGAGGCTGTACATTGTAACTCTGCTTATTTAACTTATATGCAGAGTACATCATGAGAAATGCTGGGCTGGAAGAAGCACAAGCTGGAATCAAGATTGCCAAGAGAAATATCAATAACCTCAGATATGCAGATAACACCACCCTTATGGCAGAAAGTGAAGAGGAACTAAAAAGCCTCTTGATGAAGGTGAAAGAGGAGAGTGAAAAATTTGGCTTAAAGCTCAACATTCAGAAAACTAAGATCATGGCATCTGTTCCCATCATTTCTTGGGAATAGGTGGGGAAACAGTGGAAACAGTGTCAGACTTTATTTTGGGGGGCTCCAAAATCACTGCAGATGGTGACTGCAGCCATGAAATTAAAAGATGCTTACTCCTTGGAGCATGGGTATACCTGTGGTGGATTCATTTCGATGTTGGGCAAAACTAATACAACATTGTAAAGTTTAAAAATAAAATAAAAAAAAAAAAAGAAAGTTATGACCAACCTAGATAGCATATTCGAAAGCAGAAACTTTACTTTGCCAACAAGGGTCCGTCTAGTCAAGGCTATGGTTTTTCCTGTGGTCATGTATGGATGTGAGAGTTGGAATGTGAAGAAATCTGAGTGCCGAAGAACTGATGCTTTTGAACTGTGGTGTTGGAGAAGACTCTTGAGAGTCCCTTGGACTGCAAGGAGATCCAACCAGTCCATTCTGAAGGAGATCAGCCCTGGGATTTCTTTGGAAGGAATGATGCTAAAGCTGAAACTCCAGTACTTTGGCCACCTCATGCGAAGAGTTGACTCATTGGAAAAGACTCTGATGCTGGGAGGGATCGGGGGCAGGAGGAGAAGGGGATGACAGAGGATGAGATGGCTGGATGGCATCACTGACTCGATGGACATGAGTCTGAGTGAACTTTGGGAGTTGGTGATGGACAGTGAGGCCTGGCATGCTGCAATTCATGGGGTTGGAAAGAGTCAGACAGGATTGAGTGACTGAACTGAATATTCCATTGAATATATATCACATCTTCTTCATTCATTTATTTATTGATGAACACTTAGTTTGCTTCAATATCTGACTACTGTGAATAATCCTGCTATGAACTTTGGAGTGCATATATCTTTTCAAATTAGTATTTTCATTTTCTTCAGATAAATACCCAGGAATGGAATCCTTATATCATATGCTTGTTATCTTTCAATTTTCTGTGTAATTTCCATACTTTTTTCAAAAGCACCACTATAAATTTAAATTCCCAACCACCATATACTAAAATTCCTTTTCATCATATCCTCAGCAACACTTGTTATTTCCATTCTTTTTGGTGATGGCCATTTTGACTTGTATGAGGTGATATTTCATTGTGGCTTTGATTTGCATTTCCCTAATTATTTTTTATGTCGAACATCTTTTCATGAGCCAGGTGGCCATCTCTATGTCTTTTCTGGAAAAAGAAAAGTTCATTTTTAATTAAGTTACTTATTTTTTTAATATATTGAGTGCATAAATTCTTTATATTTTGGATATTAACCCCTTATGAGACATATTGTTTGCAATATACTCTCTCATTCAGAAAGTTACCTTCTCATTTTGTTGTTCTCTTCACTCTGCAAAAGCGTTTCAGCTTGATTAAATTCCATGGTTTATTTTCACTTTTTCCTTAGGAAACTTGTCAGAAAAATGTGTTTTCCACTAGGAGTTTTATGTTTCAGGTGTTACATTTAAGTCTTTAACCTATTTTGAGTTTGTGTTTGTCATAATATATGGTATAACTTCCCTGGTGACTCAGATGGTAAAGTGTCTATCTACAATGTGGGAGACCCGGGTTCAATTCCTGGGTCAGGAAGATCTCCTGGAGAAGGAAATGGCATCCCACTCCAGTATTCTTGCCTGGAAAATCCCATGGATGGAGGAGCCTGGTAGGCTACAGTCCATGACTGAATGACTTCACTTTCTTTCTTTCTATGGTATAAAGTACTGTTCTAGTTTCATTCTTTGTATGTAGCTATCCCAACACCACTTATTTATCAAGTAAAAAATCTAACTTTCCACCCAGAAGAAAATGAAAAATTAAAGACAAAGTCCAAAATTAGAAGAAAGAATAAATAATAATTATCAGAGTAGAAATAAATGGGAGATAGAAACAATAGACAAAACAATCGAAGAGAAGTTTTTAAAAAGATAAACAAAATCGATAAACTGTTTATAAAATTCATTAAGAAGGAAAGAGAGGGAACAAATAAATGCCATTAGACATGAAAAAGAAATTACAACTTATATGATAAAATATAATCATAAGACAATACTGCTGGCAGTTATACATAAACAAGTTGGACAACATAGACAAAATGGTTAAGTTCCAAGAAACAAGTGATCTTCCAAGATAGAATCAAGAAGAAATAGAAAAACTGAACCAATAGACTGCTAGTAATGAAATGGAAGAAGTTATCAAAATCTCCCAAATAACTGAAGTCCAGGGTTAGAGAGATCCCCTGGGGAATTCTACCAAACATTTAAAGAAGAGGAATACTAATCTTCTCAAACTAGTCCAAAAAGTTGTAGGGAAAGCAATGCTGCCAAGCTTTTTCTACAAGGCCAGTATTAGTCTGATATGAAAACCTTGCAAAGATTAGCTATTATCACTGATAAACATATGTGAAAAAATTCTCAACACAACAGTAGCAAAGCAAATTCAACAGTACATTAGAAGAATACAGCTTGATAAAGTAGGGCTTACTCTAGGAGTATGAGAATGGTTCAATATTTGCTGATCAGTTAAAGTGATATATCACACTAAAAAAAAAGGTAAAAGTCACACCATCATCTCATGAGATACAGAAAAAGCATTTGTCAAAATTCAACATACATTTATGATGAAAATTTTTAATAAAGTTGTTACATAAGAAGTATACCTCAACATAATACACATTCTAAAGGCAAATCCAACTGATATCTTAACGATAAAAAGCTGAAAGTTTTTCCTCTAAGAGGAGGAACAAGCCTAGAATGGCTACTCTTCCAAATTCTGTTCAATAGTTGGAAGTCTTAGCCACAACAATCAGACAAGAAAAAAAAAATCAATTGGAAGAGGATAATTTAGAATAATTAAAACTGTCACTATTCTCAGCTAACGATGGTCACAATTTGCAGCTGTTCTATACAGAAAACCTTGGAAACTTTATGAAAAATTGTTTGAAATAGTAAATGAATTCAGTGAAGTCATAGGATAAACCAATAATATACAGAAATTTATTGCATTTCCATTCAATAATAATGAACTATCAGAGAAACTAAGAAAATAACTCCATGTGGAACTGAATCATAATAATATGCCTAGAAATAAATTTGAAAGTGAAGTGAAAGTCACTCATTCATGTCTGACTCTTTGCAACTTCTCCAGGCCAGAATACTGGAGTGGGTAGCCTTTCCCTTCTTCAGGGAATCTTCCCAACCCAGGAATCCACCTGGGGTCTCCTGCATTGCAGGTGGATTCTTTACCAACCAAGCTATCAGGGAAGCCCCAGAATACTGGAGTGGGTAGCCTATCCCTTCTCCAGTAGATCTTCCCATCCCAGGAATCCAATCAGGGTCTCCTCCATTACAGGTGGATTCTTTACCAACCAAGCTATCAGGGAAGCCCCAGAAATAAATTTAACTAAGGAGAAAAAGAGGAAAGCCTGGCACACTGCAGTGCATGGGGTCACAAAAAACTGGACACAATTTAGTGACTGAATAACAATGAGGAGAGAGACAAATGATCCTAACATTTGTTAATCAAAATAGATCTGGAATAGCCAAAACAATGTTGAAAAAGAACAAAGCTGAAGAAAAATCAAAGTAATCTTGAGAGAGAGCAAATATTATGCTCCTTGAATTCAGACTGTATTACAAAGCTATGATAATCAAAACAGCCTGATATTGGCACAAAAACAGACACGTAGACCAATGAAATAGAATAGACATCTCAGGAATAAATCCACACACTTATGGTCAATTAGTCTATGACAAAGGAGGCAATAATATATAACATGGAAAAGACATTCTTTTACATCTTTACAAAGCTGATAAGCAAATAATAATGCTAGCTTGATATTGTTAGTTATTAAAGATATCAAATACTTGTGGTCAAAACTTTGTTGGCTATGTGAAAGTCTGTTTTGGAATTATTTCATGACCAACTGAATGTTTTAATCAAGGTGTTTATTTTGTCTTCTTCATATATTTTATTAATTAACTCTTGGATTGTAAATATTTTTATCTGTGATGATTTGAATACAATTTGTTAGTTCAGTATTTTGCTAAAGTTTCACAGTTCCTTTGGTAAAATTTATTCCCTCTCTTCTATAAGTTCTAATCTTCATGAAAGGTTTATGAGATAATTGGTAAAGAATCCCTATACAGTCAAATTTACTCTACCAAGTAAAAAAAGAAAGGTATAAAGATACATACAATGGTCATATATTATTACATAATCATTGTTTGCTTGATACTTTCACTTTAAGCTAGAATAAAGAAGGATGTTAACTACACAATATAAAAATATTTTTTAGTATTTTTAACTTCTCATTAAAATTAGAGTTGCAGTCTAAGTTATTGTTTAACCACTTTTATATAACTTTTTTCATTTATATTATAAAATCCATAATACAGTTTTGGTTAAACTATTTCATAATAGTTATAATAGTTTAAACAGTCAAATAGTCCCTATTGGAATGAAATATGCATTAGGTACACATAATAATCTAGGTAGATATAATCACTGGGCTTTCCTGATAGTTCAGTTGGTAAAGAATCCACCTACAATGTACTTTCACTTTCGATCATCTATAGACACTAATATTTAGAGATTGTTTGTGATAATCATTATCATTTTGCTGTAATTACAGGAAACATGTCTTTGGTTTTACATAAATTCTGTTCTTAAAGGTCAGATGCAATAAATAAAATACCAACAAAATATAGAATTTGTAATTTCTTCTCTGAATTATATTCTTGTTTACAATGCAAAAAAATGAATGTTCCTATAAAAATGTAAGCTTGAATACGTGCAACAGAATGGGTCTTGCTTAATGCCATATATATATATATATATATATATATATATATATATGCCAAATATGAAGGTTGAAATGTTTCAAAAAATCAAAGGTCAATATTCTTGCAAATTTTATTTTAGAACCTGAAAATACTCTCAGATATAATACAATTAAGTTCTACCCATCACATACTAAATTCTCATGAATAACCTGTAGTTATTTGTCTTTTCTATTATTTAATATTCCTATAGTTATTGCTTTTATTAAGTTCTTTTTTATTCTTCTTTTATTAAGTTCTTTTGTTCTCATTATTAGAAGAAATATTGAATTGAGGTGAGGAATAGCATGCTAAGATATATGCTGAGAACTACCAAGGGATTCTCTAGGCAAAAATACTGGAAGGGGTTGCCACATCCTACTCCAGGAGAGGTGACAAGAGTATATGGAAGCAAACAAAGAAGGACTTAATGACCCAGATAACCACTATGGTGTGGTCAGTCACCTAGAGCTGAATATCCTGGGGTGTGAAGTCAAACGGGCCTTAAGAAGCATTACTCTGAACAAAGTTAGTGGAAGTGACAGAATTATAGATGAGTTATTTAAAATCTTAAAAATATGATGTTACTAAAGTGCTGGACTCAATATGTCAGCAAATTTGGAAAACTCAGCAGTGGTCACAGGACTGGAAAATGTTGATTTTAATTCCAATCTCAAAGAAAGGCAATGTCACAGAATGTTCAAATTACCATTCAGTTGTGCTCATTTCATATGCTAGCAAGGTTATGCTCAAAAATTTTCCAGTTAGACTTCAGCACCACATGAACTGAGAAATTCCAGATGTACAAGCTTTATTTAGAAAAGACAGAGGAGCCAGAGATCAAATTTCCAACATCCATCGGCTTATAGAAAAAGCAAGAGATTTCCAGAAAAACATCTGTTTCATTGACTATGCTAAAGCCTTTGACTGTGTGGATCACAACAAACTGTGGAAAATTCTGAAAGAGATGGGAATACCAGACCACCTGACCTGCTTCTTGAGAAACCTGTATGTGGGTCAAGAAGCAGCTATTAGGACTGGACATGGAACAATGGACTGGTTCCAAATTGGGAAATGAGTACAGCAAGGCTGTATATTGTCACCTGTTTACTTAACTTCTATTCAGAGTACATCATGCAAAATTCTCGGCTCAGTCAATCTCAAATTGTAACCAAAATTGTTGGGAGAAATATCAGATATGCAGATGATACCACTCTAATGGCAGAAAGTGGAGAGGAACTAGAGCCTCTTATTGAGAATGAAAGAAAAGAGTAAAAAAGCTGGCTTGAAACTCATGTTAAAAATTATAAGATCATGACATTTGGCCCCATCACTTCATTGAAAAACAGACGTGGTAAAAATGGAAGCAGTGACAAATTTTACACTCTTAGGCTCCAAAATCACCACGGACAGTGACTGCACCCAAGAAATTAAAAGAGGTTTGCTCTTTGGAAGGAAAAAGAAAGAATGTGAAAGTTGCTCAGTCATATCTGACTCTTTGCTACACTATGCCCTATACAGTCCATTGAATTCTCCACATCAGAATACTGGAGTGGGTAACCTTTCCCTTCTTGAGGGGATCTTCCCAATCAAGGTATCCCACATTGTGGGAGGATTCTTTACCAGCTGAGCCACAGGAGAAGTCCAAGAATATTGGAGTGAGTAGTCTATCTTTTCTCCAGAAGATCTTCCTGACCTAGGAATCCAACTGGCTTCTCCTGGATTGCAGGCAGTTTCTTTACCAACTGAGCTATCAGGGAAGTCCATTGGAAAGAAAACTATAACAGGTCTAGACAGCATATTAAAAAGCAGAGACATCACTTTCCTGAAAATCTCCATGTAGTCAAAACTATGTTTTTTCCAGTAGTCATGTATGGATGTGAGAGTTGGACCATAAAGAAGGCTGAGTGCCCAAGAATTGATTTTCTCAAACTGTGTAACTGGAGAAGATTCTTGAGTCCCTTGGACTACAGGGTGATCAAACCAGTCAGTTCCAGAGCAACTCAATTCTGAATATGCATGAGAATAACTAATGCTGAAACTGAAGCTCCAATAGTTTGGCCACCTGATGCAAAGAGCCAACTCATTGGAAGAGACTCTGATGCTGGGGAAGATTGAAGGTAAATAGAGGAAGTGGCAGAGGATGACATGGTTAGATAATATCACTGACTCAATGGACATGAATTTGAGCAAACTCTGGGAGATAGTGGAAGTCAGAGGAGCTTTGAGTGTTGCAGTCCATGGTGTCACAAAGAGTCGGATTCTATTTAGAGACTGAACAAGAACGACATATAAGTTCTACTGTAAAATGTTTTTATTAAGGAAAATTGGATAATAATGTTGAATTTCATAAAAAGGTCACAAAAAAGTAAGCACTAGAAAGACTCCTGCACTAGAAAAACTACTGCACAATTGCACTGATCTCTCACACTAGTAAAGTAATGCTCAAAATTCTCCAAGCCAGGCTTCAGCAATATGTAAACCATGAACTTACAGACATTCAAGCTGGTTTTAGAAAAGGCAGAGGAACCAGAGATCAAATCACCAACATATGCTGGATCATAGAAAAAGCAAGAGAGTTCCAGAAAAATGTCTATTTCTGCTTTACTGACTATGCCAAAGCCTTTGACTGTGTGGATCACAATAAACTGTGGAAAATTCTGAAAGAGATGGGAATACCAGACAACCTGATCTGCCTCTTGAGAAACCTATATGCAGGTCAGGAAGCAACAGTTAGAACTGGACATGGAACAACAGACTGGTTCCAAATAGGAAAAGGAGTACGTCAAGGCTGTATATTGTCACCCTGCTTATTTAACTTATATGCAGAGTACATCATGAGAAACGCTGGGCTGGAAGAAGCAGAAGCTGGAATCAAGATTGCCAGGAGAAATATCAATAACCTCAGATATGCAGATGACACCACCCTGATGGCAGAAAGTGAAGAGGAACTAAAAAGCCTCTTGATGAAAGTGGAAGAGGAGCGTGAAAAAGTTGGCTTAAAGCTCAACATTCAGAAACGAAGATCATGGCATCTGGTCCCATCACTTCATGGGAAATAGATGGGGAAACAGTGGAAACAGCGTCAGACTTTATTTTTTGGGGGCTCCAAAATCACTGCAGATGGTGACTGCAGCCATGAAATTAAAAGACGCTTACTCCTTGGAAGGAAAGTTTTGAACAACCTAGATAGCATATTCAAAAGCAGAGACATTACTTTGCCAACAAAGGTCCATCTAGTCGAGACTATGGTTTTTCCTGTGGTCATGTATGGATGTGAGATTTGGACTGTGAGGAAAGCTGAGCGCTGAAGATCTGATGCTTTTGAACTGTGGTGTTGAAGACTGTTGAGAGTCCCTTGGACTGCAAGGAGATCCAACCAGTCCATTCTGAAGGAGATCAGCCCTGGGCTTTCTTTGGAAGGAATTATGCTAAAGCTGAAACTCCAATACTTTGGCCACCTCATGCGACGAATTGACTCATTGGAAAAGACTTTGATGCTGGGAAGGATTGGGGGCAGGAGGAAAAGGGGACGACAGAGGATGAGATGGCTGGATGGCATCACCGACTCAATGGACGTGAGTTTCAGCGAACTCCGGGAGTTGGTGATGGATAGGGAGGCCTGGCATGCTGCAATTCATGGGGTCACAAAAAGTCCGACAGGACTGAGCGACTGAACTGAACTGAGAAAAAGTCCCACTGTATGTAAGACGTTGGTCTGTGTTCTTGCTAAATCTAGAATTGGTCACAATGTTCATATTGCAATGAGAACAATCTTTTAAAAATGCAAATTAGATTATTTTATTCATCTCCCTTTCCACAGTTAATAAAACCTCCCTAATAGTTTTCCATGTCCTCTAAGACAATGTCCAAATTCCTTAAATTTACTTATTATAAAGTTTTTCACCGGTTCATCTCTCCAACCTTATTTATCAACACTTGTAAGTGATATGTCTTCTTCTAGTTCTTTCCCTATGTGTAATATTCATCTCTTAATAGTAACATTTCCTCCCATCCTAGTCTGCCTTAAAAATTCATCATTCAAACCATACTTGAGAGGATATCTATAAATCATGTCTTGTATCCTCACGTCCTACTAGCATTAATTACACTTTTTTTTCCTTCCTGCTACCACCTTCTACCCTCATCCCTGTAATTGCAATGTGTTCGTCATTCTTTATATTTGCCATCATAATATACTGCAAACTCTTTAAGAGCATCTATTGTGACTTATTAATCTTTGTATCTACAACATTTAACATGATCCCTGGCATATAGTAAGCATCTAATATATATTTGTTGAATGAATTAAAAATAAATGAATGAATAAATAAATATATGAGAAAGTAACTGCTCTTAAGGACCTTGGGGAAATAAAATGAGTTTTGAAGTAATGCAAGTTGTATGAATAGCACACACAGTTTGATCTTCAATGTTCCTTTGCCACAAAATTTGATTTAATGTCAGTGAGGAAAGTAGCTATGGTGGCTTATTTCTTTGACTAAGCATTTTGTGGGCCAAAAGAAAGCAGATGTGACCATTTAGGAGGGTATTTATCTTACAAAGGGCATTAAAGCTGTAGAGAAAAAGGCTATGAAATTACTCTTTTCAAAGAACACAGAAGTGAATTGATGAGGAGTTTAGTAAGTGGCAATTTTGTAGCTGGCTGTGTTCCTCCAGTTTGTCATTGTCACTGGAGAGGTTGCCAAACCACAACTCTATCTCAGGATGAAATTAAATATGATTTGGTTAACTGAAAATATTCAAATTCACAAATGTATAGAGATACTTATCACTATAGCCCAAGTTAAAACACCAGATCAATTGCATGCTAATCATAAATTAAAAAATGTTACTATTAGTTGTTCCAGTAAGACAGAATTTACACACCCTGCATACTAAGCAACACTGTCTGAAGAATAAAGTCTAAAGGTAAGAAAGTTTTCCTTTTTTTTTTTTTTTTTTTTGCTATAATCCTATCATCAACAAAACTTTTTAGAGAAACAAGAAGAGTATCATACTCAAATATTTTTAAACAATATTGATATAAAACTAAATATTTTATGTGAAATATTACTATCAATCTCCCTCTTTTTATTCCTAACTAGTTTCCTAACTAGTATTTTTAGCTAGAATCAATAAAGAACTAAAATATAGTAAATGCTGAATCACATTTATCACAGTGATTTATCACATTGTTTTATTTTTCTTTTGGTTAAAGCTTCTATGATAGACATAAAGTCTCAGCATATTACATTTTCCTTTCTCATGAATAAGGTCAGGTAAAAGAATGTTGCATTTTCTTGGGACTTCTTGCTGCCTCTTTTCTAGGAAAGGTGAATAATAACTATTCTACCTATCCCTATGATAAACTGCAATGTGGAAAGATAATTTACTGAAACATTAATGTGTGTGTATTTTTTCTTGCACTTCTTTTCCATTCCTATCAAAAAGATCGATGGACCCTTTTGGCATCCTTGCCTGTGAGAGTGGGTAGGTCTGACAGGACTCAGGGATTATGCTTATAGATGGAAGGAGATAGACAAAATAAAAATGTACTAGTTGGATATTTCAGAGACCAACTAGGAAATTCTGTCTTCAAATTCTGTGAACAAAGAGGCCTACATGCCAGGTCCAGGACCTGATGTAAAAGCACAATTTTGGAAGTGCAAGAAAATTTGTGTGATACGCCCTGGAGGTGGCATCATAATTTTTTGCTCAAACTCATTGTAGAAGCAGCATAGCTCCTTAAACAAATCTTTTTGATGTTTCTATCTTAGACAAGATATGATTAGCAACTGTGGTGAGTTAGGAATCTATGCAGAACTTCAGGAAGGAAGAAAAGTTTCTAAAAGTTATAAAGCACAGACAACCTATTGGAATGAAAGACTATTCAGGAATCAGGGGCTTCTCAGGTGGCTCAGTGGCAAAATATCTGCCTATTAATGCAGGAGATTCCAGAAATGTGGGTTCCATCTCTGATTCAGGAAGATCCCCTGGAGAAGGAAATGGCAACTCACTCCAGTATTCTTGCCTGAAAAATACTGTAGAAAGAGGAGCTTGGCAGGCTACAGTCTATGGGGTCTCAAAGAGATGCACATGACTGAGAAAATGGGCACATTCATGTATCAAGAATGCTAGATATTGAGGAGTCATATGCTTGGGGTAACAGAGAGTACTGCTAGGAAGTTTGGAATGTGTCAGGGTAAGAACAAGTTAAATTTTTACATTGGTGTTGATGAAGATGGCAAAAATGCAAAAGAAACTTCTGATACAGACATTCTCCCTTTCCTGTGCCATATTTCCTATTTTAAGACTTTGTACCTATCTGCTGTCTGTGAGTTTAGACCCTTCTGGATTTGGGGATCCACAGTATTTCCTGTGTCACACTAAATAACTTTGTAAACAACTTAGAAATATGTTAGGACAATGCCTCAGGAACTGTATCCAGAAAACTTGTAGGACTGTCTTTGGGAGGCATATTGTCTTCTTCTTGTTGCTGTTCAGTCACCCAGTAGTGTGTGACTTTTCATGATCATGTGGGTTGCAGCATGTCAGGCCTCCCTGTCCCTCACCATCTACTGGAGTTTGCCCAAGTTCATGTTCATTGCATCTGTGATGCCATCCAACCATCTCTTCCTCTGATGCCCTCTTCTCTTTCTGCCCTCAATCTTTCCCAGCATCAGGAACTTTTCTAATAAGTCGTCTGTTCATATCAGATGACCAGAATACTGGAGCTTCAGTTTCAGCATCAGGCCTTCCAATGAATATTCAGGGTTGATCTCCCTTAAGATTGACTGATTTGATCTCCTTGCTGCCCAAGGGAATTTCAGGAGTCTTCTCCACATGACAATTCAAAGGCATCAGTTCTTTGGCATTCTCCCTTCTTTATAGTCCAGCTCTCACAACCATACATAACCACTGGGAAGACCATAGGCTTGACAATACAGACTTTTGTTGACAGAATAATGTCTCCCCTCTTAAACACACTGTCTAGGTTTTTCATAGCTTTCCTACCAAGAAGCAATTGTCTTCTGATTTCATGGCTACAGTCACCAACTGCAGTGATTTTGGAGCCCCCCAAAAGGAAATCTGTCACTGTTTCCACCTTTTCCCCTCTATATGCCATGCAGTGATGGGGCTGGATGCCATGATATTGGTTTTTTGTTTGTTTGTTAGTTTTAATATTACATCTTAAGCTGGAACTTTCATTTTCCTCCTTTACCCTCATCAAGAGGCTTTTCAATTTATCTTCACTTTCTGCCATTACAGGGGTATCATCTGCATATCTGAGGCTGCTGATGTTTCTCCCACCTATCTTGATTCCAGCTTGTAGCTCATCCAGCCTAGCATTTCTCATGATGAGCTCAGCATATAGGTTAAACAAACAGGGTGACAGCAAACAGCTCTGTCATACTCTTTTCTTGAACCAATCAGTTGTTCCATACAGGGTTCTAACCCACATACAGATTTCTCAGGAGACAGGTAAGATGGTCTGATATTCCCACCTCTCTAAGAGCTTTCTACAGTTTGTCATGATCCACAGTCTAACCCATAGTTTTGGAATATGGGTGAGGAAAATTTTTACTCTATGGGCACATATGTGCAAATAAATTTAAGTAGATATAAACATGGAAAATATGTATATGTCATTGTGCCTGTGAGTTGTCATGTGTGGAAAACATGATATATACAAATAAAAAATAATCAGTTTATAATTATATAGATATTTTGTTATAATTCTTATGATTCATTGATTTAACTGTTTTTAATGATTTCTGGTCCATTAAAGTAATATAAGGAAATTCAAACATAAGGCCAAAAATGTAGCATCCCAAAAGCTATAGATTTTAATAAGACCAAATTATTTATTTAAATAAATTTTAAGTCGCTGTGTCCATTTGGAGCACCAGAATTTCAGAACTGAAAAAATCAGGATTCATTTTCTTCAGACATCTATATTTTATGAACAACTAAAGAGCCATGTTCTGTTTTAAAGAATGATAAAATTATGTTGTGAGGATAATTATTAACAAATTCACACTTGGCAAGCCTAATTTTATTCGACAAATATTTGTGATCAACTAACTAGGAGAAAGGAATGGAAAACCACTTTAGTATTCTTGCCTTGATAACCCCATGAACAGTATGGAAAGCCAAAAAGATATGACACCAAAATATGAACTCCCCAGGTTGGGAGGTGCCCAATAATGCTACTGGAGATCAGTGGAGAAATAACTCCAGAAAGAATGAAGAGATGGAGCCAAAGCAAAAACGATACCCAGTTGTGGATGTGACTGGTGATAGAAACAAGGTCTGATGCTGTAAGAGCAATATTGCATAGGAACCTGGAGTGTTAGGTCCAAGAATCAAGGCAAATTGGAAGTGGTCAAACAGGAGATGGCAAGATTGAACATCAACCTTTTAGGAATCAGTGAACTGAAATGGACTGGAATGGGTGAATTTAACTCAGATGACATTTTATCTACTACTGTGCGCAAAAATCCCTTAGAAGAAATGGATTAGCCATCATAGTCAACAAAAGAGTCCAAAATGCAGTAATTAAAGCAATCTCAAAATGACAGAATGATCTCTGCTCATTTCCAAGGCAAACCATTCAATATCACAGTAATCCAAGTCTATGCCCCAAACAATAATACTGAAGAAGCTGAAGTTGAATGTTGTTATGAAGACCTACAAGACCTTCTAGAACTAACACCCAAAACAGAAGTCCTCTTCACTATAGGGAATTGGAATACAAAAGTAGGAAGTCAAGAGCTACCTGGAGTAACAGGCAAATTTGGCCTTGGAGAACAAAGCAAAGCAGGGCAAAGGCTAACAGAGTTTAACCAACAGAACACACTGGTCAAGTAAACACCCTCTTCAAACAACACAAAAGAAAACTCTACATATGGACATCATGAGATGGTTAATACCAAAATCAGATTGATTACATTCTTTGTAGCCAAAGATGGAGAAGCTCTATACAGTCAGCAAAAACAAGACCAGGAGCTGACTGTGGCTCAGATCATGAACTCCTTATTACCAAATTCAGACTGAAATTGAAGAAAGTAGGGAAAACCACTAGATAATTCAGGTATGACCTAAATCAAATCCCTTATGATTATACGGTGGACATGAGAAATAGATTCAAGGGATTAGAGCTGATACACAGAGTGCCTGAAGAACTAGGGACAGAGGTTCATGACATTGTACAGGAGGCAGGTATCAAGACCATCTCCAAGAAAAAGAAATGCAAAAAGATAAAATGTGTATCTGAAGAGATCTTACAAAGAGCTGAGAAAAGAAGACAAATAAAAGGCAAAGGAGAAAAGCAAAAATATACCCATTTGAATGCAGAGTTCCAAAGAATAGCAAGGAGAGATAAGAAAGCCTTCCTCAGTGATCAATACAAACAAAGAAAAACAATAGAATGGGAAAGACTAGAGATATATTCAAGAAAAGTGGAGATACCAAGGGAATATTTCATGAAAATATAAGCACAATAAAGGACAGAAATGGTATGGACCTAACAGAAGCAGAGGACATTAAGAAGAAGTGGTAAGAATACACAGAAGAACTATACAAAAAAGTTCTCCATGACCCAGATAATCACGATGGTGTGATCACTCACCTAGAGCCAGACAACCTGGAATGCGAATTCAAGTGGACCTTAGGAAGCATCAATGAACAAAGCTGTTGGACTTGATGGAATTCCAGTTGAGCTATTCCAAATCCTGAAAGATGATGCTGTGAAAGTGCTGCACTCACTATGCCAGCAGATTTGAAAAACTCAGAGTGGCCACAGGACTGGAAAAGGTCAGTCTTCATTCCAATCCCAGAGAAAGGCAATGCCAAAGAATGTTCAAATGACCACATGATAGTAGTCATCTCACATGCCAGCAAAGTAATGCTCAAAATTTTCTAAGACAGGCTTCAACAGTACAGGAACCATGAACTTCCAGATGTTTAAGCTGGATTTAGAAAAGACAGAGCAACAAGAGATCAAATTGCCAACATCTACTGGATCATTGAAAAAGCAAAGAGTTTCAGAAAAACAACTATTTTTGTTTTGTTGACTATGCCAAACCTTTGACTGTGTGGATCACAACAAACTGTGGAAAATTCTGAAAGAGATGGGAATACCAGACCACCTGACCTACCTCTTGAGAAATCTGTATGCAAGTCAAGAAGCAACAGTTAGACCTGGACATGGATCAACAGACTGGTTCCAATCGGGAAAAGAGTATGCCAAGGCTGTACATTGTCACCCTGCTTATTTAACTTATATAAGGAGAACATCATGCATAATTCTGGACTGTATGAAGCACAAGTTGGATTCAAGATTGTCAGGAGAAATATCAATTACAGCATATTTGTAGATGACACCATCCTTATGGCAGAAAACGAAGAACTAAAGAGCCTCTTGATGAGAATGAGAGAGGAGTGTGAAAAAGTTGGCTTAAAACTCAGTATTCAGAAAACTGAGATCATGGCATACGGTCCCATCTCTTCATGCCAAATAGATGGGAAAATAATGGAAACAGTGAGATACTTTATTTTGGGGGGCTCCAAAATCACTGCAGATGGTGCCTGCAGCCATGAAATTAAAAGACACTTGCTCCTTAGAAGTAAAGCTATGACCAACCTAGACAGCATATTAAAAAAAAAGAGACATTATTTTACCAACAAATGTCCGTCTAGTCAAAGCTATGGTTTTCCCAGTAGTCATGTATGGATGTGAAAGTTGGACTATAAAGAAAGCTGAGCACTGAAGTATTGATGCTTTTGAACTGTGGTGTTGGAGCACTGAAGTATTGATGCTTTTGAACTGTGGTGTTGGAGAAGACTCTTGACAGTCCCTTGGACTGCCAGGAGATCAACCAGTCCATCCTAAAGGAAATCAATCCTGAATATTCATTGGAAGGATTTATGTTGAAGCTGAAACTCCAATACTTTGGCCACCTTATGGGAAGAACTGACTCACTGGAAAAGACCCTGATGCTGGGAAAGATTGAAGGCAGGAGGCAAAGGGGAAGACAGAGGATGAGATGGTTGGATGGCATCACCAACTCATTGGACATGAGTATGAGTAGGCTCCAGGAGTTTGTGATGGACAGAGAAGCCTGGTGTGCTGCAGTCCATGGGGTCACAAAGATTTGGACATGACTGAGTGACTCAACTGAACTGCTGCTGCTGCTGCTGCTAAGTCACTTTAGTCATGTCCGACTCTGTGCAACCCCATGGACGGCAGCCCACCAGGCTCCCCTGTCCCTGGGATTCTCCAGGCAAGAACACTGGAGTGGGTTGCCATTTCCTTCTCCAATGCACGAAAGTGAAAAGTGAAAGTGAAGTCGCTCAGTCGTGTCCAACTCCCAGCAACCCCATGGACTGCAGCCTACCAGGCTCCTCTGTCCATGGGATTTTCCAGGCAAGAGCTGGAGTGGGGTGCCATTGCCTTCTCCACAACTGAACTGCACTAGGTGCTAAACTCAAAGCTGGAGTTTCAGTGGTTAACTTATACATCTTCTGGCATGCAAATGGAAGTTTAATAAGAAGTATAAATATAACTTTAATCATAAATTTAATCATAATTATAAATATATATCAATAAAACTGTGGCTGTAATTTTGGTTATAATTATTCCTATAATGATAGCATTTACTATTTAAAACTATTCTTTCAAATCATCCCACCATTGCCTTCTCCCACAGAGTCCAAAATGCAGTTTATACATCTGTGTTTCTTTTGCTGTCTTGCATCGTTAGCATATTTCTAAATTCCATATACATATGTTAGTTTACTGTATTGGTGTTTTCTTTCTGACTTAGTTCACTCTGTATAATAGGTTCCAGTTTCATCCACCTTATTAGAACTGATTCAAATGTATTCTTTTTAATGGCCGAGTAATAGTCCATTGTGTATACGATTTAATGAGATGAGAGAATGATGATGATTTCAGATAATGGCATAATTTGAGAGAATAGAATTGAAACATATATATTATCATATGTGAAACAGATTGCCGGTCCTGGTTTGATGCATGAGACAGGGTGCTCAGGGCTGGTGCACTGGGATGACCCTGAGGGATGGGATGGGGAGGTGGGTGGGAAGGGGGGTCAGAATGGGGAACACATGTACACTCATGGCTGATTCATGTCAATGTATAGCAAAAATCACTACAATATTGTAAAGTAATTAGCCTCCAATTAAAATAAATAATTTTTTTAAAAGAAAAAAAAAAACTATTCACAACTATCAGTAAAGGATGTACAGAAGATTCTTGTGTCTGTTGTCTCTCAGGAGGAACCAGAGATAATCCTTAATAATGGGATAAGGGCACATTCTAGTTATGAAGATTTCTGTTTGAAAAGGATTTTCTCCCAAAGATGGTGAGTTCTCTTCTATATACTTTATCATCCTATCCCATATGTCGGTGAGTAAATATTGACTTCTTATTCAGAAGTCTCATTACTAAGCATGGATGACTTTTGAAGTGAAGTGATAGTTGCTCAGTGATGTCTGACTCTTTACAACCCCATGGACTATACAGTCCATGGAATTCTCCATGCCAGAATACTAGAGTGGGTAGCCTATCCCTTCTCCAGTGGATCTTCCCAACCCAGGAATTGAACTGAGGTCTCTTGCATTCCAGGTGGATACTTTACCAACTGAGCTATCAGGGAGCCCCTTAGGATGACTTTTAGGCCTTCCTTGTTTAATTCTGTGAGTAACTCCATGAGATACTATGTAATAATCTCAGATCAGAGTATATCTAGGGTCTCTGTGGTAATGACAGTGTGATTTTAGGGTTAACTACTTCCTGTGTGGGTAGGGTATAAAAAACTCCTTTTGGAAAGAGAAGAACCATGTCCTACCTAAAGGCGGAACTGAAAACTAATTTCCTTGAGTAGTAGAGAGATGCCTCCTGTGTAACACTAATAAAAATCATTTAGTAGTATTAATTTGGATGGTATTTTCAATAATGCTGCTGCTGCTAAGTCGCTTCAGTCGAGTCCGACTCTGTGTGACCCCATAGACGGCAGCCCACCAGGCTCCCCCGTCCCTGGGATTCTCCAGGCAAGAATACTGGAGTGGGTTGCCATTGCCTTCTCCATTTTCAATAATGATTTCATTCCAAACATTATTGAGGGTCACATGTACAGTCTGGCTTTATTTTAGGCTTCATAAACACAATTTTACATGCTTACCACCTCTGATAAAGAAGACGGGCTTCAGGTAAATTAGCAAAACTTTAGTTCATGTATCTTTAAAGTAAAAGCTTAATTATCACAGAAGAATACATATTGAAAGATCTATTTGCTTCCAAGACAAAACATCAAATAAAGGAGGAAGCTGATAAATATAATGATTGAAAGTCATGAGTTGACAGTGACTAAAGTTAGAAAGAGGGAAAAAAAATCATAATAATGACTTTTGGTTTAAAGATGTTTTTACATAGCATGCTCTTCAATACAAAGAGCAAGAGAATATGTGAAATGTTGCAAGAAAAAAATATTATGGAAACACAAGAGAGAGACCACATTGTATGGAGGCAGTCAGGAAAGCTGAGATAAGTTTAGAGGAACAAACCTATCGAGTAAAAGAGAAACATGAATAAAACCT
Source organism: Bos indicus (assembly GCF_029378745.1). Taxonomy (NCBI): domain Eukaryota; kingdom Metazoa; phylum Chordata; class Mammalia; order Artiodactyla; family Bovidae; genus Bos; species Bos indicus. Next base: position 57,152,872 of record NC_091770.1, read on the forward strand.
GAAGCAGGAAATTAAGACTATAAACAGTAGCAATGAATGGTACAGTTTACATAGGATTTTATAGATTATATAAATAATAGGATGCTGCTATTAAAAGTGATACCAGTGAAATATGTCAGGAACATTTACTTCAGATTATTTATAGGCATGAATGCCTGACTAAAGAATTCTCCAGGCCAGAATGCTGGAGTGGGTAGCCTTTCCCTTCTCCAGGGTGTCTTCCCAATCCAGGGATCAAACCCAGATCTCCCTCATTGAAGGTGGATTCTTTACCAGCTGGGCCATAAGGAAAGCCCAAGAATGCTGGTGTGGGTTGCCTTTCCCTCTCCAGTTGATCTTCCCCACCCAGGAATCGAACTAGGGTCTCCTGGATTGCAGGTGGATTCTCTACCAACTGAGCTAATGGACCTTTAACACTGCACAAAACAGTTTGCAAATCACTTCTATAGGTAATCTGAAGTTTTTGCATGGCATCATGTGCAAGAAAATTTACTACAATTAATAAAATTAAAACATAGATGTTCTAAGGCCAGTAAGGAAAGAGAAATTCCTAATGGACTTTAACCTTCTTTTCAAATGGACTAATTTTACCTGCTGATAGGCCAGCCACTTCTCAAATATCTGCTTTATAAAGTCACAGCAATGAGAAAAGCTCATTCTCTGAGAATTTGATACTTAATTTTTTTGAGGAAGAGATTATAATTTAAGAGAAACCCATGCAAATAATGATTTAAAATCTGTATGCTTTCATTTATAATATGACTATAATACTATTTGGGCCATTTCTTTCCTGGCTCCCAATCAGCCTTGCAGTGGATTCCATTTTGTACCCTCACAGGATGGCACATATCTGAATATGTCTCCCTCAAAGCACAGAGAGCTCCCAGAGACAGCAAAAGCTCCAGAGAACTAGAAAGTACACGCCTCTTACTGCCTACTGCCCACTTTCTCACTTTCCATTTTATTCTCTCTGAGACATTAGTACTGAGAATTTATTTCACAACTGCAGAAAACTGTAATCATTAATAAGAGCTATTCATGGCACCATGTTACAAGTTCTTCAGAGGCTAACCATTATCTCAATATGATGAAACATTCCAAAAATTCATTCAGCACACAAAATGCACATAAATTAGAAAATCTTCTTCTTATTATATAGAGGCAGCAGAAGGCAAGGGAACATTGCTACAAAAAAAGACAATAGTCCAGAGAATTAGGAATATAAACCAGGGTTTTGTAGCAGATGTGGGAATAAGAGATTGGGCAGAGTTATATACCCAAGGAAGACTGGACAGATTTAATGATGGATGAGACATGAGATGAAAAAGGAAAATGGATGGCTCAGAGGCTGCCAACCCTAATGTCTTTAAGATAGTGGTCACCTTTACAAAAAAGAAATTCAAGACGGCAAGAATGTTGGTACAAAAGGCAGGTTTAGTTTTAAATATGTAGGTGACTTTGAAGTGCTGATGAGAAGTCCAAGCAGATATTTCTTTCAAAAAATGGGAAATAGGAATTAGACTTCTTAAGGTAAAGTAAGAATGAGATTTACCTCCTGAGAATTTCATTTCAGGAAAGACATTGAATGACCTCCATCTGGATCCTCTAAATAAGGACTCCATGACTCATGGTTCTAATCCATTTATATTGCTTAATTCATATTTTCATATCTACTTTCCGTACTAAAACATTCAAATCATCACTTTAAACATAACATAGAAAGAATTTTAATTTAGTGCTTGGAAGTAACAATGTGCATTGAACATTGAAGTCTCTCTCAAAAGAGCTATGAGAACTAAGGAAATGCATGCTTTGGAGACACTAGAGAAAATTGAGTTTTTTACTTGCTAAGGTGGAGTGCACAGTATTGCTGAAAACACGTACCAGCTTAGCAGCACAGTGGTAGTAAATGCTTTACTCAGACTCCCAGCACTTTAGTGTCCATCAGCCCAGACAGCAAATTTTCAGGAATTTTCTAGATCCTTTCCAATTAAATTCTCCACCTTAATCTAATCATATGCTTCTATTTCTCTGCATCTGCATATTCAGGACTTTTGACTCTTTAATACTAGATCTTGGAAATGGTAGGGAACAAGTAGTCTCTGGCTTAGAAGGCTTCTGTGCTATCATCAAACTTCATTTACTGATACTGATTTTTAGATGGATTCCTGTCCCATAGAGTGATGAAAATCTGAACTCAGTAACTGGGTGCTAGTCTCTTGGTTGCCTCTTAGATTATTGATATCTGTGATTAGTCTTTGACATATTGGATTCTTATAATAGTGGCCTTACTGCCACCTTCTTCAAAATTTTGAGAAAATGAGATTAAATAATATTTGAGTTTCTATTTAGGTGTTTTTTGCAGCCACAGTATATTTCTCAACCCTTTACAGAGAGTTGGCCAGATTTCAGGTTCATCTGGAGAAAAAAAGCCTTGGCAATAACCGGAATCTACTCTGAAACACTACTTCTCAAATTTCTGTGGTAAGAGATGAGTTTTGTTTACTTTCCAACCCATCACAGATTGATACTTTTGCAAAATACTCTGTTCAACAAGTCCACTAATCACATGCTTGAATGACATGTCAAGGTCAATTTGCAATACACATTTCTAAAAATTATTCTCAATTTCTAGAGTAACTTCATTGTGTATGAGTAACAAACATTTTTTTGGATTACACCAGTCCATGGGCCAACATTTGGGTAGCATTGCTATAATGTATGCAAATGTATTGAAGTTCTGGCAATCTCCCTAGTGATTTAAAGGGTGAACAACAATAAATTACATCTAAGATGACTCAAAGCTATTAAGGTTAACCATATCATTGAATGTCATTGTTTAGCCACTCCATTCCTCTTTGGATCCTTAATCCTCAGTATTTTTTGAATAAAATAAAATAATAAACAGTAATTATACCATACTCTGTGTACTGTGTGCTTATTAGACATCAAGGAGCAAGATAAGCACTATTGTATTTAATTCTCACATCAATATGAAGTAAGTAATTTACAGATGAAGACTTGCAGTCCAGTGAGGTTAATTATCTTTTCAAAGTCACATAACCTCACTACTACATGGTGAAAACCAGCCAAAACTGTGGCATCTCCTCAAATAAAAATTAATTAGATCACAACCTTGTATCTCCTCCAACTTGAGAATATACTCTGGGTATTGCACACGATTCATAGTTCTTAAGTCTCCTGTAACAAATTATTGCAGCCTCAAATTCCAACTGTAGGTCATCATACTATATTCTTCTACATGCTCATTTTAAGTAGTAGGCTGACAATGACTTTCCAACATAACCAAATACACAAGACTGCAGAAAATGCAAGAGTCCCATGTGCCCATATCAGTCATGAACAATCATGGAGTAAGGAAGAAAATACAGTAAAATTAATCTTGCTTAGATTTCCATAATTTCCCTTAAAAAGACAAGCAGATTATGCAGTATTTTATAGTAGTTTTAAATTTTGACAATGCATTCTCATTTCCTCAAAATGTGCTGAGCAGGATTATTCCTTTTAATAGTTAATAAAGAATGAGACCCTTAAATTTGCGAACTTCCCTCATAGAAAACATTCATTATAGTGAGAATGAAACTGCTTTTTGTTCTGCTTCACACCTCCCTAATTATGGAATAAAACTCTGAAATAGTCTGGACCCCTGTGGTAAATAACAAAGTTTTAGAAGTGAAGTGAAAACGATGAAAACATTTCACTCCCCAAATTCTGTCAGGGAACACTGGGAGGATATTCACAACTAACAAAATGTGTGCATGTTTGCCAAGGTTGACATTATTCTGCTGGTGTTTTCATAGACTCATAAAATCACATTTTTAACTTGTTGACACTGATTGTCCGGTCTCCTACAGACATTTAATAAAAACAAAACATTTAAAAGCATCGGTGTGTTCAGGTAATTCTACACATTGCATTCATCTTTGTTAAGGGTTTTTCATAGAGCAATTTCAAACTTAAGGTTCATCAAACCAACCATGTGTATTTTAAATATTTTACAGGTAGATGGCCTCCTGTATTTATAATAGTTGTTGGCAGACTTGCAGTTCACAACAGATGTGGGTGATAAGTGTTATGCTGACACATGCAATCAATCTGCGAAACAGTGGTGCAAGGACAAAGGGACATGCAGTAAGTACTTGGCAATCATGGAAAAACTATTTTATCTTTTAGATTTTGTCACTTCCTTCTGCTGGGAGGTAAATTGGAGAATAATGATGTGTATGGAATGGCCACTAACCTTCACTGAAATCCAGTTACCAAGAATTAGGATAGGAGTCCAGGAAGTTATGCTAAGGTGTGCAATTACATGTGCATATATTATTATGCTCATTAATATTGACTCCTCCCTTTTCTCTGCCTTATTGCCAAGCCTCTCCACATTCTTCTCCTCTGTGCTAATATTTTCTTTTTTAGTATGCTTGGCATCCTTTCTGGTTTGGGACATCACAGTTGCATTTAGATTTCCAACTACCTCTCATAAAAATGCAAACTATCTTCTTAAGAAAGTCCTTAATATAATGTACATGTATATACACATTCATGTGTGATACAATGTGAATAACACTTAAAGATTTGCATTCCTATTTTGGTTGTTTAAAATATATATCTACAGATTCTTTGATGCTCTCCTTTTTAAGCACTCTTCATAATTCCCCTCCCCTTAAATGTAGACTATGTTTAATGATTCTCTCTTAACAAGTAGAATGCAGAAGAAGAGAGAATGTGTGATGTTCAAGTTTAAGACACAAATGACACCATGTCTTTCTGCTCACTCTCTTTCTTGGATGCCAGCTGCCATGTCAGGAGGGCACTCAAGTAGGCCTATGGAATAGCACAGAAACAAGTATCCAGTGGAAAACACTGAGCAAGGTACTGAGGCCTTAACCTAATAGCCATGTGGATTATTACTATCTTGGAAGCAAATTCTCCAGCCCTTGTCAAACTTCAGATTACAGCATCCTTGGCCAAACATAAGAGATTCTGAGTTGGAATTACCCAGCCAGGCCACTCTTGGATACTTGACTCTCAGACAATGTATGAGAAAATCAAGTGTCTTGTTTTAAGCTGAGATAATAAATTCTGAGGGAATTTGTCTTGCAGTAATAGATAATTAGTGGGACACGCTTATTTACAGAATTGGACTGGACAGTGCCTGAGTCTATTTCATCCACGATGGCTAAGCCATTATAATGCACTTAACAAAACAACAAGAAGAGATGCAAAGTTGATGGTAAGTGTCGCTGACACTAAAACTTGCCCAGACATATATCCCAAGTACTACTTCCAGTGACAATTTATTTTTGTAAATTATTATACACTTAGTGGAATTCCATGCCTAAGTACGAATACTAGAATATGTGTCATTCTGTACTGTAGCTATTGTATCTTGAACATATACTATACACCAGTTCAGCTCAGTTCACTTCAGTTGCTCAGTTGTGTCTGACTCTTTGCAACTCCATGGACTACAGCACGCCAGCACTTCCCTGTCCATCACCAACTCCCGGAGTTTACTCAAACTCATCTCTGCTGAGTCCGTGATGCCATCCAACCGTCGTCCCCTTCTCCTCCTGCCTTCAATCTTTCCCAGCATCAGGGTTAGTATCTATTCTAAATTTTGGGGTTTCTCCAGAGGCTCTGCTAGTAAAGAACTTGCCTGCCAATGCAGGAGATGCGAGATGTGGGTTTTATCTCTGGGTCAGGAAGATCCCCTGGAGAAGGAAATGGCAACTCGCTTCAGTATTCTTGCTTGCAGAATCCCATGGACAGAGGTGCCTGGCAGACTACAGTCCATGGGGATGCAAAGAGCCGGACACAACTTAGTGCATACACACACACACATTCTAGATATCATTGCTCCAAAGACAAATAAAACTGAGCTCCTACATAGAAAGACAGTTTACTTAAGGGATGTGGAAATCCGGCCAAAGTATTTCTGTTTAGAAAATGCAAAATATAATTGGTATGTTGTTGTTCAGTTGCCCAGTCATGACCGACTCTTTGCAACCCCAAGGACTACAGCATACCAAGATTCCTTGTCCATCACCAACTCCCGGAACTTGCTCAAACTCATGTCTATTGAGTCGGTGATGCCATCCAATCATCTCATCCTCTGTCGTCTCATTCCCCTTTTACCTTCAATCTTTCCAAGCATCAGGACCTTTTTCAGTGAGTGAGTTCTTCACATCAGGTGCCCAAAGTATTGGAGTTTCAGCTTCAACATCAGTCTTTCCAATAAATATTCAGGACTGATTTCCCTTAGCATGGACTGGTTGGATCTCCTTGCAGTCCAAGGGATTCTCAAGAGTCTTCTCTAACATGACAGTTCAAAAATATCAGTTCTTTTGTGCTCAGTCTTCTTTATGGTCCAACTCTCACATCCATGCATAACTACTGGAAAAATTATAGATTTAACTAGACAGACCTTTGCCAGCAAAGTGATGCTCTGTTTTTTTAAACACACTGTCTAGGTTTGTCAGAGCTTTTCTTCCAACAAGCCAGCGTCTTCTAATTTCATGGCTGCAGTCACAGTCCACAGTGATTTTGGAGCCCAAGAAAATAAAGTCTGTCACTGTTTCCATTGTTTCCCCATCTGTCTGCCATGGAGTAACGGGAAAGGATGCCATGATCTTAATTCTTTGAATGTTGAGTTTTAAGCCAGCTTTTTCACTCTCCTCTTTCACCTTATTCAAGAGGTTCTTTAGCCTATAAAGAGATATAAGAGCTATAAGAGCTGTAAAACTATAAAACTCTTAGAGGAAAATATAGGCAGAACACTTGATGACATAAATCAAAGAGAGATCCTCTATGACACACCTCCTAGAGTAATGAAAATAAAAACAAAAGTAAGCAAATGATATCTGATTAAACTTAAAAGCTTTTGCAAAGCAAAGGAAACTGTAAGCAAGGTGGAAAGACAACCCTCAGAATGGGAGAAAATAATAGCAAATGAAACAACTGAAAAAGGATTACTTTCCAAAATATATAACCAGCTTATATAACTCAATACCAGGAAAACAAACAGTCCAATCAAAAAGTGAGAAAAAGACCTAAACAGATATTTCTCCAAAGAATACATACAGATGGCTAACAAACACATGAGAAGATGCTCAACATTGCTCATTATTCAGTTCAGTTCAGTTCAGTCACTCAGTCATGTCTGACTCTTTGCAACCCCATGGACTGCAGCATGCCAGGTTTCCCTGTCTATCACTAGCTCCCAAAATTTACTCAAACTCATGTCCACTGAGTTTTCATTATTAGAAAAATGTAAATCAAAACTACAATGTGATATCTCCTCACACCAGTAAAAATGGTCATCATCAAAAAGTCTACGAACAATAAATGCTGGAGAGGGTGTGAAGAAAAGAGAATGCTCTTGCACTGTTGGTGGAAGTGTAAATTGATACAGCCACTATGGAAGACAGTATTGAGATTCCTTAAAAAACTAGGAATAAAACCACCATATGACCCAGCAATCCCACTCCTAGGCATATACCCTGAGGAAACCAAAATTGAAAAAGACACATGTATCCCATTGTTCATTGCAGCACTGTTTACAATAGCTAGAACATGGAAGGAACCTAGATGTCCATTGACAGATGAATGGATAAAGAAATTGTAGTACATGTACACAATGGAATATTACTCAGCCATAAAAGGAACACATCTGAGTCAGTTCTAACGTGATGGATGAACCTAGAGCTTATACAGGGTGAAGTTAAGTCAGAAAGAGAAAGATAAATATTGTATTCTAATGCATATATACAGAATCTAGAAAAGTGGTACTGAAGAATTTATTTACAGGGCAGCAATGAAGAAACAGACATAGAGAATAGACTTAGGGCCATTGGGAGAGGGGAAGAGAGGGTGAGATGTATGAAAAGAGTAACATGGAAACTTACATTACCATATGTAAAATAGAAAGCCAATGGGAATTTGCTGTATGGCTCAGGAAACTCAAACAGGGGCTCTGTATCAATCTAGAGGGATGGGATGGGGAGGGAGATGTGAGGGAGGTTCAAAAGGGAGGGGATATATGTATACCTATGGCTGATTAATGTTGAGGTTTGACAGAAAACAACAAAATTTTGTAAAGCAATTATCCTTCAATTAAAAAATAAATAAAATTTAAAAAGAGGCTCTTTAGTTCCTCTTTGCTTTCTGCCATAAGGGTGGTGTCATCTGTAGATCTAAGGTTCTTGATATTTCCCCTGGCAATCTTTGATTCTTGCTTGTGCTTCATCCAGCCCAGAATTCCTCATGATGTACTCTGCATATAAGTTAAAAAAGCAGGATGACAATACAGAGCCTTGACATATACCTTTCCCAATTTGGAACCAATTGTTCCATGTCCAGTTCTAACTGTTGCTTCTTGACCTGCAAACAGGTTCCTCAGGAGACAGGTCAGGTGGTCTGGTACTCGCATCTCTTGAAGAATTTTCCACAGTTTGTTGTGATCTACACAGTCAAAGGCATTAATGTAGCCAATGAAGCAGAAGTAGATGTTTTTCTGGAATTCTCTTGTTTTTTTCTATGATCCAACAGATGTAGGCAATTTGATCTCTGGTTCCTCTGCCTTTTCTAAATCCACCCTAACATCTGAAAGTTCTCAGTTCACATACTGTTAAAACCTAGTAAGGAGAATTTTTAGCATTCATGTGAAATGAGGGCAATTGAGCACAATAATTTGTATGGAATGTACAATAGCTAGCTAAATTGAAAAATTTAATGAGAAAGCTGGATCTGTGCATGTGTGTATGGGTGTGTGCATGTACAGAATCCTTTATGTTCTGTGATCCATCTACTTGTTCTGTCATTTCCTATTTCCTGTGGATGTGATGTTGCAATGTCTCCAGTGTAGAAACAAGAGTGATGAAGCAACATGAATAAAAGACTAGAGGTCTTATATGCCAACTATTCTCCAATTCTACCCTTGACTAGTTAGATATTTTTTGGGAGAATCATGAGTGTGTCTAGAAAATCTTTATTCAATAATGCCGTGATCCTTTTCTCTCTCTCTCAAAGTGTTATGGTTGAGCAGGGAAGGGTACAATTATTTATAATACCACCTAGTGTTCCGATTTCAGGGCTCCCTACTTGCCTAAAAGTAAAGTGCAGTTGTTCATAAATCTCTATATTTTAAAGTATGCCTCTGTATTGTCTCTTGTGTCCGACTACCTCCATCTTTTCTGTTAATACTCGTGTGTACAGTTTCTTCCCTCTCCTTTTTTTCACTCTCAAGAAGAATCTCATGGGGTAGAAAAGTTAACTGAATTGTGCAGATATGCCCTTCTCTACAACCTTATCCAATACCATGACAAATGCTAATCATAAACTGGATTTTTCATCCTCAGTTTTCTATCTTTAAAATGGGGTCATGTTCCCCGTGAGTCAATCATTACTAAAATTAAATATTCATTGTAAGTTTTCCTTATTCCTAAAACTGTGCTATGATAGTATGAAAAATCCAATTTGTTATCTGTGCAGTTGTGTCTCCATCTGTGAAATGTGAGTAATGCTCCTGGTGTCCATCATGCTAATTAATGTGTTCCTGAAAACTGCTCTCAGATTTGCATTTCATGTTTACTATTTACATACACTTATACATTCCCTTGTGGCTCAGTTGGTAAAGAATCTGCCTGCAATGCAAGAGTCCTGGGTTCGATCCCTGGGTTGGACAGATCCCCTGGAGAAGGGAAAGGCTACCCACTCCAGTATTCTTGCCTGGAGAATTTCATGGACTGTATAGCACATGGGGTCGCAAAGAGTCTGACATGACTGAGTGACTTTCACTTTCATACATATTTTGCATAATTGCCATCATAATAAGAAAAAAGCTTTGCACACAGTTATGCATCATATTTTCCTCATAGTCTATATTCTCTTAATTATGATTCATTAGATTAATAAGATTTTTGTATTTCACATGAAGTGAATAAAACTTCACCAAGTAGTGACCCAATTCTCAAGAACAAACAGTCAAATGTTAAAATATAATGAGGCATAACAACTTGAAAATAAGAAACCATAAAGTTTATAACAAAAAAAATGACTATTGTGATTTCTTTATAAAATAAACTAACAGAGTCTCAAAAGAAATCTGCACTGCAGATAATTATATGCAAGGAAGTTAAGTAAGGGAATAACAGAGGCCAGGCTGAAGTTGTTGTTCTATCAGGCCAAAAGAGACTAAGGGAATAGTCAGTGCACAATGGGCAGGAATCAACAAATTTGTAAATTATGCCCGAATGCCTCACCTGCCCACCTCTGACAAGATATGACAAATATTCAATGTTGAATTACTTTTTCCTATGGGGAAATCATTCATTTGCTTGATATACTCTCCCACAAAGGGGGCCTTCTGTTATTTCACCTCTTCAATTTAAAAATTTATAGTGAAATTAAATTCTATTACTTATTGTGGATGTGTACCAACTTAAATTGCCATTAATCACAAAGGCAGATAATACAAAGGAATAATTTCAGTGCTGAGTCTTTGGGGATTAAAAAGAAGTAGGAAATCAAATGCACAACTGGAAAGAATAGGGGTGAGACAATGACAAGAACAGTAGAACCATGTATTTTGAGACCTTTTATATTAAAAGTTTTAATAAATTACTCTGTAATTCAGAGCATATGTTATTGAATTTGTAAGATATTATTTCGGGTAACAAAGGCAGAATTTGATTATGCAATGCAGTGTTAATTCTACATCTGACACTATTGTTGGCAAAATTTTTTTTTAACTTAATAAGAAAAATGATCAAATTGGACTTATTACTAAGTGATGTTTTCATTTAGAGTTTTCACTTTATCTTTTGGTCTTACTTGATCATGTTGAAATGGAAAAGTGCTTGACTGGAAAAGCCTTGTATTATTGAGGACCTGGGGTTCACCACCTGCTCTCTGCATGTTACACTTTTAAAACATGTCCACAAATTCTTTTATACTCTTCCCATAAGAAAGAGATTTATAACCCCTCCCTTTGAAAATGGACAAGTTTTTTGATGGTTTAGCGAACTAGAGAAAGGCAGTGCAGTTTCTTTGTTTGTTTATTGAGTACTCATTGTTGAAAGTTTTACTGCCATGTAAGCATTTTGTATTGTCATGCTGACACGTTGTGAGGCAGCCAAGCCCAAATTAGCCAACCTTAAGAGACTACATTGAAGAATCACTTGCGAAGACTCTAAGCCTGCATCAGGAGAAAGTGGTGCCTGGCTATGCTCTGCTGTGTGAGGAGCCCATCATTCTAGCTGTAGCCATATTTTATGTGCAATTGAATGCAGGAACCAAGCTGTAACCACCTAGTTGAGAGTTCTCAGTTCAGTTCAGTTCAGTCTCTCAGTCGTGCCCAACTCTTTGCAACCCCATGGACTGCAGCATGCCAGGCTTCCCTGTCCATCACCAACTCCTGGAGCTTGCTCAAACTAAAGTCCATCGAGTCCGTGATGCCATCCAACTATCTCACCCTCTGTCGTCCCCTTCTCCTCCCGCCTTCAATTTTTCCCAGCATCAGGATCTTTTCCAATGAATCAGTTATTTGCATCAGGTGGCCGAAGTACTGTAGTTTTTGCTTCAGCATCAGTCCTTCCAATGAATATTCAGGACTGATTTCCTTTAGGATTGACTGGATCTTTTTGCAGTCCAAGGGACTCAAGAGTCTTCTCCAATACCACAGCTCAAAAGCATCAATTCTTTGGTGCTCAGCTTTCTTTATAGTCCAACTCTTACATCCATACATGACTACTTGAAAAACCATAGCTTTGACTAGATGGACTTTTGTTGCCAAAGTAATGTCCTGCTTTTTAATATGCTGTTGAGGTTGGTCATGACTTTCCTTCCTAGGAGCAAACTTCTTTTAATTTCATGGCTACAGTCACCATCTGCAGTGATTTTGGAGCCCCCCAAAATAAAGTCTCTCACTGTTTCCATTGTTTCCCGATCTCTTTGCCATGAAGTGATGGGACCAGATGCCATGATCTTCGTTTTCTGAATGTGGAGTTTTAAGCCAACTTTTTCACTCTCCTCTTTCATGCTCATCAAGAAGTTCTTTAGATCTTCTTCACTTTCTGCCATTAGGATGGTGTCATCTGCATATCTGAGCTTACTGATATTTCTCCCAGCAATCTTTATTCTAGCTTGAGCATCATCCAGCCCAGCATTTCTCATGATGTACTCTTCATATAAGTTAAATAAGCAGGGTGACGATATACAGCCTTTAGATATGCCTTTCCCAATTTGGAACCAGTCTGTTGTTCCATGTCCAATTCTAACTGTTGCTTCTAAACCTGCATACAGATTTCTCAGGAGGCAGTTCAGGTGGTCTGATATCCCTATCTCTTTCAGAAGTTTCCATAGTTTGTTGTGATCCACAAGGCTTTGTCATAGTCAATAAAGCAGAGTAAGATGTTTTTCTGGAACTTTCTTGGTGTTTCTATGATTCAGCAGATGTTGGCAATTTGATCTCTGGTTCCTCTGCCTTTTCTAAAACCAGCTTGAACATCTGGAAATTCACGGCTCACGTACTGTTGAAGCCTGGCTTGGAGAATTTTGAGCACTACTTTGCTAGCGTGTGAGATGAGTGCAATTGTGCAATTGTTTGAACACTCTTTGGCATTGCCTTTCTTTGGGATTGGAATGAAAACTGACCTTTTCCAGTCCTGTGGCCACTGCTGAGTTTTCCAAATCTGCTGGCATATTGAGTCCAGCACTTTCATAGCATCATCTTTTAGGATTTGAAAGAGCTCAACTGGAATTCCATCACCTCCACTAGCTTTGTTCCTAGTGATGCTTCCTAAGGCTCACTTGACTTTGCATTCTAGGATGTCTGGCTCTAGGTGAGTGATCATACCATCGTGGTTATCTGGGTCATGAAGATCTTTTTTGTTTAGTTCTTGTTTGTGTTCTTGCCACCTCTTCTTAATATCTTCTGCTTCTGTTAGGTCCATACAATTTCTGTCCTTTATTGTGCCCATCTTTGCATGAACTATTCCCTTGGTATCTCTAACTCTCTAATCACAGATTTAAATAGAAAGAATAAAGTGCCTGTTACTTTTTTAGGACACAAAGTTTTGGGGAGATTCATTATAAAGCAACAGATAACCAAAACACTTTCTAAAACTCAGTATAGCCAAGTTGTCTCCCATATTGTGAGAAGGGTGAGAGTTGCAGATATGTGTGTATCAGCTAGCACAAAGCAGGTGTTCAGGAAATTAGAGCAATTATACCAGCAGATTTTTGCACTGTATGAAATCTTGATAAATACAGGAAAACCTTCTGTCAAAATTTCATTCTCCTGGTGCAACTGGCATGAAATTCTCCACAATTGAGTTGTTTCAAGTGAATTTGATTTGTCTAAATCAAATTAAATCTGTCTCAAACCATAAATGCCTGAATTGGGAAAGTAATTCTGTCTTAATCAATCAGGGCTCTCTCTCTATCTTGGATAATCCCAGTGCCACAGAGAGAGTATTTTGTTCTGAAGATTCCCCTCTTCATCAGGAAAGGCCCTTGTCTCTTGATATCCTATCTATTAATATGCTTCCCTGTCTCTTTCTATTGGAGCTACACATGGCAGAATTTTATAACATTTACTTGCAGTGGTAGTTCCCATTCTCCATGGGTTCTCCTTACCCAGAATGGCTGCAACAAAGTAGGACCTTTTGTGGAACCCATCATCTTCATTACCTTCTCGATCATGTCCATGAATACATTTTCACTCAAAGTATCAAATATTCACATTATTCTTTGCTCTCATGATATATTCTCAAGAGAATCAACTGGAGGGTTATGGCTAACTCTATGGTCAGGCCTTAACATATAGAATACTGGAAGAGCCCCCTCCCAGTAGAATTAATCCTAGTATCATACCTTCTGGAAAATATAAATTCACTTAAAAATTAGTAGTAACAAAAAAGATCTTAATGATTCAGATAACTATGGTAGTGTGATCACTCACCTAGAGCCAGATATCCTGGAGTGCAAAATCAAGTGGGCCTTAGGAAGCATTACTAAGGACAAAGCTAGTGAGGTGATGGAACACCAGCTGAGCTATTTCAAACCCTAAAATATGGTTCTGTTAAAATGCTGTATTCAATATGCCAGCAAATTTAGAAAAGTCATCAGTGGTCACAGGACTGGAAGAGGTCAGTTTTCATCCCAATCTCAAAGAAGGGCAATGCCAAAGAATGTTCAAACTATCACACAATTGCATTCATTTCATGCTAGCAAGGAAATGCTCAAAATCCTTCAACCTAGGCTTCAACAGTAATTTAGCCGAGAACTTACAGATGTTCAAGCTGGATTTAGAAAAGGCAGAGGAACCAGAGATCAAATTTCCAGCATCCACTGGATCACAGAAAAAGCAAGAGAATTACAGAAAAACATCTGCTTCATTGACTATGCTAAAGCCTTTGACTGTGTGGATCACAGAAAACTGTGGAAAATTCTGAAAGAGATGGGAATACCAGACCACCTGAACTGCCTCCTGAGGAACCTGTATGCAGTTCAAAAATAACAGGCAGAACCAGACATGGGACAACAGACTGGTCCCAAATTGGGAAAGGTGTACGCCAAGGCTGTATATTGTCATACTGCTTATTTAACTTATATGCAAAGTACATCATGAGAAACGCTGGGCTGGAAGAAGCACAAGATGGAATCAAAGATATCTGGGAGAAATATCAATAACCACAGATATGCTAAATACACCATCCTTATGGCAGAAAGGGAAGAGGAACTAAAGAGCCTCTTAATGAAGGTGAAAGAGGAGAGTGAAAAAGCTGACTTAAAACTCAACATTCAAAAAAAGTGAAATCATGGCATCTTGTCCACTCATTCCATGGCAAATTAATTGGGAAACAATGGAAACAGTGAGAGACTTTATATTCTTGGGCTCCAAAATCACTTCAGACAATTACTGCAGTCATGAAATTAAAAGACACTTGTTCCTTGGAAGAAAAGCTATGACAAACCTAGACAGCATGTTAAAAAGCAGAGATACTACTTAGCTGGCAAAGATCTGTATAGTCAAAGCTATGGTGTTTTCAGTTGTCCTGTATGGATGTAAGAGTTCGACCATTAAGAAAGCTGGAAGTCAAAGAATCGATGCCTTTGAACTACGGTGTTGAAGAAGACTCTTGAGAGTCCCTTGGACAGCAAGGACATCAAACCAGTCAAACCTAAAGGAAATCAACTCTGAATATTCATTGGAAGGACTGATGCTGAAGCTAAAGCTCCAATCCTTTTCATCTGATATGAAGAGTCAACTCACTGGAAAAGATTCTGATTGTGGGAAAGAAGGAAAGTTTGAAGGAAGGAAGAGAAAAAGATGACAGAGGATGAGATGGTTGGATGGCATCACCACCTCAAAGGACATGAGTTTGAGCAAACTCTGGGAGATGGTTATGGACAGGGAAACCTGACCTGCTGCAGTCCATGGGGTTGCAGAGTCAGACACGACTGAGTGACTGAACAACAACAAACTGCTTCATAGTTTACATTTATCTCAAAATCAAAATTTATTCCACTCTTGTATTATAAAATAACTTTAATACATTTTAAGCATACTGGTTTTTATATTTTCATATATAATTACAAAAAATGGATGAGTCTATACAGTGAGTTGGGGTATATTATTGTGGAAAAAGGCAAATAAAATATCATTGTGATTCTACAGTTTTGATCAAGTTACCTAGCTATCATCATTCTTCATTCTATATGCAAACATGTATATTTATATGTGTCAGTATATTTTATATATGTGTGTATATGTATATGTTTATATCTACATAACACATATATTTGTATATGAATACAAATTAGGCATGCTGTATGTTACTGACACCATACAACTTACAATGAATAACTTCAAAAAATCAGAAGTTTCCAATAAATCTAAGACAGTAGGAAATAATATTATGTTTTATTAATCAGTTGTTCAGCTCCTGGGAAAAATTAATTTGGATTTCAATGTTGTGTCATGTGGCAGTTTTACTGCTAAACAGCTATTAACAATAACAAACATCTTTCAAAGATTTGATGTATCAATTCATCATTAAGAAATAATTTCTTGTCATTAAAAACTCAAAGACAAAAGTTCATTATTTCCCCAAAGCAATATAAAAATTTAAGACCTTGTTATGATTTGTTGATTGTTAATTTATTCTGTTTTCTGTTTTAGCCTCAGGAGAAAGATATGGAAACAATTGCTGTTTACTGTTCTTATTCAGATTTGATGTATGTTTATTTAATGTGATTTCAAGCAAAAAAATTGATACAAAGTGGGCAATTCTGTTCTCAGAGTCCCTTTGGAAATCAGGCATTCACATAAAATATTATTTCTAATTTTAGGAAAAGAAGCCTTTCTTATTTTCCTCAAGTTTCACATTATGCAAAAAACACTTCCTTAGAGTTATAGAATTTTTGGAAACACTGGCTTAAGATCAGTCTTATGGACTCTATGGGAGAGTGAGAGGGTGGGGAGATCTGGGAGAATGGCATTGAAACATGTATAATATCATGTATGAAACGAGTCGCCAGTCCAGGTTCGATGCACGATACTGGATGCTTGGGGCTGCTGCACTGGGATGACCTAGAGGGAGGGTATGGGGAGGGAGGAGGGAGGAGGGTTCAGGATGGGGAACACAGGTATACCTGTGGCGGATTCATTTCAATATTTGGCAAAACTAATACAATATTGTAAAGTTTAAAAATAAAATAAAATTAAAAAAATAAAAAATAAATAAATAAATAAGAAAAAAACCAAAATAAAATTAAAAAAAAATTCAGTCCTGACATTAACTACCTGCAAATAATTTTGTTTGCCATTCTCCTCAATGTTGTACATATCCAATCTCTTTTTTTTTTTTTTTTTCAGATGTGTTATGGGGAAGCCTCATCTGACTTTTTTTTTTTTAATTTTATTTTATTTTTAAAATTACATATTTGTATTGGTTTTGCCAAATATCAAAATGAATCTGCCACAGGTACACACGTGTTCCCCATCCTGAACCCTCCTCCCTCCTCCCTCCCCATACCATCCCTCTGGGTCCTCCCAGTGCACTAGCCCCAAGCATCCAGTATCATGCATCAAACCTGGACTGGCATCTCACTTTTAAGCAATGGTTATATTCACCATGACTATGGCCTATTGATTTCTGGTTAGAACAAAAGAGGAAGGGTGTAATGAGATGTGGCACCACAAGCTTATTTGCAACGTATTTGAATATAACATTTTGTTGTGCCTTTCTTCTCATCCTGATAAGTTCTTCAACCTCATAGAATCGTGTGAGGTCTGGCATTCTTTGACTTTAAGATTTTTTAAAATAATATATGCATTTCTTCTTGTCTATTCCCCTGGATAATGCCTGTATCTTTCACTCATAAATAGTGAACCATATAAATAATGAAGTAATGTGGCTGCTTTCTAGAGTTACAGAAACATGGAAATATTATAACATAGCTTCTCATTATATTAGGTGGCAGAAAAATTGTTGCTCATCCACAGGAAAAAGGCTAGTTGGTGGCCAAGCCAGATTTTGAAATTGAGTTCTTTTTTCCATAAGATACTATCTTTCCCATAATATTGGTAATAAATAGGAAACCTGTCACCTATTTGGCAAAGCATATTAAATTAAGAAAAAATAAATAAACTTCCTACATTCTTGAAGTGGGTTCTTTTGTCTGAATCTTTTGTAGTGAAAAAAGAAACTGAAAAATTAACAAGTGGGGGCATTGATCCTTACCTATGCTCAGTTTATACAATAATTTCTAGCTTCTTTTAATATTTATTGAATTTTAATCATTTGTTGTAACAGAAATGCTTAAAATCATAAATTTCCATTTTTATTGATTTTTAAATTGTAATATTAGACACACATACACAGACATATATATGCATATGCTGTATCATAGATGAATATCTATTGATGGAGATATATGTTCAATGATAAGTAATTTATAGAATTAAATTTCAATATGTATAATTTGTACAGCTGGGTTGTTTTATGCTTTTTAAAGTTAAATTTTATTTTTTAATCATTATTTATTAACTCTGATTTTTTTCTTTTACTAACAAACATAATGGCACTCTTGTGGATTTTTATTTCCAGGAGGGAATGAGCTGTATTTCTTTTTCAATCATCCTGTCCTCAATGGTTAGCTTTGTACTTCCCAAATAGCTATGTACAAATATCTAAAGCATCAAATTGAATTCTCATACTTTTAAATACTCAGTACACAAGACTACTGATGGTTTTGAGAACTATGACTCCAGATTATGGACCATACCAATTTGACGTGTTCTTAACACATTTTCCTTATAGACTCATAAACATTACCCCACACTGGAGTTTAGACATCTGGCCACATGACCTAGGGTGATTCCACAGTGCAAGTCTATGGGATTCTGAATTAATTTTCTAATAGTTCCCCTGGTAACCAAGCATTCCTTGCTTGGCAAATTTTGAGAAAATTACACTGAGATGATATGGGAGTTAAGATTTCTACAGGAGTTGACAGAAATCATGCAAATTCTAAAGACTCTGAAACCTTTCAGTAAGCATAGACCCAAAGAAATGCTACCATTTCAGACAGGAAAATTGCCACCATGTTGATATGTCAAATATGGAATGATTGCCTATACCCACAAAGGAATCGTCATTGTTGGAAGCTGCTGTTCCTGAGTTTACTATATTGAATTTTCAATTAGAGTTTAATTGCCCTACCTCACTCTTGTCAGAGCTGCCAGATCTTACCAAAGCTGTGTTGCTGCTGATTTTTCAACCCAGAGGCTGTACTTTGCTAGTTTCCAGGCCAAATATAACTTTGCAGTATTTCAGCAGTCTCTGCCTCTCATTTATTGTGAGTCAGTCCTAAAGGAAATCAACCCTGAATTTTCACTGGAGAGACTGTCACTGAAGCTGAAGCTCCACAGAAACTGACTACCTGATATGAAGTGCTGACTCATTGGAAGAGACCCTCAGACTGATTGGCAACATAGAAGGCAAAAGGA
This sequence comes from Bos indicus, assembly GCF_029378745.1. Classification (NCBI taxonomy): domain Eukaryota; kingdom Metazoa; phylum Chordata; class Mammalia; order Artiodactyla; family Bovidae; genus Bos; species Bos indicus. Next base: position 57,171,911 of record NC_091770.1, read on the forward strand.
GAAGGGGATGACAGAGGACCAGATGGTTAGATAGTATCACCAACTCAATGGACATGAATTTGAGCAAACTCTAGGAGATAGGAGAGGACAGAGGGGCCTGGCCTGCTCTAGTTCATGGGATTGCGGAGAGTTGGGCATGACTTAGCGATGGAACAACAACACCTTCTCTGTCATTGATCAGAAGACACATTCTGTAATTCACCACGTGAAGCCCCTGGATTGTGATTATTCATCTCTAACCATTGATTCTTTTCATTGCCCCTAATTCTCACACCTGTTTCACATATCACCATCATGTTACAGTTACCTTTTAAACATTCTGCACCTACTTGTTACAATAACAGATTCTTCATATCCTAGTACCCCAAATCCCATTATATGTGTTTCAATTCATCAAGGCTATGGTTTTGTCCATGCCCCTGATTAACATAGTAATTCAACTTGCTTTCCTCCTGGTAATCCACCTTTCTAAGTTCTGTAATTTTTCTAACTGTGAGCCACTTTCTTTTAACCTCTTAGAACATTCATTGATTTACTGTATTATATAGAGGCACATCTTTGTGATATTCTTAGGTCATCATACAAATATATCATTTTACATTGCTGTTGATGGTTAATATCTTTCACACTATTATTCACATTTATTAAAAAGTCTAGTGCTATGTTCTGATCATTCATAATTTATCATCTGCTTTTTTCTGATGTGCATAATGAGAGAGAGGATGCACAAATGACCAGACAATATGTAATTGTCCATGGCCAGACAATATGTAAAAATAAGTCTGCCTCACAACCTGCAGGAATCAGCTCAGGAAGCCTAATTATCTAGGCTAACCACTCTGAAAAGCCAAATGATAACTTCTATAGATATTAGCCACAAACATCTAGGACTTGATTAATAACTGAGAGCTTTCCTAATTTTTGCACTGCTTCCAATATAAGATCTACAGAAGAAAGCCAAATATGCAGTCCTAACCTGTCACATTTAATACCCCACATCCAGTTAGCCCATTTTAGCATTCCCTTGCCAACAGTCTCTAATCAGATCATAACCAACATCTTCCTTTTTTCACAATAAAGCTGTACCATTCTTCTTACTGTCTTGAGTCTCTGTCAAATTCAATTAGTGGAGGTTGGTTTCCTTGATATAGCAAGCTTTGAATAAATGGCCCTTGACTGTTTTATTTGGGTGGTCATTACTTCCACAGTCAATACCACATTAGGACCCTGTTTGGAGATGCCTTGAAAACCCAGGCAGATTCCTTTGACTGGGCTCATCACTGTGGGCAATAGGCATGAGTAGGTTTCATCATCCATCACTATACATCACTTTGAGCCTTAAATGTTTTACTGAAAAAGAAAGATAAAGAAGCTACATTATAAGTCAGTTAAGTAAAATAAAGAAAATGATGATTATAATTAAATGCCATGGTGTTCCAAAATATTTCTTTTTTTCTCCACTGAAAGGTGTCTAATGCATAACATCACAGAAATATAGTGTTGCACTGTCATTCCTCCAGACACAATTTCTGGTTGACAAATGTATATCTTTGCATTCCTTTTTTCTTCAATATGTTAATTAACTTATTTAGCTCATTTTTTATTGAGTGCTTGCTATATACCAGATATTTTCTTGAACATGTTCTACAGAAGATGACAGACATGGTTCCTGCCATTGTACGGTGGCAAATTTAGGTGAAAAGCTAATGCACAAACTGATATGAGTACATACAAGAGGAAATTCAAGACATTATAAGACTTTCTATTTGTGACATCCAGTTCAAAACGGCACACTGAGAATATGTGTCATCTATGATGGAAAAAGCTCTACTATTTCTGGAAAATAATAAAGCATGCCATTTTCTTAAAAAGAATATTAAGTAATTTACTGAACAATAGAATAGATAGGATAAAATTAGTAGAAATATCAAAAAAAGAAAAGCAGCCCCAAGAGAGCAAATGGTTGTAGTTGTTTGGTACCCTCTATAGGGCTATTTACATGTATGAGGTTGTTTAATCCTTAGTGAAATAGATATAATTATTTTCATCTCATTGTTATCAATGATGAATTGACTCCCAGAGAGATGCTGCCTAATGTCAGACAGCTGAAAGTGGAGAAGACCGGTTATGACACTGGGTAGTTTGTGCTATTCGGAGAAGGCAATGGCAGCCCAATCCAGTATTCTTGCCTGGAAAATCCCATGGATGGAGGAGCCTGGAAGGCTGCAGTCCACAGGGTCACTGAGGGTCGGACACGACTGAGCAACTTCACTTTCACTTTTCACTTTAATGCATTGGAGGAGGAAATGGCAACCCACTCCAGTGTTCTTGCCTGGAGAATCCCAGGGACGGTGGCGGGATGGGGGATCGGGGGAGACCTCGTGGGCTGCCGTCTCTGGGGTCGCACAGAGTCGGACACGACTGAAGTGACTTAGCAGCAGCAGCAGTTTGTGCTATTAACCCTTGCATTTTATTGGCTCCTGATGTAAAATACAAGCAGAAATCTAGCCAATTATCTTCCAAAGAGAAGCACAAATTTCAAAATAAATAAAAAGTAGGAATTTTCATCAGGCTTCTGCTATGGTAATTGAATAAGCATTCATGATAGTTAATAAGATAAAATTCTGGAAAAGATGTATAGATTATTTGTTCAGATTAGGAAGAGGTTTAAGTGTTTTATCCTCTAGTGTTAAGTCACAGGAAATCATAACAATAATAATGGTTAATGCTTATAAGCATTTTATCACAGTAAATGTGTAGTTTTCATTATACCAAATATCAGTATAACCTAGGAGTTAATTACCATGGCTGTTAGTGCAGCACTACTTATAATATTACAGATATGAAAATTTTTAGTGGATACTCTTTTAGGAAGAGCCAATAATCATTATATCCAGAATACATGGTGAGGAGAGGGATATAGGTCTCAAAGGATTTATCATTCTACTGACACCTTAGTAAATAATCACAATGTTTCCATTATTTAGGTAGATTATGTTGAATTATATTGCACCATCCTTTTTGTCCTACGCAGTGTTGGTATTTTAATAACTGTTAAAAATTTTAAATTAATGATAATCTATATTTATTTAAATAAATAAGCAGATACTAGAAAACCAGATTTTCTGGTTTCTGTTTTGATCTCTATCTTTTTAGTTTCTTGAATTAGATGAAATATAGCAGTGTTTTATTTAAAAGTAGACAACTCTACCGTTACTGAATTAATCATGTTTCTGAATTATTAGTGAATCTTGTGTGCTATTTATTTAACCTTTTGTCAAGTCATTGACAATTTGCAGATAAAAATATTCAAAATTGAGTAGCTTTAAAAAATTCAAGGATCCTGGTGGCTTAGAGGGTAAAGCGTCTGCCTGCAATGCAAAAGACCAGAGTTCGATCCCTGGGTCGGGAAGATCACCAGGAGAAGGAAATGGCAACCACTCCAGTACTCTTGCCTGGAAAATCCCATGGATGGAGGAGCCTCGTAGGCTACAGTCCATGGGGTCACATAGAGTCAGATACAACTGAGCTATGACACATACATAAATTTATAGACACACACTCAGGCTTGCATTTTCTAAACATTTTTAAATGTCATTTTGATATCTTAAATATTATTCTGGAAGTATCAGAAATCTTTTGTTTGCTGTTCCTTTGTTAAATATACTTCAAGAAATCTGATTGAAATTTTTGTATGAAGTGGTAAAAGGAAGCAAATACAACTAAAGTAACTTGAAACAAACAGGAAGTATGACAGAAAATTTCTATGATTTTAATTCCCGACTTTTGAAAATATTTGGTTATTTTTTCTTTGCAGAGAGGATGGGAAACACACATTTTTACAAAGAAAACATGCAGACTATTATACTACAATTGCATTAGTTTTGTTTCCATAAACATCAAGAAGATAATGTGATCCAAACTTAAACAACCTGAATGGAAAATAGGTAGTATTAAAATTTTTGCATTCTTGGACATTGCATATATGGTTTGGAATTACTGAAATATCATTTGTTTGATGATTAAATCAATCTCTATATTTATTCTTATTGTTTTATCTTGAATAAATAGTCTAAAATATTTAGAAATTTCAGAAGTCCTCTTCCTTTCCACACTTTTTACAGAGATTTTCATTTCTCCTTTACCCAATTAAAAGGAAATCAAAGATAGATTGTTTTAATATAATTTTTCTTTGACAGATAATTAAAAATATTTTATTACTTTACAAACATGGACAAAAGTATATATTTCTAAGTAACTAAGAAATATGATTCTTCACAGTTGGCATTTATCACAAATAAAGTCAGTCCAAAGTTTCTTTCCTCTACTAGTGATGGTCCATTTTCTACAGAGCTGCCTGTAAAATGAAGGAGGCTGATAGTGTTTTGTGGTCTATGTTCTTTAAAACAGTCCATGAATAACAAATAAATATGTATCTATTAAGATATGTACCCTGTACATATGTACATATGTACATATCTATTAAGATATGTACCCTGTACCATACAGGAAACTGGAGTAAGCAAGGGAAAAAGATTGATAGGGGAAACACAATTACTGATAATTGCTTTTTGGAAAATAGAGAATTCTAAAATTAAAAAGTTTTGTCACTCACTGCTTAGTGTGTGTGTGTTCAAGAAAATAGTCTATCTTTTAGTTTTGTGGTCTTCTTATAGTCTTAGCTCATAAAGTTCTAGCTATCATGACATGTGTCTTGTTTGGTCTTCTGATCTCTTCATGTAGACAGTGGGGCAAATTAAATTCCTCCCCACCCACTACCTAGCTCTTAAATATACAGAGTCACTGAAGGATTTTATTTATTTATTATGAAAGTGAAAGTGAAAGTCGCTCAGTCGTGTCCAACTCTTTGAGACCCTGTGGACTATATAGTCTGCAGAACTCTCTAGGCCATAATACTGGAATGGGTAGCCTTTCCCTTCTCCAGGTGATCTTCCCAACCCAGATCTCCTTCATTGCAGGCAGATTCTTTACCAGCTAAGCCACAAGGGAAGCCCAAGAATATCGGAGTGGGTAGCCTATCCCTTCTCCAGTGGATCTTTCTAAGCCAGGAATCAAACCAGGGTCTCCTGCACTGTAGGCCAATTCTTTACCAACTGAGCTCTCAGGGAAGACCCTTATTTATTATAAATATATATTATTTTATGTATCATAATATATTGTTATATATTATAGTATTATAAATATAAATACATATATTATAAATATATTCCATTTACTATTATTATTTATTCTGTTTATTCTTCAATGTACCAGTCAACTGGGCCACTGTGACCACGGTTAATAATTCAAAGATGATTGACCTATCTCCCCACTGCCCCACTGAACACTTTGGCTACAAATACTATGAACAGAATCCTGTTTTTCATTTTCTCCCTGTAATAAAGAGGTGGCACTCTTCTTTGGCAGAGGCTGTTGGTGGAGATTTGTCTTTCATCTTTGCCATGTAATAATGAAGTGATATTCCTAATACCCCTCATTTCACAATGGCCATGAAGACTGCCTGATGAATCCCAAACAACCATCCTCACTTTGCACAAACAAGAGCAGAGATCACTTCCACCATCTACTTGCTACTTTAGAGACTGTGTGTGTGTGTGGTGGTGGGGGGAATCTTTGTTCGTGATAATATACAAACAGGGTAGACTAGAGTAGCACTACAAATGTTTTGTATACCTAAACTGACAATTGAACTACAGTTTGCAAAACTTGGCTAGGAAATGCAGTTTGACCTTAAATAGGCTAACTATCTTCTAAATTAGAAAATTCAAATAGGAATCAAAGTTTCAAAATATAGTTATAAATGTATCTAAGATATAGACCCAAATTATGTGTCAAATCAGACCCCGCCCCCCATAAAAAACACCTCAGGTTGAATTATACAAGGAAATTAAGAGACAACAAAAGAGGTATAATAATACATGTTAGAATGAACGGTCAACAGTTTTAAAGAATCTATAAAAAATTATCTAGAATGGAATTATAAATACTTCTTAAAAAATTAAAATACAGAAAATCTCAGTAAAGGAACAAATAAATACATGCCAAATCAAAATTTTAAAACTGAAAAAAATATATAATATATGTATCTGACTCTTTGCAACCCATGGACTTAGCCCGCCAGGCTCCTCTGTCCATGGCAATTCTCTGGGAAAGAATACTGGAGTAGGTTGCTGTGCCCATCTCCAGGGGACATTCCCAATCCAGGGTTTGAACCCAAGTCTTCCACATTGCAGGTGGATTCTTTACCATCTGAGCCACCAGAGAAGCTCAAGAATACTGGAGTGGGTAGCCTATCCCTTCTCTAAGGGATCTTCCTAACACAGGAATTGAACTAGGGTCTCCTGCACTGCAGACAGATTCTTTAAAAACTGAGTTACCAGTGAAGCCTGAATCAATAAACACATGAATGAAAATCATGAAAACTTCAGTTCAGTGAAGTGGAGCAAGTGAAACCCTTAAAAAAGCAGTATCTCTCCATTGTGCCCAACTCTTTGCAACCCTATGTACTGCAGCTCACCAGGTTCCTCTCTCCATGAGATTTTCCATGCAAGAATACTGGAGTGGGTAGCAATTCTCAAGGGGATCTTTCTGACTCAGGAATTGAATCCAAGTCTCCCACGTTGCAGACTGATTTTTTACTGTCTGAGCCATCAATGAAGACCAGTATACACGTTGTTTTACTTTTTTTCTTTAAGAAGGCAGGCCAATAAAGAAAAAGAAATATATTCAAATTTTACTAAAACAAACAAGCAAACAAAATGAGAACAAAACAAAATCAGAAAACCACCCTATGATATGAACAACTTTAGAAATACATAGTTAATTAAAAAAATGATTTTTGTTTTATTTCCACAAGATATTCAATTTTGCTGATCAAATAAGGAGTTGATTAAACACAATTGGTTTTTACTCCATTAAAATAGTCCATTAATTCAAAGAAATATATATTAGTTGCAAAGAATACATTCGAGTTTGAAATGTGTCTTTTCAGTCATTTTTCCCCTTTTGGAATATACAATTGGATTATGCATGAAGATCATTTCCCTAATGGGTAAGTGTTTATATTAATATTTAATGTATTTTATAAACATGATTTCAGTAATTACAGACTAAAAGTTTGTATAGAAAATAAAAATATCTTGTGTTTTTATGATATTTAAACATGACACTTTCATACAATTTCTGTGAATATCCTTCATATAAGTGTGTTGAATTTTCACCAAGTGTATACATTTTTATCACTGTTACCCCCCCAGGATGAAGAAAGAAAATGCTACAACATTCACTACAACCACTGTGACCTTGTTATGACTCTTGTGACTACACATTTCTTGGCCAAGTGCTATTGCTAGTGCTATATAAAGCTTTGGTCATGTCTGACTCTTTGCGACCCTATGGACCATAGGATGCTGGGCTCCTCTGTCCAAGGGATTATCCAGGCAAGAATACTGGAGTGGGTTGCCATATCCTCCTCCACGAGATCTTCCTAACCCAGGGATTGAACCCACATTTCTTACCTCTCCTGCACTGGCAGGTGGGTACTTTACCACTAGTGCCAGCTTCTTCACATAAAGTAACTATTTTTCATAGCCCTGCCTCCATAGAATAATTTTGCTTATTTGTGTATTTACTAAGTGAAATTGCTATGTGTTTAGATCTTTTGGTTCAAGATTATGTTTATGAGATGCAGCTATATTTCTGTTGCCTATAGCAATAATTGTGCCATTGCCAAGTGTATTTTGTTATATACTCAACATTCAGACATATATACTTTTGAAGAAGATCATTAATGTGACAAAAGATTGATCCATGGGCTGGATCTGAGGAATGAGAGAAACTTCACCCCCTTCCTTTGTCCTTGGAATGCATGTTAAATCTCCATTCGTACACTAGAAATTGTTTCAAGGACATAGCCTTGAAACAGTAAGGTGTTGTTGAGACCATGTGAACTGAAAACATAACTAAATCCAGACAAGGTTTCTATGCAGACTTTAAAGATTCTGACAGGAAAGTATGGAGACTTATTTTTCTTGTGGTCATCCAAAACAAAGCTTGTATGTAAATACCCTTTCTTGTTAAATCTGCCTCCCATCAATATAAAGCAGTTTGCCCCTTTCTTCCTTCTCTCTTTGCTCTCCATGCATGGAGATCCATTTCAAATTTCACCCTGTGAATGTCAAAGGTTTAAAACAAATACATGTATACAAAATGTGTTTTTCCATTTTATTGTTAACATACATTTTGTTTGTTTAAAAATACAGTTGCCTGACCATTAAGTCCAGAGAATACTAGGCTTTAAGAGAAAATGCCAAAGGAATTTTTAACAAGTGATCAAATCAATCTCACTTTGAATTTTCATTCAAAAAATGAAGATCATGGCATTTGGTCCATCACTTCACACAAATAAATGGGGAAAGAATGGGAACAGTGACTGACTATTTTCTTGGGCTCCAAAATCACTGCAGACCATGACTGGAGCCATGAATTTAAAAGAAGTTTGTTCCTTCAAAGAAAAGCTATGGCAAAACTAGGCAGCATATTAAAAAGCAGAGACATCACTCTGCCAACAAAGGCCCATATAGTCAGCTATGGTTTTTCCAGTAGTCATGTATGGATGTGAGTTGGACCATAACGAAGACAGAGTTCCTAAGAATTGATGTTTTTGAACTGTGGTGCTGGAGAAGACTTTTCAGGGTCCCTTGGATAGCAAGGACATCAAATCAGTCAATCCTAAAGGAAATCAACACTAAATATTCATTGGAAGGACTTATGTTGAAGCTAAAGTTCCAACACTTTGGCCACCTGATGTGTAGAGCTGACTCATTGGAAAAAACCCTGATGCAGGGAAAGAGTAAAGGCAGGAGAAGTTGGTGACATAGATTGTGATTGTTGGATGGCATCACTGACTCAATGGACATGAATTTGAGCAAACTGAGGAGCAGAGTGAAGGACAGGAAAGCCTGGCATGCTGCAGTCCATGAGGTCACAAAGAGTCAGACATGAATGAGCAACTGAACAATAAAACAACAAATAATCAGTTTATATTGCCACTAACAGTTCATATATCATTTAATTCATTTCCTTGCCAGTATTTCGTATTATCAGCTTTTTTTTTTTTTTTTTAAGCATAGACATTATATTGAGTATATAGTGCTTTATTGGGCTGCAGGAGACACAAGAGACCATGGATTCAATCACTGGGTTGAGAAGATCCCTGGAGGAAGAAATGGCAACCCACTTCAGTATTCTTTCCTGGAAAATTCCATGGACATAGGAGCTACAGTCCATTGGGTCACAAAGTGTTGAACATAATAGAGCACATGCACACACTTGGTGGCTTTAATTTACATATCCTTGTGATTATATGATTCTGAGTGATTTGTTGTACACATGTCTTGAGAGTCCCTTGGACAGGAATACCAGTCAATACTGAAGGAAATCAACCCTGAATACTCATTGGAAGGACAAATGCTGAAGCTGAATCTCCAATACTTTGGCCAACTGATGCAAAGAGCCAACTCATTGGAAAAGACTCTAATGCTGGGAAGGATTGAAGGCAAGAGAAGAAGAGGACAACAGAGGATGAGATGATTGGATGGCATCATCAACTCAATGGATATGAATTTGAGCAAACTCTGGAACATAGTGAAGGACAAGGAAGCCTGGCATGCTACAATCCATTGGGTCACCAAGAGTTGGACATGAGTGAGCTACTGAACAAAAACAACAATTGGCCATTTAAGTACCAATGGCTATTGAAGTAATTAAGTGAATATTAAAATTTTTTGCATATTTTCCATTGGACTGCATTTTTATTTTTTATTGAAGTTTTTACTATAACAATACCATGAACCCATTATTAAATAAATATTTAATGCTCAAAATTCTCCAAGCCAGGCTTCAGCAATATGTGAACCATGAACTTCCAGACGTTCAAGCTGGTTTTAGAAAAGGCAGAGGAACCAGAGATCAAATTGCCAACACCCATTGGATCATCGAAAAAGCAAAAGATTCCAGAAAAACATCTATTTCTGCTTTATTGACTATGCCAAAGCCTTTGACTGTGTGGATCACAAGAAACTGGAAAATTCTGAAAGAGATGGGAATACCAGACCACCTGACCTGCCTCTTGAGAAACCTATATGCAGGTTAGGAAGCAACAGTTAGAACTGGACATGGAACAACAGACTGGTTCCAAATAGGAAAAGGAGTATGTCAGGGCTGTATATTGTCACCCTGCTTATTTAACTTCTATGCAGAGTACATCATGAGAAACGCTGAGCTGGAAGAAGCACAAGCTGAAATCAAGATTGCTGGGAGAAATATCAATCACCTCAGATATGCAGATGACACCACCTTTATGGCAGAAAGTGAAGAGGAACTAAAAAGCCTCTTGATGAAAGTGAAAGAGGAGAATGAAAAAGTTGGCTTAAAGCTCAACACTAAGAAAACAAAGATCATGGCATCTGGTTCCATCACTTCATGGGAAATAGATGGGGAAACAATGGAAACAGTGGCAGACTTTATTTTTCGGGGCTCCAAAATCACTGCAGATGGTGATTGCAGTCATGAAATGAAAAGACGCTTACTCCTTGGAAGGAAAGTTATGACCAACCTAAATAGCATATTCAAAAGCAGAGACATTACTTTGCCAAAAAATCTCCGTCTAGTCAAGGCCATGGTTTTTTCAGTGGTCATGTATGGAAGTGAGAGTTGGATTGTGGAGAAAGCTGAGCACTCAAGAATTGATGCTTTTGAACTGTGGTGTTGGAGAAGACTCTTGAGAGTCCCTTGGACTGCAAGGAGATCCAAGCAGTCCATCCTAAAGGAGATCAGTCCTGGGTGTTTATTGGAATTACTGATGCTGAAGCTGAAACTCCAATACTTTGGCCACCTCATGCGAAGAGTTGACTCATTGGAAAAGACCCTGATCCTGGGAGGGATTGGGGGCAGGGGGAGAAGGGGAGGACAGAGGATGAGATGGCTGGATGGCATCACCGACTCAATGGACATGAGTTTGGGTGAACTCTGGGAGTTGGTGATGGATAGGGAGGCCTGGTGTGCTGTGATTCATTCAGTCACAAAGAGTTGGACACAATTGGACACAATATATATATATATGTATATATTCTCTCATTCTGTCTTGCCATTTCATTTTCAATGCTATATTCATTTTAATGCAATCTAAATACCATTTTTTTTGTTTAGGTTTTTAAAATGAAGAATTTTTACAGTGAAGAAAGCCATCAGGAACCACTTGAATTAAAGTGATACAGATTAACATCAACAATAAGACCTATTAGGTACACCCTAATATGCCTCACTGAATGGGAAACATTCTTGTGTGATATTCTTAAGAAAAGCATGTTCCACAATTTCATTATGAGAAAACATCAAGTGAACCTAAATTAAGGTGCCTTATACAATGTAATGGAGAAGGCAATGGCAGCCCACTCCAGTACTCTTGCCTGGAAAATCCAGTTGATGGAGGAGCCTGGTAGGCTGCAGTCCATGGGGTCTCTAGGAGTTGGACACGACTGAGCGACTTCAGTTTCACTTTTCACTTTCATACATTGGAGAAGGCAGTGGCAACCCACTCTAGTGTTCTTGCCTGGAGCATCCCAGGGACAGGGGAGCCTGGTGGGCTGCCATCTCTGGGGTCACACAGAGTCGGACAGGACTGAAGCGACTTAGCGGCAGCAGTAGCAGCATACAATGTAATTTATTAGTAGTCTTCAAAAGTGCCAAAAAAAGAAAGAAAAGGAAAAACAGAAATTGTTTAGGGGGGTTTTGCTGGTTCTCTTCACAGTAAAGTTACTACTTTTCCTTTTATACTTAATAGCAATTTTGAAGAAAATACTTCAAGAAAATACTTCATGATGCAAACATGATGTTCTTTCATCATTTTAGCACCCATTATTGGATCTTGTCTGAAAAAAATGTATTACTGTCAAAAAGGGAATTTTCTATTTTTCTTATTTCTTCTACAATTATTAATTATTTATAATAGTGCCTTTGCAAACCATTTTTTAAAATCATTTGCCTTTCTCAGCTCAAAAATATATTACTCTTTGTCATCTTCAATAAACCTGATTGTCTCACTTTTCAAATTTAAGCCTATTATTGCTCAGATGGTAAAGATGGTAAAGCCTGCAAGGCAGGAGACCTGGGTTTGATCCGTGGGTTGAGAAAATCCCATGGAGGAGGGCATGGCAACCCATTCCACTATTCTTTCCTGGAGAATCTCCATGGACAGAAGAGCCTTGTGGGCTACAGTATATGGAGTCACAATGATTTGGACATGACTAAGCAACTAATCACACCACACACATATATGTTTAAATAATTAATTTTTATTTACAGTATAAAAGATCTGAAGACAGAATTCTTTTTTCCCCCTATGGAGATCCAATTGACCCAACACTATTAGGAAGTCTATATTCTATCACCGTTGTCTTAAATTAAGTGGGAGTGTATGTGCAAGCTTATTTCTGGTCTCTGTTATTTTACCTTTATATGTTAGTGTTGAGGTATTTTATTAATACATTCCACTACCATTATTCCTTGCTATGTAATAATATTGATGGCATTGAAAATGGTATCACCTTTATAATTTTGTACTCTAATTATTTGTTGCTGTTATGTATATCACACGTATAACACATAAACCAGAAATACTTTTATGTATATTTTCGAGCTCCAAAATTGCTGAAGATGGTGACTGCAGCCATGAAATTAAAGGACGCTCCTGGGTGTTCATTGGAGGGACCGATGCTGAAGCTGAAACTCCAATACCTGAGCCACCTGATGCAGAGAGCTGATTCATTTGAAAAGACCCTGATGCCGGGAAAGATTGAGGACAGGAGGAGAAGGCGACAACAGAGGATGAGATGGTTGGATGGCATCACTACACAATGGACATGGGTTAGGGTGGACTCTGGGAATTGGTGATGGACAGGGAGGCCTGGTGTCCTGTGGTTCATGAAGTCACAGAGTCGGACATGACTGAGCAACTGAATTGAACTGAACTGAACTCCTTGGAAGAAAAGTTATGACCAATCTAGACGGCATACTAAAAAGTAGAGACATTACTTTGCCAACAAAGGTCCATCTAGTCAAAGTTATGGTTTTGCCAGTAATCATGTATGGATGTGAGAGTTGGACTACTATATAAATAAATAATCAACAAATACTTACTGTAAAGCACAAGGAACTCTACTCCATATTCTGTCATAACTTACATAGGAACATAGTCTGTAAATGAGTAGATATATGTTTATGTATACCTGAATCACTTTGCTGTACATTGGAAACTAATACAGCATTGTAAGTCAACCATGTTACAATTTAAAATAAAAATTTTAAATAAATTAAAGAACAAAGAAAATAAAACAAAATATATGTAACAGTGTTATTTCTTCCTTATCTGAATGGGAAGATCCATTCACCAGCTAACCACATTTGATCTCAAGTTTTCCTTATGGAAAGCTGAGTGCCGAAGAATTGATTTTGAACTGCGGTGTTGGAGAGGACTCTTAAAAGTCCCTTGGACTGCAAGGGGATCCAACCAGTCCATCCTAAAGGAAATCAGTCCTGAATATTCATTGGAAGGACTGATGCTGAAGCTGAAATTCCAACACTTTGGCAACCTGATGCAAAGAACTGACTCATTTGAAAAGACCCTGATGCTGGGAAAAATTGAAGGCAGGAGGAAAAGTGGATGACAGAGGATGAGATGGTTGGATGCCATCACCGACTGGAGGGAAATGATTTTGAGTAAATTCCGGGAGTTGGTGATGGACAGGGAGGCCTCGTGTGCTGCAGTCCATGGGGTCACAAAGAGTCGGACACGACTGAGAGACTGAACTAAACTGAACTAAACTGAAATTATATGTGAGGCTTAACTAGCAACAATTAGGACACAAAATTATAAATGTGGTACCATTTTCAATTGCATCAGAATTATTACATAGCAAGAAATAAACATAGTGGAATATGTAAAATATGTGTATATATACTGATCTTGGAATCTAGCAACTTTCCTAGTTTGATTTTCATAGACTTTCTGGAGATATTTCTACATTTTCTTCAGAATAAAATGAAATACATTTTATTTTCTGTATACAAATCTTATACATGTTTTTCTTTCAGTATTGCTTATTTTTTAGAATCTCTAATAAAATATAATAGATGGAATGATATGAATTTTGCCTCATTCCAATTTGCAGGGAAATCTCAGACTCTTCAGTAATAAGTGTACCCTTAGCTGTAAAGAATTTGGTTGTTAGAATTACATAACTTTTTGCTTAAGTAATATTCCTTCTTTCCTAGCTTGCTAAGAGGTTTTTTTTTTTTTTTTTTTCAGGAATGAATGTTATATTACATAAATTCTGCTTTGTTTTCATCTACTGAAGTACACATTTATTTTCCTTTTATGAGAATTTGAAGAATTACATTGGAAGCTTATATGTTAAATCATTCACATTTTTCAGTTATATCTAATTTTATTCTTATGTGTGTTTTTAAAATATTTTTTAAACTTTTTTGCATATTTTTCATCTATGTTGATGAGTGAGATGTCTGTATTTTTTTTTTTCTTGTAGAGTCCTTGTAATCTTTTGATAGCATTTTAGTTATAGAGTAAATTGGAGAATATTTCTCCTTTTTTCATTCTCTGGAAAATATACGTAAGATAGATCTATATTCCTACCAACAGTTTAGAGGGATTCATATGAATCCCTCTCTAGTATTTATTATTTGCAGAAGTTTTGACAATGGCCATTCTGTTTGGTGTGAAGTGACACCTTATTGTAGTTTTGATTTGCATTTCTTTATTAATTTGTGATGTTGGGCATATTTTCATTTGCTTTTTAGTCATCTGTATATCTTCTTAGGAAAAATGTCTGTTTAATCTCCTCCCCATTTTTGATTTGATTGTTTGCTTTTTTTCATATTAAACTGTTTGAGCTACTTGCATAGTTTGGAGATTAACCCCTTGTTGATCTCCTCATTTGCATGTATTTTCTACCATTCTAAGGGTTGTCTTTTCATTTTGTTTATCATATCCTTTGCTGTGCAAAAGCTTTTGCATTTAATTAGGTCCCATTTTTTTATTTGCATTACTCTAAAAGATGGATCATAAAAGTATTACTGTTATTATACAGAGAGTATTCTATGTTTTCCTTTAAGAGATTTATAGTGTCCACTATGGAGAACAGAATGGAGTTTCCTTAAAAAACTAAAAACAGCTATGATATGATCCAGCAATTCTACTCCTGGGCATATATTTGTATAAAACCATAATTCTAAAACATACACACACCCCCAGGCTATTTACAATAGCTTAGCAACAGAAGCAACCTAAATGTCCATCTGTAGATGAATGCATAAAAATGTGAGGCATATATAAATGGAATATTACTAAACCATAAAAAGAATGTAATAACATTATTCGCAGCAACATACATGGACCTAGAGATTATTATCTTAAATGAAGTCATACAAAGGCAAATATCAAAGATATCACTTATATATAGAATCTAAAAAAATAACACAAATGAACTTATTTATAAAACAGACTCACAGACTTAGAAACACACTTATGGTTACCAAAAAGGAAATGCAAGGGGAATAAATTCAGAGTTTAGGATTGACATGTATACACTACTATAAATAAATAATCAACAAATACTTACTGTAAAGCACAAGGAACTCTACTCCATATTCTGTCATAACTTACATAGGAACATAGTCTGTAAATGAGTAGATATATGTTTATGTATACCTGAATCACTTTGCTGTACATTGGAAACTAATACAGCATTGTAAGTCAACCATGTTACAATTTAAAATAAAAATTTTAAATAAATTAAAGAACAAAGAAAATAAAACAAAATACATGTAACAGTGTTATTTCTTCCTTATCTGAATGGGAAGATCCATTCACCAGCTAACCACATTTGATCTCAAGTTTTCCTTATGGAAAGATTTTCAGTTGTAGATTTTTTCTAATGAAATATAAGACAATTAAGAGTCTTCATTTTATTTTTATTAATTGAGATGTTTAATAATAATATCATTAAAATTTATAATTTTTGTCTATATCATTCTTCATATCAGTAAATTATACCTTCTTTATCCTTAGTCTTCACAGAATCAATATAGTATTATTTGCATAAATAAACATTTGGTTATTATATATGTGACTTCTAGCACAGTGAATCACTGATCTTTGCTGATTTCATTTGAAAAGTTGATTGTCATCCTTTGGTTGCACTATTGAAAATAAGGTCTTAAAAAAATTTTTTTTGAGGATAATTGCTTTAAAATGTTGTATTGATTTCTTTCATACAACAACATGAATTGGCCAAAAGTATACATATATCCCCTCCCTCTTGAGCTTCCTTTCACCCCTCCACATCCCACCCCTCTAGGACCTCACAGACAAGCAGGCTGAGCCCCCTTTGTTATATAGCAACTTCCCACTAGCTATGTACTTTATATATATATGTATTTCAATGCTCCTCACTCAATTCGTCCACCCTCTCCTTCCCACACTGTGTCCACAAGTCCATTCTCTATGTCTGCATTTCTATTATTACCTTGCAGATAGGTTTAACGGTACCATATTTCTAGATTCTATATGCACACATGCGTACTCAGTTACTTCAGTCATATCTGATTCTTTGCAATCCTATGGAATATAGCCCATAAGTGTTTAGCTTTCAGAGGTTCCTCTGTCAATGGGATTCTCCAGGCAAGAAAACTGGAGTGAATTGCCATACCCTCCTCCAGGGGATCTTCCTGACCCAAAGATTGAACCTGCATCTCCTGCCTTTCAGGTGGATTCTTTACCCACTGAACACAGATTATATATACATATGTAAATATATGACATTTGTTTTTCTCTTTCTGAGCTACTTCACTCTGTATAGCAGGCTCCAGGCAGGTCTATCTAAGTACAACTAAGTCAAATTTGCTTTGTCCAATAATTGTGTTCAGATTTTCCTTGTCTATGCTTTTTTCCCTTTTCTGTGATGTGCCTTGTAGTTTTTTAGAGCTTATCTTACTTGAGACTTATCATACTTGATGTGTCATCAACTTCAAGAAAATTGTAACCTCTTTCTTTGCAAATATGGTTCTGTCCAGTTCTTTCCCCTTTCTCCTTTTAGGACTCCAATTTTAAATCCATACATATACACCTTTATATATAAAAGTGGCATGTATGTAATTGCATGTGTAAAAGTGAAACCTTATTACATATATGAATATATATATATATACATAACACTTTGCTTATGCTCTTTTGTTTTCATCTGTATTTTTCCTCACTTTTCTGTTTATATATATCTTACAACATAAGTTCTCAGTTCACTAAAACTTTTCTCAGCAATGTCCAATTGGCTGATAAACATATGTATTGAATTATTTAATCCAGTACTGTATATTTTTCTTTGAGGAATTTCAATTAGATTTGTTCCATGATTAATTCTAGGTCTTTAGAGAAATGCTCAATCTCATCATCTCTTTTCTTGAATATATTAGCCCTTTTATTTTTAAGCAATCCAGTGTATTATATTCATAACTGATCATCATTACACTGGTTGTTCATTGACATGGTAATAAACCATGCATCACCTTTGCTCTGAATATGTCTTAAGTAACCCTTATGGCATAAAGTGGAGAAGAACTAAAGAGCCTCTTGATGAAAGTGAAAGAGGAGAGTGGAAAAGTTGGATTAAAGCTCAACATTCTGAAAACGAAGATCATGACATTCGGTCCCATCACCTCATGGCAAATAGATGGGGAAACAGTGGAAACAGTGGCTGACTTTATTTTTCTGGCCTCCAAAATCACTGCAGATGGTGATTGAAGCCATGAAATTAAAAGACATTTACTCCTTGGAAGGAAAGTTATGACCAACTTAGACAACATATTAAAAAGCAGAGACATTACTTTACATTACATTACATTACTTTACATTTACATTACAACATATTAAAAAGCAGAGACGTTACATTTACATTACATTACTTTACATTACATTACAAAGGTCCGTCTAGTCAAGGATATGGTTTTTCCAGTGGTCATGTATGGATGTGAGAGTTGGACACTAAAGAAAGCTGAGTGCCAAAGAACTGATGCTTTTAAACTGTGGTATTGGAGAAGACTCTTGAGAGCCCCTTGGACTGCAAGAAGATCCAACCAGTTCATCCTAAAGGAGATCAGTCCTGGGTGTTCATTGGTAGGACTGATGTTGAAGTTGAAACTCCAGTACTTTGGCCACCTGATGTGAGGAGCTGACTCATTTGAAAAGACCCTGATGCTCAGAAAAATTGAGGGCAGGAGAAGGGGATGACAGAGGATGAGATGGTTGGATGGCATCACTGACTCAATGGACATGGCTTTGAGTGGACTCCAGGAGTTGGTGATGGATAGGGAGGCCTGGCGTGCTGCAGTTCATGGGGTCGCAAAGAGTCGGACACGACTGAGCAACTGAACTGAACTGAACTGAATTCATTGTCATAGGGCATTTTCTATAAACCAATATACTTTGTACTGATACATGTCCAATATGATACTGATGAAAAGCTGAGAAAGAGCTCCAGAAAGAATGAAGAGTCTGGGCCAAAGAAAAAACCTCATTCAGTTGTGAATATGTCTGATGGTGAAAGTAAGGTCTGATGCTATAAAGAACAATATTGCACAGGAAAGTAGAATGCTAGGTTCATAAACCAAGGTCAATTGGATGTAGTCAAGCAGGAGATGGCAAGAGAGAATATTGGCATTTTAGGAATCAGTGAACTAAAATGGATGAGAATGGACAAATTTAATTCAGATTACCATTATCTCTACTACTGTGGGCAATAATCCATAAGAAGAAATGGAGTAGCCCTCATAGTCAACAAAAGAGTCTGAAATGCAGAACTTGGGTGCAATCTCAAAAATGACAGAATGGTCTCAGTTCCTTTCCAAGGCAAACCATTCAGCATCACAGTAATCTAAGTCTATGGTCCAACCATTAATGTCGAAGAAGCTGAAGTTGAATGGTTCTATGCAGAACTACAAGACCTTCCAAAACTAACACACACACACACAAAAATGCTCCCCTTTTTTTTTCTTAATAGGGAATTGGAATTGAAAAGTAGGCAGTAACGAGAAACCTGTAGTGACAGGCAAGTTTGGATTTGATTACAAAATAAAGCATAGCAAAAGCTAACAGAGTTTTGACAAGAGAATGCACTGGTTGTAGCAAACATCTTCTTCCAACAACACAAGGGACAAGTCTACACATGGAAATCACCAGATGGTCAATACTGAAATCAGATTGATTATATTCTTTGCAGCTGAAGAAGGAGACGCTCTATACAGTCAGCAAAAACAAGACCTGGAACTGATTATGACTCAAATCATCAGCTCCTTATTGCAAAATTCAGGCAAAAGTTGAAGAAAGTAGGAAAAACTTTAAACCATTCAGGTATGACCTAAATCCCTTATTGTTATACAGTGGAGGTGATGAATGGATTTAAGAGATTAGATCTGATGGAGTGCCTGAAGAACTATGGACAGAGGGTTCATAACATTGTACAGGAGGCAGTGACCAAAACCATCCTCAAGGAAAAAAAAAAAAATGCAAGGAGACAAAGTGGTTGTCTGAGGAGGCCTTCCAAATAGCTCATAAAAGAAGAGGAGCATAAGGCAAAGGAGAAAGGGAAAAACATACCTAACTGGATGCAGAATACCAGAGTAAAGCAAGGGTAGATGAGAAAGCTTTCTTAAGCAAATAGTGAAGAGAATTATAGGAAAACAATAGAATGGGAGAAACCAGAGATTTCAAGAAAATTTGAGATATCAAGGGAATATTTGATGCAAAGATGGACACAATAAAGGAAAGAAATGGCAAGGATCTAACAGAAGCAGAAGAGATTAAGAAGTGGCAAGGATACATAGAAGAACTATACAAAAAAGTTCTTAATGACCCAGGTAACCCTGACAATGTGGTCACTCACCTAGATCCAGACATCCTGGAGTGTGAAGTCAAGTGGATCATAGGAAACATTGCTAAGGATAAAACTAATGATGGAATTCCCACTGAGCTTTTTCAAATCCTAAAAGTGATGCTCTTTTATGTTAATATGCTAGAAAAATTAGCATTCTAACATAATGCTGCAGTTAATATTTTAGAAAAATTAGAAAATTCAGCTGTGGTCACAGGACTGGAAAAGGTTAGTTTTCATCCCAGTCCCAAAGAAGGACAATGCCAAAGAATGTTCAAAATACCATACAATTGCACTCATTTCACATGCTAGCAAGATTATGCTCAAAATCCTTTAAGCTATGCTTTAGCAGTGCATGAACTGAGAATTTCCCAATGTACAAGCTGGATTTAGAAAAGGCACAGGAACCACAGATCAAATTCCCTACATCCATTGGGTCAAAGAAAAAGTGAAGTAATTCCAAAAAATCTACTTCATTGATGATGCAAAAGTCTTTGACTATGTGGATCACAACAAACTGTAAACAATTCTTAAAGAGATGGGAATACCAGACCACCTTACCTGACTCCTGAGAAGCCTGTGGGCAGGACAAGAATTGATAGTTAGAACTGGGAACAACAGAACGCTTCAAAATTGGGAACAGAGTATGTCAAGTCAATTTATATTGTCATCCTGCTCATTTAATTTATATGCAGAGTACATCATGCAAAATTCTTGGCTGGATGACTCACAAGTTGGAATCAAGGTTGCCAGGAAAAATATCGACAACCTCAGATATGCAGATGATACCACTTCAATGACAGAAAGTGAAGAGGAACTAAAGAACCTTTTGATGAGGGTGAAAAGGAAAATGAGAAAGCTGGCTTAAAAATGAACATTCAAAAAACAAAGATCATGGCATTTGGTCCCATCATTTCATGACAAATAGATGGTGAAAAACTGAAAACAGTGATAGATTTTGTTTTCTTGTGCTCCAAATCACTGGGGACAGAGACAGCAGCATGAAATTAAAAGACAGTTGCTCCTTGGAAGAAAAGCTATGACAAACCTAGACAGCATATTAAAAAGCAGAGACATCACTTTGCCGACAAAGCAAAGGTTCATGTAGTTAAAGCTATGGCTTTTCCAGTAATCATGTACGGATGTGAGAGCTGAACCCTAAAGCAGGCTGAGCACTGAAGAATTGATGCTTTCAAACTGTGGTGCTGGATAAGACTCTTGAGAGCCCCTTGGACAGCAAGGCAATGCAACCAGTCAATCTTAAAGGAAATCAACACTGAATACCATTGGAAAGACTGATGCTGAAAATGAAGCTTCAGTACTCTGGACACCTGATGTGAAGAGCCAACTCTTTGGAGAAGACCCTAATGTTGAGAAAGTTTGAGAGCAAGAAGAAAAGAGGGCAACAGAGGATGAGATGGTTGAATGGCATTATTGACTCAATGAGCATGAGTTTGAGCAGACTCTGGGGGATACTCAAGGACAGGGAACCCTGGTATGGTCTAATCCATGGGGTATCAAAGAGCTGGACATGACTTAGGGACTAAACAACAATAATATTTTGAATAATTTTATAGTTTGAAACAGAGAAGGCAATGGCACCCTACTCCAGTACTCTTGCCTAGAAAATCCCATGGACGGAGAAGCCTGGTAGGCTGCAGTCCATGGGGTCGCTAAGAGTCGGACACGACTGAACGACTTGACTTTCACTTTTCACTTTCACGCATTGGAGAAGGAAATGGCAACCCACTCCAGTGTTCTTGCCTGGAATGATGCTGAAGCTGAAACTCCAGTACTTTGTCCACCTCATGTGAAGAGCTGACTCATTGGAAAAGACTCTGTTGCTGGGAGGGATTGAGGGCAGGAGGAGAAGGGGACGCCAGAGGATGAGATGGCTGGATGGCATCACTGACTCAATGGACTTGAGTCTGAGTGAACTCCGGGAGTTTGTGATGGACAGGGAGGCCTGGCGTGCTGCGATTCATGGGGTCACAAAGAGTCGGACATGACTGAGTGACTGAACTGAACTGAACTGAACTGAAGGAAAAAATACTTAGTTTTTTTTTTCAAATTCTTTAATTATCAAATATATCAATAATGAATCTTTCTGAATACCATATACTGTAAAATATCAGTATCAAATGTCAATTTCGATGGCACCCCACTCCAGTACTCTTGCTTGGAAAATCCCGTTGATGGAGGAGCCTGGTAGGCTGCAGTCCATGAGGTTGCTAAGAGTCAGACACAACTGAGCGACTTCACTTTCACTTTTCACTTTCACGCATTGGAGAAGGAAATGGCAACCCACTCCAGTGTTCTTGCCTGGAATGATGCTGAAGCTGAAACTCCAGTACTTTGTCCACCTCATGTGAAGAGCTGACTCATTGGAAAAGACTCTGTTGCTGGGAGGGATTGAGGGCAGGAGGAGAAGGGGACGCCAGAGGATGAGATGGCTGGATGGCATCACTGACTCAATGGACTTGAGTCTGAGTGAACTCCGGGAGTTTGTGATGGACAGGGAGGCCTGGCGTGCTGCGATTCATGGGGTCACAAAGAGTCGGACATGACTGAGTGACTGAACTGAACTGAACTGAACTGAAGGAAAAAATACTTAGTTTTTTTTTTTCAAATTCTTTAATTATCAAATATATCAATAATGAATCTTTCTGAATACCATATACTGTAAAATATCAGTATCAAATGTCAATTTCGATGGCACCCCACTCCAGTACTCTTGCTTGGAAAATCCCGTTGATGGAGGAGCCTGGTAGGCTGCAGTCCATGAGGTTGCTAAGAGTCAGACACAACTGAGCGACTTCACTTTCACTTTTCACTTTCACGCATTGGAGAAGGAAATGGCAACCCACTCCAGTGTTCTTGCCTGGAATGATGCTGAAGCTGAAACTCCAGTACTTTGTCCACCTCATGTGAAGAGCTGACTCATTGGAAAAGACTCTGTTGCTGGGAGGGATTGAGGGCAGGAGGAGAAGGGGACGCCAGAGGATGAGATGGCTGGATGGCATCACTGACTCAATGGACTTGAGTCTGAGTGAACTCCGGGAGTTTGTGATGGACAGGGAGGCCTGGCGTGCTGCGATTCATGGGGTCACAAAGAGTCGGACATGACTGAGTGACTGAACTGAACTGAACTGAACTGAAGGAAAAAATACTTAGTTTTTTTTTTCAAATTCTTTAATTATCAAATATATCAATAATGAATCTTTCTGAATACCATATACTGTAAAATATCAGTATCAAATGTCAATTTCGATGGCACCCCACTCCAGTACTCTTGCTTGGAAAATCCCATTGATGGAGGAGCCTGGTAGGCTGCAGTCCATGAGGTTGCTAAGAGTCAGACACAACTGAGCGACTTCACTTTCACTTTTCACTTTCACGCATTGGAGAAGGAAATGGCAACCCACTCCAGTGTTCTTGCCTGGAGAATCCCAGTGACGGGGGAGCCTAGTGGGCTGCCGTCTGTGGGGTTGCACAGAGTTGGACATGACTGAAGCAACTTAGCAGCAGCAGCAACAAGGCATATGCCAAGGTCTTGGCTACATTATCATCTCTTCTCTCTAATGGTAATTGATACTCGTATTTTCTCAATCTACTGAAGCAATACATATTAATGGGTCATTCATCTTTAAATTGTGAAATGCCAATTTTAAATGCAAATATGCATTTAACACATATACAGAAACACCAACACTGCACATTTGTGTTTTGTAGCTTGCACAGGCATAGACATGTTTTTTTCCTATCCAAACTGTATAACAATATTGCACAATACTAATACAATAGTGTTCATTTCATTTCTTGATCATACAGTCTACCAATACTCTCTACCTTTGACTTACTGATCCTCGGATAGTAAAGAATCCGGTTGCAATACAGGAGACATGGTTTCGATCCCTGGGTGAGGAAGATCCCCTGGAGAAGGGAATGACATCCCAGTCGAGTGTTCTTGCCTGGAGAATTCCATGGGCAGAGGAGCCTGGCGGGATATGATCCAAGGGGTCGCAAAGAGTAGGATACAACTGAGTGACTAACACTTTTACTTTCAGTAAGGAAGACCAGAGAGAAGGAGCTATCACTTCACAAACTTTCCCTTTCACTGTATATCATAATTTTCAGCATAGTGGTTGGATAATATAGGGCAGTAACATAGAAAAGAAAGGATATGATCAGGTTTCTGTTATTCTCTTTTTCTTAGAATGTCACTGCCTTCTTCTTGCTAGGGTTGAAATAGAAAGCATGGTTTCTTAGCACTGTCAGCATCTCTGCTTGTTCCTTGGATGGTTTAACAGGCTTGTCTTATATCCACTTGAGTCCTGCTGTACATTCACACATTGTGATCAATGCAAATCTGTACTCATGGAACATCACAAATGCTATATGAGAATAGAGACAAGGGCAAGCTATAGTAAACATGCATACTGCACATAGCTCTTCTGTGCACATGCATGCTCTGCTGTCCCAGTGGACTTGACTTACAAAACTTACATTCAAAATAAAGTTACTGATTTGTGCATGATAAATTAAAACTTCCCATACTGCCCCCCGCCCCTGCCCCACTGACCAAGCTATTATGTGTAAAGTAAGCTGCAGGATGTATTATGCAGTGCAGGGAATATACCCAGCATTTTATGATGACTGTAAATGGAGTATAACCTTTGAGGATTATAAGTCACTGTGTTGTACACCTGTAATTTGTGTGGTGTTGTGCAGTGTTCTTGCCTGGAGAATCCCAGGGACGGGAGAGCCTGGTGGGCTGCTGTTTATGGGGTCGCACAGAGTCGGACATGACTGAAGTGACTTAGCAGCGGCAGTAGCAGTACATCAATTATAACTCAATAAAAATAATAATTAATAAATAAATTATCAGGCATTTCAATGTATTGACAGGAAGATTATAAAAACAACATAGGACTCTTTTGAACAGGGTACCATGTGCAAATTCCTAGGTCATATGCTTATGGGTTGGCTTTGTCTACATCATAGCTCAGATCTCTCTTGGTACTTACAGACCATACAGATAGCCCCATAGCAATTTAAAGTTTCTCTCTTCCTTCTTTTTTCTATCCATTCCTCCTTCTCTCTTCCTTTCTGTAATTACATCATAAATACAGACTATCTTCTTAAATGTACTGCCTTCACCTTCTTTGCTCCTGACTTCTCTGGTTCTTCCTCATATGTTATAGGTGTCAGTTCATCTTTCTAACTTGCCTTTAGCCTCCAGATCTGGCACCTTTCAACAGCATATACTACTATACTTATCATATCACATTTTATATAGTACTGGACTTTTTGTCTGGAAGACCACCAGTGTGTCCACTTCTGAAAAAGTCCCTTGGCCTATTATGTCCACCATTAATTTTTCATTACTTAAGAGAGAATGTGACATACTGTTCATTTTCAATAAAATATGATGAAAGAATGACTTTATTTTGTGCCCTCATTTTAAAAAATAGAATATCAGTAATGCTATTTCAGGGAAAATTAACAATATAATTTGAAAGGGGAAGGCATTGTACTATTTTAGATACTCAGTTCTGTCTTTTCTTCTGAAACCAATCCATGGGTTTTTAAACAGCCTTTAGCTATTCAAAATGTTTTGGTTGCTTTGGAACACATGTGGAGTAATAAACTCTCAGAAGATTATTTTCAAGATGAACTCTTACTACATTATTTTTATTATTGATCATGTATGTTTAGCATTTTAACTTATAATCTATAGCTTTAACCTATCAGCAATTTGTTTCTTTTTTTTAAGTTCAGTTCAGTTCAGTTCAGTCGCTCAGTTGTGTCCAACTCTTTGTGACCCCATGAATTGCAGCATGCCAGGGCTCCCTGTCCATCACCAACTGCCAGAGTTTACTCAAACTCACATCCATTGAGTCAGTGATGCCATCCAGCCATCTCATCCTCTGTCATCCTCTTCTCCTGCCCCCAATCCCTCCCAGCATTAGAGTCTTTTCCAATGAGTCAACTCTTCACATGAGGTGGCCAAAGTACTGGAGTTTCAGCTTCAGCATCATTCCTTCCAAAGAACACCCAGGACTGATCTCCTTTAGAATGGACTGGTTGGATCTCCTTGCAGTCCAAGGGACTCTCAAGAGTCTTTTTCCCAACACCACAGTTCAAAAGCATCAATTCTTTGGTGCTCAGCTTTCTTCACAGTCCAACTCTCACATCCACACATCACCCCTGGAAAAACCATAGCCTTGACTAGACGGACCTTTGTTGGCAAAGTGAGGTCTCTGCTTTTCAATATGCTATCTAGGTTGGTCATAACTTTCCTTCCAAGGAGTAAGCGTCTTTTAATTTCATGGCTGCAGTTACCATCTGCAGTGATTTTGGAGCCCTAAAAAATTAAGTCTGACACTGTTTCCACATCTATTTCCCATGAAGTGATGGGACCAGATGCCATGATCTTAGTTTTCTGAACGTTGAGCTTTAAGCCAACTTTTTCACTCTTCTCTTTCACTTTCCTCAGGAGGCTTTTTAGTTCCTCTTCACTTTCTGCCATCAGGGTAGTGTCACCTGCATATCTGAGGTTACTGATATTCCTCCTGGCAATCTTGATTCCAGCTTGTGCTCCTTCCAGCCCAGTGTTTCTCATGATGTACTCTGCATATAAGTTAAATAAGCAGGGTGACAATATACAGCATTGACTTACTCCTTTTCCTATTAGAACCAGTGTGTTGTTCTGTATCCAGTTCTAACTGCTGCTTTTGACCTGAATATAGGCTTCTCAAGAGGCAGGTCAGGTGGTCTGGTATTCCAATCTCTTTCAGAATTTTCCACAGTTTATTGTGGAAGTCACTAAAAATCGTATTTAATGCTTTACTTCTCATGTTGCAGTCTATAAGAATGCAAAATATTGAAGGAAAATTATTAACATTTTTAAAAGATGTACAATGGGAAAATTGGCTGTATGCTTTGCTAATAGCATAATAAAAATTTCCAGCTAAGATCTTTATAATTTTGTAAAACAAAAGTTTTGTAAGAATACAAAGGTAGTTTTTTTCCTCTTTTTGGACAATCTATTAGTTAGAGCAGTTTAAGATTCACAGTGAAATTTATCAGTAGCTCATTTTTTTTTTCTCAAATTAGTAAAAAAAATTTATTCATTGAACCTGCCTTTTTTCCAAAAATCAAAGATTATATTTAGTTATATCAATAAAATAAAATCTAGTGGAGAAGGAAATGGCAACCCACTCCAGTGTTCTTGCCTGGAGAATCCCAGGGACGGCAGAGCCTGGTGGGCTGCTGTCTATGGGGTCGCACAAAGTTGGACACAACTGAAGCGACTTAGCAGCAGAGGTAGGAGTATATATATTCATAAAGCTGAAGAGAACTTTCAAAAATAATTATTATTTTGAACTAATTTTCAGTATTTAAAATTTACTACTATATTTTAAAAGAAAGTATCTAGCATTGATACTATCCTTCATTCTCATTAATTGGAACTTGAAATGACACAGAAGTTGATTCATTATTCAATTTAGCTTTATATCAATTTAGATTTCAGACACTTTATTCCAAATTGGAAGCTCATTGGGTAGTCTGCCTAAATCCTATTAACAACGTATACTCTGGCATTTAAAATTGATATAATATTTGAGCAGCTTGAAAATTTTAATACACTTCCATATGAAATGGTATATAAAATGTTCATGTACTTCAAAATACAGATGAGTTAATATTGCTTAATTAGCATCAATTTAATTGCTTTAAGGAGCATAACATTCTTTTTCTTTGATTTAATTGTATTAGAACAGATGGGTGGCACATGGCCACTCAATGTGTAATTTTTTTAACATTTAATTACCAAGGCCATACTAGGCTAAAGTCATGCATACTAGAAAAGATGGTAGTCATGTATCATATTTCTGATCTTCTTATCTCTCTATTAAGCTTTCTCCATAACTTCTCCCAAACTTTGCTCTTTCAAATGAAGAGAGTCTTTGATTGCATGTACCATATGATCCTGCAATCATACTCCTTGTTGTTTACCCAAAAAAGCTAAACTGTTATGTCCACACAAAAACCAGCAAGTGGATGGTTTGAGCAGTTTTATTCATAGTTGCTAAAACATGGAACAAATCGTGTCCTTCCAAAGGTGAATAAATAAACTGTGGTACATCGAGACAGTGAAACGCCATTCAGTGTTAAAAAAAGAAATGATGTAATAAGACATAAAAGGAAATAAAGGAAACCTAAATACAATTATAAATGAAAGAAGACAATCTGTAAAGGCTACATACTGTATGATTCCAAGTACAATTGGCCCTTGAACAACACAGGAGTTATGGGCTCCCACCTTCTGCTCAGTCAAAAATTTGTGTATGTATATAGTCCTTGTTATTCCTCCATATCCTCAGATCCACATCCTCTGATTCAACCAACTATAAATTTTGTAGAGTGGCATTGTAGTATTTACTACTACTAAAAAAAAAAAAAAAAAAAAAAAAAAGAAGCCTATGTAAGTAGACACTTGCAGTTCAAATTCATGCTGTTCAAGGGGCAACTGTATACAACATTCTAAGAAAGGTAAAACCAAGAGACAGTAAAAAGATCAATGGTTGCTAGGGGACATGGGTAGGCAGGGAAGAATTGAAGGAGCACAGTTTTAGAGCAGTGAGACTACTCTATATGATACAATAAAGTTGGGTTCATATCATTGTACATTTGTCCAAACCCTCTATAAAGCTTAAAAAATGAAGACTAAGTCCTAGTGTAGTCTTTGGGTTATAATAATATGTTTATGCAGGTTTATTATGATTCTGGTGGAAGACTCTGATAATAGGGAAGGCTATGCATGTGTGGTACATGGGTGTATATGGGAAATATTTGTATCTTCCACTTAATTTTTCTATAAGCATAAAACTACACTAAAAATTAAAGTTTACTTTTACAAAGTTGTGACTTGAAATCAATCCAGTCTTTTTCCATCTATTTGTCTTTGTAAGAGGGTACTAATGCTACATCCAGCTCTCTACAACCTGGGATTGACAATGAGGGTCTCCAGCCCTCTACAAGCAGAGATTGATGAGTGTCTCTTAGAAAATTAATTTCTCTTTATAAGTTTCCCAATTGATAATTTAAAAACTGAATTATACAGTCTCACTTATTTTGCATTATTTTTAAGAATTTTTTTTAAGATAACTGTGCTTTCATGTTGAGTTCATAATACAGAGTGATTCTGAATCAGTTCAGTTCAGTTCAGCTGCTCAGTCATGTCCAACTCTTTGCAACCCCATAGACTGCAGCACACCAGGCATCCCTGTCCATCACCAACTCCCAGAGTTTACTCAAACTCATGCCCATAGACTCAGTGATACCATCCAACCATCTCATCCTCTGTCTTCCCCTTCACCTCCCACCTTCAATCTTTCCCAGCTTCAGGGTCTTTTCAAATGAGTCAGCTCTTCGCATCAGGTGCCCAAGTACTGGAGTTATAGCTTTAGCATCAGTCCTTCAAATGAATATTCAGGAATGATTTCCTTTAGGATGAACTAGTTGAATCTCCTTGCAGTCCAAAGGACTCTCAAGAATCTTCTCCAACACCACAGTTCAAAAGCATCAATTTTTTGGCACTCAGCTTTCTTTACAGTCCAAGTCTTATATCCATACATGACTACTGGAAAAACAAGAGCCTTGACTAGATGAACATTTGTTGTCAAAGTAATGTCTCTGCTTTTTAATATGCTGTCTAGGTTGGTCATACATTTCCTTCCAAGGAGTTAGCGTCTTTTAATTTCATGGCTGCAGTCATAATCTGCAGTAATTTTGGAGCCCCCCAAAATAAAGGCTGTCACTGATTCCACTGTTTCCCCATCTATTTGACATGAAGTGATGGGACCAGATGCTATGATCTTAGTTCTCTGAATGCTGTGTTTTAAGCCAACTTTTTCACCCTCCTCTTTCACTTTCATCAAGGGCTATTTAGTTCTTCTTTGCTTTCTGCTATAAGGGTGGGGTCATCTGCATATCTGAGGTTATTGATATTTCTCCCGGCAATCTTGATTCCAGCTTGTGTTTCTTCCAGCCCAGCATTTCTCATGATGTACTCTGCATATAAGTTAAATAAGCAGAGTGACAATATACAGACTTGATGTACTCCTTTTCTTTTTTGAAACCAGTCTGTTGCTCCACGCCCAGTTCTAACTGTTGCTTGCTGACCTGCATACAGATTTCTCAAGAGGCAGGTCAGGTGGTCTGATATTCCCAACTCTTTCAGAATTTTCCACAGTTTATTGTGATCCACACAGTCAGAAGTTTTGGCATAGTCAATAAAACAGAAATAGATGTTTTTCTGGAACTCTTGGTTTTTCAATGATTCAATGGATGTTGGCAATTTGATCTCTTGTTCCTCTGCCTTTTCTAAAATCAGCTTGACATCTGAAAGTTCACAGTTCATGTACTGTTGAAGCCTGGCTTGGAGAATTTTGAACAGTACTTTACGTGTGTGAGATGAGTGCAATTGTGTGATAGTCTGAGCATTCTTTGGCATTGTGTTTTTTTGGGATTGGAATGAAAACTGACTTTTACCAGTCCTGTGGCCACTGCTGAGCTTTTCAAATTTGCTGGCATATTGAGTGCAATACTGTCACAGCATCATCTTTTAGGAGTTTTAGGATTTGAAATAGCTCAACTGGAACTCCATCACCTCCACTAGCTTTTTTCAAGTGATGCTTCCTAAGGCTCACTTGGCTTTGCACTCCAGGATATCTGGCTTTAGATGAGTGATCACACCATCGTGATGATATGGGTTGTGAAGATCTTTTTTGTACAGTTCTTCTGTGTTTTCTTGCCACCTCTTCTTAGTATCTTCTGCTTCTGTTAGGTCCATACCATTTCTGTCCTTTATTGTGCCCATCTTTGCATGAAATGCTCCCTTGGTATCTCTAATTTTCTTGAAGAGATCTCTAGTCTTTCCCATTCTATTGTTTTCCTCTATTTCTTTGTATGGATCACTGAGAAAGCCTTTCTTATCTCTCCTTGTTATTCTTTGGAACTCTGCATTCAAATGGGAATAGCTTTTCCTTTTCTCCTTTGCTTTTCTCTTCTCTTCTTCTCACAGCTATTTGTAAGGCATCCTCAGACAGCCATTTTGCCTTTTTTTCATTTCTTTTTCTTGGGGATGGTCTTGATTCCTTTCTCCTGTATGATGTAATGAACGTCTGTCCATAGTTCATCAGGGTCTCTATCAGATCTAGTCCCTTAAATCTATTTCTCACTTCCACTGTATAATCATAAGGGATTTGATTTAGGTCATACCTGAATGGTCTAGTGGTTTTCCCTAAATTCTTCAAGTCTGAATTTGGCAGTAAGGACTTCACAATCTGAGCCACGGTGAGCTCCTGGTCTTGTTTTTGTGGACTGTATCGAGCTTTTCCATCTTTGGCTGCAAAGATATAAACAACCTGATTTCGGTGTTTACCATCTAGTGATGTCCATGTGTAGAGTCTTCTTGTGTGTTGTTGGAAGAGGGTGTTTGTAATAACCAGTGCATTCTCCTGGCAAAACTCTATTAGCCTTTGTCCTGCTTCATTCTGTATTCACACCAAGGCCAAAATTGCCTTTTACGCCAGGTGTTTCTTGACTTCCTACTTTTGCATTCCAGTCTGCTATAATGAAAAGGACATCTTTTTTTAGTGTTAATTCTGAAAGGTCTTGTAGGTCTTAATATAACTGTTCAACTTCAGCTTCTTCAGGATTATTGCTTGGGGCATAGACTTGGCATACCATGATATTGAATGGTTTGCCTTGGAAACAAACAGAGATCATTCTGTCATTTTTGAGATTGCATCCAAGAGTGAAAAAGTTGACTTAAAGCTCAACATTCATTAAATGAAGATCATGGCATCTGGTCCCATCACTTCATGGGAAATAGATGGGGGAGCAGTGGAAACAGTGTCAGACTTTATTTTGGGGGGCTCCAAAATTACTGCAGATGGTGATTGCAGCCATGAAATTAAAAGACGCTTACTCCTTGGAAAGAAAGTTATGACCAACCTAGATAGCATATTGAAAAGCAGAGACATTACTTTGCCAACAAAGGTCTGTCTAGTCAAGGCTATGGTTTTTCCAGTGGTCATGTATGGATGTGAGAGTTGGACTGTGAAGAAAGCTGAGCACCGAAGAACTGATGCTTTTGAACTGTGGTGTTGGAGAAGACTCTTGAGAGTCCCTTGGACTGCAAGGAGATCCAACCAGTCCATCCTAAAGGATATCAGTCCTGGGTATTCATTGGAAGGACTGATGTTGAAGCTGAAACTCCAATACTTTGGCCACCTCATGCGAAGAGTTGACTCATCGGAAAAGACTCTGATGCTGGGAGGGATTGGGGGCAGGAGGAGAAGGGGACGCCAGAGGATGAGATGGCTGGATGGCATCACCAACTCGATGGACATGAGTTTGAGTGAACTGCGGGAGTTGGTGATGGGCAGGGAGGCCTGGCGTACTGTGTTTCACAGGGTCACAAAGAGTTGGACACGACTGAGTGACTGAACTGAACTGAACAGAATTGTGGACTCTTTTTTTGGCTATGATGGCTACTCCATTTCTTCTACGGGATTCTTGCCCACTTTAGTAGATACAATGGTCATCTGAGTTAAATTCACCCATTCCAGTCCATTTTAGTTCACTGATTCCTAGAATGTCGACGTTCACTCTTGCCATATCCTGTTTAACCACTTCCAGTTTGCCTTGATTCATGTACCTAACATTCCAGGTTCCTGTGCAATATTGCTCTTACAGGATCAGACCCTGCTTCCATCACGGGTCTCATCCACAACTGGATTTTATTTTTGCTTTGTCTCTGTCTCTTCATTCTTTCTGGAGTTATTTCTCCACTGATCTCCAGTATCATATTGGGCACCTACTGACCTGAGGAGTTCATCTTTCAGTGTCTTATCTTTTGCCTTTTCATACTGTTTATGGGGTTTTCAAGGCAAGAAACTGAAGTGGTTTGCCATTCCCTTCTCCAGTGGACCACATTTTGTCAGAACTCTCCACCATGACCCATCCATCTTGGGTGGTCCTACACGGCATGGCTCACAGTTTCTTTGAGTTAGACAAGGTTGTGGAGTGGCAAGCTGCTGAGAGGAGATACCCCACATCCTAGATCAGGAATGGCAGCTGTGCTTTGTGGCAGCAGCCTTGAAGAGATTCTGTATAACCTTCACCAAGTTTCCCCCAGTGGCAGTATCTTGCATAATCATAATACAAAATTACAATCAGGATATTTTCGTTAATGAACCTGGTGATTTCACAAGTTTTCTATGCACTCATTTCTTTTTGTATACATGTGCATATTTTTATATAAGATTATTATTTGTGTAGATTGTGTGACCACCAATGTCAAGATAAAGAAAAGATAATTTCATCATAAAGATCCCATATTCTATCCTTTTATAGAGACAGTTACCTATTTTCCATCATCCCTCTCCTGTACCTATAACCCCTGGAAACCACTAACTACTCTAATTTTGTAAATTCAAGAACATTTTGCGTTTGGTTCATAAGTTTTGTAATTTTGTGTCTGTTTTTTTTTTTTTTTTTTTTCCTGAGCCCAATTAATTTGAGATCCATCTAAATTAATTTTTGTATCAGTAATTTATTTTTATTGTTATTTAGTGTTCTTTGGAATAAGTGTACCACAGATTGGTAATCACTAGCCTGATGATGGACATTTGGGTTTCATCCATACTTTCCAGTGTGTCTGTAGGATTTTAGCAATGTATCTGTAATTCTGTTGCCTCATATGTTCATCACATTTGATGTTACTACTATTTTAAATTTATTATAATTACTTTTATTTTGGCTATTCTGATATATGTGATATACCAATATTTCATTTTGGCTATGATTTGTATTTCTTTGAAGTCAATAGTGACAAACATCTTTTCATGTTATTTACCACCATTTACATGTCTGAATAAACACCTGTTTCCGTTTTTTGTTCATTTCAAATTGGACTTTTTTTTAATTGCTGAGTTTTGACAGCTTTTTTGTATGCTATATGTAAGTACTTTATTGAATATTTACAAATATTTTCACCCAGTTGATGCCTTTCATCTTCTTCTCAACCACTTTTGTAGAGGTAATGGTCTTATTTTCATGAGATTGTTAAATTGTCCTTTTATGGATCATGCTTTTGGTGTTAAGTCTAAGAATTCTTTTTGTCCTTTTACAGAGGGGGGGAAAAAATGGTCATCTGATGTAAACAGCTGACTCATTGGAAAAGTCCCTGGTGCTGAGATAGATTGAGGGCAGAAGGAGAAGAGGGCATCAGAGGATGAGAATCTGGATGGCATCACTGATGCAATGGACATGACCTTGGGCAAACTTCAGGAAACCGTGAGGGACAGGGGCCTGGGGTGGTACAGTCCATGGAGTTGCAGAGTCGGACACAACTGGGTGACTGAAAAAAAACAACAACTAAGAAATTTTTGCCTAACCTTAGGCTCCAAACTTTTCTTCTATTATTTTTAAATAATTTTGTACTTCACTTTAAAGATTACAATTCATTTTGAGTTAATTTTTGTATAGAGTATAAGGTTTAGATTGAGTTTAACTTTTTTTTTTCTTTTAATTGGCCAATCGATCACTCCAGTACCCTTTGTTGAAAAGGCAACACTTCTTACATTGAATTGTTTTTCTGCCCCTTTGCCACAATTCAGTTAGGCATATTTGTGTAGGTCTATTTCTGAATGAAATGGGAATACCAGACCATCTGACCTGCCTCTTGAGAAACCTATATGCAGATCAAGAAGCAGCAGTTAGAACTGGACATGGAACAACAGACTGGTTCCAAATAGGAAAAGGAGTACGTCAAGGCTGTATGTTGTCACCCTGCTTATTTAACTTCTATGCAGAGTACATCATGAGAAATGCTGGGCCGGAAGAAGCACAAGCTGGAATCAAGATTGCCGGGAGAAATATCAATAACCTCGGATATGCACATGACACCACCCTGATGGCAGAAAGTGAAGAGGAACTCAAAAGCCTCTTGATGAAAGTGAAAGAGGAGAGTGAAAAAGTTGGCTGATAGCTCAACATTCAGAAAACAAAGATCATGGCATCTGGTCCCATCACTTCATGGGAAATAGATGGGAAACAGTGGAAACCGTGTCAGACTTTATTTTGGGGGGCTCCAAAATCACTGCAGATGGTGATTGCAGCCATGAAATTAAAAGATGCTAACTCCTTGGAAGGAAAATTATGACCAACCTAGATAGCATATTAAAAAGCTGAGCCCTTTCAATTCTGGTTTCCTCAGTATGTATGCCCAGCTGTGGGATTGCTGAATCATAAGGCAGTTCTATTTCTAGTTTTTTAAGAAATCTCCACACTGTTCTCCATAGTGGCTATACTAGTTTGCATTCCCACCAACAGTGTAAGAGGGTTCCCTTTTCTCCACACCCTCTCCAGCATTTATTGCTTGCAGACTTTAGAATCGCAGCCATTCTGACTGGCGTGAAATGATACCTCATAGTGGTTTTGATTTGCATTTCTCTGATAATGAGTGATGTTGAGCATCTTTTCATGTGTTTGTTAGCCATCTGTATGTCTTCTTTGGAGAAATGTCTATTTAGTTCTTTGGCCCATTTTTTGATTGGGTCATTTATTTTTCTGGAATTGAGCTGTAGGAGTTGCTTGCATATTTTTGAGATTAGTTGTTTGTCAGTTGCTTCATTTGCTATTATTTTCTCCCATTCTGAAGGCTGTCTTTTCACCTTGCTTATAGTTTCCTTTGTTGTGCAGAAGCTTTTAAATTTAATTAGGTCCCATTTTTTTTTATTTTTGCTTACCCCAATGTTCATTGCAGCACTGTTTATAATAGCCAGGACATGGAAGCAACCTGAATGTCCATCAGCAGATGAATGGATAACAAAGCTGTGGTACATATACACAATGGAGAATTACACAGCCATTAAAAAGAATACATTTGAATCAGTTCTAATGAGGTGGATGAAACTGGAGCCGATTATACAGAGTGAAGTAAACCAGAAAGAAAAACACCAATACAGTATACTAACGCATATATATGGAATTTAGAAAGATGGTAACAATAACCCTGTATGTGAGACAGCAAAAGAGACACTGATGTATAAAACAGTCTTTTGGACTCTGTGGGAGAGGGAGAGGGTGGGATGATTTCGGAGAATGG
The DNA here is from genome assembly GCF_029378745.1 of Bos indicus. NCBI lineage: Eukaryota > Metazoa > Chordata > Mammalia > Artiodactyla > Bovidae > Bos > Bos indicus. The sequence continues at coordinate 57,208,115 of NC_091770.1, forward strand.
CATTGAAATATGTATAATATCATATATGAAACAAGTCGCCAGTCCAGGTTTGATGCAGGATACTGGATGCTTGGGGCTGGTGCACTGGGACGACCCAGAGGGATGGTATGGGGAGGGAGGAGGGAGGAGGGTTCAGGATGGGGAACACATGTATACCTGTGGCAGATTCATTTTGATACGTGGCAAAACCAATACAATATTGTAAAGTTAAATAAAAAAAAAAAAAAAAAGCAGAACCCTTACTTTGCCAACAAAGGTCCGTCTAGTCAAGGCTATGGTTTTTCCTGTGGTTATGTATGGATGTGAGAGTTGGACTGTGAAGAAAGCTGAGCGCCAAAGAATTGATGCTTTTGTTCTGTTGTGTTGGAGGAGACTCTTGAGAGTCCCTTGGACTGCAAGGAGCTCCAACCAGTCCATTCTAAAGGAGATCAGTCCTGGGTGTTCTTTGGAAGGAATAATGCTGAAGCTGAAACTCCAGTACTTTGGCCACCTCATGTGAAGAGTTGACTCATTGGAAAAGGCTCTGATGCTGGGAGGGATTGAGGGCAGGAGGAGAAGGGGACGCCAGAGGATGAGATGGCTGGATGGCATCACTGACTCGATGGACGTGAGTCTGAGTGAACTCCAGGAGTTGGTTTTGGACAGGGAGGCCTGGTGTGCTGCATTTCATGGGGCCACAGAGTCGGACACGACTGAGCGACTGAACCAAACTGAACTGATTTGTTGGTTTTCCATTCAGTTCCTTTGTTTTCTGTCAGTCTTTCTCCACCAATAAAACATTACCATGGTTAGAGTAGCTATATAGTAACCTTTATCATTTGATTGTGTGAGTCCTCCCAACATATTATTCTTTGTTAAAATAATTTTCGTTATTCTGGGTTGCTCCATACTCATTTTAGAATAAATTTACCTATATCTTCCTAAGATTTTGATAAGAATTGCATTGAACCTACCCATCAGTTTGAAGATAACTGACATTTTTACTGTGCTGAATCTTGTAATATATAAACATAATATGTCTCTTAACGTATTTAGGTTTTTCACTTCTTTCATCAGGTAGTTATAATTTTTAGAACAAAGATATTGTACATTTTTGAAAGTTTATATATAAGTATTTCATTTGTTGAAGAAATTATAAATGGTAATATGCTTAAATTTTGTTTTCTATATATATATATTTGTATTATATAGAAAGCTATTGAATTTTGTCACTTTGCCGAATTTGTTAGTACTAGGAATTGATTTCTATAAATTCTTGAGGTTTTTTCTAAGTAGAAAAATCATATAATCTGCAAATAGAGACAATTTTATTATTTCCTTACCAACTGTATTCTTTTAAATTTTTTCTTGCCTTAATATAGCTAGAATTTGCAGTACCATGTTGAATGGGAGCAACACCTGGATTTTTTTTTATCTTGTTCCTGATCTTAGAGGGAAAGCATTCATTCTTTTACTATTAAATATAATGTTAGCTGTGAAACTTTTGGTAGATACTTTTCATTATAATGTAGCTGTTGCTCTTTCTTTCTAGTTTGCTAGTTTTTTTTTTTTTTTTTTAATCATAAATAAGTGTTAGATTTTACCAAAATTCTTTCTAATTTATCTTGCCATAGAGTGGCAAACTGATAGCTTCCCACCTGATTTGTGGTCTCTGAAGGAGAAGATTTAACTCTGGGACCAAAGACAGACAGTCTCAGTCACTCAGAGTTTTGTGTAGATTTTTATTTAAAGTGACAGAAAATGCTTCTGACATAGACATCAGATGGGGACAAGAGAGTACCTGCCTCACTAGTTTAAGAGGGGCATTGTATACTTTTCAACTGGCTGCTGAGAATAGATAAAAAGAATACCTCAAGGTTGTAAGAGTTCCATCAGACCCTTTCCCAAGGCATACATCCTGAAATAACTTCAGTACAAGATTAGCCAGGGAGAATGGGTTCTGAGCAACCTCTCTGGGTGAGATATACTGTTGCTGCATAATCAGGGGTACAAGTCTTGAGAAACAGATTCCCAGGCAAGATTTGTTACAGTTATAATCATTATCATATAGCCTAAGGAAAGCATAATGGGGTCTGAGAAAAGCATTTTCCATAAGTAAGATGTATTACTGCTATGTAGTCCCTTGGACTGCAAGGAGATCCAACCAGTCCATTCTAAAGGAGATCAGTCCTGGGTGTTCACTGGAAGGAATGATGCTAAAGCTGAAACTCCAGTATTTTGGCCACCTCATGCGAAGAGTTGACTCATTGGAAAAGACTCTAATGCTGGGAGGGATTGGGGGCAGGAGAAGAAGGGGATGACGGAAGATGAGACGGCTGGATGGCATCACTGACTCGATGGACGTGAGTTTGCGTGAACTCCGGGAGTTGGTGTTGGACAGGGAGCGATTCATGGGATTGCAAAGAGTCGGACACGACTGAGTGACTAAACTGAACTGAACTGAACTGATTTCATTACTTCCAGACCTAAAGAAAGGCCAGTTCTCTGGCAAGATACTTTGTTGCATAGGGCTTAAGGAAAGCTTGAGGAAGAAGGTTCATATCCTCCTTAAAGTGGCCTGGAGTGCCTAAGCTTTAACTCTCTCAAAACATCATGGATAACTATCTTAGGTAAAAAATTTAACCTCATATTACTATGGGAAAATTCTCTGTCCTATGTCCTTCAGCCTTATTTCTTGATTTGGAAAAAAAAGGAATTTAGAAAATCCTTTCTCAGTCAGATACCGACAATGGCAGACTCTTGAAATAAAATTGTATGCTAAGTTTGCTGCAAAATTTTATGTTATATTTTTAGTCAGAAAGTTAAATTTATTCTTTCTTTCTCACATTTCTTAATGATCCTTTTTCAGTTTTTCAGATTAATGTCTTGAGCTAAATGGGGAACCTGTTATACACTGAGAAAAGATAAAGAGAATATGTTCATATTTTCTAAAATATTAATCCTTCCCATTCAAATAGCTACTTTAGGGAGATTAAGTTTTGAATTAAAGTTATAAGAGATTAGATGAAAATTTACATATTTCTTAAGATTATTTGATATTTGGTTTTCAAGTAGGCATTAAAGGGAATTGACTCATTGGGCACAAGTGAATTTTTCTCTGTCTCCTTCTCAGTATAATCTATCAAACAAGAAAAATAACAACTTCGAACTGTTTCTAGAAATGTCTTGTAGATATAGTGATGGAAAAACAAAGTTCTCTGAATAAGCACCTGCACCCTCCTTATTAGGGAGGTTGTTTTTTTTTTTGAAATTAGCTGAAATTTAGAAAAATGCCAAGTTTCTAAAATTCAATTTTCCTATTGGATAAGTTTTATAAGTACTATGTGTGACTAAAACCTACCCATAAATATTTTTAGTTATTAAAAGAGAGAAAAATATTTAGGCATTCTGTTTTGAAAGCTTATTATTTCTCTATTATCTATTTCTTAAAAGGAGTTATAGATGATTTTAAAATTACAAAAATGTATTGTCTGTACTTGGAAGGACAATAGAGATAATCTAGTGCAGGGATCAGTGAAATATAGCTTGCGTTGTAAACATTTTTGCAAATAAAGTTTTACTGGAATACAATATATAATTTATATATTGCCCATGGCTTCTTTCATTCCACAGCAGCAAAGTTGAGTAGTAGAGACAAAGACAATAGGCCTCATAAAACAAAACAAAAAATTTACTGTCTGGTCTTTAGCAATGTTTGCCAACCTTAGATCTTGTTGAAATTTTTATCTTTATAGATAAGGACTGGCCTTAAAAATTAACTTTCAAAGTGTAAAATTAGTAAATTCCTGAGTTTAAAATACAGCATTAGATATCCATATTTATATTTCTATATAGAGTGCAGAGTATAGTAATTGGATTTTTGGTGTTTTTTTCTAAAAAAAAACTAAAGTTTAAATTATATAGTATATTGTAGATATACATTATATATAAAATATACATAATTTATATATAATGTGTGTGTATCTATATATATATACACATACATATTGTTATATGTTACATAAAGACTTTGATGTATGGTGCATGCTAAGACGCTCAACCCAAACTATCCTTCAAAAGTGAAAGACAGGTAAGATTGATTTGTCCAGCTTCTGGACACCTTTCCAGAAGAAAACCCCCATTTATCAGATACCTTCAGGAACTAACTGAGCTGAACAGAGTTACCTATCCAAGGTCAAGTCTGCTTCCTAGGTGGCTGGGATCAAGCATAGAGGTAGTATAAAAGGCGGATCCCAATTAAACCAACTCAGGAAAATGCCACAGGAATATTCCTGCTTCCCAGCTCCTCATCAAGTGGGGTTGGTGAAGGAGGCTTTCACTGAGGGAGCATTACAGCTCAGTTTCTCTCGGGGCCCAATTGTGCTTCCCTCTTTCCTTCTTCTTCCCTTCCATAGGTACTGATATTAAGCACAGTCTCTAGTAAGCCTCTTGCTGGCTAATTTCTATCTCAGAATCTATTTCCCTTGGAACCCATGCTGGTAAGTTGCCATTAATACAATAAAGAGCAAGAGCATTTCCAAATCAGTTTGTGAGATTCAACTATCAGACACTTATTTGATGTTTTTATTCAATAACACCTGTTTAGTAAGAATACACTGCCTTTCATGAATGTAGTTTTTCCTACTTCTTTGTAAAATAGTTTCATCAGTTATTAGGTGGAGCTCGTTTTCTGGTGTAAGTCAGTAATGCAATTATTGGCATTCATGCCTTTGGTAAGTGAACTCTAGGATGCTGCAAATCATTCAGCATCTCTCTGCCTCTTATACTGTCAAGCAAGGAGGATGTCCTGGCCCCTTTTAACTACCATGTTGCTAACAACACAGTGATTAATGAAAACTGAGAACAGATAATGGTAATGATGGGGAAGGAGTTCAATAATACCTGACTGCCCATCAGCATTTCTCCTTTGAATTTTAAGTTTTTTTGCTTTTTCTATTTTAAGTCTTACCCATACAGAGAGGAAAAAGCAGATGGTTAGCCTAAATTCAGCTGAAATTATGGTTTTTCTTAGATATTAATGATAACTGCATTTAATTTAACTGAGAACTGAAGTGTTTGAGCTGCTAAAGTGTGCAATAAAAATGGAAAGGCTGCTTGGGAGAAAAAAACACAGGTTATAATTTTTTTTTTCTGCTATCTTCTGACATTTTTAGTAGTTTACGCCAACTGAATGGCTTTACAAAGTAAAGCTAAACAAATAAAAGTGAATGGGGTATAGAAAGAAATGCTTAAGTGGCCCTGTCAAAGATAGAGTGACAAAGTATTGTAAATATTTGGCATGTTCTGTAAGTACGTGGCACTCAATCAAAAGCTATTTAAACTTTAAAAGGACTAGAAACAATAAAATTGAATGGAACTATTTCTGTTTTATTTGTTTTCTTAAAGTGTTTTATTGTACTTTTTTCAGATGTGGATTTTTAACTTCGAAATCCACATATAAGCATTAGATTTAAATGTGTCATCAAAATTTGTACCACTAGTATATGCACAAAGAAGTTTAATACTATTTAGATTTATTCTGGCTCATAAAATTTACACTGAAAGTTTCTTGGAAAACCACTGCTTTTTCTTACTACCGTAAATAAGTAGAAATTCTCTATAATCTACTAATTGAGGTTAAATCATATCTCTTAAATATATAAGCAACTATCTTAGAAAATTAAAACAATGTTATGAAGTGCATAGGCAGATTGGTGTCATCAAAGTTTTCGGTTTGTGGTGCTACTTAATTTTTATAAAAATTGTATATGAAAGTTTGCCATTCCCATTCAAAATCAATAAAGTAAACTTGAAGAGTGTTAGGGAAATGAAATAAGTAGTCTTGTCTAGACTTCAGAAACAAAGCAGAGCAGCCTCTGATCTTGCATCAAACCTGCCTGGACACTGCCCTGACTGGGAGTGACTGTCTGCTGTGAGTAAAAGACTTGCAGCACCACTGTATTGTAAAGTAATTAGCCTCCAATTAAATTTACTTAATTAAAAAAAAAAAAAAGATGGGGGAAGAATTTTTAGATTGTTGAGACCCTGGAGAGGGCCTAGCCAACCAAGCCCCAGGCTTAACCACATTCCAATTTTTACAACAAAACAAACAACATTAACATGAAACCGGAGCTGCAATTTGGTCACAGATTGATGATGATATCAGTTTGTGACCATCCTGGGATTATAAACTGGAACCCTGAACTGCAATCTTTGAAGTCACCCATGGAGAGAGAAATGGCAGCCCACTCCAGTATTCTGGCCTGGAAAATCCCATGGACGGCGGAGCCTGGTAGGTCCCAAAGAGTCAGACACGACTGAGCGACTTCACTCACTCATTCACTCGTGGAGTGGACTCACTGACTGAAGGGTCACTGACTGCGACCCTTTCCCAATTGGGCCTCCAGATGTGCTGTGACAGGGGACTTCCCAGCACTGTTTGAGTCTGGATATTGGTCAAAACCCTAATTTGGTGATGTATCCTCTGCTCTATTTCTCTTTTCTTTTAAGGTTAGTATGTTGAAAGTAAGCTAGATAATTCTGTAATAAATATCTGTTTTATTTATTTGTGTATAACAAGTGGCTTATTTTGTTAATAAATCCTTTGAACCTGAGACAAAAGTGAAAACTTCGAGCAAAACAAAGAGGCACTACTAAAATTTGTTGAGACAAAAGCAGTCTTATCAGAAGGTAGCTATTTTAGCCGACCAGGTTGTGATATTCCCATTAATTTTTTTTTTAGCAGATGAAGTTTCAGAAAATAGCACTGGGAAAATTTCTGCCATAATAACTGCCCCAGGATGATTAGACCAACATTGTTTGAATAGCTAATGCAGAAGGAAGAAGTCGAATGACTTCAGGCCTGAATGACCGAGAAAATGAAAACATTCTATTTAATATGCTTACACATTTTATTTAAAAACACAAATATATATGTTAGGCCAATAATAGCCCAAGATGATATCCACAGCCCAGTTTTATATTATAACGGACAAATTATTTTCAATTGCTGGTGGAAAGTGAGGAAAAGTAAAAATGCTTCCAGGACAGTATTTCTCAAAGTATGGTTTCTATAGAACAGCTACATCAACGCTGCTGTAGTTGGCTAAAAATGCAGGTTATTGGACTATATTTCAGACTGCTGAATAAGAATCTCTAGGGGTGAGGCCCTGAAAAGTGCATTTCCTTGAAATGAAATAAATCATTATTTTTTGAATTACCTATTTCAATTTTATATGCTTAAGTCTGGTGGAAATGATGATGGGGCTAGAGGGGGAATTTTTCACTCTAATGTAGTCTGTGGTTTCTAAGTACCAAGATGTGACTTCCCAAAGTGCTGGAAACAGTTAGAGGGCAGGGGAGCATTGGCCATGGTGACTGACTGACCAAGCAGTCATCACTGACGCCATTTTAGGGCAAAGGTGACCAAGAACTTTCCAGTCCAACAGATAGGAAGTTATGACACATGGGAAGGGATAAATGGACCCTTTTTAATCCTGTCCATAGCATCACAAATGTCCAATATTTGGCTTACGGTAGATTCCCAGAATGTTTTACATTTCTGATGTTTTACATAGTACTTTTTGTGCCAATACTGTGCTGTTTTGATTACTGCAACATTGTAGTATAGTCTGAAGTCAGGAAGTATGATACCTCCAACTTTGTTCTATTTTCTCAAGGTTGCTTTGGCAATTCAGATTGTGCTCTAAATGTATAGCTATGATGCCCTAATTGAATTTTCACTAAGATATATGGATAATTTCAAACTTGTGAAAACAAATCTATATGTATTTATATTAATATAAATAAAAACTAAAATATTTTAATTTCTATCTGAAGAAAGGCCATTTACAAATAGCTCTGCACCCCCCATTCTTCCTTTGTTTTGAATATTATTTCATTGTATGGATGTACCAGGGTTCATTTTTCCTTTTACTAAATGAAAGACATTTGAATTTCTTTCATTTTTAGAAATCAAGGGGGGAAAAAAAAAAACCTACTATACCGATCTACATAAACACTTTAGTGTGAAAATTAGTTATCTTTTCTCAAATAAAAGAATAAAAATAAAGTTTTTCTTCCAGATTCTGGGGATCTGGAAGAGTTCACCAACTGAATCTACTTTACTGTCTGAATTTTGACTTTGTGCATGTACTGAATTTTTAATTTAAAAAACTTTTAAAATGGCTAATAACTTAGGTCAGCACATGGCTGGTAAGTCTTTCTAATTCCACATTTTCTTCTCCTTTTCTGCATCTCATCCTTCTATTTAGCTCTCTAAATTTTGAAAACACCCTTCATACAAGTTCTTCACTCTATTTGAAATCATATTCTCTGAGCCTGCTTCTTCCCTGTGACCTAGTTTATTCTTACACAACTTATACATCTCAGTTTAGATATTACTTCTTGGAGGTAGCTTATCTTCCTTAAATCTTCAGGCCCAGTTGAGGTCATTGAGCACATACAAATATCAGAGCTGTGGTATTTGCTTAGCAGCAGTAATGGATTATTTAGAAAAACTTCTTGCTATAAGTAAAAACTGCAATTCAATAAGAAAAAAAAAAAAAAAAGCAAACAGAATGTCCTCTATAATAGATGAGTCCAAGTTTGGGGCATGATTCAGGTATAGCTGTATTTAGAAGGATGTCTCCAATAGGAATCTGCCTTCTCTTTTTTTTTTTTTTTCCTGCTTTCTTTCCAATTTCACATAGCAACCTTCAGCAGCCCTAGGTCTCCATCCTCCCAAATTCAAATTTAGTAGTAATAGGACATGCCTCTTTTCATACATGCAATGAAAGTCTCATTATGACTCTTTGACTCTAATCATGTCACATGCTTACCTCAAAATTAATTGGTGAAATCAGGAGAGTGCAATATTGTGAGAAGGCTCACCTGAAAGTAGTATTTAATACACAGTTGCAACAAGAGTTAGGAAACTTATGAAAAGCAAGACAATGGACAGACATTTCATCATTTGGGCCTGTGAGTGCTTTTATAGTTAGCTGCTCCAGGAAATGTATGAGAAGACTTAGAGCCAAAATATTACTGAGGAAACAAACTCACTAAGTAAGGTAGAAAGTCTTCAATAATTGTAACAGGGAAATGCACCAAAACAAACAAACAAACAAAGAAAAACTAAAAAACAGGAGCTATAAAAACATGAAGGCTTTATATGCTAGCTTTCTTTTAAAGAGTGGATCAGCAGTGCTAAATTAGGACAGGCAAGTTGACCCTGTAACAAAGCCCTTACATATCTTCTATGGAAAAATAAAAGCAAATTTTACCTTATGTAACATATTAATTCCAATATAACTTAATAAACTCAATGTAATTTAGTTACTTGTTCTACTGTTAAAAAAAGAAAAAACAAAACAAAAGCAGCAAACTCAATATTCCCAGGAAAAAAATAAAGAGGTCCAATAAATGGATTCTTGAGAAAGCAGTTTACAGATACCTACAACTAAGTACAGACTTAGAATATGGAGATTCTTAGAAAAGCTTTCCCTGTCCAAACTTTAGGTACCATATTAAATTCAAAATTGGTGGCTGAAGCTAATGTTTCACAGAAATTCATTGATAACTTTAAGAGAAAACTCAAGCCAAAGCTCAAAAATAGATTTAATTTTTATAAACCTTGATGTCTGTCACCTATGAGTATCACATTATATAGTAAAATAGTTTTACATGACTACTAATTATTCACACATCCTTGTCTACAGCAGCTCTATAAAACAACTGTATATACAGTGTTTCCAATAGCAAAATATATATGAATTTATAGATTAACTTTATATAGCCTGGAAGAAATTCTAGTCCAGCTCCCTTATATCTAAATTGAAGTGAGCATGTGGATTCCTAGTACATGCTTGGATGATTTTGATGAGAAAATAAAGATGCCCAAAGAGTTTGTTATGACTGGAGATACCACTGTGCATGAAATTGTCAATATGTTGAGTTTTCCAGGGCATGAGAAATGAACATGTCTGAAGTTAGTCTGTGTGTCTGTAATAATTTGTGTCCAGAGATTTCTGTAGGTTGAGAATGGTCCATTTGTCTGGAGTACTCACTTTTTCCAAAATATTGTTCGTCTGGCACAGCAGTGTATTCAGAGGGGATAAATCTGTCATAGTTATTAATATGTATAGAGCGGTATATTTGTTTGAGCTCCTTTTGGTGATGATCATAGCGTTCAAATTACCATCACTTTCCACATCCTCAGAAGTTTCAATCAAGGTCTGTTCTTCCAGCTGGTAATGTAAGCCACAGCAGATGTAGTGGTGAATCATGCAGGCATCTGTATCTCCGTGTTCAGTGTGATTCCTTGTTCAGATAGTCAGTTTACCAGAACCATCTCAGCTCCATGATCTGGGGAGTCCGTAAACACCTGTCATTACTATACCTTACTCTCCACAATTCTGAAACCTGTATTCAGTATTCCCATAAGGAAAGACAGCTGTTAATTTTGCCCTTAGGAGTTGCACTTTCCATAGACTTCTCTTCATCTCATAAAACCTCTAGCAAACAAGACTTCTCAACAGCTGTGGTTTGAATGCTCCCCTCTTGCCTTTGCATTTACAAACACTGAGGGCTTGTATGGAGCTGAAAACTGGCTTATCTGGAGGGGTCATAGAACCAGCATTAGAAAACTTGGCCTTCAGCCTAGGCTTTATCATCCAAAGGCTGTTTGACCTAAAAACAGCCATTTAACCTCTCTTAACTTTAGGGATAATAATAATTATTCTAATACTAACCAACAGAGTATTGTAAAGATTCAATTAGTCCTGAGTTCAATTCAATTAGTAACAATGCACAGTTCCTGTAATACAGTAAGGATTAAAAAAAAAATGGTAGCTATTACCTAAGTCGTATTTCCCTAAATTTTATTCATGTATGAACCTCAAGCAATCAATGGAAGATTATGGTCTTATTGGTTGATTAAACAGGTATAGTAAGCAGAATTCTAAAATGACCTTCAAATCCTGCCTCTGGAATGAATGTGTGTGGGTGTGCAAGCACGCTCAGTCATGTCTGACTCTGAGACCCTGTGGACTATAGCCTGCCAGACTCCTCTGTCCATGGAATTTTTTAGACAAAAGTATAAGCAGGTTGCCATTTCCTTCTCCTGAAGATCTTATGAATATGCCTTGAATATTATTATGATAATACTATTATACACAAAAATATAATACTAACTTATTGTAAAATATTATTATATAATTACTTGACTGGGTGAATATGCCTTGAATAATCCTCTTCCTTTATATATGAATAAGATTTGTAAATATGATGAGGTTTTATTTCTTTGATTATTTTACCTTGTATGGCAAAACAGATTTATAGCTATGAACTCCCTAATAAGTTGACTAGGATTTAAACAAAAATGAGGCTATCCGGATGTACACAATAATCAACTAAACAAATGAATCCTGTGAAATTTTCAGAAGCCAAAGAGATTAGAAGTCATAGAAACAATCTCCTGCTGTTCTGAGCAGAAGCAAACTCCTATGTTTTGGAGATGGCCACATGGCAGGGAATGGCAGGAAGCCTTTAGGGGCTGAATGTCTCAGTCCTACAGATGCAAGGACCTAAATTCTGCAAAAAACTAGTGGGCAAATATAAATTCTGAGCCATAGATGGGGTTGCAGTCCTGGGCCAACACTGATTTCAGCCTGGCAAGACCCAGAGCAGAAGAACCAGCTAATTGGTATCCAGATACTTAACCCATGGAAGCTGGAAACTCATTAGAATTGTTTTAAGACACTAAGTTTGCAATAATTTGTTATGCAGCAATAGGAAACTAATTTAGGAGGTTTTCTGAAAACTTTGTGGTGCTGAATTTTATCTAATTGTATAGATAAAATTATTTCAGTACAAATAACACTGAAACCTACTAGTTTTAATTGGAGAAGAAAGTAAAAAGAGAAAAATTGTACCATATATAAGAAGAAAAACTCAATATTAATTGCATTTCCTGTAATAATTGCTAAGATTTAATTAGCCACTGTGATATTTGTGGCTGCTATTTCAAAGACAGAAATTGTTTTGTGATGCAATGTCAACCGTAAGATAGTTCCTACTGATTTTCCAGGGTCAAATATATGTTAAGAACTGATTTGCAGTTGTTATAAAGGAGAGAATTTACAAAGCATTTAGCTGTTTTGCTATTGCTTTATTGTTTAGGACATCATGGGGAAAGGAATATAAAATGGGAGTATTTTCATTCTGTTTATGATCTTCTTTTTATATGGAAGATAAAAGTCATCAGTGTGTCTGTTCCTATAGTTAAATCTTAGAGGCTTTACTGAAAATCGAAGAGCAATAAAAGCAGATGTAGTTTTACCTGAGAAATGTTTATCTTAGCTCCACTTCTCAGGTTGTATAGACATATATGGGTATAAAATAACCTAGGGCAACACAGAATTGTCTCGCTTTATTTAAATTGTGGCAGTATTGGGGAAAAAAAAAATGATGGCTATGTACACAATCATGATTTTCACCCATTTGTTTCATTTTCCATTCTGGTCAAAATTTTATTTAAATATCAAAGAAATATAAATCATCAAGAAAGCTTTATAGCTTCCAATCAGGAGAGTAAAAGTTCACATCCAAAGGAGAGAAAATTTAAAAAAAAATAATAATCTTCAGGCTATAAGAGAAAATAATTGAAGGATGGAGGAAATCATTGATTTGACTCGACTTGTGAAAAATAAATACTACAGGATGTATACAGATGGAATTTCGAATATATTCTTTTATTATTAATGAACCTGGGACTGTGGAGATCACATACACCAGTAACATTGTGACAAACTTCACTGATGGGAATAATTTTAAGAAAGAAAGCAAAAGCGTCTTTGTAGAAATCCAGCTTGTGCTTGCTTGACAAAGATTTCTAAATAAAGTGGCAACTCCATCACAATTCCAGTAAGATCAGTGTTACCTACTGCAGACTGAAGCCCTGGATAAACTTAAGCCATCCCAACAAACACAGAAAAGTTAGCTTTTAGTAGCAGAGTAGCAAAGTTTCTGGACACAAAATTATCTATTAGAACAAATAAATAAGAGATAAACAAACATCAACAAATATATTCTAAAAATCTAGTAACAGGATAATTAAATGTGATTAGTGAAGATATATTATTGAAATGGTTGTATATTTCCAAAGTATATATCCTCAACACAATTTATTTCACCAATGCAAGACTGTAACTAGTACAACTGAGATACATATCTGCTGCAGCTGTTTTACCTGGTTTCAATTCTTCACCTGCAAGACAAATCAGAAATTGTGAAGTAATCTAACTTGCCATATTTCCAATGCTCTGAATTCTTGTCTGAGCTTTAGCACAGTGCCAAGTGGCTCTGAAAATATGCATGAAATTTTTATTTAGTGTTTATGTGAATAATTTTAAGTTTGATGAAATTGTTGCAATTCTTTTAGAGAGAAAAACACATCATATTTGATTAAGAAGTCTTTAAAAATACTGTTTTATGACAAGTTTTGGTCTAAACCATCCTGGTCTTGCTGACAAATCTCCCAGGAAGAAGAAGAGGTCTACAAGGCTTATAGGTCCTTGGGCAGAATGACCAGTGTCATTTTACAATACCAAAATTGACTCCAATGCCAAAATTGGTCACATTTATGGAATTAAGAAGAGAGTTTTAAAAAATTATCAGACTGTTTTAAGTAAAAAGATATAGCTACCGTAGTTCTATAGGTAGGATGATTAAAATTAAGTAAAAATCATTTAAAAATTATATTTCCATTTGAAAGGGAAAACAACATGATTGTAAAAATAAGATCCTACACCCAACCCAAATCACCAAATCTAGTGTTTCAGTGCCAAAAATGCATTTGCACTTGGTAGATAAACACTCTTACCCATGGATGTTGGTTTAGGATGGTGGTAGCTGGAATATCAAAGTTTTATTTACATTGTGATAAATGTAAATTCATCAGGAAATGTAGTCTCTTCTTGTAAAAATTGAGCCACTCTTGGATACAATGTTGTCTTTTTACATTCTGCTCTCCTCTTCATCCTCTCCAATTCTCTCCTCCAAGGTTTTCACTATGTGCTTAGAGAAGGCTTGTGATCTTGAATCAACAGAAAAAAGCTTGAAATGTTTGTATGAACAAGATTTCCTTTGCAGACTCGCTCGTGCTACTTGCAGACCTACTCTGAGGTGCCTGGTCTAGGTTCCTCCTGAATTAATATCTCCTAGTGTAAGACATCTTAAAATCTAGCTTTTGGGGCTTCCCTGGTGGCTCAGATGATAAAGAATCTGCCTGTAATACAGGATTGCTGAGTTCGATCACTTGGTTGGGAATATCCCATGAAGAAAGAAATGGACAACTCCTTCAGTATTCTTGCTTAGAAAATCCCATGGATGGAGGATCCTGGCAGGCTATGGTCCATGGGGTCTCAGAAGAGTTGGATGTAACTTAGTGACTAAACAACAACAAAATTAATTCCTAGCCCTGCCCATATGTTCATCCTTCTGGACAATTTTTGAAGCACAACTCATGTGTGTCTAATGCCTTAGATCTATATAATCTTTCTTCTCCTCCCTTAGTATAGTAGAACTAAAAGGATTAAGCTTTGCCTGAATCCTTTCAGTCTGGGAAAGATTCTCCTCCCCACTTTTGTAATATTTTATAGTTACATTAGCCAGGGCTAACTCTTTCTTTTTATGCTTAAAGATAGAACAAAGGATTTCAGAAAATCCTTTTTCTCTGTACTACTCTCTGCCTTCAGAAATACTGTCTTGCTTAAAGAGGTCATGCAAGTCAGCTTTAAGATTCAAAGCTGATCAATGGCCTCTGTCTTCTAGGAAATAAGTAAAGATCTCAGAACACACAGATTTTTCTGTGAAAATTAAATGATAAGAAGCAGGCCAAGTCCTTAGCACAGTGCCCACCATATAGTGAACATTCAGTGCATGTTGATCGCTATGGTTGTTGTGGTCATTCCCTCAACATCCAGGTGGAAATTTCCAGTTGTTTCTTAAAAATCAACTTCTGTGTTCCAAAGAGCATGCCTTTGGATATTATTCTGTATGTGGGCTTCCTAGGCAATGTTTTCTCTCAGACTTTCCCTTTTCCTTGTTTATAAAGTCTCTGGATTCCAGTGAACTCCTGTGCATGTTTCCTCTGCCCAATCACCCTTCCTACTCTCCCTGCATCTTCTTCTGCCTCCCCACAACCTCAGTCCCCAGATATGCCCTCTGCACAACCTCACCAGATAGTCCTCCTGCATGTCTTTCCTCCTTTCTAACACTTTCCTAACCTGAATGATCAGAAACAGTTAAATTTCTCTATGCTCTTTTGGATAAATCTTTTTTCCTCCTTCAGTCAATTCCAACCTCCTCTGTAAGAGTTTAACTTTTCTCCTTATTAGGAGTGCTTCTAATTCTTTAGCTACATATGTGTTCCTAGTATGCTTTCTGCCACCATCAAAGTAATTTTTTTTCACTTAAAATAGCTGCTTTTTGCATGGAATTCTGTAGCAATTTGATTCTCAGACACAAAGGATTCTGGGTGACAGATTTTTTCTAATATCATTTACCTTTGTATTTGAAAGTTTTCTTCTTAGATATGCAAAGCTGGGAAGTTGGGAGATATGTCCCTAAGTCAAACCCCTCAGGTCACCATTAGGTCTCTTCTTTTACACTTTAGACAATCCCAATCTGTTGACTTTCAGAGATCATTGTTTATTAAAGACATAAATCATGGGAAATTATAGCAAGAGTTTCCTTAAAGAGATCCAGATAATCCAAATGATTTTTTCCTAACAAATGAAAATACCCACTACACTTAAGTTACCTTTATCATCATCAGGAGAGAGTTGCCTATTATGAGATGAGACTATCCTCATTCAAGGAATAAACACTCACCATAAAAAAAAAAAAAAAAAAAAAAAAAAAGGTTTTGCTGTTGGATTTGGACCATTAATTTTCTTCTAACTTGAAAATAGTAGTACCTTTTAGGTGTATGTGACAGTGTGTATATGAAGTGGGTGAAATCACAGGAAAATCAAGTCATATTGTCCTGAAGCATCAATTTGTTCTATGGCATTCACTTAAGATGCCTTAGAAAACATTTTTTAAAAAATATTTAGTTTTACTTGAAGGATAATTTCTTTACAAAGTTCTTTTGGTTTATGCCATAAATCAACAGGAATCAGACACAGGTATACACATATCCCTTCACTCTTAAAACTTTTTCCTACCTCCCACCCCATCCACCCCTCTCTGTTGTTACAGAGCTCTGGTTTGAGTTCCTTGATTCATATATCAAATTCCCAGTGGCTATCTATTTTAGATATGGTAGTGTATATGTCTCCATTTTACTCTTGCCATTTATCCCACCCTCTCCTTCCTGCCTCCCATGTCTGTAAATCTATTCTCTATGTCTACATTTCCATTGGTGCCCTGCAAAGGGGTTCATCAGTGCTATTTCCTACCTATTGTAAATAGTACTGCAATGATGTGTTTTAAAGCACTGAAAGGAAAAAAAGTCTGCAATTAAAAGTACTCTACTCAGCAAGTATCTCATTCAAAATTGATGGAGAATTCAGAAGCTTTACAGACAAGCAAAAGTTAAGAGAATTTAAAATGCCTTTTTAAAACAAGTAAAACAAAGCACATATTCATGGATTTGATCAGAAGATTTGAAAGCAAGATGCAAAAAGCTAGAGATTTTTCCTTTTTGTTTATAAGACATTAGACTTACTTTAACATCACTCAGAAGTTTATGTTCTCTTGCCTGCCCTGTTAATTAAAGTGTTAAGTATGCTTAACACTTTAAAGAAATAGAGGAAACAAACAGAATGGGAAAGACTAGAGATCTCTTCAAGAAAATTAGAGATACCAAGGGAACAGTTCATGCAAAGATGGGCTCAATAAAGGACAGAATTGGTATGGGCCTAACAGAAGCAGAAGATATTAAGAAGAGGTGGCAAGAATACACAGAAGAACTGTACAAAAAAGATCTTCATGACCCAGATAATCACGATGGTGTGATCACTCACCTAGAGCCAGATATCCTGGAATGTGAAGTCAAGTGGGCCTTAGAAAGCATCACTACAAACAAAGCTAGTGCAGGTGGTGGAATTCCAATTGAGGTATTCCACATCCTGAAAGATGATGCTGTGAAAGTGCTGCACTCAATATGCCAGCAATTTGGAAAACTCACCAGTGGCCACAGGCCTGGAAAAGATCAGTCTTCATTGCAATCCCAAAGAAAGGCAATGCCAAAGAATGCTCAAACTACCACACAATTGTACTCATCTCACACACTAGAAAAGAAATGCTCAAAATTATCCAAGCCAGGCTTCAGCAATATGTGAACTGTGAACTTCCAGATGTTCAAGCTCATTTTAGAAAAGGCGGAGGAACCAGAGATCAAATTGCCAGCATCCACTGGATCATCAAAAAATCAAGAGAGTTCCAGAAAAACATCTATTTCTGCTTTCTTGACTATGCCAAAGCCTTTGACTGTGTGGATCACAATAAACTGTGGAAAATTCTGAAAGAGATGGGAATACCAGACCACCTGACCTGCCTCTTGAGAAATTTGTATGCAGGTCAGGAAGCAACAGTTAGAACTGGACATGGAACAACAGACTGGTTCCAAATAGGAAAAGGAGTATGTCAGGGCTGTATATTGTCACCCTGCTTATTTAACTTCTATGCAGAGTACATCATGAGAAATGCCGAGCTGGAAGAAGCATAAGATGTAATTAAGTTTGCTGGGAGAATATCAACCACCTGAGATATGCAGATGACACCACCCTTATGGCAGAAAGTGAAGAGGAACTCAAAAGCCTCTTGATGAAAGTGAAAGAGGAGAGTGAAAAAGTTGGCTTAAAACTCAACATTCTGAAAATGAAGATCATGGCATCTGGTCCCATCACTTCATGGGAAATAGATGGGAAAAAGTGGGAACAGTGTCAGATTTTATTTTTGGGGGCTCCAAAATCACTGCAGACGGTGATTGCAGCCATGAAATTAAAAGACACTTACTCCTTGAAAGAAAAGTTATGACCAACCTAGATAGCATATTGAAAAGAAGAGACATTACTTTGCCAACAAAGGTTCATCTAGTCAAGGCTATGGTTTTTCCTGTGGTCATGTATGTATGTGAGAGTTGGACTGTGAAGAAAGCTGAGCACCAAAGAACTGATGCTTTTGAACTGTGATATTGGTGAAGACTCTTGAGAGTCCCTTGGACTGCAAGGAGATCCAACCAGTCCATTCTGAAGGAGATCAGACCTGGCTGTTCTTTGGAAGGAATGATGCTAAAGCTGAAACTCCAGTACTTTGTCCATCTCATGTGAAGAGTTGACTCATTGAAAAAGACTCTGATGCTGGGAGGGATTGGGGACAGGAGGACAAGGGGACAACAGAGGATGAGATGGCTGGATGGCATCAGTGATTCGATGGACGTGAGTCTAAGTGAACTCCGGGAGTTGGTGATGGACAGGGAGGCCTGGCGTGCTGCAATTCATGGAGTCGCAAGGAGTCAGACACAACTGAGCAACTGAACTGAACTGAACTGAATGAATAAGTCAGAAATATTCTAATTTTAATTTTAAGTAAAAATCTGCTAATTTGGGAAGATCCCCTGGAGAAGGGAAAGGCAACCTACTCCAGTATACTTGCCTGGAGAATCCCATGGACAGAAGAGCCTGGCTGGCTAAAGTCCATGGGGTCTCAACGAGTTGGACACAACTGAGTAACTAACACACACACACATACTCACAATTATATCTTGCTATCTTGGGTTAGCTGGGCCATTATGATGTACTGTTTAGTAACAATTATACATAGTAAATAAAATTTTCAGTTCAGTGCAGTCACTCAGTCGTGTCTGACTCTTTGCAACCCCATGAATCACAGCACGCCAGGCCTCCCTGTCCATCACCAACTCCTGGAGTTCACTCAGACTCATGTCCATCGAGTCAGTGATGCCATCCAGCCATCTCATCCTCTGGCGTCCCCTTCTCCTCCTGCCCCCAATCCCTCCCAGCATCAGATTTCTTTCCAATGAGTCAACTCTTTGCATGAGGTGGCCAAAGTACTGGAGTTTCAGCTTTAGCATCATTCCTTCCAAAGAAATTCCAGGGCTGATCTCTTTCAGAATGGACTGGTTGGATCTCCTTGCAGTCAAAGGGACTCTCAAGAGTCTTCTCCAACACCACAGTTCAAAAGCATCAATTCTTTGGCGCTCAGCTTTCTTCACAGTCCCACTCTTATATCCATACATGACCACTGGAAAAACCATAGCCTTGACTAGACGGACCTTTCTTGCCAAAGTAATGTCTCTGGTTTTCAATATGCTATCTGGGTTGGTCATAATACTTTTTAGTGGATTTAAGAAAATTAGTAAGACAAGAACTCAAAGTTCTGATACCAGACTACTCTACTATTAATTAAATAAGGACTTCCTAGTCAGTAGATTCAGAGAAGGCAATGGCACCCCACTGCAGTACTCTTGCCTGGAAAATCCCATGGACAGAGGAGCCTGGTAGGCTGCAGTCCATGGGGTCGCTAAGAGTCAGACCAGACTGAGCGACTTCACTTTCACTTTTCACTTTCATGCACTGGAGAAGGAAATGGCAACCAACTTGAGTGTTCTTGCCTGGAGAATCCCTGGGATGGGGGAGCCTGGTGGGCTGCCGTCTATGGAGTTGCACAGAGTCGGACACGACTGAAGTGACTTAGCAGCAGCAGCAGCAATCAGTAGATTTGGAGTAAACTCCATAATCTAGAGGAAGTTTAAACTTTTCTCTACTAGTTACTTGACATTATTTCTGTAAGTAAAATGTTTATTCAAAGTCCATATATTTGTACTTATATTTGTAAAATGAACTTTATGTAATTCTTTAGTACTAACTGAGAGCCTGAAGATACTGCCATTCAATTCCAGGAAATTGTTGGCCTTTGGTCAGCCATGGCTATCAGATGCACAGGATTATGAATTACAGCATAAAAATGTATTTGATCCTATTTATTATGTACTAGCTAGTCATTTTAGGATTTTTGAAATCATACATGACTTATTTTGAATTTCAGAGCATAAGACCATGTTCCTAGAAGTTAACATCGAAGACCTTTCTCCATGTCCTTTTTAAAGTAATTATGGTTACCTCGTGGCATGCTCTTAATGTGTTAGAATGGGCCATGTTTCCCATCTGTCTTCTCTAAGAGAAGTAAATCAGGTAATGCTTGACTTCCATGTCTTGACTGTTGTGGAATCAATAGAATTTTAAATGTTGAGACTCAGTTGCATGGTATCCTTTTATCATATCCAGGCCCCAAGGCTCATGAATAACATACTTGGGAGTGGGAAATGAATCAAGTTGCTATTTATATTTTGTTGCAATTTGGTAAAACTGGAAAAAATGGAAGAAAAATGATAAAAAAAAAATTAAACCTGAAGATATTAATAACATTGGAGGTGGCTGTGTCTATGGCTTACAATGTATATTTGGCATCTGGTCCCAGTGAGTTTGAAAGTTATTTTATTGGAATGTAAATGATTTCAGCTAAAGAAGTTGTGGATAGTGGACAAGGTTCAATAAATTCAGGTTGAATTTATAAGAAGTCAGGAAACTTCTAATGCAGTATTCTCTAAAGCTGTCTCAAGTATGTTCTCAATGCAAATATGAGGTGACTATGTTGGCCTTGGAGAGGTAGGCAAACAGATGATGAATGTTGGGAAGGTATAGTATGAAAAAAAAATACATTTGAGTTTTGTTTAATAAAGGCTCAGAACTTCAAAAACTCTAAGTATCTCCTGAGAGAGAAGAGTTCAATTGTTAAACTGCAATGAGGTGACTCATGCTGAGTCCATTAGTAGTTTCTGGATGGGAGCTTGTCACCAGAATAATCAAGAAAGTGATTAGAGAACTGAGGCTTTTGACTGCCAGACCTCTGGGGAAGGGAGAGGCCTGGAGACTGAGTTTAATCCTGTGGCCAAGGATTCAATAAATCATGCCTGCTAGTAAAACTCCAATAAAAACTATGGGCACTATAACTTAACAAAGCTTCCTGATTGTTGAACACATTCACCTAGTTGGTAAATATCAACTAGGAAAGGGAAAGGGAAAATGCCTTGACTCTGTAGGGTGATGGCACAGAAGGTCTGTTGAAAAGGGAAAATGCCTTGACTCTGTAGGGTGATGGCACAGAAGGTCTGTGTGGAACCCTCTCAGACCTTGCCATATGTGTATCCTTTAGCTCAGTTGGTAAAGAATCCACCTGCAATGCAGGAGACCTGGGTTCGATTCCTGGGTTGGGAAGATCCCCTGAAGAAGGGAAAGACTACTTACTCCAGTATTCTGGCCTGGAGAATTCCAGGACTGTACAGTCCATGGGGTCTCAAAGAGTTGGACACGGTTGAGTGACTTTCACTTTCATGTGTATCCTTTATGATAACATTCTGATCTTTAGTATACCACTTTCAGTGAGTTCTGTGAGTTGTTCTAGTGAAATATCAAATTTGTAGGGATTGTGGAACACTGAAATTTGTAGCTAGTCGGTCAGACACCAGCTTAGCCTGGTGATTAGCAGCAAAACTGTATTTTAGTACCTCCACTTGATGCTACACTAGTTGAAATGGAAACAGAGTGGAAGAGAAGGGGTTTAGCACCCTGATGATTATATTTTGCATTGGAAGCTACACAGATAATATATTTGAATATAAATAGATATTTCTCATATTTATTTTCTGGCAAAGTCACACTTTCCCTAAGTGTTAAGATATTAACTTCCCATAATAAGTTAAGAGGTACTCATTTTGGAAATCTTTTTCGTTCTTTTTTTATTTGGGTGTAGTTGATTTTTGGGCTCCTTGGGTGGCTCAAGTGGGTAAGAGTCCACCTGCCACTGCAGGACATACAAGAGATGAGGATTTGCGCTCAGTGTCTAGTAGATTCCCTGAAGGAAGAAATGGCAACCCACTCCAGTATTCTTGCCTGGAGAATCCCATGGACAGAGGAGCCTGGTGGATTATAGGCCTACAGTCCACAGTATTGCAGAGTTGGAGATGACTCAACATTCTTCGCATAGTTACTTTATAATATCATGAAGTGAAAGTGAACTCTTCATGACTCCATGGTCTGTAGCCTGCCAGGCTCCTCTGTCCATAGGATTCTCCAGTCAGGAATACTGGAGTGGGTAGCCATTCCCTTCTCCAGGGGATTTTTTGAAACTAGGGATAAAACTCAGGTTTCCTGCATTGTAGGTAGATTTTTGCCATCTGAGCCACCAGGGAAGCACAAAGTGAATTAGCTGTATGTATACAAATATCCCCTCCCTCTTGGGTCTCCCTTTCACCTCAGATCCCACCCATCTAGGTCACCACAGAACAATGAGCTAAGCTCTCTGTGCTGTACAGCAATCTGTTTTACACATGGCAGTGCACGTACATCAACCTCAATCTCCCAAATTATTCCACCATCATTTCTTCCCCCTCTCCACATCCACTCATCCATCCTCTATGCCTGCATTTCTATCCTGGCCTGCAGATAGTTTCATCTTTACCATTTTCCAGATTCCCACTTATATTTAACACTTATATGTGTTAAATACAGTATTTGTTTTTCTTTTTCTGACTTACTTCACTATATGTGATAGTATCTATATCCATCTATGTCTCTACAAGTGACCCAGTTTTGTTCCTTTCTATTGCCGAGTAATAGTCCATTGCATATATGTGCTACATCTTCTATATCCATTCATCCACTGATGAACATCTAGATTGCTTCCATGTCCTGGCTATTTTTTTTTCAATTTTATTTTATTTTTAAACTTTACATAATTGTATTAGTTTTGCCAAATATCAAAATGAATCCGCCACAGGTATACATGTGTTCCCCATCCTGAACCCTCCTCCCACCTCCCTCCCCATACCATCCCTCTGGGTCGTCCCAGTGCACCAGCCCCAAGCATCCAGCATCGTGCATAGAACCTGGACTGGCAACTCGTTTCTTACACGACATTTTACATGTTTCAATGCCATTCTCCCAAATCTTCCCACCCTCTCCCTCTCCCACAGAGTCCATAAGACTGTTTTATACATCAGTGTCTCTTTTGCTGTATCGTACACTGGGTTATTGTTACCATCTTTCTAAATTCCATATATATGCGTTAGTATACTGTAATGGTGTTTTTCCTTCTGGCTTACTTCACTCTGTATAATAGGCTCCAGTTTCATCCACCTCATTAGAACTGATTCAAATGTATTCTTTTTAATGGCTGAGTAATACTCCATTGTATATATGTACCACAGCTTTCTTATCCATTCATCTGCTGATGGGCATCTAGGTTGCTTCCATGTCCTGGCTATTATAAACAGTGCTGCGATGAACATTGGGGTACACATGTATCTTTCCATTCTGGTTTCCTCAGTGTGTATGCCCAGCAGTGGGATTGCTGGATCATAAGGCAGTTCTATTTCCAGTTTTTTAAGAAATCTCCACACTGTTCTCCATAGTGGCTGTACTAGTTTGCATTCCCACCAACAGTGTAAGAGGGTTCCCTTTTCTCCACACCCTCTCCAGCATTTGTTATTTGTAGACTTTTGGATCGCAGCCATTATGACTGGTGTGAAATGGTACCTCATAGTGGTTTTGATTTGCATTTCTCTGATAATGAGAGATGTTGAGCATCTTTTCATGTGTTTGTTAGCCATCTGTATGTCTTCTTTGGAGAAATGTCTATTTAGTTCTTGGGCCCATTTTTTGATTGGGTCGTTTATTTTTCTGGAGTTGAGCTGTAGGAGTTGCTTGTATATTTTTGAGATTAGTTGTTTGTCGGTTGCTTCATTTGCTATTATTTTCTCCCATTCTGAAGGCTGTCTTTTCACCTTGCTAATAGTTTCCTTTGATGTGCAGAAGCTTTTAAGGTTAATTAGGTCCCATTTGTTTATTTTTGCTTTTATTTCCAATATTCTGGGAGGTGGGTCATAGAGGATCCTGCTGTGATGTATGTCAGAGAGTGTTTTGCCTATGTTCTCCTCTAGGAGTTTTATGGTTTCTGGTCTTATGTTTAGAACTTTAATCCATTTTGAGTTTATTTTTGTGTATGGTGTTAGAAAGTGTTCTAGTTTCATTCTTTTACTAGTGGTTGACCAGATTTCCCAGCACCACTTGTTAAAGAGATTGTCTTTAATCCATTGTATATTCTTGCCTCCTTTGTCAAAGATAAGGTGTCCATATGTGCGTGGATTTATCTCTGGGCTTTCTATTTTGTTCCATTGATCTATATTTCTGTCTTTGTGCCAGTACCATACTGTCTTGATAACTTTGGCTTTGTAGTAGAGCCTGAAGTCAGGTAGGTTGATTCCTCCAGTTCCATTCTTCTTTCTCAAGATCGCTTTGGCTATTCGAGGTTTTTTGTATTTCCATACAAATTGTGAAATTATTTGTTCTAGCTCTGTGAAGAATACTGTTGTTAGCTTGATAGGGATTGCATTGAATCTATAAATTGCTTTGGGTAGTATACTCATTTTCACTATATTGATTCTTCCAATCCATGAACATGGTATATTTCTCCATCTATTAGTGTCCTCTTTGATTTCTTTCACCAGTGTTTTATAGTTTTCTAAATATAGGTCTTTAGTTTCTTTAGGTAGGTATATTCCTAAGTATTTTATTCTTTCTGTTGCAATGGTGAATGGAATTGTCGCCTTAATTTCTTTCTGTTTTCTCATTATTAGTGTATAGGAATGCAAGGGATTTCTGTGTGTTGATTTTGTATCCTGCATCTTTACTATAGTCATTGATTATTTCTAGTAATTTTCTGGTGGAGTCTTTAGGGTTTTCTATGTAGAGGATCATGTCATCTGCAAATAGTGAGAGTTTTACTTCTTCTTTTCCAGTTTGGATTCCTTTTATTTCTTTTTCTGCTATGATTGCTGTGGCCAAAACTTCCAAGACTATGTTGAATAGTAATGGTGAAAGTGGGCACCCTTGTCTTGTTCCTGATTTTAGAGGAAATGCTTTCAGTTTTTCACCATTGAGCATAATATTTGCTGTGGGTTTGTCATATATAGCTTTTATTATGTTGAGATATGTTCCTTCTATTCCTGCTTTCTGGAGAGTTTTTATCATAAATGGATGTTGAATTTTGTCAAAGGCTTTCTCTGCATCTATTGAGATGATCATATGGTTTTTATTTTTCAATTTGTTAATGTGGTGTATTACATTGATTGATTTGCGGATATTGAAGAATCCTTGCATCCCTGGGATAAAGCCCACTTGGTCATGGTGTATGATCTTTTTAATGTGTTGTTGGATTCTGATTGCTAGAATTTTGTTAAGGATTTTTGCATCTATGTTCATCAATGTTATTGGCCTGTAGTTTTCTTTTTTTGTGGGATCTTTGTCAGGTTTTGGAACTAGGGTGATGGTGGCCTCATAGAATGAGTTTGGAAGTTTACCTTCCTCTGCAATTTTTTGGAAGAGTTTGAGCAGGATAGGTATTAGCTCTTCTCTAAATTTTTGGTAGAATTCAGCTGTGAAGCCGTCTGGACCTGGGCTTTTGTTTGCTGGAAGATTTTTGATTACAGTTTCAATTTCCGTGCTTGTGATGGGTCTGTTAAGGTTTTCTATTTCTTCCTGGTCGAGTTTTGGAAAGTTGTACTTTTCTAAGAATTTGTCCATTTCTTCCACGTTGTCCATTTTATTGGCATATAATTGTTGATAGTAGTCTCTTATGATCCTTTGTATTTCTGTGTTGTCTGTTGTGATCTCTCCATTTTCGTTTCTAATTTTATTGATTTGATTTTTCTCCCTTTGTTTCTTGATGAGTCTGGCTAATGGTTTGTCAATTTTATTTATCCTTTCAAAGAACCAGCTTTTGGTTTTGTTGATTTTTGCTATGGTCTCTTTTGTTTCTTTTGCATGTATTTCTGCTCTAATTTTTAAGATCTCTTTCCTTCTACTAACCCTGGGGTTCTTCATTTCTTCCTTTTCTAGTTGCTTTAGGTGTAGAGTTAGGTTATTTATTTGACTTTTTTCTTGTTTCTTGAGGTGTGCCTGTATTGCTATGAACTTTCCCCTTAGGACTGCTTTTACCGTGTCCCACAGGTTTTGGGTTGTTGTGTTTTCATTTTCATTGGTTTCTATGCAAATTTTGATTTCTTTTTTGATTTCTTCTGTGATTTGTTGGTTATTCAGCAGCGTGTTGTTCAGCCTCCATATGTTGGAATTTTTAATCGTTTTTCTCCTGTAATTGAGATCTAATACTGCATTGTGGTCAGAAAAGATGCTTGGAATGATTTCTATTTTTTTGAATTTACCAAGGCTAGCTTTATGGCCCAGGATGTGATCTATCCTGGAGAAGGTTCCATGTGCGCTTGAGAAAAAGGTGAAATTCATTGTTTTGGGATGATATGTCCTATAGATATCAATTAGGTCTAACTGGTCTATTGTATCGTTTAAAGTTCGTGTTTCCTTGTTAATTTTCTGTTTAGTTGATCTATCCATAGGTGTAAGTGGGGTATTAAAGTCTCCCACTATTATTGTGTTATTGTTAATTTCTCCTTTCATACTTGTTAGCATTTGTCTTACATACTGCGGTGCTCCCATATTGGGTGCATATATATTTATAATTGTTATATCTTCTTCTTGGATTGATCCTTTGATCATTATGTAGTGACCTTCTTTGTCTCTTTTCACAGCCTTTGTTTTAAAGTCTATTTTATCTGATATGAGTATTGCTACTCCTGCTTTCTTTTGGTCCCTATTTGCATGGAACATCTTTTTCCAGCCCTTCACTTTCAGTCTGTATGTGTCCCCTGTTTTGAGGTGGGTCTCTTGTAGACAACATATGTAGGGGTCTTGTTTTTGTATCCATTCAGCCAGTCTTTGTCTTTTGGTTGGGGCATTCAACCCATTTACGTTTAAGGTCATTACTGATAAGTATGATCCCATTGCCATTTACTTTATTGTTTTGGGTTCGAATTTATACACCGTTTTTGTGTTTCCTCTCTAGAGAATATCCTTTAGTATTTGTTGGAGAGCTGGTTTGGTGGTGCAGAATTCTCTCAGCTTTTGCTTGTCTGAAAAGCTTTTGGTTTCTCCTTCATACTTGAATGAGATCCTTGCTGGGTACAATAATCTGGGCTGTAGGTTATTTTCTTTCATCATTTTAAGTATGTCTTGCCATTCCCTCCTGGCTTGAAGAGTTTCTATTGAAAGGTCAGCTGTTATCCTTATGGGAATTCCCTTGTGTGTTATTTGTTGTTTTTCCCTTGCTGCTTTTAATATTTGTTCTTTGTGTTTGATCTTTGTTAATTTGATTAATATGTGTCTTGGGGTGTTTCACCTTGGGTTTATCCTGTTTGGGACTCTCTGGGTTTCTTGGACTTGGGTGATTATTTCCTTCCCCATTTTAGGGAAGTTTTCAACTATTATCTCTTCAAATATTTTCTCATGGTCTTTCTTTTTGTCGTCTTCTTCTGGAACCCCTATGATTCGAATGTTGTAGCGTTTAATATTGTCCTGGAGGTCTCTGAGATTGTCCTCATTTCTTTTAATTCGTTTTTCTTTTATCCTCTCTGATTCATTTATTTCTACCATTCTATCTTCTAATTCACTAATCCTATCTTCTGCCTCTGTTATTCTACTATTTGTTGCCTCCAGAGTGTTTTTAATTTCATTTATTGCATTATTCATTATATATTGACTCTTTTTTATTTCTTCTAGGTCCTTGTTAAACCTGTCTTGCATCTTCTCAATCTTTGTCTCCAGGCTATTTATCTGTGATTCCATTTTAATTTCAAGATTTTGGATCAATTTCACTATCATTATTCGGAATTCTTTATCAGGTAGATTCCCTATCTCTTCCTCTTTTGTTTGGTTTGGTGGGCATTTATCCTGTTCCTTTATCTGCTGGGTATTCCTCTGTCTCTTCATCTTGTTTAAATTGCTGAGTTTGGGGTGTCCTTTCTGTATTCTGGCAGTTTGTGGAGTTCTCTTTATTGTGGCGTTTCCTCACTGTGTGTGGGTTTGTACAGGTGGCTTGTCAAGGTTTCCTGGTTAGGGAAGCTTGTATCGGTGTTTTGGTGGGTGGAGCTGTATTTCTTCTCTCTGGAGTGCAATGAAATGTCCAGTGATGAGTTATGAGATGTCTATGGTTTTGGGGTGACTTTAGGCAGCCTGTATCTTGAAGCTCAGGCCTGTGTTCCTTTGTTTCTGGAAAATTTGCTTGGTATGTCTTGCCCTGGAACTTGTTGGCCCTTGTGTGGTGCTTGGTTTCAGTGTTGGTATGGAGGTGTTTGATGAGCTCCTGTCAATTAATGTTCCTTGGAGTCAGGAGTTCCCTGGAGTCAGGGTTTGGACTTAAGCCTCCTGCTTCCAGTTATCGGTCTTATTTTTACAGTAGTTTCAAAACTTCTCCTTCTATACAGCACCATTGATAAAACATCTACGTTAAAGATGAAAAGTTTCTCTACTGTGAGGGTCACTCAGAGAGGTTCACAGTGTTACATGGAGAAGAGAAGAGGGAGGAGGGAGTTAGAGGTGACCCAAATGAGATGAGGTGGAATCAATAGTGGAGAGAGTGGGCTAGCCAGTAGTCACTTCCTTATGTGCACTCCACAACTGGACCACTCAGAGATGTTCACGGAGTTATACAGAGAAGAGAAGAAGGAGGAAGGTGACAGAGGTGGCCAGAAGGATAAAAGGGGGGAATGAAAAGGAGGGAGACAGATCCAGCCAGTAATCAGTTCCCTAAGTGTTCTCCACCGTCTGGAACACACAGAAATTCACAGAGTTGGGTAGAGTAGAGAGGGGTTAGGGAGGAGACACAGGCGACCTGGTGGAGAAAAAGGAGAGTCCAAAGGGAGAGAGAGCAGTCTAGCCAGTAATCTCACTCCCTAGTGAAAAATGGGTCCTGAAGATTGGGTTCTTAAAGGTACAAAATTGGTAATAAATACATAAAAGCAAAAATTAAAAATCTAGAGTAGAGTTTGGAATTTCAAAAATACGATGTTAAAGAAAAGAAGAAGGAAAAGAAAGAGAGAAAAAACGAACAAACAAAAACAAACAATGTAGCAAAAATTATAAAGAAAATACAGGTACAAGATTGATAACTAATACCAAAAAGCAAAAATTAAAAATCTAGAGTAGAGTTTGAAATTTCAAAAATACAATGTTAAAAAAAAAGAAGAGAAATAAAGAGAGAAAACAAACAAACAAAAACAAACAATGTCGCAAAAATTATAAAGAAAATACAGGTACAAAATTGATATCAAATACCAAAAAGCATAAATTAAAAATCTAGAGTAGAGTTTGTAATTTCAGATATACAATGTTATATAAAAGAAGAAGAGAAAGAAACAGAGAAAAAAAAAAGTCACAGAAATTATAAAAAAAACTATAGGTACAAAATTGATAATATATACCAAAAAGCTAAAATTAAAAATCTAGAGTAGAGTTTGGAATTTCAAAAATACAATGTTAAAGAAAAGAAGAAAAAAAGAAAAAAAAAAAAAGGTCAAAAAATTATAAAATATATATATGTGAAGTTTGCTGAAGAAGAAAAAAATAGGGTCTTTTTTTTTTTTTTTTTTTGCCAAGTAATAGGTTATAAAAGTTAAAATTAAAGAAGAGGACTTAAAAATTTTTTAACAAAAATTTAAAAAAAAAAGAAAGAATGACCGTAAAAATAGTAAAAATATATCTAGGACTTTCTTTGGTTTTGTTGTGAGTATTGTGGGTTCAGTTCATTTTTGGCTAGTTCCTTGGTCCGACTTATATTTCTCAAGATCTATAGGCCCCTTCCTATGTAGTACATAGTAACCACGGGGTTTTAATCTATTGCCTGTAGCTTCCAAGGCATTTCCCTCTGTTAAAACTTCTTCTGTTTGCTGGTCTCTTCAGTGTCTGGTTTCTGCCCTGACACAAAGGGGACGGTGGAGGACACTTTTTTTTTTAGGCTCACTTGTTCAGTTGTGCTGTGGGGAGGGAGGGAGGGATGCTGCAAACAAATAACACTGGCGTGTGCTTGCAGTGCCTCAGCCACACTGGGTCTGCCCCCGCTCATGGCACGTGTAGCCTCCCTGCCCACACTGCTCGGGCTCTAGGTTGTCCCACTGGGAACCATCCGAGGCCAGCCCTGGGCTGCATGTACGTCGCAGGTCCAAGCCGCTCAGGTTCAGGCACTCGGGTAGCCCTCAGAGGCGCAGACTCAGTTGGGCCTGCGTTTTGTGCTCTTCCCAGGTCCGAGCAGCTCAGGTGATGAGGTGTTTGGTGAGCGCCAATGCTGCGACTTATCGCCTCCCCGCCACTCGGTTATCTGGGTGTAAAACCAGCGCACCTTCTCAGGCAGATGTTGACTGTCCAGACCCCCGATAAGTTTTAGTTAGCAAAGAAGCCTGCTTACAGTTTTATAGATAATGTCTCTCTGGGGCTGTGATTGCCCCCTTCCGGCTCTGGCTGCCTGTCACCGGAGGGGGAAGGTCTGCAGCCGGCTGTCTCTGTTCAGTCCTTTGTTCTGTGCACAGGCCTGGCAGTGTCTTAGGTTAGGGCTGGCTTTTTGCGTGGTAGATATCCCACAGTCTGGTTTGCTAGCCCAAATTATTTCGCTCAGATAGCGCTCAGGGTATTCCGGCCAGATTCTTACTCTCAGCGATGCAGCCTGCGCCGTGCCTCCCTGCCCAGCTCCCGCTTGCTAATGGCGTGTGCAGGCGTCTGCGCTGCTTCTCCGCTGGGGGAGTTACCGTAGGGCTCGCAATCTGCGAGTTTTAGTTGTTTATTTATTTTTTCTCCCTGTTATGTTGCCCTCTGTGCTTCCAAAGCTCGGCACAGATTTGGCAGGGAGAAGGTTTCCTGGTGTTTGGAAACTTCTCTCTTTTTAAGACTCCCTTCCCGGGACGGAACTCTGTCCCTCCCTCTTTTGTCTCTTTTTTTGTGTTTTATATTTTTTCCTACCTCCTTTCGAAGAGTTTAGTTGCTTTTCTGGGTGCCTGATGTCCTCTGCCGGCATTCAGAAGTTGTTTTGTGGAATTTACTCGACGTTTAAATGATCTTTTGATGAATTTGTGGGGGAGAAAGTGTTCTCCCCATCCTACTCCTCCGCCATCTTGGCTCCTCCCCTCTGTCCTGGCTATTTTAAATGGTGTTTCAGTAAACATTGGAATACATGCAACTTTTTGAATTATGGTTTTCTCAGGGTATATGCCCAGTAGTAAGATTTCTGGATTATATAGTAGTTCTATTTTTAGTTTTTAAGGAATCTCCATACTCTTCTCCAAGTGGATGTATTAATTTACATTCCCACTAACAGTGCAAGAGGGTTCCATATTCTCCATACCCTCTCCAGTTGTAGATTGTAGATTTTTTCATAATGGTCATTCTAAGGTGAGGACAACTTGGTAACATGTTTTTCTGAAAGCTTACAAAGTCTGCAGTGAAGGACGTTGTATTGTTGGGATGGAATTTGAAAGTCTTCACTTGTGAGTGTAAATAAAGCCTGAAGCATTGAATAGGACCTTTGCTCTGATATCAATTGGACACCACTGAGTGACTTTGAAAGGAAATAACATTTGTAAAGGATTATTCCTCCTGCTGAGTTGAGAAAGGTTAAGAAGAGGGATGGCAAGAGTGAACGTAGGTGACCAGTACAGAGGTTAATGAAAAAATCTGGGGCAGGAAATTATTAGACTGGGGAGGAACAAGTTGCTAAAGTGGCTAAACTAAAAAAGAAAGGTTCAAATATAGAGTTTTAAATGAAATTGTTTGATAATTGTTCATGTAAGAAAATGCAATCCTATAGTAAAAGATAAAGAATAGGGACAGTATTTAAAAAGATGTGAGCTAATAGAAATAGACAAAAGCTACTTCTTATCAATTAATAAATATAGAATGAATGTGATTATTAAAAGAAATAGAGTTATAAGTTCTAACAAAGAAACTTACACTGAGTTTACCAGAAAAAGGTGTAACTAAAATGAAAATGACAGAGAAGTATCACTCAGATTTTTAAAGTCTGCAGAAATGCTTGGGACTTCCCTGGTGGTCCAGTGGTTGAGACTTTACTCTTTCACTGCAGGAAGTGCAGGTTTGGTTCCTGGTCTAGGACCCAAGATCCTGCCTGCAATAAGGCCAAAAAAAAAAAAAAAAAGCTTACCAAACAGCTGCTTAAAAGAGTTAATTGGTCTATAATATTACTTTCAAGCATTTTGTAATAAATTAAAAGCATTAACTAAGAAAAAGATGAACTTTGAATTATACAAAATAAATATGCAATGAGGTTATAACCATCATATGTTTTTACATATCAAATAACATACAAGAAAAAAGTAAGAGAGAGAGAGGGTGAGGGGAGAAAAAGAACAAAGAAAGGAAGAGATGAAGAAGGAGGGGAGAGCAGGATACATAAAAGTGTAAAATAAAACACAGAGAGCCCAGAAAAACAGGGTGAGCAAAGAGAGCTGATGTAAGATGCAACAGAAATACAGAAATTAAATTCACGTCTTTAAGATCTTCCTAATGAAATATCCTAAAAATAATGAAATAGGTAATATGTTCAGGTAGTCTATGAGTGTAAACAAAGGAACACAGGAAAGTTTGCTTTATTAATAAAAAATAACATTTTTAGCATACATGCACACCTATGTTCTCAATAATCCTCTCCTTCACAAACAATTAATTGCTCAATTCATTATTTAAATTAGTAATAATATAGACCATTTTCTCTGAATAACACTAGATATTGAGTGAGAGAGATTAAGAGAGGAAAGAAAAATTTCAGAAAATTAAATATTTATCTCATAAATAACTGTGGGGAAAAAATAGAAGATGAAAAATATCCAGAAAATAGTGGCAGAGAAAACACAACATACCAAGTTAAAGATCTATGCCTAAAATGATGTTGAGAAAAATTGATAGACAAATGTTCACATATATTAACAAATAATGACCAACCTCCAAAATGTCTTTACTGTCTCACATTTTATATTCAATTGCAGTGACTAGAAAAAATATTTAGAGCAGAATTTTTGATACTTTGGAAGTTGCTCATTGACTTTATGTCCTTTAATTATTATGTTACATCTGTAGGGCTTCAGTTTGAGATGGTCCAAGGGGAACTTCTCTACTAGCTCAGTTGGTAAAGAATCCACCTGCAATTGAGGAGATCCTGTTTCAGTTTCTGGGTTGGGAAGATCCACTGGAGAAGGGAGAGGCTACTCACTGCAGTATTGTTAGTCTTCCCTCATGGTTCAGCTGGTAAAGAATCACTTGCAGTGTGTGATACCTAGGTTTGATCCCTGGGTTGGGAAGATTCCCTGGAGAAGGGAACATCCCCTGGAGAAGGGAAGGGCTACCCACTACAGTATTCTAGCCTGGAAAATTCCATTGACTGTAAAGTCCATGGGGTTGCAAAGAGTCAGACATGACTGAGCGACTTTCAATTTCAAGTTTTATAGTTTTTATTTTCCACTGTTGCTCTCAGTGGGAAGTTGTCCTTTCTTCTCTTTTCCTTCTTTTCTTTCAGATGTGAGAAGGCCATTTTATGGGTAGCTTCTAGGATATTGTAATACATACCATGAAGCAAAGAATTCTTAAATCCCAGGGTAGGGCAAAAGTTGGCTGAAAGATTGGTTTTCTTATAAATTTTACACAATAATAAAAGATGAAAAATGTGAGTTTTTATAATGAAAGAAAATGAGAGCCAATTTGGTGAATCATTAGTTAGGATATAAAGATCTAAATTACAGCATCTTAGTATAAGTCATAAGGAAATCTAATATGTAAAAGAACATAATAAACTCTACTGTTAAGGAAATTCCCAATCCCTTCTCTTCTGGACTCAGTTATAGTAACTTTATTGATTAAATAGTGGGCATCTTGTCCTTTTTGTTTGTTTGTTTTTTCAAAGTTACTGTGAGAATATCCCTGTAAAATCTTGAAATATGTTAGTATAAGAAAGCCTGTGTGTGGGGGGGGAAGGTGAAGAAAGTATGCTTTTCCTATCTAGCATGTAAAATGCAGATAATTAAGGATTTTTGATGTACGCTAGGATGGAGGCGCCTGGTAAGCTGCAGTCCATGGGGTCACGAAGAGTCGGACATGACTGAACGACTTCACTTGCACTTTTCACTTTCATGCATTGGAGAAGGAAATGGCAACCCACTCCAGTGTTCTTGCTTGGAGAATCCCAGGGACCAGGGAGCCTGATGGGCTGCCGTCTATGGGGTTGCACAGAGTTGGACATGACAGAAGCGACTTAGCAGCAGTAGCAGCAGCAGCAGCAGCAGCAGTGAGCATTTAGATATATATGTCCATGGTCTACTGGAGTTACAAAGAAACATGACAAGGTCACAGAAAAGATAGAATAATAAGCCTCTCGCTGTGCCCATTTCTTATGAAGATGACTTGAAACACTGTAACAACTTTGAGCAAATGACTTTCAGTATCAAGCTGCTAACTGAGTCATTGACTGACTCAGAATGTATGAACAATGCAAAGGGATCAATATAATCTCCCAAATGCCTGTGGCCAACTGAGGTTTCTGTTGTTTAATTGATACCTTAGATCCTTATCCACTGTACACACTTTGAACAGAATAAGTGGCCTTTTTGATCCCATTAACAAAGGTTCTTTGATGGATATTTATTTTAGTTGTATTTTATGTTACTTTGTAAGTAGAGATGAATATATGAAAATGATATCTTGATACATAATTCTGATTATGCTTTTGTACCACTGACAAAAATGAGGTGAACAAGAGCTACAGTAAAAAAAAAAAAAAAAAATTAAAATAAGTGCTTGCCTTCAAACAGGCTAATACATATTCTTCCCACTAAAACCTCCACAGATATTGTGGCACAGCTATGTTTCTGAATAATCCTTTTATTATTGTTTATTTATTTTGTAGCCTCCGGTCTTGGCTGTGGCATGAGGGATCTTTCTTGTGTCATGTGCCAACTTTCCTTGTAGTACATGGACTCTCTAGTTTTTTGATGCACAGGTTCCAGAGTGCACAGGCACAGTAGTTATGATGTGGGCTTCATTGCTCCACAGCATATAGAAACTTAGTTCCAGAACCAAGGATTGAACCCACGTCCCCTGTATTGAACCCATGGTTCTATGAAGACCTACAATACATGCTAGAACTAACACCCAGAAAGATTACATTTCACCATAAGGGACTGAAATGCAAAATTAGGGTCAAGAGATACCTGAAGTAATAGGCAAGTTTAACCTTGCAGTATAAAATGAAGCAGGACAAAGTCTAACAAAGTTTTGCCAAAAGAACTCATTGGTCATAGTAAACATTTTCTACCAACAAACAAGAGATGACTCTACATGTGGACATAACTAGATGGTCATAGCAAAATCATGTTGATTATATTTTTTATTCCCAAAGATGGAAAAGTTTTATACAGTAAGCAAAAACAAGACTGAGAGCTGACTGTAGCTCAGATCATGAACTACTTATTGCAAAATTCAGACTTAACTTGAAGAACATAAGGAAAACCACTTGGCCACTCATGTATGATGTAAATGAAATCCCTTTTGATTATACAGTGGAGGTGGCAAATAGATTCAAGGGATTAGGTTGGATAGAGTGACTGAGAAGTATGGACAGAGGTTTGTAACAATGTACAGGAGGCAGTGATCAAAACCATCCCCAAGAAAAAGAAATACAAAAAGCTAAATGGTTGCTTCAGGAGGCTTTACAAATAGCTGAGAAAGGAAGAGAAGCAAAAGGAAAAGGGATAAAGGAAAGATACACCCATTTGAATGGAGATTTCCAAAGAATAGCAAGGAGAAATAAGAAAGGCTTCCTAAGGGAACAATGCTAAGAAATAGAGGAAAACAATAGAATGAGAAAGACTGGAGATCTCTTCAAGAAAATTAGAGATACCAACAGAACATTTCATGCAAATATGGGCACAATAAATGACAAAAACAGTATGGGCCTAACAGAAGCAGAAGATATTAAGAAGTGGTGAAGGAACACACAGAAGAACTATACAATAAAGATCTTAATGACCCAGATAACCAGGATGGTGTGATCATTCACCTAGCCAGACATCCTGGACTATGAATTTAAGTGGGCCTTAGGAAGCATCACTATGAGCAAAGCTAGTGGAGGAGATAGAATTCCAGCTGAGCTATTTCAAATTCTAAATGATGATACTGTTAAAGTGCTGTACTCAATATGCCAGCAAATTTGGAAAACTTATCAGTTGCCACAGAACTGGAGAAGGTCAGTTTTCATTCCAATCCCAAAGAAGGCCAATGCCAAAGAATGTGCAAACTATTGCATGATTGCATTCACTTCACATGCTGGCAGAGTAATGCTCAAAATCCTTCAATCTAGACTTTAACGGACTTCCAGATGTACAAGCTGGATTTAGAAAAGGCAGAGGAACCAGAGATCAAATTGCCAACATCCACCGGATCATAGAAAAAGCTAGAGAATTTCAGAAAAAGATCTACTTCTGCTTCATTGACTACACTAAAGCCTTTGACTGTGTAGATCACAACTAACTGTGGAAAATTCTTAAAGAGATGGAAACACCAGACCACCTTACCTGCCTCCTGAGAAGCCTGTATGTGTGTCAAGAAGCAACATTTAGAACTGGACATGGAACAACAGACTGATTCCAAACTGGGAAAGGAATACTTCAAGGCTGTGTATTGTCACCCTGCTTATTTAGCTTAAGTGCAGAGTAAATCATGTTAAATGCCAGGCTGGATGAAGCACAAACTGGAATTAAGATTGCATGGAGAAATATCAATAACCTCAGATATGTTTATAACACTACCCTTATGGCAGAAAGCAAAGAGGAATTAAAGAGCCTTTTGTTGAAGGAAAAGAGTTCAGTGAAAACTCTGGCTTAAAGTTCAACATTCAAAAAACGAAGATTATAGCATCCAGTCCCATCACTTCATGGCATAGATGGGGAAACAATGGAAATAGTGACAGACTTTATTTTCCTGGGCTCCAAAAACACTGTGGATGGTGACTGAAGCCATGGAAGTAAAAGACGCTTGCTCCTTGGAAGAAGAGTTATGACAAAGTTAGACAGGTAATTAAAAAGCAGAGACATTACTTTGCCAACAAAGGTCTGTGTAGTCAAAGTTGTGATTTTTCCAGAACTCATGTACAAATGTGAGAGCTAGGCAATTAAAAAACAAAACTGAGTGCCAAATAATTGATTCCTTTCAACTGTGGTGCTTGAAAAGACTCTTGAGAGTCCTTTGGACAGTAAGGACATCAAACAAGTCAATCCTAAAGAAAATCAGTCCTAAATTTTCATTGAAAGGACCGACACTGAAGTTTAAGATCCAATACTTTGGCCACCTGATGCGAAGAGCAGATTCATTGAAAAAGACACTGATGCTAGGAAAGATTGAAGGAGGGAGGAGAAGGGGATGACAGAGGATGAGATGGTTGGATGGCATCACTGAGTCAATGGACATAAGTTGAACACACTCCTAAAAATAGTGAAGGATAGGGAAGCCTGCTGTGCTGCAGTCCATGGGATCACAAAGGACACGACTGAGAGACTGAACAACAACCACAGTATTGAAAGTTGGAGTCTTAACCACTAGATCACCAGTGAAGTCTCTGACTATTCCTTAACAGTATATACTATTGCAGACCATAAGACCACAAAAGGCAAATATTTAACAGATTGGTATAATATGCAGATAATTAGTTATTTTACATATTGCTTGAGAGATATTTTCTGTAAGTAAATATATGAATGTTTACCTATTAATTCTACCTGAAAATTTTATTGAGATTAGCCATATCTAACTGTGTTGGAAGAAAAGCTATGATCAACCTAGACAACAAATTAAAAAGCAAAGACATTACTTTGCTAACAATGGTCCACCTAGTCAAGGCTATGATTTTTCCAGTAGTCATGTATGGATGTGAGAGTTGGACTATAAAGAAAGCTGACCACTGAAGAATTGATGCTTTTGAACTGTGGTGTTGGAGAAGACTCTTGAGAGTTCCTTGGACTGAAAGGAGATCAACCAGTCCATCCTAAAGGAAATCAGTCCTGAATATTCATTGGAAGAACTGATGCTGAAGCTGAAATTCCAATACTTTGGCCACCCTATGAGAATAACTGACTCATTTGCAAAACCTTGATGCTGGGAAAGATTGAAGGCAAGAATAGAAGGGGACGACAGATGAGATGGTTGGATGGCATCATGGACTCAATGGACATGAGTTTGAGTAAAATCCAGGAGTTGGCAATAGAGGCAATGGCACCCCACTCCAGTACTCTTGCCTGGAAAATTCCATGGACAGAGGAGCCTGGTAGGCTGCAGTCCATGGGATCACTGAGAGTCAGACACGACTGAGTGACTTCACTTTCACTTTTCACTTTCATGCATTGGAGAAGGAAATGGCAACCCACTCCAGTGTTCTTGCCTGGAGAATCCCAGGGACGACGGAGCCTGGTGGGCTGCAGCCTATGGGGTCGCACAGAGTCGGACAGGACTGAAGCGACTCAGCAGCAGCAGCAGGGAGGCCTAGGATGCTGCCGTCCATGGGGTCACAATGAGTCAGACACGACTGAGCAACTGAACTGAACTGAAATAGCAAATTAGTTGAAACATGGTCAAAAATGTTTTTCCTGATATTATCTCAATGTATGTATCTCAGTTTCTCATACAGTACTGAATAATTAGAAGATTATCCATCAACAGACCATGGTTAAATGAATATCTAAAAAAGAAATGTTATGGAACTAATAAATAGACAACATGGATCTTTTGCTTTCTTGCTGTCTAACTCAAGTTCATGATGCACAAAGAGGCAAGCAAACAACAACTTCAGAGCCTGGAGTAAAGTTTACTGCAAGGGTCAAGCAAGTAGTATTGGAGGCTTGTGCTCAAAAGACTTGAACTCTGGGTGGTTTTCAGGAAAGAGTTTCTAAGGGCAAATTTTTGTGTGAGGTCTGCAGGATGCAGAATTGAATTGTGGTGAGGTAACAGTAGTGATTAAGGAATTTTAATTATCAGCCTTCTAGTTCCAACCAGTCTGTGATCTATGAGCTTGTGCTCAACCTGACGTTACCATCCTCCTCTTGGGTAGAGATCTTAGTTCCTGTTAAAGAACTCAGAGACTTGTATCAGCTTTATCAGTACACTATTGTTTTTCTACTGCCTTTCCTTTCCTTCCTTTCCGTATTCCCTCACTTCCTTAATTAGCAGCTATTTCAATCTGCCCTTTAGAACTTAAGGAGAAGGAAATGGCAACCCACTCCAGTATTCTTGCCTGGAGAATCCAATGGATGGAGGAGCCTGGTAGGCTATAGTCCACGGGATCAAAAGGAGTCTGATACGACTGAGGGACTTCACTTTACTTTAGAACTCAAAGAAGGCCTACAAATGAGAAACAAGGGACACAGAGTGACCTTGTACCCAGAAGAGCCCTACAGTTTAATTTTATTCTCACTCTTTTGCTCCTTCATGCTCATAAAAATAAGTTATGTTCTAAAGGTTGGATTTAAGAATATTCATTTTCATTAATTTTTATTTGTTTAATGATACATCTGTTACATGTTTTTTTTTTTTTTTTTTTTGATAAAGAAACCATTTTTGAAATTGAGTATGTTCAGCTCTTTGCAAAAATTTCCCAGTTTCTACATTTATGCTTATTCAAACCTTATGTCAGGTACATAAAAATATAATATTTATTGCAATTGTTTTATTTTATGTTTGTAAACACAAAATAAAATTTTAAATGAAATTCATATTTTATGGCAAGATAAGAACAAAAAAATAAAAATGTCCTCTGCCCTTTGGCCTTCTCTGTTGTTAAATAAAATTTAACAATAAAACTCATATTTTATGCCAAGACAAGAAAAAACTAAGCATAAAGAAGTTTTCTTTGCCCTTTGGCCTCCTTTCTCTCTGCTAGTGTGCAATGTGTATCTGCAATATGCATCAACCAAACTTCCCCAATTGGCAGAAATATCTGATCATCCATGAAGAGCAATATTCTTCTAGCATCACAAGACAACCTAAAGATAGCATTCCTTCTTGATCTTGTAAGAAGTTACAATGATGCTTTGTTCAGCATTGTGTAAACTGTCAATAATATGTAATAAATGAGTAGCCTTATGACTCAAAAAACTTATATAACTGTGTCTTGATTTCTAATAGGTTGAACAGTTCTGAGTTTTTTAATATGTTCTTTTTGGGTTATAATCCCTGACTTGGGCTTGAATAAAATTTTCCATGTCTTTCTTAGATTGACTGATTATTTTTTCATCAATACTACTTACTTTACTCTTATTTATATAACTTAAGGTTACAAATGAAAGTTAACTTCATATGGACCATAGAATATCAAAATATGTTTAAAAACCAATTTATTAAAATCAATAAGTCCTTTATAAGAAACATATAAAGACATTTTCATAAGACGCATATTAAAGCAACCTAAAATGTTAAATTATTCAAAAAAATCAGTCCTTTGACCTAATCAAAGCATTGCTTTTATTTATACCATAAAACTGACAAAATTCAATGACAGTGTTTAAAAGTTATTTTTTGTTTTTATTGTTGCAGTTAACAGGTAAAAATGTATTTTATATATGAATTCAAATGCCAATTTTTATAGTAG
The DNA here is from genome assembly GCF_029378745.1 of Bos indicus. NCBI lineage: Eukaryota > Metazoa > Chordata > Mammalia > Artiodactyla > Bovidae > Bos > Bos indicus. The sequence goes on from NC_091770.1 coordinate 57,248,714, forward strand.
TACCAGAGATTGAAGACCCTGCCTTATGTATTTTTCTATAGGTCAAGGAGTTTCAATTTATTCATACTTCTAGTCAATGTTATGACTTTCTCTATGAGAGTAAAAATGATCTTTTTTCCAGACGCTAGAAAATTTTACAGTGATGGCTTTCTGGGGATAAGAATCCTGAAGCTCATTTCTGCTGGGGAGCAGCATCTCAGCCACACAGAGACTGCCACAAACTGAATTGTATCATATTCTATTGTAAGAAAGCATTCACACTTGAACATTTGCTGCTGTTTAGAAGCTTTCATTTTTCCAAGAGCATGTACCTTTTATAGTTCCATTTTAGCTATTAATTTTCTAAACGTTTTCTTTTCCAATCTTAAGTAGGAACACTTAACAAAATATTTTTTGGGTAAAAACTCAGTTTTTTTTTTTAATTAGTTTTGTATCTTTTTTGAAGATGTGAACCTTTGGTTTCATCACCTATAATTTGTCTATTAAGAGAAAATGGACACATACAAAGATGTAATGATCAATTGCTATGGAGATAAGGATATCACCATAGCAACTTGTATCATGTATAAGTGTGTGAAAAATTCTGAGAGATAAGAAAGGAAGATATTGTGTGCATGTGTATATGTACTTTAATATTTTCAAAGATTGCATAAATTAATAATCATCTTTTAATGCTAATTAATGAGCATCTTTTCAGTTTATTGAAGAAATAGTTTCGGTGTCACTTTGCCAATTCTGGTCTTTTGCTTTGTGTCTGTCACATACTCATTCTATAAGTATGGTGAATTAGCTGTTCTCTTGCTGATTCACTTATGGGTTTATAAATAACATTTAAATTATTTGAACAAAGGATCAGCTTAATTAATAACAATAAACCTGCATAGAATTCAGAATACTGTAGGACATAGTAGAGAATAGGCATTTAAATTTCTAAGATAAAATAGAGTTAGGGATATTAATATAGGTAAATATAAACTAAAAAAGATCAAGCTTTTCATTATATTTAATTTTTCTATTTTATTAACAAAAGAATTAGAGTTATATCAAAGAATCTAAAACTGAGAGCTTTTATAATTATAAATGCCCTCCTTTCCTGTAAAAAGATTGATTATGCATTCCTACCAGCTGTCATGTGATTTCATTACAGGGAAACACACATCCAACCACTTTGACTTTGGGCTAGACCCTATTAGCCTGTTTGACCAGTGGAAAGTGAGAAGAGTTCACCCAACTGTGTGCCAGCAAGAGCCTTCAGAGACATTGTGAATCTTTGTGGTTCTTTTGCTCTCTTCTCCTTTACAGGAAACAACATGTTGGAAACAGGCTGGCTTCGCCTCAGTCTGAGTCATAGAAGGAAAGGATATGTGGATCATAGCAGCTACAGCTGACTCTCAGGTATCATAATGCAATGTAAGTCAATGACTTCTTTCTAATCTTTAAAAATCTGCATGTATACCAGTTAAAATGAAGATTTTTGTTTGATTTTGGTTATATATTCATCTGTCATCTCTCTCCATTCTTTCTAAAACCATTTAATTTTTAAATTTCAGTAAGAACAAAACACGAGATCTATATGCAACAAATTTTTAAATGAACACAATACTTAAGAGCTGTATAGTATTGCTAACTATAGGCACAACACTATACAGCAAATCTCTAGAATTTATTCATCTTGCATAACTAAAACTGTAGTCACTTAACTGGAAGTAGAGCTGAGTCCAGAGATGATTTCCAGTAGCTCATAGCAAGATCTCCATTCAAGCCTTACAAATTCTAGGCCCTGGTGTGTCCTTCCCTACAGCAGACACCTGCACACTCTGCTCAAGTACAGAGCCAGCTCTGGAAGATCTTTTTGGAGTTGTAGTTCATAGGGATGTCAACCGACCACCTCTGTGAGCACTTCTGGTACTTTTGACTCCCTTTTCTAGTCCCAGGAGTATTCAGGACACAACCAGCATCACATCTTCCTAGGATAGCCAGCCGAGGCCCTGCAGCTCTCAGGAGGCTTCCGCTGCAAGGAGCAGGAGCTGGTGGGGAAAGCCCACTGTGCGCACATGCACACCCTATCTCTCATCAGATGCCTCTCTCTGCTGTCCTGTCCAAGCAAGCCCGTCGTGCCCTCAAAGTACCACACTGTCTACTGTGCATTCTGGAGTGAGATCCTGGAAGCTTCATTCTGGTAGAGTTCCACCGGATCAAGGGCCTTATGGCTGACCAGCACCTCACTCAGGGCCATCTCCTGGGCATCAAGCCAATATCACCCAGCTTGCTTCCAGGCAGCCTACCTCCCTGCACAGAACCTCTCAAGGAGGCTTTTGCTACAATCAAGTCCTGAAGAAATGGGTGGAGTCTGCGAGCTCTAGCCTCTTCTGTCCCAAACACTGCTGCCTCTGGGGCTCCCTGGAAACAGATGGGTTGCTGCCTAGGGCCTCTCCCTAGAGTACCTGACCATGATCAAAGATAACATCAACACTATCTGGGAGCTGGTGGGCCTGGAATAAACTGCAGGTGGAGTAAGACAGCCCTGTTGCCCTGCCTGAAAAAGAAAACTGATTCAGGTATAAATATAATTTGTGAGATGGTGCCAGGGAGAAGTCTTGGTGAGGCTGGGGGAAAAGGGAAATAGGAGAGGTATCCAGGGGATTGCTTTATAATTTGTTAAAAAAATTCAGTTGCCTAAATTTGGAAGAGTATTTTGTAAACTAATTCTATTCCATCAATCTATAGATTAATCCTTTCACCAATATTACTGTCTTGATTCATGTAGCTCTCAAGTAAATATTTAAATTGAAATATGTAAATCTTCCAAATTTGTTCTGAAGCTTTAAAATCATTTTTGTCAATTCAAGTTTCTTTATCTTTCCAGGTAAACTTTATAGACAGAATTTAGATTATCTGAAAAAAATCCTGCTGGAATTTTAAGTAGGATTGAATGGGATCTGCAGATCTAATTGGGGATAATATATTTGCAAAAAATGTTAAGCCATATAGTCTAAGAACATGATTGTTATTGTTCAGTCACTAAGTTGTGTCTGACTCCTTGCAACCCCATGGATTGCAGCATGCCAGGCTCCACTATCCTCTACTAATCTCAAAGAATTTGCTCAAATTCATGTCCATTAAGTTGGTGAGGCTATCTAATCATCTCATCCTCTGCTGTTCCTTTTACCTTTTGCATTCAATCTTTCCCAGCATGAAGGTCTTTTCTAATGAATCAGCTCTTCATATTAGGTGGCCAAAGTATTAGAGCTTCAGCTTCAGCAATAGTCCTTCCAGTGAATAGTCACTGGATTGACTGGTTTGATCTTGCAGTCCAGAGGAATCTTAAGAGTCTTCAGCACCATAATTGGAAACCATCAATTCTTCAGCACTCAGCCTTCTTTCAGGTCCAACTCTCATATCTGTTCATAACTATTAGAAAAACCATAGCTTTGATTATACAGACCTTTGTGGCAAAATGGTATCTTTGCTTTTTAATATGCTGTCTAGGTTTGTCATATCTTTCCTTCAAAGAAAATAGCAGCTTTTAAATTCATGGCTGCAGTCACCTTCCCCAGTGATTTTGGAGCCCAAGAAAATAAAATCTGTCTCTCCTTCCACTTTTTCCCCTTCTATTTGCCATGAATTGACAGTACAGGTGCCATGATTTAGATTTTTTGAAATGCTGAGTTTCAAGCCAGCTTTTTCACTCTCTTTCACCCTCATCAAGAGGCCCTTTAGTTCCTCTTCACTTTCTGCCATTAGAGTAATATCATCTGCATATCTGAGGTTGTTGATATTTTTCCCTGCAGACTTGATTCCAGCTTGTGATTCACCCAGCCCAGCTTTCCCCATAATGAAGTTGAATAAGTAGAGTGAATAAATAAAATCTTATCATATTCCTTTTTCATTTTGGAAACAATCGGGTGTTCCATGTCTGGTTCTAACTGTTGCTTCTTGACCCACATACAGGTATCTCATGGGAGAGATAAAGTGGCCTGGAACTCCCAGCTTTTTAAGAATTTTCCACAGTTTCTTGCGATCCACACAGTCAAAGGCTTTAATGTAGTTAATGAAGCAGAAGCAGATGTTTTCCTGGAACTCTTGCTTTCTCCACGATCCAACAAAAGTTGGCAATTTCATCTTTGGTTCTTCTGCCTCTTTGAACACTAGCTTGTACTTCTGGAAATTCTAGGTTCACATACTACTGAAAACTTACTTGGAGGACTTTGAGCATAACCTTGCTAGCATGTGAAGTGAATGAAAGTGGACGATTGTCACAGCAGTTCATTATGTTTATGGGGTTCTACAGGCAAGAATACTGGGGTGGGTTGCCATTTCTGACTCCAGTGGACCACAGCTTGTCAGAAATCTTCACTGTGACCTGTCTGCCTTGAGTCGCCCTGCAGGGTATGGCTCTTAGCTTCACTGAATTATATAAACCACTTTGCCATGATGAGCCTGTGATCCATGAAGGGGATTCATATATACATGTTTGTGTGTGTGTGTGTGTGTGTGTGTGTGTGTGTGTGTGTGTGTTTGTATGGGGCTTCCCTGGTGGCTCAATGGTAAAGAATCCACCTGCCAATGCAGAAGACACAGGTTCAATCCTTGTGTAGAGAGATCCACTGGAGAAGGAAATGCAATCCACTGTAGTACTCTTGCCTGGGAAATCCCACTGACAGAGAAGCCTGGCTGGCTATAGTCCATGGGATCACAAAAAGAATCAGACATGACTTAGAGACTAAATAATATAATATATATTGTTGTATATTTATCTATAGTCGGTTTTATATGCTATTATAAAATAATTTTATCATGTCAGTGAACTCTAAAGATTGTTTTTGTTTCTACATCATCTGCAGGATGAAATTCAAACTTACTTTCTATCCCAAGGCTCTCTATACTTGAATTCCAAGCTACCATTTCAGGTAAACTTTGTAAATGAAAGTGAAAGTGAAAGTCCCTCAGTCATGTCCAACTCTTTGTGACCCCATGGACTATACAGTCCATGGAATTCTCCAGGCCAGAATACTGGATTGGGTAGCCATTTCCTTCTCCAGGGGATCTTCCCAACCCAGGGATCAAATCCAGGTCTCCCACATTGGAGGTGGATTCTTTACCAACTGAACTATCAGGAAAGCCCAAACTTGGGAATACTTCTCCCTCATTCGAAGGCTTCATAATCACATCAGTTTTTCATAGTTGCAGCCAATGTAATCTCATTTGGTTGTATTTATTTACACTGTCTCTTTGCAGGAACACATTTTAATCTTAATTTAATCCTTCCTTTTTATCATCCAAAAAGCATCTCACCAACAAATTCTTCTGGAAATACAATCTACTTAAAAGAGATCATTTGTGTCTCACAGAAAATTCTCTAAGAATTCTTTGCAGAATCACTCCTTGAATACCTCTCCAGAGCATTCTCACACTGTTAGTCATGCCATTTTTCACATCTACATGTCAGTTTTTAAAGTTTTGTTGACTAATCTCCCAAGATGTCACTGATACAAAAAATACTTCCATTCTTGATTTTTACCCAAATATTTACATATTTTCTCTTACATTATACCTAGGAAAAAAGATATTGTGCACCACCAGCACCAAATCTCCATGATTTATAGACTTGCATAGGTTACAAGTAAGGCAACAATATTGCCTAATTTCTGAAATTAGGATTTAAAACATTAAAAATAGTCTTGATTTGTATTAAAAGACAATATATCATTTTGGCAATATATATTTGAAAGGAGTCATGTTGGAAATTTGGTGACTAACGAATGAATTGCCATTTCCTTCTCCAATGCATGAAAGTGAAAAGTGAAAGTGAAGCGCTCAGTCATGTCGACTCTTCTCGACCCCATGGACTTCAGCCTACCAGGCTCCTCCGTCCATGGGATTTTCCAGGCAAGAGTACTGGAGTGGGTTGCCATTGCCTTCTCTGAATGAATGAATAGGGACATGAAAACTGTGTAAAAAAATTAGGAAAAGATATTAAAAATATTTATAGAACCTCCCCACTTTTCCCCTTTTCCTGATGTAATCATATATTAATATTTAGGCTGATGTTTAGAAACTCAGTTTCATTTAGAATTCCTTTCTGCTGAATGAAGTCTTTGCTAGTCATTTTATGTATGTTTCTACAAATATTAAATGACATTTTAAAATATCAGTAAGATGCAGGCTTCAGGCAAATTTGATTTGAATCTGTACTTCAATTCAGAAGAACATCGTTAAAGTATACTAAGCTGTGACTGTTTATTTTTCTTTTTTAAACAACCAATATATATAAGGTAAACATATCTACAAAGTGTATAAACAGAAAAAACTTAGTATTTGTAATGCACCAAATATATATATTAATATGAAATAATCATATCTTAATAATGATAAAATCCACAAAGAAATATTCTTCTCTTAAAAAGCTACATATTTAAAATATACCTCTTTCAAACATCCAGTTAATGATAACATATACACAAACTCATTGTCCCTCTATCTCACACACACACGCACACACACACACACACACAAAATTATCTATATGAGAATTGCTAAACAAGAGTGCTTATCACTAAGAGGACAGAAACTTTGAAGATTACCATGAGGGTACAGTAAGCAGGACTAAATTGATTAAATATTAACCAAGTTAGTATTAAAAACATGCAGATAAAATATTATTTTTAGGCAAATATTGTAAAGCTCTTCACCTTGAAGAGAAATTGCTTGGAGCTCATCTATGTCAGAACATTGAACAACAGGCTGTAGTGCACTCATTGTTCATGCCCATCTCAGGCCAATTTCGTATGTGTAAGAAAGAATTTCTGCTATATCACTGATTATGAAAAGAAAGGAGTACATCTAATTACAAGAAGGGCAGGCTAGCTAACCTGTAGCTGTCCATTTTTTACAGGGAGGTACATCTCTGGGCTGAAACTAATACTCTCAAGCTCAGGAAGACATGAAATGGAAGAGAGAACCAGGTGTGCAGTAATCAGTGCTAGTGAAGGTGAGAGTTAAACTGAAATCAATAAGTGAATTCACATTGTTGACCAATGAAATGACTATCTTTCGCATTCACTGGAGCATATCATATAGCCAGGACTGCAGGCTAGCTTAAGCAGAATATATTGAAATTGGTGATTGATGCTTGGTGTTCCCTCAGCTAACTTAAGGCTTAAACACACAAGATGAAAGAGAAAGCTTGTATTTGATAGAGAGTCCTTTCTATCCTTCAAAATTAATACAATATATAATTTAATGATAAATAAAAATGGAATATATGTATGTACACATTTTTGCCAAAATGCCTGAAAATTAACCACAAAATTTTAATCTCTAGCAGTTCCCAGTGAGAGGAAAAAAGTGATGTTTTCAAGAAATGAAAAATGTTAATAGAAATAAAAAGAGATGGAGAACCCTTATAGGATACTTTAAAATAAATACATTCTTATATAACAAATTCAATTTAAAATTTATAAGAGGCATTGGATAATCTGAATTTGAGCAAACTCTGGGAGATAGTGGAAGACAGAGGATCCCAACATGCTGCAGTCCATGGGGTCACAAAGACTTAGTGAATGAACAGCAGCAGTTGTTGTTAATGATTGTATAATATGATATTATTATTGGAGGAGATGATTGCATATTATTGATATTTTCCTATTATCAGAAATGTGGTGGCTTAAAATAGTACCCATTTAATATCTCACAGTTCTATATGTCAGAAATCCAGCAGGCTTTACTTAGTTCTCTGCTCATAGTCTCACAAGACTGAAGTCAGGGTTTTGAATGGGCTGGACTATTATCTGAAGGTTTTAGGGATTAATAGCTTCTAAGATCATTTGAATGTCTTAAGAATTCAAGTGTTTAACTCTGTAAGTCTGAGTTTCAGTTTTCCTTGGTGGCTGTTACACCAAGGGGCCACTCTCTGCTTTATAGTGTCTGCTTACATTCCTTCTAATGTGGTTTCCTCCGTGTTTAAACATTTCAGTAGCCTACTCATTCCTTCTCATGCTTTGAATATCTCTCACTTTTCCTTTGTCACCAGAGGAAACTCTCTGCTTTTAAAGGCCTCTTGTGGTTAGCTTGTGCCCATTTGATAATCTTCCTCTACTCAAAACATGTAACATTGTCCCTTAAAACTTCACTTACAAGTGAAGTTAAAGTAGTAAGGTAAAATTATTAAGAGTATGAAGAAGGTGAAAGCAGAACACCAGATCAAATATAAGACTTTTTTGTACATGGTGTCCTGTGCAACTGCACAGGCTCCACTCCTATGAATTAAGTAGTAGAAATAGAGTTATATGAGAATATTGAATATTTTAGGGTGACAAGCAAAATTATAGAACATTGAGTTATATATTTCAAAGAATTCCAATAAATGGGGACTGAAAGGGTAAATAAAAATATTTCAAAATAATAATTAGGCAGTATTTGACTTAAGTGATTTACTTCATGTCTATGATAATGGTTATCTTTAGAGAGGTTCAAGGGCAAGAATTGATGACACAATCATAAGAAGGTAATGTTGGGGGCCAGCATGAGGCACTCCGCCCATGGCAAAGGTCATGAGGAAGGAGGCTCGACGTATGCAAAAGCGGGATCGAGCCTCAGGAGTCCCCCTGGAAATCCTCGAGCATCTATCCCCATAACCAGAGCCTGCCTACTTTACTTCTTTGTGCTCTCACCTACACCTCTGACTTTACAGGGAGCTGTCTCCCACCACATCTTTCGGAGAAGGAGTTAACTTAGAGCTCCAGTTAATAATAATTCCTGGGCGTGACAGGAGTGTTTCAACCTACAAACTCCTCTGAAGGTTCTCTAGCCTGCCTGACAGGCTTGTCCAGCCACATGTGATTGCTCACAGCCTCCCAACCATGAGAGGCCGAGATGCTTTAAACCTTCTAAAAACAGGTTCTTTAGAGAAGTTAGAAAATTATTAGTATAAGTATAGTGGGCTGACTAGAAATTGTATTGGTGAAGGGTTTTTCATTTGTTGAGCCAATGTTTACTGCTAAGTCTCCACATTCCCTGCCCTTATACACATTAATGAATATATAGAAGAAATAAGTATTAACCTTTGATATAAATCACGTTAGACCTTAGGCCAAGTAAATTCTTTCCTTAACTAAAACCCACTACACCCTCACCCTATAGGAACTTTATTTGGGTGGCATCTGTTTTAAGAATAATCACCCCTGGAGAAATAAATGTTGACTGACCGCTGTCACAAGGAGAGGGTCATAAATTGTCAGCAGGCCCCCTGGCCAGAAGATGGTGTAACACCCCTAAGACCTCTGTATACATTTGTATGAAGCACTGTCCCCGCGTGACTTTTGTATAACATCTCAGTGTATAAAAACAGACTCTGGAAAATAAAGGATTGGGATCAGTTTCTCGAAATACTGTTCTACCCATGTCTCTCTCTCTCTCAAACTCCGGCTGAGTCTCCATCTGGAGCGCGGAGCCCACCAAGCTTACTAACTTTGCCTGGGCTTCTAAGATCCGACCAGGGAGGCCTCAGTGTCTCCTCTCCTTCAGGAGAATGGGAGGCCTGCGGCCTACGTAAGTGGTGCAAGCTTCTTGTCTTGAAGTTTTATTGGTTTCCCGCATAAACCAAGCTACTCAGCCTCTTTTCTCCACTGAATTTTCCTGCTGAGGTATCCTCATTCTATTACTCTATATATCTCTAATTAATATCTAAATGAAGCTATTGTATCCTGATCCTCGCCGACGCCGTCCCTGCTTCGAACTCCCTGGATCAGCCGGAGCTGGACCCCGGCAAGGTAAATCTAACATTTGTCATTTTTCCCTTTGATTTAAGACCATCTGAACAAAAAATGATAAAATAAAAATACTTGTTAATGTTGGTGGGTGATTACCTGCATATAAACAGTAGTCTGTATAACTGTATATAACTGTGAGTGTTAAAATAAATAAAACAACTCTAAATGCATTGATGTTTATTAAGATCTCAAATATGGAACCAAAACTAAATATTAATATCAATTAATTTTACACCAAAGTACATGTTATCAAGTTCTTGAAACTTTACAAATGTGGCAGGTAAATCTGGAAGTTCATATGCACAATGCAACAAAAAATGTGTGTTAGTCACTCAGTCACGTCCAACCCTTTGTGACCCCATGGACTGCATCGTGCCAGGCTCCCCTGTCCATGTGATTTCTCAGGTGGCAAGAATACACAGAAGAAGTGTACAAAAAAGATCTTCACAACCCAGATAATCACGATGGTCTGATCACTGACCTAGAGCCAGACATCCTGGAAGGTGAAGTCAAGTGGGCCTTAGAAAGCATCACTACGAACAAAGCTAGTGGAGGTGACGGAATTCCAGGTGAGCTACTCCAAATCCTGAAAGATGACGCTGTGAAAGTGCTGCACTCAATATGTCAGCAAATTTGAAATACTCAGCAGTGGCCACAGGACTGGAAAAAGTCAGTTCTCATTCCAATCCCAGAGAAAGGCAACGCCAAAGAATGCTCAAACTACCACACAATTGCACTCATCTCACATGCTAGTAAAGTAATGTTCAAAATTCTCCAAGCCAGGCTTCAGCAATACATGAACCATGAACTTCCAGATGTTCAAGCTGGTTTTAGAAAAGGCAGAGGAACCAGAGATCAAATTGCCAACATCTGCTGGATCATGGAAAAAGCAAGAGAGTTCCAGAAAAACATCTATTTCTGCTTTATTGACTATGCCAAAGCCTTTGACTGTGTGGATCACAATAAACTGTGGAATATTCTGAAAGAGATGGGAATACCAGACCACCTGACCTGCCTCTTGAGAAATCTGTATGCAGGACAGGAAGCAACAGTTAGACCTTGACATGGAACAACAGACTGTTTCCAAATAGGAAAAGGAGTATGTCAAGGCTGTATATTGTCACCCTGTTTATTTAACTTATATGCAGAGTACATCATGATAAATGCTGGACTGGAAGAAACACAAGCTGGAATCAAGATTGCCATGAGAAATATGAATAACCTCAGATATGCAGATGACATCACCCTTATGGCAGAAAGTGAAGAGGAACTCAAAAGCCTCTTGATGAAAGTGAAAGTGGACAGTGCAAATGTTGGCTTAAAGCTGAACATTCAGAAAATGAAGATCATGGCATCCAGTCCCATCACTTCATGGGAAATAGATGGGGAAACAGTGGAAACAGTGTCAGACTTTATTTTTCTGGGCTCCAAAATCACTACAGATGGTGACTGCAGCCATGAAATTAAAAGATGCTTACTCCTTGGAAGGAAAGTTATGACCAACCTAGATAACATATTGAAAAGGAAAGGCATTACTTTGCCAACAAAGGTCTGTCTAGTCAAGGCTGTGGTTTTTCCGGTGGTCATGTATGGATGTGAGAGTTGGACTGTGGAGAAGGCTGAGCGCCGAAGAATGGATGCTTTTGAACTGTGGTGTTGGAGAAGACTCTTGAGAGTCCCTTGGACTGCAAGGAGATTTAACCAGTCCATTCTGAAGGAGATCAGCCCTGGGATTTCTTCGGAAGGAATTATGCTAAAGCTGAAACTCCAGTACTTTGGCTACCTCATGCAAAGAGTTGACTCATTGGAAAAGACTCTGACACTGGGAGGGATTGGGGGCAGGAGGAGAAGGGGATGCCAGAGGATGAGATGGCAGGATGGCATCACTGACTCAATGGATGTGAGTCTGAGTGAATGCCGGGGGTTGGTGATGGACAGGGAGGCCTGGCGTGCTGGGATTCATGGGGTTGCAAAGAGTCCGACACGACTGAGTGACTGAACTGAACTGACTCAACCGAAGAATTATATAGGATGCTGGCAGAATAAAAAGAGGGAAACTTTTTTTCTAATTATTGAGATACAATTAACATGTAATACAATGTGAGCTAATACAGCTATGTATTGCTAAACGAGTACTAGAGTGGGATTAGTTAACCCCTACATTACCTCATAAGGTTCTTTAAAGTGAGAACACTTAAGATCTGTGTATGGTGTTAGAAAGTGGTCCAGTTTCATTCTTTTACAAGTGGTTGACCAGATTTCCCAGCACCACTTGTTAAAGAGATTGTCTTTAATCCATTGTATATTCTTGCCTCCTTTGTCAAAGATAAGGTGTCCATATGTGCGTGGATTTATCTCTGGGCTTTCTATTTTATTCCATTGATCAATATTTCTGTCTTTGTGCCAGTACCATACTGTCTTGATAACTGTGGCTTTGTAGTAGAGCCTGAAGTCAGGTAGGTTGATTCTTCCAGTTCCATTCTTCTTTCTCAAGATCGCTTTGGCTATTCGAGGTTTTTTGTATTTCCATACAAATTGTGAAATTATTTGTTCTAGCTCTGTGAAGAATACTGTTGGTAGCTTGATAGGGATTGCGTTGAATCTATAAATTGCTTTGGGTAGTATACTCATTTTCACTATATTGATTCTTCCAATCCATGAACATGGTATATTTCTCCATCTATTAGTGTCCTCTTTGATTTCTTTCACCAGTGTTTTATAGTTTTCTATATATAGGTCTTTAGTTTCTTTAGGTAGATATATTCCTAAGTATTTTATTCTTTCCTTTGCAATGGTGAATGGAATTGTTTCCTTAATTTCTCTTTCTGTTTTCTCATTATTAGTGTATAGGAATGCAAGGGATTTCTGTGTGTTGATTTTATATCCTGCAAATTTACTATAGTCATTGATTATTTCTAGTAATTTTCTGGTGGAATCTTTAGGGTTTTCTATGTAGAGGATCATGTCATCTGCAAATAGTGAGAGTTTTACTTCTTCTTTTCCAATTTGGATTCCTTTTATTTTTTTTTCTGCTCTGATTGCTGTGGCCAAAACTTCCAAAACTATGTTGAATAGTAATGGTGAAAGTGGGCACCCTTGTCTTGTTCCTGACTTTAGAGGAAATGCTTTCAATTTTTCACCATTGAGGATAATGTTTGCTGTGGGTTTGTCATATATAGCTTTTATTATGTTGAGGTATGTTCCTTCTATTCCTGCTTTCTGGAGAGTTTTTATCATAAATGGATGTTGAATTTTGTCAAAGGCTTTCTCTGCATCTATTGAGATAATCATATGGTTTTTATTTTTCAATTTGTTAATGTGGTGTATTACATTGATTGATTTGCGGATATTGAAGAATCCTTGCATCCCTGGGATAAAGCCCACTTGGTCATGGTGTATGATCTTTTTAATGTGTTGTTGGATTCTGATTCCTAGAATTTTGTTAAGGATTTTTGCATCTATGTTCATCAGTGATATTGGCCTGTAGTTTTCTTTTTTTGTGGCATCTTTGTCAGGCTTTGGTATTAGGGTGACATACACAAAAATAAACTCAAAATGGATTAAAGATCTAAACATAAGACCAGAAACTATAAAACTCCTAGAGGAGAACATAGGCAAAACACTCTCTGACATACATCACAGCAGGATCCTCTATGACCCACCTCCCAGAATATTGGAAATAAAAGCAAAAATAAACAAATGGGACCTAATTAACCTTAAAAGCTTCTGCACATCAAAGGAAACTATTAGCAAGGTGAAAAGACAGCCTTCAGAATGGGAGAAAATAATAGCAAATGAAGCAACCGACAAACAACTAATCTTAAAAATATACAAGCAACTCCTACAGCTCAACTCCAGAAAAATAAACGACCCAATCAAAAAATGGGCCAAAGAACTAAATAGACATTTCTCCAAAAAAGACATACAGATGGCTAAAAACACATGAAAAGATGCTCAACATCTCTCATTATCAGAGAAATGCAAATCAAAACCACTATGAGGTACCATTTCACACCAGTCATAATGGCTGCGATCCAAAAGTCTACAAATAACAAATGCTGGAGAGGGTGTGGAGAAAAGGGAACCCTCTTACACTGTTGGTGGGAATGCAAACTAGTACAGCCACTATGGAGAACAGTGTGGAGATTCCTTAAAAAACTGGAAATAGAACTGCTTTATGATCCAGCAACCCCACTGCTGGGCATACACACTGAGGAAACCAGAAGGGAAAGAGACACGTGTACTCCAATGCTCATCGCAGCACTGTTTATAATAGCCAAGACATGGAAGCAACCTAGATGTCCATCAGCAGAGTAATGGATAAGAAAGCTGTGGTACATATACACAATGGAGTATTACTCAGCCATTAAAAAGAATACATTTGAATCAGTTCTAATAAGGTGGATGAAACTGGAGCCTATTATACAGAGTGAAGTAAGCCAGAAGGAAAAACATAAATACAGTATACTAACGCATATATATGGAATTTAGAAAGATGGTAACAATAACCCGGTGTACGAGACAGCAAAAGAGACACTGATGTATAGAACAGTCTTATGGACTCTGTGGGAGAGGGAGAGGGTGGGAAGATTTGGGAGAATGGCAATGAAACATGTAAAATATCATGTAGGAAACGAGCTGCCAGTCCAGGTTCGATGCACGATGCTGGATGCTTGGGGCTGGTGCACTGGGACGGCCCAGAGGGATGGTATGGGGAGGGAGGAGGGAGGAGGGTTCGGGATGGGGAACACATGTATACCTGTGGCGGATTCATTTTGATATTTGGCAAAGCTAATACAATTATGTAAAGTTTAAAAATAAAATTAAATTAGAAAAAAAAACCTCAACATTCAGAAAACTAAAAAAAAAAGAAAATAAAATAAAGTGAGAACACTTAAGATCTGTACTCTTCAGTTCAGTTCAGTTCAGTCGCTCAGTCGTGTACGACTCTTTGCAACCCCATGAATCGCAGCACACCAGGCCTCCCTGTCCATCACAAACTCCTGGAGTTCACTCAGACTCAAGTCCATCGAGTCAGTGATGTCATCCAGCCATCTCATCCTCTGTCATCCCCTTCTCCTTCTGCCCCCAATCCCTCCCAGTGTCAGAGTCTTTACCAATGAGTCAGCTCTTAGCATGAGGTGTCCAAAGTACTGGAGTTTCAGCTTTAGCATCATTCCTTCCAAAGAAATCCCAGGGCTGATCTCCTTCAGAATGGACTGGTTGGATCTCCTTGCAGTCCAAGGGACTCTCAAGAGTCTTCTCCAACACCACAGTTCAAAAGCATAAATTCTTTGGCGCTCAGCCTTCTTCACAGTCCAACTCTCACATCCATACATGACCACAGGAAAAACCATAGCCTTGACTAGATGAACCTTTGTTGGCAAAGTAATGTCTCTGCTTTTGAATATGCTATCTAGGTTGGTCATAACTTTCCTTCCAAGGAGTAAGCCTCTTTTAATTTCATGGCTGCAGTCACCATCTGCAGTGATTTTGGAGCCCAGAAAAATAAAGCCTGACACTGTTTCCACTGTTTCCTCATCTATTTCCCATGAAGTGATGGGAACGGATGCCACGATCTTAGTTTTCTGAATGTTGAGCTTAGGCCAACTCTTTCACTCTCCACTTTCACTTTCATCAAGAGGCTTTTGAGTTCCTCTTCACTTTCTGCCATAAGGGTGATGTCATCTGCATATCTAGGTTATTGAGATTCCTCCCGTCAATCTTGATTCCAGCTTGTGTTTCTTCCACTCCAGTGTTTCTCATGATGTACTCTGCATGTAAGTTAAATAAGCCGGGTGACAATATATAGCCTCGACGTACTCCTTTTCCTATTTGGAACCAGTCTGTTGTTCCATGTCCAGTTCTAACTGTTGCTTGCTGACCTGCATACAGATTTCTCAAGAGGCAGGTCAGGTGGTCTGGTATTCCCATCTCTTTCAGAATATTCCACAGATTATTGTGATCCACATATAATGTTGTATATTAGATCCACATAATTTATTGGTCCTGTAACTGCAAGTTTTTACACTTTAAGCAACATCTCCCATTTCAGTAATCCCCCAGAGCCTGGCAATCACCATTGTACCCTGTTTCTGTGAGATCAAATTTTTTAGATTATATATTTTAGTGAGAGTATAGAATTTGTCTTTCCATGTCTCTCTTAATTTCATTTAGCATAGTGCCCTCAGCATCCACCCATGTTGGGGACAGTGGCAGATTTCATTATTTTCATGGCTTAATAATATTCCATTACATAGCTACATGTCCTTTAGATTCATCTTTAGATGGACAGATTGTTTCCATATCTTGAGTATTGGAAATAATACTGCAGTGAACATAAACATGTGATACCTCTTTTGGATACTTGATTGTATTTCCTTGCATATTTATCTAGAAGTGGGGTTGATGGATAATATAGTAGATCTATTTTAAATTTTTTGAGGATCATTCATACCATTTTCCATAGTGGCTGTTTCAATTTACTTTCCTATGAATAGTGCACAAGGATTCTTTTTTCTCCACATCCTTGCCAGTACTTATTATTTCTTGTCTTTTGGTAACAATGTCTTGACTAGATGGACCTTTGTTGGCAAAGTAATGTCTCTGATTTTTAATATGCTATCTAGGTTGGTCATAGCTTTCCTTCTGCATCTTTTAATTTCATGGCTGCAGTCACCATCTGCAGTCCATCTAGTCAAGGCTATGGTTTTTCCAGTGGTCATGTATGGATGTGAGAGTTGGACTGTGAAGAAAGCTGAGTCCCGAAGAATTGATGCTTTTGAACTGTGGTGTTGGAGAAGACTCTTGAGAGTCCCTTGGACTGCAAGGAGATCCAACCAGTCCATTCTAAAGGAGATCAGCCCTGGGTATTCATTGGAAGGAATGGTGCTAAAGCTGAAAGTACAGTACTTTGGCCACCTCATGCAAAGAGTTGACTCACTGGAAAAGGCTCTGACACTGGGAAGGATGGGGGGCAGGAGGAAAAGGTGATGACAGAGGATGAGATGGCTGGATGGCATCACCGACTCGATGGACGTGAGTTTGTGTGAACTCCGGGAGTTGGTGATGGACAGGGAGGCTTGACATGCTGTGATTCATGGGGTAGTAAAGAGTCGGACATGACTAAGCGACTGAACTGAACTGATATAACATGTGTGAGGTAATATCTCAGTGTGATTTTGAATTGCATTTTCCTGAAGATCACTGATATTTGGCATCTTTTCAGATATCTGATGCCCATTTTTATATATGTTTTTGGAAAAGTCCATTCTTTTTCCAATTTTTAAAATTGCAACATTTTTTTATATTGAGTTGTATGAGGCCTTACATATTTAAAACATTAACTTTGTGTCAGATATATGTTTTGCAAATAATATATTCCACTCTGCCTGTAGGCTGCCTTTCTTTTTTGTTAATTGTTACATTTGCTGTTCAGGAGCTTTTGAGTTTGATATAGTCCCAGTCATTAACATTTATTTTTTTCTTGCTTATACCTTTGGTGTCATAACCATGAAATGATTGTCAAAACAAGTGCCAAGGGATTTTTTTCATATGTTTTCTTCTAGGAGTTTTATAGATTTAATTCTTATGTTAAGTTTTTTGATCTAGTACCAGTTAATTTTTATTGATTTTTAAAGACAAGGGTCCAGTATTTTTTATGCTGTTATTCATTTTCTTCAATGATGTTTATGATTATATTATTGTTTATTTTTTCCCTCAGATATGTTAGTATTTGATTAATATATTTAACTGTTCTGATGTATGAATATATATATGTATATATATACATATATATTTATGATTACTATATCTTCTTAATAAATTGACCCCTATATCATCATATAATAACCTTATTGATCTGTCGCTACTTTTTTGACATAAGGTCAGTTTTATCTGATGTAAGTATGATTACCAATACCCTTTTTTGGTTTCCAATTGCATGGAATATCTTTTGTCATTCTGATAGTTCGAGTCTATTTATGCCCCTACATACATAACTTAATTGAGTCTCTTATAGGCAGCACATCATTGGGTCTTTTATTTTAATCTATCCATCTCTGCTTGACTGGAGATGGGAAATAGATGGGGAAACAGTGGAAACAGTGTCAGACTTTATTTTTGGGGGCTCTAAAATCACTGCAGATGGTGACTGCAGCCATGAAATTAAAAGACGCTTACTCCTTGGAGGGAAAGTTATGACCAAACTAGATAACATATTGAAAAGCAGAGACATTACTTTGCCAACAAAGGTCCATCTATCTAGTCAAGGCTATGGTTTTTCCACTGGTCATGTATGGATGTGAGAGTTGGACTGTGAAGAAGGCTGAGCGCCAAAGAATTTATGCTTTTGAACTGTGGTGTTGGAGAAGACTCTTGAGAGTCCCTTGGACTGCAAGGAGATCCAACCAGTCCATTCTGAAGGAGATCAGCCCTGGGATTTCTTTGGAAGGAATGATGCTGAAGCTGAAACTCCAGTACTTTGGCCACCTCATGTGAAGAGTTGACTCATTGGAAAAGACTCTGATGCTGGGAGGGATTGGGGGCAGGAGGAGAAGGGGACGACAGAGGGTGAGATGGCTGGATGGCATCACTGACTCCATGGACATGAGTCTCGGTGAACTCTGGGAGTTGGTGATGGACAGGGAGGCCTGGTGTGCTTGGATTCATGGGGTTGCAGAGAATCGGACACGACTGAGTGACTGAACTGAACTGAACTGAACAATGAAAACTTATTGATAGGTTGCTGTTGCTGCTGCTGGTAAGTCGCTTCAGTCACGTCTGACTCTGTGCAACCCCAGAGACGGCAGCCCAACACGTTCCCCCGTCCCTGGGATTCTCCAGGCAAGAACACTGGGAGTGGGTTGCCATTTCCTTCTCCAATGCATGAAAGTAAAAAGTGAAAGTTAAGTCTCTCAGTCGTGTCCGACTCTTAGCAACCTCATAGACTGCAGCCTACCAGGCTCCTCCGTCCATGGGATTTTCCAGGCAAGAGTACTGGAATGGGCTGCCATTGCCTTCTCCGATTGATAGGTTAAGATTTACTGCTGCTGCTGCTACTGCTAAGTTGCTTCAGTCGTGTCCGACTCTGTGAGACCCCATAGATGGCAGCCCACCCAGGCTCCCCTGTTCCTGGGATTCTCCAGGCAAGAATACTGGAGTGAGTTGCCATTTTCTTCTCCAATGCATGAAAGTGAAAAGTGAAAGTGAAGTCGCTCAGTCACGTCTGACTCTTCGCGACCCCATGGACTGCAGCCCACCAGGCTCCTCTGTCCATGGGGTTTTCCAGGCAAGAGTACTAATACAGTCTCAGTTATTTCCTGGATGTTGTGTAGGTTTTTTATTTTCTCCCTTGTTGCTGCTGTTCTTTGTGAATTGATTATTTTCCACAGTGGTATGCTTTGAATCTGTTTTCTTTATCTTTTGTAGATCTACTGTAGGTTTTACATTATGATTATTATGAAGCATACATAAATTATCCTCTAGATATAATTGTCTCTTTTACACTAACATCTGAACTTCAGTTGCACACCAGTGAGCCCTCCCCCCATAAAGTTATCATTGGCTTTCTCAGCCATAATCTTATAGTCCAGGAGAGAGTGGGATGATTTATTCAAAGTACTGAAAAGAAAAAAAAAAAATTCATACATAAACTCTACCTTTTTATTCCATTTTCTATTTTGATGTTATAATTTTCCTCTTTTTTATTGTGCATTGATTAACAAACGATTGGTAGTGGCAGTTTTGTTGCTAAGTCATGTTTGATTTTTGTGACCCTATGGAATGTAACCTACCAGGCTCCTCTGTCCCTGGAATTTCCGAGGCAAGAATACTGGAGGGGGTTGCCATTTCCTTCTCCAGGATATCTTCCCAACCCAGAGATCAAATCTGAGTCTCTTGTATTGCAGGTGGATGTTTTTACCAACTGATCTACCATGGGTATAGTTTATTTTTTGGCATTCATTGCCTTTAAAATTTGGGTTAATTTGTTAGCACATCACTGCATTACAGAATTAGAGTATTCTGAACTTGATTGTATACTCACTTTTACAAAAAAAGGGCTCCCCTGGTGGCTCAGCTGGTAAAGAATCTGCCGGCAATGTGGGAGACCTGGGTTTGATCCCTAGGTTGAGGAGATCCCCTGGAGAAGGGAATGGCTACCCACTCCAGTATTCTGGCCAGGAGAATTCCATGGACTGTATAGGTCATGGAGTCACAAAGAGTTGGACACCATAGAGCATTTCACTTTCACTTTACCTTTAACAGTGCATTATCTATTTTCATGTGTTTTAATGTTACCAGTTAGAGTCTTTTCATTTCATCTTGAAGATTTCTTGTAAAGCAGGCCTCATGTTGATGAAAGCCTTGAGCTTTTATTTGTCTGGAAAAATCTTCATTTTATTAAGCATAATCAGCCTGATAGATTATTTTTGACTGTTGGGGTTTCTTGTTTTGTTTTCTTTTTTTCCTTTTAGCACTTTAAATATATCATCCTACTCTCTCTTGGCCTGCAAGTTATGCTTGAGAAGTCCAATGATAGCTTTATGGGGGAGGGGTTACTTGTAAGTTAATAACCTATTTTTTTTCTTGCTATTTTTTAAGATTCTCTTTTTATTTTTGACAATTTTATTATTGTGTCTTAGAGACAATCTTTGAGTTATATATATATATATATATATATATATATATATATATATATGTATGAGCTTAATGAACTTGGAAATCCAAATCTCTGTCTGCATGTAGGATGTTCTCAGTTGTTATTTCTTTAAATAAGTTTTCTACCATCTTCTCCTCTCTTCTTCTTCTGAGTGCCAATAATCTACAGTTTGATCATTTTTATGGTATCCCAGAGATCACATAGGCTTGCCACTCTTTTTTATTCTTTTTCCTTTGTTCTCTTCTGACTGGGTAATTTCTAACATTCATTTTCTGATTCACAGATTCTTTCTCATGCTCATTCATTATATTACTCAGCTCTAGAATTTCTGTTTTCCTATTATATGATATCTCTGTTAAACTTTTCACTTTATGTATTGTTTTCCTGACTGTATAAATCAGGAAATCCTGATTGTCTTTCTGTGTTTTCTTTATAGCTCTTCTGCTGTTGTTGATCAGGCACTGTGTCATGTCCAACTATTTGTGACCCCATAGACTGAAGCATGCCATGCTCCATTGTCCTCCATTATCTCCTCGAGTTCGTTTAATTTTATTTCCATTGAGTCAGTCATGCTTTCAAACCATCTCATCCTCTGCCATCCTCTTCTCCTTTTGCCTTCAGTCTTTCCTAGTGCCAGAGTCTTTTCCAGCGAGTCAGTTCTCCACATCAGGTGGTCAAAGTATTGGAGTTTCAGCATCAGCATCAGTCCTTCCAATGAATATTTAGGTCTGATTTCCTTAGGGTCAAGTTGTTTGACCTCCTTGCAGTTCAAGGGACTCTCAAAAGTTTTCTGCAGCACCACAATTTGAGAGCATCAATTCATCAGCATACAGCCTTCTTATGTCTTCTGTATAGCTCTTTAAGTTTCCTTAAATCAGCTATTTGAATTTTTTACAGATAAGAGTTCTGTGTATTTGTGATCAGTTACTGAAAAATTACTGTGATATTTTGGTAGTTTCTTGTTTCCTTGATTTTTCATGTTTCCACTGTGGCCTTTGCATTCTCCAGTTTTACTAATTGCTTTTGAAAGAGAAATGCCTTCTGTTAGTCCTGCTAGGTATTGTAAAGGCTTGCTCAGACCTTCTGTAGACATATTCGTTTTATATTTCTTGCTCTCTCCTGTGTCAGAATTGTTAGCTCCCATATAGTACTTCAGTCCCACTCCTGGGCATATATCTGGAGAAAAGCATGATCTGAAAGAATAAATGCACCCTGATACTCATTGCAGCACTATATATAATAGGCAAGGCACAGAAGCAACCTAAATGCCCATTGACAGAGAACTCATAAATAAGATATACAATGGAATAAAAAGAATGTAATAATGGATAAATGAATGAAGAGAATGAAATTAAAAAGAATGAAATAATGTCAGTTACAGCAACATGGATGGATCTAGAGAGTGTCTTACTAAGTGAAGTAAGATAGAGGAAGAGAAAGATCATATAATATCACTTATATGAGGAAAGCAAAAAAAAAAAAAAAAAAGAAATGATACAAATGAATTTAGTTATAAAACAGAAACGTACTCACAGATTTAGAGAATGAACTTATGATTATGGGGAAGGAAGGGGGCAAGGGATAGTTAAGGAGTTTGTAATTGAATGAACACACTGCTATATTTAAAATGGACAGCCAACAAAGATCTACTATATAGCACAGAGAACTCTGCTCAATATTGTATAACAACCTAAATGGGAAAAGAATTTGAAAAAGAATAGATGTATATATATTTATATAACTGAATGTCTTTGCTGTACACCTGAAACTATCACAACATTGTAAATAAACTATATTCTAATACAAAATAAAAATTTTAAAAACAAATAAAAACAACATAGTAAAAAAAAAAAGTATGCCTTCTCTCAGTCTTGCAGCACACCAGGCCAGGAGTCGATGGCCTTCATTTTCATTCTAAATGCAAAGCTAATGGTTAGGTTTGTGATCTCTCACTGATCTGCAGACCTGGGCCATCGTTCTGAGTATGCTCACCAGCTGTCTGCCAAAGCTTGGTATCACCATTGTCAGGAACATGCAGACGGTAGGGCCACTGGGTAGATGTATGTGTGTGTATGTTGTTGGGGAGGGGGGAGGTGTGAAATGTGCAGAGCACCAGAGACATCTGTGTACTATTTAGGGATTGACAGGTGAGGCATCCTTTGTGGTTCCTGGGTAGGCTTCTTGATGGAGTCTGCAACACAGTTAGTAGGATCCATATGCCTTTAATGCTTCTAAGAATCTTATCTGATTCTTCCAGACTGTTACCTCATGCATCTCATGACTCGGCCCCTGGATGAGGAGAGAGAGAAGTGGTCCCCTCTGACAAGGTCCCACACATCTGGGAAAACCCCATTCTCAATTTCATGTTCTCTTTTCCTTTGTGGGGGTAATTATGGGCTGAAGTTTCTACTGGCACTGAGCTGTGCTGTCTTGAAGAAGAAATGATTTGGGTAAAATCAAATTGTTCCACCTATTTTCTCCAGTACATCCAATCTAAGTTTCAGCCTAAGATTCATTTATTTGTTTTACTCTAATAAACTATATTCTAATACAGACGTGCAGGAACGTCTCGGTTGAAAACCTGGACTTCCACAAAGGGGCTTTTGTATGTGATGATTGTCAGTGCTCAGTAGGGGCCCCAGGACTATAGCCAAGAGTACCTGGAGTTGGTTCATAGTCTACTGCAGGGTCAACAACTGGGACCAAGTTCCGAATGCAGTCATCCAATGAGTTTACAGGATTTCTCCTGGATCCTTTGGTGTGTGTTGCTGGATCCCACAGCTACCACATAGCTACTTTTGTATACAGAAGGATGCCAGATTGTTGTTGGTGAAGGGACATAATGAGGGATATCTTATTAAGCCATGTGCTGGCATTATTTTGAGGGGAATTTTAACTTGTTAACTTTCATATTCTTAGCAAATGGTATCAGATCAGGTCAGATCAGTCACTCAGTCATGTCCGACTCTTTGCGACCCCATGAATTGCAGCACGCCAGGCCTCCCTGTCCATCACCAACTCCCGGAGTTCACTCAGACTCACGTCCATCGAGTCAGTGATGCCATCCAGCCATCTCATCCTCTGTCGTCCCCTTCTCCTCCTGCCCCCAATCCCTCTTTCCAATGAGTCATTGGACCTTGCTTCTATCACCAGTCACATCCACAGCTGGGTATTGGGCACCTACTGACCTGGGGAGTTTCTCTTTCAGTATCCTATCATTTTTCCTTTTCATACTGTTCATGGGGTTCTCAAGACAAGAATACTGAAGTGGTTTGCCATTCCCTTCTCCAGTGGACAACATTCTGTCAGATTCTCTCCACCATGACCCACCCATCTTGGGTTGCCCCACTGGCATGGCTTAGGTTCATTGAATTAGACAAGGCTTTGGTCCTAGTGTGATTAGATTGACTAGTTTTCTGTGAGTATAGTTTACATGAATTCTTTGAATTCATGTAAAGAATTACATGTAATTCTTACAATTAGAATAAGAGAATGGTGTATCTTATTATCACTTTAATATATGGTCAGTTCTGTCTAGTGCTTTATGAAAGAAAAAGAAACAAATGTCAAAATTGAAAAAAATCTGCCATTAGCTTTATTTATTAATAATATATTTATCTTCTAGATGAAAAAGAGAATCAACAAATCATTAGCACTTATAAAATATTTTGTTTACAGATAAAAGATATATTTTCAAAAATAAATTACAACAAACCACAATTGAAAATAAAGATATTTGTAATAGCAACAAAAACTATAAAACCTTTAAAATAGTACAGAAAACCTCTTTGAATAATAAACACATGAGCAGTTCTGAAACAAATTTAATAGCTTTATACTTTTATGAGATAAATTAATACTGTAAAATACATTTTACTTCCAATTTTAAAAAGGAGAATTTAATAAAGAGATGGGGAATTTGCCTACCTTTGGCCACCTCATGCGAAGAGTTGACTTATTGGAAAAGACCCTGATGCTGGGACGGATTGGGGGCAGGAGGAGAAGGGGACAACAGAGGATGAGATAGCTGGGTGACATCACCGACTTGATGCACATGAGTTTGGGTGAATTCCAGGAGTTGATGATGGACAGGGAGGCCAGGCTTGCTGCGATTCATGGGGTCTCAGAGAGTAGGACACGACTGAGAGACTGAACTGAACTGAAGTGCAGATTACAAAACCAGTAATAGATCTATGTATGTATTACACTTTGGTTGATAATGAAGCTAAGAAAGAGGAAAAGAGAGAAAAAATATCTGTGGGGAAAGATGAATACTTTAGTAGAGTGTTATATTTATCTTCCAAAGGTGGCCTCAATACTATCTCCCATCTTACAAGTTCTTTCACAGTGTGACCTGTGAATGAACAGGTAATTAAAAGAGAGAAACCCCAAAGGAACTTCAGGCACATGAAAAGTTGTTCAAACTCATTGGTAATTAGAATCAAGTAAATTAAAATAATAATGAATTATCACATTGTACTTATGAGATTGGCCTTGAGGGAAAAGTTACTCATCATCAGTTGTGGGGCTGTATGCATAAAGGAGCTCTCATGAGAGATGGGAGGCTGGTGTATCCAGTGTGTATGTTAGTCCAGAGTCAAATTCATTGCACTGATACTCTGCGATCCAATAATCCCACCCTTGCACATAAATCTCAGAAGAAACATTTACAAAGATGTTTACTGCAGTTTTGCTTGTGGAAATAAGAATTTGGAGGCAGTTGTTGGAGCATCATTATGGCTATATTAGGTAAAATAGAGAGGAAGTACTCTGTAGAGTATTATATAGCATTAGATCCACGGTGATGTGAAGATCTGAAAATAATTCTGATTTTTAAGAAACAGGGTGAGATATTAGGCTAATAATATTCATGTAAAGTAAAAATCCATAAAGATTTAAGGTATATTTTACAAAGCTCAGTCCAAAATTAATTATGTTGAATAGATTATGGAGTAGGCAGTGAGGATATTGACAATTCATAAAATTGGTGATATAATTGTCATATGAGGTGAGAGAATAGGTTAAAATAGATTAAAAAGAAATTTATGTATTTTCTTAGGGATAAACAGAAATATTAATTGAGAGAGGATACATACCCAAGTATCTCTTTGTTGCTTCACCTTACTGTTGCAATCAGTAACTCAGGGGAAAAGTATATTTGTGTTTGAGATCGACTTAAAGTGACCTACAGTGGTCAGGACAAACCTTCACAAGTTTCTCTGTTACCCAGATCATGCCCTGTTTCTTTGGTGCTTTTTTCCCTCTACAGCTAGAAATTACATTTGACCCAGCACCTAGAGTAGAATGCAACCCATTATTCCTGTTCATTTTTCATTTCAGTTTTCATTGTATTTTTAAGGATGAGACATCACTAGCATGCTAGAAAAATCGATTCTAGTTTCCTTCATAGAATTCTAAAGTTGGAAGAACCATCACTGAACATCAAAAACAGAAGCAAAGCTTTTCAAACTGTGGCTGAGTAAGCAGAACAGAGAATTCAGGAACCCTCCTATCCCAGCTATGTGGAAGTCCAGACATGTAGATTTTTCACATCAGGGTCTTGATATTATTTAGTTCTTGTCATTAATAAACATATCAATATTCTCATATGTTTTATAACAAACTGACTAGAATTTTTAAAAAAGAAGGAGAGAAAGAGGGAGGAAAGGAAGAAAGGAAGGAAGGAAGGAAAGAGGGAAGGAGAGAAAAGAAAGGCAACATTTTAAAATGCCCACCTCATTTCAGTTACCATCTAAGATCTATTCTGTTATCTCTCTTTAAAGAAGTGAGGAAATCTTTGAGACTCTAAGAGGTTCAGCAACTTTCTCAGAGTTACAAAGCATGTGAGTAGAACAATGAGATTAAAAGCTACTCAAAACATAGCCCATGGACAATCATCAACATCATCATCTGGGAGGTTGGTAGAATTGAGAAATTTCAGGCCTCACCTTTGAGTCTGAATCTGTGGGTTTGGGTCCCCAAAGTCTGTGTTTTAACAAGTTTTCTATATGACTCCCATGCACATTAAATTTTGAGATCCTCTCCTACACCTACGTGCTTTCTCCATTATGCTAAGAAAATATTCTAGAAACCGTCTTTGTGCTCTTTCTAGTATATTTAAAACTTTCTGTCCTGTGAACCAATATGAGGAAACAGCAGACTAAGGAAGGCTAGAAGTATTTAATATGGCATCTTTGTGTGTGTGTGTCTTTCTAAAGAGAGAAAAAACGCTGCTAGAATAACTTATTTTTTTATGCAGGCAAACTTCAATGCATATTTGTATTAGAAAGCATAGAATATTACATCTTTTAAATGATTGTCATTTAAGGAGAAATATCTTGAATCTGTTTAAGCCAAAGTTAGGAATGAAAATGAAGTATGATTCCCAAATGAACTGATGTGATTTCCCCCCTTTCCTTAGTCCATTAGTTCAGAGATTAATACTGCTTTAATTTATTGGCTATAGTGAATGTTTAATGTTTGGCTGCATGTGAAATGTGTGAAGTATAAGTTCGTTTTCAGCATTTGGCAGTATAATATCAGTCTTCTTGTTCATGAATTTCCCTTCAGCTAGGATCATATTTTCAGTGTGGCACATTGAATTTTTAAACTGTCATATAGGATTCAGAAATCCTTAATAGCAGATTGCTAAGAATTTGCTAAAAGTGATTGCAAGTTACACATTGGCTTCAAATCAATGAGGCTGTGTTTCCAGTAAATTTGGGAGACTGATTAAGATTTGTTAAGAGCTCTCTCAGGGTATCATTAGATAAACAGAAAAGAAGATATTGCAATTTGAAACCATTGAAGATGGCAACTTAGTATAAAATGAATACTCTCTTTTTAAATCAGGTGTTGAATTAAGTTTGTAGTTCACTGAAAAGTCTTAGTTGTATTTTTCCATTGTACCACTCCCATTTGTTAATGAATTTGAAATATAGTAGTCTTTAGAAAATGTTTATTCTCCAGGATTGGAGTCTTTAGAATTCTCTCCTCCAGTGAGCATATTCTAGGTCTTCTTTCCAAAATTCCTCAGTGCATGATCATCCAATACATCCAGCATACTGACTTTTATTCCACTCAGATTGAGCCAGATCACAAATCATTGTTATCAAGTTTTAATTGGTGTAGTCCATGGGGTTGCAAAGAGTTTTAAATGCTGAGATGTTACAGTCATTAAAATCCTAGTAAGTGATTACATATATGTATGTATATATAGAAAGAGATATAAATGTATAACATACATATATATATATATTATTTCTTTGTATACTTTTAGATATCAAAGTAAAGTTCCATGGGGGGAAAAGAGTCAAGTTCCAGAGTCCATTTCATGGCCTCTGAATGTTGCTGTAGTCACACATATATATGATTCCATTAAAAAAAAAGAAGAAAAAAGAAAAGCTCTGCTTTGACTTGGAAAAATTATATACATAATTAAATATATATATATATGCATATATATATTCCCATAGAAAAAAATCAGAGGTTATGTTTTGATTTTTTTTATTACTTAACTGTAGAGGTTGTAATTAAAAACATAGAATTGGTAGTTCTAGCCACTTTTTTTTTTAAACTTAAATGCATCTATTCATGTGCAAAATTCCATTAAAAATACATCATGAATTGAAAAATATTTGAAAGAGCCCACATTACTTACTTAGAATATGTTATGACTTATAGTAGTCTCACTATGATACTTTCATTGAGTAAATTGTAACTAGACCCTCTCCTTTCCCCATTGTATAGTAAATAAAAGATAATTCTTCTCATGTTATCACTAGGAAGAGACAGACTAATTAGAATCTGTGTATATGAGCTGAATGGATAACGTTTGGATATAAGGTACTTGAAAGTATCTGCGTTCTGATAAGCAAATACAGCACATTTGACATTATCATAAATCTATTAATTTGTGTTATCCTGAACCTCATAACCTTTTTATTCAGCTCCCCATGGAGTCCAGTGTATAAAACTGACACATCTATGCTGGGGTTCAGAGGGAGTCATTGACACAGTATCTGGCATCAGCCTTATCAATCAAAGAGGAAAATGAACAGACTTGGGCAAATACTGTATGCTGGGACCAAGTTAAAATTAGCTAAACCACCTCCAGCTCATTGTCAACACCATTGGGGAAGTCATCATGCCATTTCTTTGTGACAACTTTTGGGCACTGACAACCAGCTGGGAGACTCCCTTGGAAAAGATATCATCTAAAATCGAATGTGCTAAGCGTGCTCCACAGCGCTGGAGTGGAGGCTGCACAGTGTTGGAGCCTCTGTGAGGATATACCCCACGTACAAGTGCAGAGAAGCCCCAGCAAGACAGTAGGTGCTAGAGCGGCAGGCAGGGCGCTGGTGTGACTTTGAGGAGATACCGCATGTCCAAGGGCAAAGGAGAAGCTCGAGCAAGATGGTAGGAGGTGTGAAATAGCATTAAGAATCAAACTCCATACCCGCCAGAGATGCTCAGAGGGCTCAAACAAAGCTTGTGCATACCAGGACCCAGGAGAGAGAAGCTGTGACCCCACAAGAGACTGACTCAGATTTGCCAGTGAGAATCCAGGAGTCTCCAGCAGAGGCATGGGTCGGCCATGGCCTGCTACAGGGCTGGGGGCAATGAGTGCCGCAGTGCAGGCATGGGACATTTTAAAGGAGGACTCCGTTTTCTTCACTACCTCCATCATAGTTTGCTGCTGCTAAGTCGCTTCAGTCGTGTCCGACTCTGTGCGACCCCAGAAATGGCAGCCCACCAGGCTCCCCTGTCCCTGGGATTCTCCAGGAAAGAACACTGGAGTGGGTTGCCCTTTCCTTCTCCAATGCATGAAAGTGAAAAGTGAAAGTGAAGTCACTCAGTCGTGTCCGACTCTTAGAGACCTCATGGACTGCAGCCTACCAGGCTCCTCTGTCCATGGGATTTTCCAGGCAAGAGTACTGGAGTGGGGTGCCATTGCCTTCTCTGCCATCATAGTTTGGTCCCAGGTAAATAACAGGGAGGGAACACAGCCCCACCCATCAACAGAAAATTGTATTACAGATTTATGGAGCATATGCCTGCCCATCAGAGCAAGACCCAGTTTCCCCCTCAGTCAGTCTCTCCCATCAGGAAGTTTCCATGGGCCTCTTATCCTTCTCTACCAAAGGGCAGACAGACTGAAAACCACAATCACATAAAATTAAACAGTCTAATCACAGGAACCACAACCTTGTATTAACTCAAGGAAACTGAGCCATGCTGGGTAGGGTCACTCAAAATGAACAGGTCATGGTGGAGAGTTCTAACCAAACATGGTCCACTGGTGAAGGGAATGGCAAACCACTTAAGTATTCCTGCATTGAGAACCACATGAACAGTATGAAAGGCAAAAAGATAGGGCACCAAAAGATGAAATCCCCAGGTCAGTAGGTGCCCAATATGCTACTGGAGATCAGTGGAGAAATAACTCCAGAAAGAATGAAGGGTTGGAGCCAAAGCAAAAACAACACCCAGCTGTGGATGTGACTGGTGATGGAAGTAAGGTCCAATGCTGTAAAGAGCAATATTGTATAGGAACCTGGAATGTTAGGTCCATGAATCAAGGCAAATTGGAAGTGGTCAAACAGGAGATAGCAAGAGTGAATGTCGACATCCTAGGAATCAGTGAACTTAAATGGACTGGAATGGGTGAATTTAACTCTGATGACATGAATCATGAATCATGAACTTCCAGATGTTCAAGCAGGTTTTAGAAAAGGCAGAGGAACCAGAGATCAAATTGCCAACATTTGCTGGATCATCGAAAAAGCAAGAGAGTTCCAGAAAAACATCTATCTTTGCTTTATTGAGTATGCCAAAGCCTTTGACTGTGTGGATCACAATAAACTGTGGAATATTCTGAAAGAGATGGGAATACCAGACCACCTGACCTGCCTCTTAAGAAACCTATATGCAGGTCAGGAAGCAACAGTTAGAACTGGGCATGGAACAACAGACTGGTTCCAAATAGGAAAAAGAGTACGTCAAGGCTGTATATGGTCACCCTGCTTATTTAACTTATATGCAGAGTACATCATGAGAAATGCTGGGCTGGAGGAAGCACAAGCTAGAATCAAGATAGCTGGGAGAAATATCCTCAGATATAATAACCACAGATATGCAGATGACACCACCCTTATGGCAAAAAGTGAAGAAGAACTAAAGAGCCTCTTGATGAAAGTGAAAGAGGAGAGTGAGAAAGTTGGCTTAAAGCTCAACATTCAGAAAACTAAGATCATGGCATCCGGTCCCATCACTTCATGGGAAATAGATGGGGAAACAGTGGAAACAGTGGCTGACTTTATTTTTCTGGGCTCCAAAATCATTGCAGATGATGATTGCAGCCATGAAATTAAAAGATGCTTACTCCTTGGAAGGAGTTTTGACCAACCCAGACAGTATATTCAAAAGCAGAGACATTACTTTGTCAACAAAGGTCTGGCTATGTCAAAGCTATGGTTTTTCCAGTAGTCATGTATGGATGTGAGAGTTGGACTATAAAGAAAGCTGAGCACTGAAGAATTGATGCTTTTGAACTGTGGTGTTGGAGAAGATTCTTGAGAGTCCCTTGGACTCCAAGGATATCCAACCAGTCCATCCTAAAGGAAATCAGTCCTGGGTGTTCATTGGAAGGACTGATGCTGAAGCTGAAACTCTAATACTTTGGCCACCTGATGTGACGAGCTGACTCATTTGAAAAGACCCTGATGTTGGGAAAGATTGAAGAGGGGAGGATAAGGGGACGACAGAGGATAAGGTTTTTTAAATAGAATCACTGACTCAATGGACATAAGTTTGAGTAAACTCCAGTAGTTGGTAATGGACAGGGAGGCCTGGCATGCTGTGGTTCATAGGGTCCCAAAGAGTTGGACACAACTGAGTGACTGAACTGAACTGAACTAACCTTAAAGAGTTTAGTACCAATAGATTCTTAATAAAGAACAATGTTTAATCCAAATTAATTTAATTATAATATTGTCATATGTATTAGTATTTTATTTTGATTATGAAAAATAACACTGGTGAAATATAAATAATTGGCAAGATTAATTATAAATATTACAAAGATATATCTGGTTATAAATAAAATACAATATTTCTTTTCCATTATGGTCTAGTATAAGCTATTGAATATAGTTCAATATCCTCAATAAATATTTAGGACCTTGTTTATTTATTTTTATGCATAGTAGTTTTAAGGAAAAAATTCTGGAGGAAAATTTGAGATACAAATAGAATGATGCTTGTTTAGAAAATAAAACGTCATTTATCCAACAGTATGCATGTAGTATTATTCCATTTTTGATGTTACATATGTATGTCAATATGTATATGAATATACATATATATAAGAGGGAAGGCAAAAACACGTACTGTATATACAGTTATAGGTGGAAAATGTGTCCATTTGAAACAGTACAAAAATATCACGTTTTTTCTAAGTAACATTCAGAAAGTTTTTAAGCAATTTAAAAGTTGTTGAAGAGCTTCATGTTATAGACATTGGGAGATTGTATTCATATATTCCATACCTACTACTCTCTGTAGTCAGAATCTTCATCAGTGTGGTACATTTGTTATAAATAAGAGTAAATCAAACAAATGTTGACTTATTACTGTTAACACAAGTCAATCTTTGATTCATATTTTCCAAGATTCTGCCTAAATCTCTTTTTTATTGTTTTTACAGGAACCAATCTCTGTGTACCATATCATATTTAATCCCCTTAAGCTATTACTAGACTTTTCTTATTATGATGACTTTGACAGGTTTAATACTGGTCAGATATTTTTATAGAATGACTATTAATTTGAGTCTGTCTGATTTTGTTTTCCATGATTAGACTGAGGTTAAGAAAGATTTTTGAAAGTAAGACCACAGAGGTAAAGTACAATTCTCATTACATCATATCCTGGGTACATGCTATCAGCATGACTCATCACTTTTAATGATTTTGATTACTTGGCTGAGGTAGGGTTTGTTAGATTTCTGTGTAATATTGTAAAATTATCTCCCCCCGCCTCCCCCCCCCCACACACATTCTATACTGTGTTCTTTCTAGAGGAAAGTCATTGCGTGAAGATCAAACTGCTTAAGTGCAAGTTTTCTCTCTCTCTTCTAGGAGAGATTATCTTCATAAATCATTTAGAGTTCTTCTGAATGAGAGTCTTGTCCAGTCTCTCATTTATTTATTCGTGTATTGTTCTTATCAATTTAGATTCCTGGGTGTTTATTTTATCATTTAGATTATAATCAAATGCTACTTCATTATTATTTTTTGCTCAATTTTTTTAGCTTTCATTTCAATCTAGTTGTTTCTTTGACACACCCGCTTTGAAACTGAGCAGAATCTTGCAGGTCCCTCCCAAGTACAAAGGCCCCTCTGTATTCCCTGTCTTCTATTTATAGAAGGAAAAAAAACAAAAAACAAAAAACAAGCTCAAACAGTTAATTAACAGGACAGCCAAGTCAAAGAATCTTGTTTTTCTGAAAATACAAAGATAACAATGTCTGATGCATGTCCCTGAGTGGTTTTACAGATACTGTAACAGCCACCAGAGGAGAAAAGAAACTAATTTCATGATGACCAGACTGCAGCCATGAAATAAGCTGGAGTATTAATGTATAATACCCTGAATCTATGGCAAGTACGATTCCCAGAACTGACTTAAAGAGTATGAAATTAATATTGCTACTGCTGCTAAGTCGCTTCAGTCGTGTCCGACTCTGTGCGACCCCAGAGATGGCAGCCCATCCGTCCCTGTGATTCTCCAGGCAAGAACACTGGAGTGGGTTGCCATTTCCTTCTCCAATGCATGAAAGTGAAAAGTGAAAGTGAAGTCACTCAGTCGTGTCCGACTCTTGTAGACCCCATGGACTGCAGCCTACCAGGCTCCTCCGTCCATGCGATTTTCCAGGCAAGAGTACTGGAGTGGGGTGCCATTGCCTTCTCCAGAAATTAATATTAATGCTCATACTATTCTGTACCTGTATGGTTATCAAAATAGCGGTGACTTGTTCTGCCTATATATGTAAATAAACAACTAAAATTATCAGCAAAGAGATGCTACAGACCTATTTCAGCATCTTTCACTCTAACACCTCAACACCCCTTCTCAGCATAAAGCTGGGGACAGACCTTCACCCCTAATGCCATAGAAATGTCTGAAAGTGGAGATTTGTATGCAGCTCTTTGCAGGAAGCAGTTCTTTGCTGAAAGCAGCTTTTTTTCAGCAAGCAACTTTTGCAGGAGACCCTTTGTTTTGTCACTTTAGCAGCTATGTTTTAATTTAACCTTTATACCAGGTTTCCCCATGCTTCACTAACTTCCAGCCCAAGCACACCATTCAAATGCTTTGATCACACAATGCTTTGCCTAACCAGTTGATTTTTTTCTTAGATTAAATAAGTAGAAATCAAGGTGAGATAATTAATGGATGGCTAAATTGTTTTTACAGCTTGAGAAAACTGTGAATAAGATAGCATCAAAAGGAAGATCACAAGGAGTCAGTGAACTACATATAGTGAAAAACCATGAAGACTCTGATCCATTCCCCAGATGGTTAACTGAGACTGGCTTCCACTTTTTCCTTTCAAATGTTTTCATGGCTGAGCAGAATTCTTGGAGATCTTTCTGGGACATGAATCTGCCTTCTCTCCAGGTTTCTGGCACCTTAGAAAAGCAGTCTTTTCTTTTCAACACTTGTCTCTCAAGAATTGACTGGAGCAGTGAGCAGCTGAATCTGAGTTCAATAGCACCTTTATTGTTGTTGATGGTGGTGGTGGTGGCATGGGTGAGTCTTTTGTTAGTTTCTATACTTTGTATTACAATTCTGTTTTGTTGGCAAGATAAGACATTACAGGCTCATTTTTCATATTTCCTGTACAAATCTTTAAATCAGTTATTTCTCCAAGGTATCCTAGTTCCCTTTTTAATAAAATGGTATTAGAAACTAAGAATTGGGCAAACAAAACGCTCATTTCTTGGGGGAAACATTTTGCAATTTATTTACCCAACATAACACATACTTTTTTAAAAAAATTTCACTGTTGAACCCATTCTCCCAATTGTTCCAAAATTCAATTTATAGTTAGACTTATTTTTCTTCTACCTTACAATGTCTAGGCGGTACATACATGGTAAGTTCAGAGTTGGGCTTTTTGGTGGTTTGATGGTAGAGAATCAGCTGCCACTGCAGGAGATGCAAATTTGATCCCTGGGTAGAGAAGATTCCCTGGAGAAGGAAATGACAACCCCCTCCAATATTCTTGTCTGGGAAATCTCATCAACAAAGGAGTCTGGTGGGCTATAGTCCATGGGGTCACAAAAAGAGTAAGACATGATTAAACAATATTCATATTGATCATATTGAAATGTTTGTCCACTTACGTACATGGATTTGACTTTTTCCCTCCCCAGTCCCAAGTTGTTTTGAGTATATATATATATATATATATATATATATACTAAGTTTGGGTGGATTCTATTCCAGCTGAGCCACGTGAGAAGCCACAAGTTTGCAACACCAAGGTGGCAGAGTAGAAGGACGTGCTCTCATCTCCTCCTCTGAGAACTCCAAAATTATAACTCACTGCTGAACAACCATCAACAAGAGAATGTTGGATCCAACCAAAAAAAGATACCCCACATGCAAGGGCAAAGGACAAGCCCCAGCAAGATGATAGGAAGGGCAAAATCACATTTAGAATCACACCCCATACTCACCAGAGATGATTGGAGAGCTCAAACAAAATGTACATGCACCAGGAAACCCCACATAGCCTGAGTCAGACCTGCTTATGAGTGTTTGAGTGTATCCTGTTGAAGTACAGGTCAGCAGTGGCCTGACACAGGGGCAGGGGCTTTGGGTCCAGCAGACCTGGATATGGCATAAGCCCTCTTGGAGGAGGTCATCATTAACCGCACCATAGAGCCACCAGAACAGACTCTTGGAGGGCACAAACAAAACCTGTGTGCACCAGGATCCAGGAGAAAGGGACCTCATAAGGGACTGACCTAGACTTGCCCATGAGTGTTCAGGAATCTCTGGTGGAGTCCTGGGACTGTGGTGGCCTGCTGCAGCGTCGAGGGCACTGAGAAATGCAGTGCATGCAGGGGACCTTTTGAAGAAGGTGGCCATTATCTTTGTTACCTCCACCATAGTTTGGCCCCTATAATGAAAAGGACATCTTTTTTGGGTGTTAGTTCTAAAAGATCTTGTAGGTCTTCATAGAACCGTTCAACTTCAGCTTCTTCAGCATTACTCTTTGGGGCATAGCCTTGGATTACTGTGATATTGAATGGTTTGCCTGGGAAACGAACTGAGATCATTCTGTCATTTTTGAAATTGCATCCAAGTACTGCATTTCGGACTCTTTCGTTGACCATGATGGCTACTCCATTTCTTCTAAGGGATTCCTGCCTACAGTAGGAGATGCAATAGTCTTCTGAGTTAAATTCACCCATTCCAGTCCATGTTGACGTTCACTCTTGCCATCTCCTGTTTGACCACTTCCAATTTGCCTTGATTCATGGACCTAACATTCCAGGTTCCTATGCAATATTGCTCTTTATAGCATCAGACCTTGCTTCTATCACCAGTCACATCCACAACTGGGTATTGTTTTTGCTTTGGCTCCATCCCTTCATTCTTTCTGGAGTTATTTCTCCGCTGAACTCCAGTAGCATATCGGGCACCTACCGACCTGGGGAGTTCCTCTTTCAGTATCCTGTCAGTTAGCTTTTCATGCTGTTCATGGGGTTCTCCAGGCAAGAATACTGAAGTGGTTTGCCATTCCCTTTTCCAGTGGACCACATTCTGTCAGATCTCTCCACCATGACCTGCCTGTCTTGTGTGGCCCCACATGGCATGGCTGTTTCATTGAGTTAGACAAGGCTGTGTTCCATGTGATCACATTGACTAGTTTTCTGTGATTATGGTTTCAGTGTGTCTGCCTTCTGATGCCCTCTCGCAACACCTACCATCTTACTTGGGTTTCTCTTACCTTGAAGGTGGGGTACCTCTTCACGGCTACTCCAGCAAAGTGCAGCTGCTGCTCCTTACCTTGGACGAGGAGTATCTCCTCACAGCCGCCCCTCCTGACCTTGAGCATGGAGTAGCTCCTCTTGGCCCTCTTGCACCCGTGCAGCCGCTCCTGATCTCGGGGGTGGGGTAGCTCCTCTTGGCCGCTGCCCCTGAACTCGGACATAGGGGACTGGAATGCAAAAGTAGAAAGTCAAGAAACACCTGG
The DNA here is from genome assembly GCF_029378745.1 of Bos indicus. Classification (NCBI taxonomy): domain Eukaryota; kingdom Metazoa; phylum Chordata; class Mammalia; order Artiodactyla; family Bovidae; genus Bos; species Bos indicus. Next base: position 57,285,414 of record NC_091770.1, read on the forward strand.
GGTAACAGGGAAATTTGGCCTTGGAATACGGAATGAAGCAGGGCAAAGGCTAATAGAGTTTTGCCAAGAGAACCCACTGGTCATAGCAAACACCCTCTTCCAACAACACAAGAGAAGACTCTACACATGGACATCACCAGATGGTCAACACCAAAATAAGATTGATTATATTCTTTGCAGCCAAAGATGGAGAAGCTCTATACAGTCAACAAAAACAAGACCAGGAGCTGACTCTGGCACAGATCCTGAACTCCCTTTTGCCAAATTCAGACTTAAATTGAAGAAAGTAGGGGAAACCACTAGAACATTCAGGTATGACCTAAATCAAATCCCTTATGATTATAGAGTGGAAGTGAGAAATAGATTAAGGGGCTAGATCTGATAGATAGAGTGCCGATGAACTATGGAAGGAGGTCCATTACATTGTACAGGAGACAGGGATCAAGACCATCCCCATGGAAAAGAAATGCAAAAAATCCAAATGACTGTGTGGGGAGGCCTTACAAATAGCTGTGAAAAGAAGAGAAGTGAAAAGAAAAGGAGAAAAGGAAAGATATAAGCATCTGAATGCAGAGTTCCAAAGAATAGCAAGGAGAAATAAGAAAGCCTTCCTCAGCGATCAATGCAAAGAAATAGAGGGAAACAACAGAATGGGAAAGACTAGAGATCTCTTCAAGAAAATTAGAGATACCAAGGGAACATTTCATGCAAAGACGGGCTCAATAAAGGACAGAAATTGTATAGGCCTAACAGAAGCAGACGATATTAAGAGATGGCAGGAATACACAGAAGAACTATACAAAAAAGATCTTCATGATCCAGATAATCACGATGGTGTGATCACTCACCTAGAGCCAGACATCCTGGAATGTGAAGTCAAGTGGGCCTTAGAGAGCATCACTACGAACAAAGCTAGTGGAGGTGATGGAATTCCAGTTGAGCTATTTCAAATCCTGAAAGATGATGCTGTGAATGTGCTGCACTCAATGTGCCAGCAAATTTGGAAAACTCAGCAGTGGCTACAGGACTGGAAAAGATCAGTTTTCATTCCAATCCCGAAGAAGGGCAATGCCAAAGGATGCTAAAACTACCACACAATTGCACTCATCTCACAGGCTAGTAAAGTAATGCTCAAAATTCTCCAAGCCAGGCTTCAGCATACGTGAACCATGAACTTCCAGATGTTAGATGGTTTTAGAAAAGGCAGAGGAACCAGAGATCAAATTTCCAACATCCGCTGGATCATGGAAAAAGCAAGAGAGTTCCAGAAAAACATCTATTTCTGCTTCCTTGACTATGCCAAAGCCTTTGACTGTGTGGATCACAATAAACTGTGGAACATTCTGAAATATATGGAAATACCAGACCACCTGACCTGCCTCTTGAGAAACCTGTATGCAGGTCAGGAAGCAACAGTGAGAACTGGACATGGAACAACAGACTGTTTCCAAATAGGAAAAGGAGTACGTCAAGGCTGTATATTGTCACCCTGTTAATTTAACTTATATGCAGAGTATATCATGAGAAATGCTGGGCTGGAAGAAACACAAGCTGGAATCAAGATTGCCATAAGAAATATGAATAACCTCAGATATGCAGATGACACCACCCTTATGGTAGAAAGTGAAGAGGAACTAAAAAGCCTCTTGATGAAGTTGAAAGAAGAGAGTGCAAACATTGGCTTAAAGCTCAACATTCAGAAAACTAAGATCATGGCATCTGGTCCCATGTCCTCATGGCAAATAAATGGGGAAACAATGGAAACTGTGAGAGACTTCATTATTTTGTGCTTCAAAAGCAATGCAAATAGTGACTTTAGTTATGAAATTAAAAGATGCTTTCTCCTTGGATGATAAGTTATAACTAACCTAGACAGGATATTAAAAAAGAGATACAATGGTGAATGGAATTGTTTCCTTAATTTCTCTTTCTGTTTTCTCATTATTAGTGTATAGGAATGCAAGGGATTTCTGTGTGTTGATTTTATATCCTGCAACTTTACTGTAGTCATTGATTATTTCTAGTAATTTTCTGGTGGAATCTTTAGGGTTTTCTATGTAGAGGATCATGTCATCTGCAAATAGTGAGAGTTTTACTTCTTCTTTTCCAATTTGGATTCCTTTGATTTCTTTTTCTGCTCTGATTGCTGTGGCCAAAACTTCCAAAACTATGTTGAATAGTAATGGTGAAAGTGGGAACCCTTGTCTTGTTCCTGACTTTAGAGGAAATGCTTTCAATTTTTCACCATTGAGGATAATGTTTGCAGTGGGTTTGTCATATATAGCTTTTATTATGTTGAGGTATGTTCCTTCTATTCCTGCTTTCTGGAGAGTTTTTATCATAAATGGATGTTGAATTTTGTCAAAGGCTTTCTCTGCATCTATTGAGATAATCATATGGTTTTTATTTTTCAATTTGTTAATGTGGTGTATTACATTGACTGATTTGCGGATATTGAAGAATCCTTGCATCCCTGGGATAAAGCCCACTTGATCATGGTGTATGATCTTTTTAATGTGTTGTTGGATTCTGATTGCTAGAATTTTGTTAAGGATTTTTGCATCTATGTTCATCAGTGATATTGGCCTGTAGTTTTCTTTTTTTGTGGGATCTTTGTCAGGTTTTGGTATTAGGGTGATGGTGGCCTCATAGAATGAGTTTGGAAGTTTACCTTCCTCTGCAATTTTCTGGAAGAGTTTGAGCAGGATAGGTGTTAGCTCTTCCCTAAATTTTTGGTAGAATTCAGCTGTGAAGCCGTCTGGACCGGGACTTTTGTTTGCTGGAAGATTTTTGATTACAGTTTCAATTTCCATGCTTGTGATGGGTCTGTTAAGATTTTCTATTTCTTCCTGGTCCAGTTTTGGAAAGTTGTACTTTTCTAAGAATTTGTCCATTTCTTCCACGTTGTCCATTTTATTGGCATATAATTGTTGATAGTAGTCTCTTATGATCCTTTGTATTTCTGTGTTGTCTGTTGTGATCTCTCCATTTTCGTTTCTAATTTTGTTGATTTGATTTTTCTCCCTTTGTTTCTTGATGAGTCTGGCTAATGGTTTGTCAATTTTATTTATCCTTTCAAAGAACCAGCTTTTGGTTTTGTTGATTTTTGCTATGGTCTCTTTTGTTTCTTTTGCATTTATTTCTGCTCTAATTTTTAAGATTTCTTTCCTTCTACTAACCCTGGGGTTCTTCATTTCTTCCTTTTCTAGTTGCTTTAGGTGTAGAGTTAGGTTATTTATTTGACTTTTTTCTTGTTTCTTGAGGTGTGCCTGTATTGCTATGAACTTTCCCCTTAGGACTGCTTTTACCGGATTAAAGACAATCTCTTTAACAAGTGGTGCTGGGAAATCTGGTCAACCACTTGTAAAAGAATGAAACTGGACCACTTTCTAACACCATACACAAAAATAAACTCAAAATGGATTAAAGATCTAAACGTAAGACCAGAAACTATAAAACTCCTAGAGGAGAACATAGGCAAAACACTCTCCGACATACATCACAGCAGGATCCTCTATGACCCACCTCCCAGAATATTGGAAATAAAAACAAAAATAAACAAATGGGACCTAATTAACCTTAAAAGCTTCTGCACATCAAAGGAAACTATTAGCAAGGTGAAAAGACAGCCTTCAGAATGGGAGAAAATAATAGCAAATGAAGCAACCGACAAACAACTAATCTCAAAAATATACAAGCAACTCTTACAGCTCAACTCCAGAAAAATAAACGACCCAATCAAAAAATGGGCCAAAGAACTAAATAGACATTTCTCCAAAAAAGACATACAGATGGCTAACAAACACATGAAAAGATGCTCAACATCACTCATTATCAGAGAAATGCAAATCAAAACCACTATGAGGTACCATTTCACACCAGTCAGAATGGCTGCGATCCAAAAGTCTACAAATAATAAATGCTGGAGAGGGTGTGGAGAAAAGGGAACCCTCTTACACTGTTGGTGGGAATGCAAACTAGTATAGCCACTATGGAGAACAGTGTGGAGATTCCTTAAAAAACTGGAAATAGAACTGCCTTATGATCCAGCAACCCCACTGCTGGGCATACACACTGAGGAAACCAGAAGGGAAAGAGACACGTGTACCCCAATGTTCATCGCAGCACTGTTTATAATAGCCAAGACATGGAAGCAACCTAGATGTCCATCAGCAGATGAATGGATAAGAAAGCAGTGGTACATATACACAATGGAGTATTACTCAGCCATTAAAAAGAATACATTTGAATCAGTTCTAATGAGGTGGATGAAACTGGAGCCTATTATACAGAGTGAAGTAAGCCAGAAGGAAAAACATAAATACAGTATTCTAACGCATATATATGGAATTTAGAAAGATGGTAACAATAACCCTGTGTACGAGACAGTAAAAGAGACACTGATGTATAGAACAGTCTTATGGACTCTGTGGGAGAGGGAGAGGGTGGGAAGATTTGGGAGAATGACATTGTAACATGTAAAATATCATGTAAGAAATGAGTTGCCAGTCCAGGTTCGATCCACGATACTGGATGCTTGGGGCTAATGCACTGGGACGACCCAGAGGGATGGTATGGGGAGGGAGGAGGGAGGAGGGTTCAGGATGGGGAACACATGTATACCTGTGGTGGATTCATTTTGATATTTGTCAAAACTAATACAATTATGTAAAGTTTAAAAATAAAATAAAATTTAAAAAAAAAAATAAAGATTATAAAAAGGAAAAAAAAAAAATAAAAAAATAAAAAAGAGATACATTGCCAATAAAAGTCCATCTAGTCAAAGCTATGGTTTTTCCAGTAGTCATGTATGGATGTGAGAACTGAAGTATAAAGAAAGCTGAGCACTAAAGGATTGATGTATTTGAACTGTGGTGTTGGGGAAGACTTTTGAGAGTCCCTTGGACTGCAAGGAGTTCCCACCAGTCTATCCTAAAGGAAATGAGTCCTGAATATTCATTGGAAGGACTGATGCTGAAGCTGAAACTCCAATACTTTGGCCACCTGATGCAAAGAATGACTCACTAGAAAAGACCCTGATGCTGGGAAAGATTGAAGGTGGGAGGAGAAGGGGACGACAGAAGATGAGATGGTTGAATGGCATCACTGACTCGATGGACATGATTTGAGCAAGGTCCAGGAGTTAGTGTTGGGCAGGGAGTCCTAGCATGCTGCAGTCCATAAGGTTGCAAAGAGTTGGACACGACCTAATGACTAAACCAAACTGGTACTGAGTGCCCTATTAGAAACCAAAGCCCTGGGGGAAATAATTCCTCACTTGAATATTTCCACAATGCAGTGTAAATTTGTGCTCAAAACCAGCGTGAATAAAGGAGATAGGTTTTCCATCCCTCACAACATAATGGCCACTATCCTTTATTACTTTTATCTCTGATTTTAATTCCTAGACCACTGTACTGGTTCCTCTCCCTTAACTGTCCCTCTTATCATTTCATCTGTACATTTGCCCCTTTTTTGGTTTAAGAACAATGCACTCTTTTTAATATTCCCTCCACACCAGCACAACATAAAATTTTTTATAAGAAGAGTCTAGAGATATTTTAGTTTGCTCTATTAGAACCATAAGTCTCCAATCCAATAATTTACAGATTCTTATTTTGAGTAATTCTGTAAATTGATGTTTCTGCTGGTGACAGAGAAAAAGAAAAAATCTACCTGATGTAATAAAATACAGAAAAGTAAGGTAATTGTGAATCTCTTTTGGCTAAAAATTTCTAGAAATAGAAGAATATGAACCTTTTTCTTTTCTGCTCCGTATAAACTCTCCAAGATATTCAATTATGTTTATATACTTGATTTGGATGTCTTTTGATTATATTCAGATATAGATAAAAGGTAGTAAAATATGCATCTGACAGACTAAAATTCCATTTATAATTAAAGATGAGATCACCAAATTAATTTTCAAATTTGGATTTTTTTTTTTAAATGAAAAGGGAACAATGTTGTTCAGTCACTAAGACGTGTCTAACTCTTTGCAGCCCCATGAAGTGCAGCACTCCAGACTTCCCTGTCCTTCACTATCTCCCGGGCCTTGTTCAAGTTCATGTCCATTGAGTCAGTGATGCCATCCTGCCGTCTCATCCTCTGTTATACTTTCCTCCTCCTGCCCTCAATCTATCCCAGCATCAGGGTTTTTTCCAATGAGTCAGCTTTTCACATCAATTGGTCAAAGTATTGGAGCTTCAGCTTCAGCATTAATACCTCTAGTGAATATTCAAGAGTTGATTTCTTTTAGGATTCACTGGTTGGATCTCCTTGCAGTTCAAGGGACTCTCAAGAGTCTTCTCCAGGACCACAATTCAAAAGTGTGTATTCTTCAATGCTTAGCCTTGTTTATGATTGAACTCTCACATCTGTACATGACTAATGGAAAAACAATAGCTTTGATTAGATGGACCTTTATCAACAAAGTGAAGTCTCTGATTTTTAATATTTTGTCTAGATTTGTCATTGCTTTTCTTCCAAGGAGAAAGCCTCTTTTAATTTCATGGCTACAGTTTCAGTCTGCAGTGATTTGGGGACCCAATAAAATAAAATTTGTCATGTTTCCAGTGGCAATTTGATTTCTGGTTTCTGGGTCTTTTTTGAATCTAGCTCATACATTTGGAAATTCTCAGTTCTAGCTTGAAAGCATTTGAGCATTACTTTGCTACCATATGAAATGAGTGCAGTTGTGTGGTAGTTTGAACATTCTTTGACTTTATCCTTCTTTGGATTGGAATGAAAACTGACCTTTTCTGGTTCTGTGGCAACTGCTAAGCTTTCCAAATTCGCTGGCATATTGAGTGCAGCACTTTAAAAACATCATCTTTTAGGATTTGAAATAGCTCAGCTGGAATTCCATCACCTCCACTAGTTTTGCTCATAGTAATACTTCTTAAGGCTCACTTGACTTCACACTCCAAGATACTTGGATCTAGGTGAGTGACTACAACACAATGGTTATCCAGACCATTAAGACCTTTTTTGTATAGTTTTTCTGGGTATATTTGCCACCTTTTACTAATCTCTTCTTCTGTTAGGTCCTTGCTGTTTCTGCCCTTTATTGTGCCCATCTTTGCATGAAATATTCCCTTAGTATCTCTAATTTTCTTGGAAAGATCTCTAGTCTTTCTCATTGTATTGTTTTCCTTTATTTCTTTTGCATTGATTCCTGAGGAAGGGTTTCTTATCTCTCCTTGCTATTCTCCAAAACTCTTCCTTCAGATGGGTATAACTTTCCTTTTTTCCTTTGCCTTTCACTTCTCTTTTTTTCTCAGTAATTTATAAGGCCTCCTCAGACAACCATTTTGCTGTTTTTCATTTCTTTTTCTTTGGGATAATTTTGATCACCACCTCTTATACAATATTATGAATCTCTGTCCATATTTCTTCAAGCCTTCTGTCTATTAGATCTAATCCTTTGAATCTATTTGTCACCTCTACTGTAAAATCATAAGGGATTTGATTTAGGTCTTACTTGAATGGTCTAGTTGTTTTCCCTACTTCATTCAATTTAAGTCTGAATTTTGCAATAGTCTGCTCATGATCTGAGCCACAGTCAGCTCCAGGTCTTGTTTTTGCTGACTATGTAGAGCTTCTCCAAATTTGGCTGCAAAGAATATAATCAATCTGATTTCAGTGTTAACCGTCTGGTGATGTCCATGTGCTGAGTGGTCTCTTATTTTGAAAGAAAAGGTTGCTTGTTATGACACAGTGTGTTCAGGATCGGGGGGACACGTGTATACCTGTGTGGCAGATTATGTTGTTACTGTTGTTCAGTCACTCAGTCCTGTCTGACTCTTTGCGACCCCACGGACTGCAGCATGCCAGGCATCCCTGTCCATCACCAACCCCCTGAACTTGCTCAAACTCATGTCCATGGAGTCAGTGATGCCATCCAACCATCTCATCCTCTGTCGACCCCTTCTCCTCCTGCCTTCAATCTTTCCCAGCATCAGGGTCTTTACTAATGAGTCAGCTCTTCACATCAGGTGGCCAAAGTATTGGAGATTCAGCTTCAGTATCAGTCCTTCCAATTAGTATTCAGGATTGATTTCCTTTAGGAATCATCTCCTTGCAGTTGATGTATCTCAAAACCATTGCAATATTGTAAAGTAATTATTCTCCAATTAAAATAAATAAATTGATTAAAAAATAAAAGAAGATCATAGGGAGTCAGACTGGCCTGAATAAAGTGAATTCTATTGAGTTACCATATTGTGAGAGATTTTTAAATTAAAATAATTTTATTCAAGGTAATTCAATATTTTTAAAGAAATTCTATATTTATGATATGTTACTTGGGAATTTCTAAGTATAAAAGGAATAAATTTCAATTGTTCTAAAGGCAATTAAAATAAGTTGCTTATAACATAACTTATTTTAAATGTATTTCAAATTATCTGCACAGAGAATTTGCCCTCTTTCAGATGATTTTATAATATCAGAGCCAAACATGACACATTCAGTTGAAAGGTTGAGTTTTTAATTAACTATAGCTAGTTATACTAGTAAGCATTTTTCTCAATTTATCATTGGTGTCTTGGGAACTTTTTGTATCTTTAGATGACTTATAATTGAGGCTTTGTATTCCATGGGGGCAATTATGTTTCTTTATAACAAGGTTCCTTTTTAAATTTTTAACAAAATTACTATCAAAGACACTAATGGGATATTATCTTCTCTTTTTAAACTAGTTATGGGACTTCAGTAGCTTATACTCCTTTGACATTATCTTTTTTTTTTTTTTCCCTGACAGGGAAAATAGTCAACCAATTATTTGCAGAGACATTTCTCTCTCTCCTTTTAAAAGTTTCCTATTTAGAATGTCCTCTAAATTTAGATAAAGGACAATCTTCTTTAAGTTTGAATTGGCTCTCAAAATTGATTTATTTCCCTGCTCCCCTGCTATTATTATTGCTCCCATTCCCTGAGCTCAAAAATTCTTTATAAATATTTTCATTTTAATTGCCTTAAAAAATCAAGTGTACAGGGTGGTGCTTCTGGGACAAGACACTTGACTTCCTTGGATACCTAAATTTCACTTTGAAATAGCTCAATCAATATAAAATGGAGTCTATATCATCCCTGGAAACTAGAAAAAGTCCTTTCACCTGTCTGAAATTTAAAGAAATATTTTCAAAAGAAAATATGAAGGATGAATTGAGAAAAATGGAGCACCAAAGGAAAGTCCAGTGTGTTAATAAGGAAAAGCACCCTATCTTCTCTCATAGCCCCATTATTCATCTGCATTCTATCAGAGCAAAAACCAGAGATAAGGACAGACTGTAGTGTGCTCAGTGGGGAGAAGATCTTACCACTGACAGAACCCACAATCTGCTCTACTGACATAGCAAGTGACCATCCTAACAATTGCCTTACAGCTTGTTACCACCCACTTTACAAGAGCCCTGCATTTACCCTACATTATATCACCTCTGTCTGAAAAACAGGACTTCCTTCTTCTTCTTCAAAACTAATACTTACTATAGATCAAATCGTCTGTCACATGGTCTCAGAGCTATTCTGTCTTCCCTTTGCAATATAGGGTTTTCCTCGTAGCTCAGTTGGTAAAGAATCTGCCTGCAGTGCAGGAGACCTGGGTTCGATTCCTGGGTTCGATTTCTGGGTCAGGAAGATCCCCTGGAGAAGGAAATGGCAATCCACTCCAGTATTCTTGACTGGAAAATCCCATGGACAGAGGAGCCTGGTAGGCTACAGTCCATGGGGTCCCAAGAGTCAGACACGACTGAGCGACTAAACCACCACCACTTTGCAATATTGCTGAGATTTATTGTTTGTTTGCATAATACTGTGGTTAATGTTAGTCTCACATTAGAATGAAACCATGAAAGTAGGGTTCTCAGGTACTTTTGCTTATCATTTTATAGCTGATACAAGTTGAGTATATAATTGATGATCAATAAATACATGTTGAAGGAACTATTTATTAGTGGCACTGAGATAACAAAGGTTGAATGTACCATAATAAACAATCTGAAACTGAGTATTAGAAACCACTGCCCTAAAGTCCTTTAGTAATTCCTTGCCACAGGCAATGCTTTCTTTGTCTGTCATTCTAAGACTGCAGATTATCCCAAGATTGTTCATTTTCTTTTTCCAGTGCTACCTCAGGTTTTAGTCTATCAAATCCTATTCTTGTAGAGTAAATAACTGTTATTTGTAGAGTAAATAATTGGGATTTTTTTCTTTATTTTTTGCTTTTCCATATTCTTAATATGACTTAGCTATTAGATGAAGAATTTTTCCCATTTACATCCAAGGCTTCAGAAAGCTATTTCCTAAATTTAGATCCACATTCATCTGATATAAGTAAAGCTGGCAAAATGTGAAGTCAGAGCAATAAATATTTTTCTGAATATATATTTAAATTTTATATAAAAACATGTATGTACAAAATTAAGAGTAGTTACCATAGAATGGTGACTATTTTATTATTATAGACATCTATAGTTCCTAAAATTCTTACAGTATAATACATATGTGATAACTAAAAAGTTACATCAAAAAATGCTTTCAGGAAACTAAATTTTGATAATGATCTTTTTTCCTTCTTAATCCTTTTTTAAAATAAAGCAATACAAGTATATCTATTTTGATGCAGACTTTTAAATATGACCTTAAATTATATCAATTTTGTAATGGTAATAACTTGACTTATCCTGAAAATTAATTCACACTATTATATTAAAATGCTTAAAACACAGCAGGCTTTATATTTTATCTATTTTCTCCCATCCAGCTTTAATTTACTATCTCTCCACTGAATATATGTTTAGAAAAAAATAGGACACTGATATTCCTATGCCACTTTAACTTTTCTACTGAGGAAATCAAACACTGAAGTAGGCAAGACAATTTTTCATCCTAAGATAAATTTCTTCTCCACTGATGAAGCCATTCCATTTAAATAAGGTCATGCTAACTGGAACCTCCATACATATCTTTGCCCTCTACTGAGCTCCACTGATTACAAACAGGGAAAGGAGTATATCAAGGCTGTATACTGTCACCTTGTTTATGTAACTTCTATGCAGAGTACATCATGTGAAATGCAGGCTGGATGAAGCACAAGCTGGAAACAAGATTGCTGGGAGAAATATCAATGACCTCAGATATGCAGATGACACCAGCCTTATGGCAGAAAGCAAAGATGAACGAAAGAGCCTTTTGATGAAAGTGAAAGAGGAGAGTTAAAACGTTGACTTAAAACTCAGCATTCAGAAAACTAAGATCATGGCATCCAGTCCCATCAGTTCATGGCAAATAAATGGGGAAACAAAGGAAACAGTGAAAGACTTTATTTTGGGGGGCTCCCAAAATCATTGCAGATGGTGACTGCAGTCATGAAATCAAAAGACACTTGCTCATTGGAAGAAAAGCTATTACAACCTAGACTGCATATTAAAAAGCAGAGACATTACTTTGCCAACAAAGGTCCATCTAGTCAAAGCTATGGTTTTTCCAGTAGTCATGTATGGATGTGAGAGTTGGAACATAAAGAAAGCTGAACAGCGAAGAATTGATGCTTTGAACTGTGGTGTTGGAGAAGACTCTTGAGAGTCCCTTGGATGGCAAGGAGATCAAACCAATTAATCCTAAAGGAAATCAATCTTGAATATTCATTGGAAGAACTAATGCTGAAACTGAAATCCAGTACTTTGGCCACATGATGTGAAGAACTGACTCATTTGCAAAGATCCTGATGCTGGGAAAAATTGAAGGCAGGAGAAGGGGACAATAGAGAGTGAAATGGTTGGATGGCAAGGCCAACTCGATGGACATGAGTTTGAGCATGCTCCAGGAGTTGGCAATGGATAGGGAAGCCTGGTGTGCTGCAGTTCATGGGGTCGCAGAGTCTGACACGACTTAGCAACTGAACTGAACTAAACTGAGCTCCACTTCTGTGCTGTTACTTATCTACAGAAGGGAGGTATTTTCCAGTATAGATGCTGTGTAAAGCAATTGGCTCTCCACTCTTTGCTGTGTTATTCACTGAATCTGCACTGGACCTTTCTTATAGCCTTGGCATTAACTAGACTTTTCTAATTCTCTGACTGACTTTCCCTGAAGGCTGAGAGTTGGAGAAAGGGGGGTTGCCTTTCTGCTTCAAAGATAGATTGCAGTGAATAAAAGTACCATGAGGTGAAAGCCAATGTTCTAAACTAGGTGTTATAAACAAGTAATTAATTTCCAACCTAATAAATTGAAATCCATATAGTTCAAAGCAAAAATAAAAGCAAAGAAAACTAAAGAAAATAGAAACCAGAAACCAAAATAAAAAGCAGGCCTTAAAGTCTGTCTTCAATTTTAATGACCATTAGAGAAACAGGAGACAGGGTCTGCAAGGTAAGTTTAGGTTTCAAATTTGTATTACCCATATGCTCGAAAAAAACCCAGATTGTAACATTTAGTTTAGAACACCTTTGAGTAGTAATTCTCCATGTTGCATACATATATAATAAAACTGTAAACAATGAAAGTTTGGGAGTGAAAAAATAATTTCAGGAGTATCTACTTTTGGGTTTAAGAAAGAGGAATGCAATTGATAACATATTGGTAATATTTTATTGTTTACATAGAATAAGCATATTGAGGTTTTTAGATTTAGAACATTTTTTTGAATCATCTGTTAGTATATATATTAATAATTTAAATTTTAAGCAAAAATTTGTCCAGTTAAACAATTTATTTGTGAGGTGTCATTGTAGGTGCATCAAAAACATTAAGAAAAAGTTAATACTTTCCATAAAATTTTAAAATAATAGTTTTATTTTAATTAAAAGATAAATGAAAATTAGAAGAATCTGTGTCCCATAAGAAAATAGAATTCTCCAGGCAAGAATACCGGAGTGGGTAGACTTTCCCTTCTCCAGGGGATCTTCCCAACCCAGGAACTGAACCTAGGTCTCCCACATTGCAGGCAGATTCTTTACCAGCTGTGCCACAAGGAAAGCCCAAGACTACTGGAGTGGGTAGCCTATCCCTTCTCCAAGGGATCTTCCTGACCCAGGGATTGGACATGGGGTCTCTTCATTGTAGGTGGATTCTTTATCAACTGAACTATGAGGAAAGCCAGAAAACAGCTAATACTCATTACTTTATTTAAAAATTTATGTGTATTTAAATTGTTTATTTTTTGAACTTTTAATAGACTTATGTGGTACAAAGATCAAAAAGTACAAAGAAGAGTTACCTTAAAAGACTATGAAAAGCATCACTGATTTATGAAACTGCCAGTAATGAATGGAGAGAAGAAATGAATAAACAATTTGCAAAAGAATGGGTAATGTCTGATATATTCATAAAACTGACATGCAGACTAAGGTTTTAAATGGGTAAACCTTTTGTTTCTCTAGTGAATTTTGAAATCTGTCATCATAATGAATTACAGAAATTATTACAAATGTTTAACATTCAATTTAGTATTCAATTTTCAGCATTGTGAATTCAGGACATGCTGAAGTTCTATTTAAGTTCATTTCAATTCAGTCGCTCAATCATGTCTGACCCTTTGTGACCCCATAAATCACAGCACACCAGGCTGCCCTGTCCATCACCAACTCCCAGAGTTCACTCAAACTCATGTCCATCGAGCTGGTGATGCCATCCAGCCATCTCATCCTCTATCATACCCTTCTCCTCCTGCTCCCAATCCCTCCCAGTATCAGGGTCTCTTCCAATGAGCCAAATCTTCGCATGAGGTGGCCAAAATATTGGAGTTTCAGCTTCAGCATCAGTCATTCCAATGAACACCCAGGACTGATCTCCTTTAGGATTGCCTGGGTGGATCTCCTTGCAATCCAAGGGACTCTCAAGAGTCTTCTCCAACACCACAGTTCAAAAGCATCAATGCTTCGGGGCTGAGCTTTCTTCACAGTCAAACTCTCACATCACACATGACCACTGGAAAAACCATAACCTTGACTAGACAGACATTTGTTGGCAAAGTAATATCTCTGCTTTTCAATATGCTATCTAGGATGATCATAACTTTCCTTCCAAGGAGTAAGCGTCTTTTAATTTCATGGCTGCAGTCACCATCTGTAGAGATTTTGGAGCCCCAAAAAATAAAGTCTGACACTGTTTCCCCATCTATTTACCATAAAGTGATGGGACCAGATGCCATGATCTTCATTCTCTGAATGTTGAGCTTTAAGCCAACTTTTTCACTCTCCTCTTTCACTTTCATCAAGAGGCTTTTTAGTTCCTCTTCACTTTCTGCCATAAGGGTGGTGTCATCTGCATGTCTGAGGTTATTGATATTTCTCATGGCAATCTTGATTCCAGCTTGTGCTTCTTCCAGCCCAGCATTTCTCATGACGTACTCTGCATAGAAGTTAAATAAGCAGGGTGACAATATACAGCCTTGACGTACTCCTTTTCCTGTTTGGAACCAGTCTGTTGTTCCATGTCCAGTTCTAACTGTTGCTTCCTGACCTGCATACAGGTTTCTCAAGAGGCAGGTCAGGTGGTCTGGTATTCCCATGTCTTTCAGAATATTCCACAGTTTATTGTGATCCACACAGTCAAAGGCTTTGGCATAGTCAATAAAGAAGAAATAGATGTTTTTCTGGAACTCTCTTGCTTTTTCCATGATCCAACGGATGTTGGCAATTTGATCTCTGGTTCCTCTAATTTTCTAGACAGAGTGCCTGATGAACTATGGACAGAGGTTTGTGACATTGTACAGGAGACAGGGATCAAGACCATCCCCATGGAAAAGAAATGCAAAAAGCAAAATGGCTGTCTGAGGAGATCTTACAAATAGCTGTGAAAAGAAGAGTAGCAAAAAGCAAAGGAGAAAAGGAAAGATATAAGCATCTGAATGCGGAGTTCCAAAGAGTAGTAAGGAGAGACAAGAAAGCCTTCCTCAGCGATCAGTGCAAAGAAATAGAGGAAAACCACAGAATGGGAAAGACTAGAGATCTCTTCAAGAAAATTAGAGATACCAAGGGAACATTTTATGCAAAGATGGACTGTTTATTGAGTCCATACCACAGAAATGGTATGGACCTAACAGAAGCAGAAGACATTAAGAAGTGGTGGCAAAAATACACAGAAGAACTGTACAAAAAAGAGCTTCATGACCCAGATAATCACGATGGTGTGATCACTCACCTAGAGCCAGATATTCTGGAATGTGAAGTCAAGTAGGCCTTAGAAAGCATCACTGTGAACATAAGCTAGTGGAGGTGATGGAATTCCAGTTCAGCTATTTCAAATCCTGAAAGATGATGCTGTGAAAGTGCTGCACTCAATATGCCAGCACATTTGGAAAACTCAGCAGTGGCCACAGGACTGGAAAAGGTCAGTTTTCATTCCAATCCCCAAGAAAGGCAATGCCAAAGAATGCTGAAACTCCCGCACAACTGCACTCATCTTACATGCTAGTAAAGTAATGCTCAAAATTCTCCAAGCCAGGCTTCAGCAGTATGTGAACAGTGAACTACCAGATGCTCAAGCTGGTTTTAGAAGTTCTATTTAGCCAGGAGCAAAAAGAGTCATAGTTATGACCTACCTTGTCCTCTTTGACCTCTGTCATATATTCTCTCCCCAAAGAGTATTCATATCTCACATCATTCTTGGTCTCTCAGTATTTGTTTGCAGGGTCTTCCAAGTCCTTTCCATTTCTACTTTCGTAGAGTTTGAAAAAATATATGAATGTTCTTCTAGTACTGCAGAGGCTACTCTGGCTATTGCTTGTAGTTTCTTTTATCTCTAGAGTCTTGAAAATTAACACCCCTTATCTTTCACTTTGAAGTACACTTCCTCATTCTTCCTTTATTATGTTCTCCTTTGCTATTTCCCTTTGTCACTCTCTAGAAGACTCCTTCCCTGACTGCATGACCAGGGAGCAGCTGGGGAAGAGCACAGTGGGCGAAAGTGTGAATGCTGGGGCCATTTTGCTACAAATGAGCTCCATCTGTGCCTCCATGTCCTTATACATAAAAAGCATATAAATTAACACTCACCTCATAGTGTGGTTTTCAGATTAAATTTGTTTGCCCACAGAAGAGTTGGCTAGTAACAGTAGTAAAAACTGTACTACCAGTATTTTGTATGGGTGTAATTAACTCTTCAGATCCCACTTCTACCTCTTCTCTTGATTACTTAGGGTTTACTAGTTATGTGTTGCAATGAATGCCTCTCAAGAAACAAATCTCTGCGTCAGAATGGCCCTTTCACTGATTTAAAATGATTCCTGTTCATATTTCACTCAAAGAAAATATTGTTTTATCATTTTAAATATAAAAACAAATGGACTCTGCTGAAAACAAAACTTTGGGATTGTAAAAATATATCTGTACTTTATTGTTGCTAATTTAAAAAAATGGTATGTTTTTAACTCAAGTGATTTTTTAAAAGATTAGCATGTTGAAGATTTTGCTTAATAAGGATGTCCTAAAGCTTTATAGAGTTTGGGAGAATCAACTATTAACATTTTTCATAACTAGTAATTTGTGGAACATGTTTGGCAGATGTTTCTCCAGCTCACATAATCTTAAGCCTATTTCTTAATTCTGTAAGAATTCAGAAAATATTTATACAAATAATATTGAAGAAATGGAAATGTGTACAACCAGTTCATTAAGGTCAAATGAAACAGCCAGATTTAGAATATAGGAAGTTAGATACATATATATATACACACATGTGCTTTCATTAGTTCTCCATTGTGAATAGCACATATATACTTATATTTTATATTAATACATAAGAACATAATCAAATTTAATTATATTATAGATAGCATTATATTTCCTAAAATGTAACATGTGCAACAACATTATGTTTTGAAACACAAAAAATAATATACTATGCCTTTTTCCTTAAGGCCCCTTAGATGATCAAGATGTTTTATTTCCATTTTCACCTATTTTCTGATTCTTTGTGCTCAAATTACTTTCTCACTGAAAGCAAATTAATTCATAATTTCTCTGAGGCAAATCCACATATTCACATAAACAAGTGTGATTTGCATTACAATTAGAATTCTTCCTATAGTTGTTCAATGAAAATGAGAGTTAAAGAATTTGCATGCTTGAGTAATATTTTAATTCACAATTCAAAATATAAATCACGTGTACACCCATGGCAGATTCATGTTGATGTATGGCAAAACCAATATTGTAAAGTAATTAGCCTCCAATTAAAATAAATAAATTTAAATTAAAAAATAATAAAAATAAAATTAATTAAAAAATCAAAATATAAATCAATATAGCAGAATATTAAAAATTCATTTTAAGTATCAACTCAAACTGTCAGGTAATTAAACTACCATTTTATCACATGGTATAATGATAGAGATCTGTGCATTCTGTTTCTCTGATAGTAATAAAATGCCTTGAAAATATGTTTATTAAAAGTAATTACCAGGAGAATAAGAGTTAATTTTTTTCCTATTAAAATTTTATTAAATTCTATTAACTTCATAATTTAAAAACAATTATAAATTTCCTATTTGTGTGATACTGTACAGTTTTAAAAATATTTTATATGTATTAATTGATTTGATCAGTCTGGGGATCATAGTAGCAATATGACCACCATTATTTCTAGGAAGATGAATAAGCAGATAGTTAATCAGATATTATTAGATAAAAAATTAGATAATTAAATACTCAGTTCAGTTCAGTTCAGTTGCTCAGGCGTGTCCGACTCTGCGACCCCATGAATCTCAGCACGCCAGGCCTCCCTGTCCATCACCAACTCGCAGAGTTCACTCAAACTCATATCCATAGAGTCGGTGATGCCATCCAGCCATCTCACCCTCTGTTGTCCCCTTCTCCTCCTGCCCCTAATCCCTCCCAGCATCAGAGTCTTTTCCAATGAATCAACTCTTTGCATGAGGTGGCCAAAGTACTGGAGTTTCAGCTTTATCATCAGCCCTTCCAATGAACACCCAGGACTAATCTTTAGAATGGACTGGTTGGATCTCGTTGTAGTCCAAGGGACTCTCAAGAGTATAACAATTGGAAAAAAAAAGAAGCGAACATGGAACTCAATAATTCTGATATCAAATCATTTGCCATGAGTCTTTTTTAATGTATAATAAAAGATTCATTTGAAAGGCTAAAGTGAAAGTGAAAGAAAGTGAAGTCTCTCAGTCGTGTCTGACTCTGTGACCCAGTGAACTGTAGCCTACCAGGCTCCTCTGTCCATGGGATTCTCCAGGCAAGAATAGTGGAGTGGGTTGCCATTTCCTTCTCCAGGGGATGTTCCTGACCCAGAAATTGAACCCAGGTCTCCTGCATTGGAGGCAGACACTTTAACCTCTGACCCACCAGGGAAGCCTGACTCTTTGAAAGGCTAAGGGTATTGGTAAATAGAAAAGAAGTAGGCAATCTTGTAGGGCTTCCCAGGTGGAGCTAGTGGTAAAGAATCTGCCTGCCAATGCAGGAGACACTAGAGATTCAAGTTTGATCCCTGGACAGGCAAGAGCCCCTGGAGGAGGGCAGGGCAATCCACTCCAGTATTCCTGCCTGGAGAATCCCATGCATAGAGGAGCCTGGTGAACTACAGTCCACAGGGTTGCAAGCAGCTGGACATGAATGAAGTGACTTAGCAGTGGACAACTTGCACTGAGCCTAACTTTGTTTTTTACTGGGTTAATATGTAGAAGATACTTAAATCATTCTGAACCCATTATCAGTGTGTGTTTTAGATTTTAATTAATAAAAAACAACACAAATTAGTCTTTAAATACATTTTAAAGGTCAAGGGGCATTTATTGGATTTTGGTATTTGGAAGGCCAAGTGAATGCTAATTTGAGATACAACCTGATTTGGACATTGATGACTCACCTACCCTGGGTCTTTCTCTTTGTCTCTTGATTTGTCCTCCCATAGTAAATCAACTTCATTTCCAGAAGTTGAAATTCTACATAATGAATGTAGTCATTACTAACACTTGTGTCTCTTACAATAAAAATTAAAGTATGTTTTATACTATAGGATACTCAAATTCTTCCAATAATCCTTGAAAATCACAAGAAGATTCTGCTTGCCACTGCTATGCCTTGATCATCTTTGGATTAATTATTAGGCCATGAACTCAAATATTCTTATTGGTCAGCTTGAGTCAAATCTTTTCTCCATGTGGTTGCAGTAGCAGGGATTTCTGTATGATTGACAGTGTGACTGAATCAAAATTTGGTTCATTCATTTGATGGGCACAGGAAAGTACATTTTAAAGGACCAAGAAAGGAGTACTGGCAGCTCATGTTCAAAAGATCCTAACTCCCCAATGGCTTTCAGGGAAGGGTTAAAGTATGAGGGAGGAGGTCACAGCATGTGCTATCAACTTCTTTGTAATTATCTGTTTAGTGGATGTTAAGGTAACTGGTGATGTTTCAGGAATTTCAGTGAATTGTGGTGTTGGAGAAGACTCT
The DNA here is from genome assembly GCF_029378745.1 of Bos indicus. Classification (NCBI taxonomy): domain Eukaryota; kingdom Metazoa; phylum Chordata; class Mammalia; order Artiodactyla; family Bovidae; genus Bos; species Bos indicus. The sequence continues at coordinate 57,304,838 of NC_091770.1, forward strand.
TGAGAGTCCCTTGGACTTCAGGGAGACCAAAGCAGTCAATCCAAAAGGAAATCAGTCCTGAATATTCATTGGAATGACTGATGCTGAAGCTGAAACTCCAATACTTTGGCCACCTGATGTGGCTGACTCATTGGAAAAGACTCTGATGCTGGGAAAGATTGAAGGCAGGAGGAGAAGGGAACAACAGAGAAAGAGATGGTTGGATGGCATCACTGATTCGATGGACATAAGTTTGAGCAAGCTCTTGGAGTTGGCGATGGACAGGGAAGCCTGGCTTGCTGAAGTCCATGAGATCACAAAAAATCTGACATGACTGAGCTACTGAAATAAACTGAAAGATAAGAGCAGTTAAAAAGACGTGGACATGTATTTTAACTTAAAACTTGGGTATGCAAGAAAAAATCACATTCCTGTGTTTTCTATAAATCAACTTAATTTTTATTTCAAGATCCCTAAATTGTAAGATAATCTCAACTGAAGGCAGGATTTCCCCCCATCTCCTACTAGGTGTGGCATACACAGAGTGCCAAGATATTGGAGATGAGTAAAGGGAAGTGGACATTGTAGAAAAGATAACTTCCATTGGTGATTATGGAGAAATGCCTCCCACCCCACCTAGAAGTTACACATTTGTCTTCTAACTATGCATTTTATCCTCCAAATGGGGATACGGGTAACATTTTTATATGCATCAAAAATGTGATTATTTTTATGATAATTCTCCTAGGATACTTAAATTGCAGGTAGCTGTATCTGTACAGTCTACTTTGTGAAATGAAAGGTGGGAAATATATCATTATTTGGAGAACTTTCTCTACTGTTTCTTGTGAAATATTTCTGAAAGCTTCATTTCTGTATTACACTTTGAAAGGGCTATCTTAAGACAGGCTAATTTTCAATGTGCCTGAGGAGCGCACAAACTACACTGTTTCTTATAAGTACTTTAAAAGAAACTTAATAATTATTCAAGTTAAGGCATATATGCAATTTGGGGCTTGAACCTTCATTCCCACATTTCTTTGATTATTGCCCACAAATTCTGAATGCTAATTTTAGAATTTTGCAACACTGAACCTATAAAGTCGACCTTCAGTAAAAGTCAGTCCCTAATGTGTGGTGAGATGATGGGTTAAGTCAGCAAATAAAAATGTTAGTTTAATATCAATGTGTTGCAAATTATAATTCTTTTGAGTACTCTCCAATTCAGACTTTGTTTAAAGAAGGTCAAATGAATTGCAAAAAGAACTTGTTTTTAAGAACTAATTAGAATTTACATCTTATATTGTTATACTTGCTACCTAATCTGTGAATAATTGCATGCTTAATAAAGTTTGTGCAGAGGTTATGTTGCACCCAATATTAGCAGTTGAATTCTTATTTCTGTTAAAGCCACACCTTCTCATAACCTTATCCACTACTTTTGTTTGATATTGAAGTCCCTGATGAACACCTGCTGCTTGGAGAAATAAAGTGACATTATTCTCCATCCCATACATAGCATATACCACTTCATTGTGACCATTGAAATAATTTTTCAACTATCAGGGGAATTTTTTGTAGATATTTAATTTAAAAAAAAGTTAGTTTTTTGGCAGAGTTAAGGAATGTGAGATACTTGGGAGAGATTCGTCATGTGAGATTTATGGTTTCTAAATGTTTTGTTTTGTTTTGTCCATGGGATTTTCCAGGCAAGAGTACTGGAGTGGGGTGCCATTGTCTTCTCTGCTTCTTTATTGACACAGTATGTTTGTTAACTCAGGACTAGAGATGTTTCTGTAATCTCCTGCTTGTTTTTTTGTTTTTTTTTTATGGAACATCTTCCCAAATATGTGCCTGAAAGTAAAACTGTTAGTCACTCAGTCATGTGCAGCTCTTTGAGACCTCATGAACTGTAGCCTTCCAGGCTCTTCTGTCCATGAAATTCTCCAGACAAGAATACTGGAGTGGATAGCCATCCCTTTCTCCTGACCCAGGGATCGAACATGGGTCTCCTGCATTAAAGGCAGCTTCTTTACTATCTGAACTACCAGGGAAGCCCTTATATGTGCCTGTGCTGTGTTTAGTCACTCAATCGTGTCTGGCTCTTTGCGACCCCATGGACTATAGTCTGCCAGGCTCCTCTGTCCATGGGGATTCTCCAGGCAAGAATACTGGAGTGGGTTTCTATGCCCTCCTCCAGGGGATCTTCCCAAACCAGGAGTCAAACCCAGGTCTCCCACATTATAGGCAGATTCTTTACCAACTGAGCAGGGAAGCCAAGTGTAAATTAAATGGGAAATTCAAATATCTCAAGATTATTTCGAAGTCTCTTTCATTTTTCCCTCAGAAACTTCTGAAATGTATTAGTTGAATTCTCTTCAATCCAAAGCCACACTTTACACCGTCAATAAACCACTCACCTTATCCTTTTTTTAGCTGCCAACCATGCTTACAATGCACATTAACATAATGTACTGTATGTGATTTAACCACAATATCAGTGACAAAAATTCTATAAATTTGCTGTCATCCTTTATAAATGAAGTCCCTTGCTCCCACAGATAATAGCCCTTTCCTCAAGTAACTCAGTTATTCATTTTTTCAAGGATAAATTGCTATTTCGTATATTTTTAAAATCTCATGCTCTTCCTCTTTTTCTCATTGTCTGTCTCTCCTTATTATTTCCAGTCAGAGGTCCTTATTTGGATCTCTCATCAGTGGGAACTAATGGAACTTCTCTGGCATATTTCTTTCTCAAAACCAAAGCATCTTTCCTTTCATAACTTTCAAAGTTCTAGAATATCAAGGTGATGACTAACAAAGTTGCAAGGCTGATTCCACCGATGCTTTCTTTAGAAAACACAAGAAAACCCTTAACAGTTATTTTGTTGATCCTACTCACAGTGCCAATTGTCTCAGCATGTCTCACTGTGCACACTGTTCACTGAATCCATGATAGGCAAGGTGCGAGCTAAGAGGCTGGGAAGAAAACAGGAGGAGCTGTAGGAACTGCAGATGCATTTATTCTGTCCTGGCTGGCACAGCAGCCGTAGCAGCAGACGTAACACAACATAACCACGCACAAACCTTCAGGGCTTTTTCAGGTGAAGCTTACATATACTTACAAAACAAAAGTAGCCCATGGCCAAGCGAGTACCTTGTGACGCACATGCAGCATGCTAGAAGTGATCTTAGCTGTTACACAGTCATTATTTACAAAACATGGGGCAAGAATGAGAGGCCTTGGGGTAAAAGAGACTGACCATGCCATCTTGGCTAATTTGCTCTTTCCCTACCCTCCACCCCTTCAGGGTCTCTCACCTCATAATCTATGTGCAGTCTATCTCCCGTGATATTTCCTCGGTGAATAATGCTAACACTTTACATCTTGCAACAGCAGTAGCTACAATAGCAATTACATCCCCAATACATAACAATACTCAGTACCAGGTATCTCCTGGAGCTCATGTTGCAGTCCTTATCCTCATAGGGCTAGAAGAGCCACCCTCTGCATGTGCAGTGCCTTTATTGTGGGAACCATGTTTTAATGCTTTCTCAGAAATGTCTCCTGGAATTTAGTCTTACTCATTCCCTCTTCCTTGCTTGCTCTCCCCTACTCTTAAGTTAGATGTTCTATCTGATATGTCAGCATTAGCTAGATGCTGTTCTGCATGCAGAACAAACCCCCTTATCTTCAAAGGCCATTCTTTACCACTCACATGCAATTACCTCCAGACTTCCAGGAGGAAGCTTCTTTAATCCATGAGTTCTGGTCTCTGTCTTGCTTTACTGCACTTAAAGATTACAAGATAACTTACCAATAAAATATGCCCTCAGCATTTTCTCGGGGAGCTGCTTCTCCTCGAGCTCTTCCTGCACTGTCTCTCATAATCTTGTGTGTTTATGAGAATTATTCAGTGTGAAATCACCACACTTTATCTTCCACGGCTAAGTCCAGTCCACTGTTTGTCCTTGCGAAATTGCAGGAAAGCCTCCACAGGGACAACTCTACTCCTGCAGGGTTTTTTATTAAGGACCCACAAAAGCCCCTGTAGGCACCAGGTTCACCCTTCAAGGAGGGGACTTTCGCAGCATTCACAGCTCACCCATGTGATCACAAATGCTTTCACACTGTTCTAAATTGAGAAGAAAAACAAAGGTTAGTAGCCCATCATAGGACTACAGACATACAGCAACTGTTCTACTAAATTTACATCACAGGACACAGCCTTTACAGTACACTGTTCTACATCTAGGACACAGCTTCTGGCTTGCTGTAAACAAGGTTACATTCATTACCAGTGTCAACTAGGGCCATTCTTTTATACATTAGCTGGTGACAAGAGAATTGCAAGTTCTATATGGGGTCTCCCATCCCTGCTTGGGCTCTTCAGGAGGGCACCTTGGGCTGAGCCCTATTCAAAGTGGAAAAGGGCATCATCGAAAGAAACATCCATGGGTGCCATGTAATCTTTTAACTGAACCACCCATTTCTCTTGCTGTGGGTGCTTCCCAAACTTGGTAAACTGCTCTGGTCTCAGTTGCCTCCGCAGCTCTAGGAGCAGACCACTGGGCTATCGATTTTAAATCTGTCAAGTCCTGCTGCCAGCAAACCAGCCCATATTTGCATTCTTGTCACCCAGATGGGGCCTTTACAAGCTTAGTTTCTCTTTGGTATCTTCACATTTCTAGTCCACTTTGCCTGCCACTGACCCTCAATTCTCCCAAGCTAGCCATCATTGAGTTCGCCTCATAGATGGGGCACCCGACATAAGGTGCAAGAATAACAGTAAGGGATCCAAAACAGGTAAATGGGACATTGCTCAAAATGGTGTTTAAAATATTGCCAGTAACACTCGTCATCTAGGCCTTGGGTATTTGGGTTAAAGATTGACTGCTTCATGCCCAGTTCTCTCACCACTTGGGTCAACTCAACATAGATATGCCATTTACTCACAGTATCTGGGAGCTCTCCTGCATTTGACCACATGGTATGGATGACAGAGTTAATCCATTCCATGAGGGCATGTGTTTGGTTAGGCACACCCTGCATGAGCTGCCTAACATCCTGCAACCTTTGTCTCAGTGAGGGGTGAGTGGTTATAGATGCCAGCCATTCTACCTCATTCGTAAAACACATGATACTATACACCCGTGTTTCCCAAAGTCGCAAGAGCCATGCTGCCAAGGGCTCCCCTAGATTTTGCTGAAATTGCGTACCCAAGTCAACCAACTCCACCTGAGTATATAAGTCGTGAACCCAGTCACACTGGGGGTCCGCTGAGGATGCCCCCCTGGGGCCATAAGCTGCTCATATGTCACTTTCTGCTGCACAATGGGCCTCACTGCCAAGCAGGGACACACAGTCCCATAACATTTATCTTCACCAGAGTTCCAAAGAATAGCAAGAAGAGATAAGAAAGCCTTCTTCAGCGATCAGTGCAAAGAAATAGAGGAAAACAACAGAATGGGAAAGACTAGGGATCTCTTCAAGAAAATCAGAGATACCAAAGGAACACTTCATGCAAAGATGGGCTCGATAAAGGACAGAAATGGTATGGACCTAAAAGAAGCAGAAGATATTAAGAAGAGATGGCAAGAATACACAGAAGAACTGTACAAAAAAGATCTTCATGACCCAGATATTTACGATGGTGTGATCACTCACCTAGAGCCAGACATCCTGGAATGTGAAGTCAAGTGGGCCTTAGAAAGCATCACTACAAACAAAGCTAGTGGAGGTGATGGAATTCCAGTTGAACTATTCCAAATCCTGAAAGATGATGCTGTGAAAGTGCTGCACTCATTATGCCAGCACATTTGGAAAACTCAGCAGTGGCCACAGGACTGGAAAAGGTCAGTCTTCATTCCAATCCCAAAAAAAGGCAATGCCAAAGAATGCTCAAACTACTGCACAGTTGCACTCACCTCACACGCTAGTAAAGTAATGCTCAAAATTCTCCAAGCCAGGCTTCAGCAGTACGTGAACAGTGAACTACCAGATGTTCAAGCTGGTTTTAGAGAAGGCAGAGGAACCAGAGATCAAATTGCCATCATCTGATGGATCATGGAAAAGGCAAGAGAGTTCCAGAAAAACATCTATTTCTGCTTTATTGACTATGCCAAAGCCTTTGACTGTGTGGATCACAATAAACTGTGGAAAATTCTGAAAGAGATGGGAATACCAGACCACCTGACCTGCCTCTTGAGAAATTTGTATGCAGGTCAGGAAGCAACAGTTAGAACTGGACATGGAACAACAGACTGGTTCCAAATAGGAAAAGGGGTTGGTCAAGGCTGTATATTGTCACCCTGTTTTTTAACTTATACAGAGTACATCATGAGAAACACTGAACTGGAAGAAACACAAGCTGGAATCAAGATTGACGGGAGAAATATCAATCACCTCAGATATGCAGATGACACCACCCTTATGGCAGGAGGTGAAGAGGAACTAAAAAGCCTCTTGAGGAAAGTGAAAGTGGAGAGTGAAAAAGTTGGCCTAAGCTCAACATTTACAAAACGAAGATCATAGCATCAGGTCCCACCACTTCATGGGAAATAGATGGGGAAACAGTGGAAACAATGTCTGACTTTATTTTTCTGGGCTCCAAAATCACTGCAGATGGTGACTGCAGCCATGAAATTAAAAGACGCTTACTCCTTGGAAGGAAAGTTATCACCAACCTAGATAGCATGTTCAAAAGCAGAGACATTACTTTGCCAACAAAGGTTCATCTAGTCAAGGCTATGGTTTTCCCTGTGGTCATGTATGGATGTGAGAGTTGGACTGTGAAGAAGGTTGAGCACCGAAGAATTGATGCCTTGAACTGTGGTGTTGGAGAAGACTCTTGAGAGTCCCTTGGACTACAAGGAGATCCAACCAGTCCATTCTGAAAGAGATCAGCCCTGGGATTTCTTTGGAAGGAATGATGCTAAAGCTGAAACTCCAGTACTTTGGCCACCTCATGGGAAGAGTTGACTCATTGGAAAAGACTCTGATGCTGGGAGGGATTGGGGGCAGGAGGAGAAGGTGATGACAGAGGATGAGATGGCTGGATGATATCACTGACTCGATGGACATGAGTCTGGGTGAACTCCGGGAGTTGGTGATGGACAGGGAGGCCTGGCGTGCTGTGATTCATGGAGTCGCAAAGAGTCGGACACGACTGAGTGACTGATATGATCTGATCACTTACAGGCTCACTTTCAGAGATGTTGGGTGCTTCAGGGCCATGAGGTTCTTGCTCCAACACTAATATATGTTGCTGTAGTTCTTCCAAGTATCTCTGCACATTGCACACCAGTGTGGCATCACAGAGAGAACTATCCATACTTGCCTTCAGGGCATCAGAATATTCCACACCACCGTGCCAACAGCAGTCCGTGTGACCTTGTTCAGCAAATGGGAACTCCCTGTCTGTAATGCCTTTTCAATGCTATCTGGTGAACTGTGCACTGCCTCCCAGTCTTCCACTGGAGCCTACCATGAGAGAATCACAGCCACATGGTACCACATGCTATAGGGTGGCCACTGACTTCCTCCATCCAGTGGAGCCTCAGGCTCTTCTACCTGCTTCTGACCACATCAATTATCTTGTTGATTTCTGCTCACTGTACCCCACTGTCTGCACTGTTCCCTGAACCCATAATAGGCAAGGCACAAGTGAAGAGGCTGGAAGAAAATGTGAGGAGCTGTAGGAACTGCAGATCCAATTATTCTCTCCTGGCTGGCATCGCAGCTGTAGCAGCAGACATAGCACAACATAACCTCACACGACCCTTCTGGCCCTTTTCAGGTGAACCTTATATATACTCACAGAACAAAAGTAGCTTGTGGCCAAGCGAGCACCTTGTGATGCACATGAACTGTACTATAACTGATCTCAGCTGTTACATAATCATTATTTACAAAATGTGGGGCAAGAGTGAGAGGCCATGAGGTGAGAGAGACTGACCACACCATGTTGGCTAATTTGTTCTCTCCCTACAGCACCAAATGAGAACATCACAGCAATTGAGGTTCTGTGTAATCATACACGATAACATTATTCTCAAAGCAAAGTGATGCCTGGAGAACCTTTAGTATAGTAAAGACTCACAATGCTCCTAGTCTAGACATAGTGCAATCTGGGCAGAAAAAGGGAAGAGAGATAAAGTTTATATTTTCAGGCAATGTATACAAATTACCTGAAGTCCCAGTGGTGAGAACATTCTTCAAGGTGTTAATTTTGACACTAATATTTCCTTATACTGGGCAAATTTTGTAATAATTATACACTTTCTCTTTCTGTAACCACATCTCATGTAATTTAGAAATTTGAAAAATGTCAGCAATAGTTGACTGATCTTTCAAGAGACTCCCCTTTTTCATTTATATTTAGATCTCTAAATATTCCTTTCATGTCCACTTTGAGAAGCCTTCTTCCATGAATGAACTAAGAGAAGGGTCCCTTTCATTCAGTCTTGGATCTAACCTTGTTAATTAAAAATCTGATGTTGATTCAAATCTTTTAATCTCACTTTTCTCTTTAAATGGTTCTATGAACGATCTCCTATTTAACCTTGCTATTTTGTCCCTTACAAAGTTGTTTATGTTTATTTTTTTGCATATTTTTGCATCTCTCATCATCTCTAGCATATTTGATTGTGTTGATTCTTTAATAATTTCCTCTTCATAGTTTTCTCTGAGATCTGTTTCTAAACTAATAGTTCAATATTAGATGTTTCTCTACATCATTTATCTTTTATTCAGAAATTTATCTCTCTATCTTCTGTTCTTTTTTAAACCATTTATTTAATGGAAATTATAGTTTTAATTTACAATAATACCTCTTATTATTTTTAACTCTTTTTAGATATCATGTGGTCATGTTCAACTAATGTAATAACTTTAGCTTCCCTTTAGTTAACAACATGCACGCTTTGCTTAGTTTTTTCACCTTTAGCCATTTTTTCTCTTTATTAGGTATTTTTTTTGCCATGATATAGGCTTTTCAGAAAAATGTGGCAATTCATGATTTTTCACTCTTTTTTTTTTTTTTTTTAATGTGAGAGAATAATACTGGAATTTTCATGTCCATGGGCAAAATCATAATGTCTATAGGCATAAAAATTATTTTCTGCCTGAAATTCTACATTTTCATGTGCTATATATATTGCATTTTAAAACTGTTTCATCTAATGTAAATTTTTAGGTTTCTTGCTTTTTGTTCTGTTTCTGTAGCTTTCTCTCTGTTTCTCTGGCACAAACACACTTGATTCTAGTGTTTTCTCCCGGCTATGGCTAATGTGTTTATATCACAAGCATATATTTATTCTATCCTGGTGTAAAGTGATTTTTATCTTTTTGCATCCTTTTGAGCTTCACTATAATGACTGGGTGTTGTAGAATCTACTTTTTCTTTGCCTGAATCAGTAAGACTTGTGAGTGGGAAAGTAGAGCTGTAAATGGTGGCCCTGAACCAGGAACACTTCTGTGGATTTTTACTGAAATTCACTTAGTAGGGTTCATTCCACGCTAGTGGGATGAATCCTATGGGATACAATATTATTGGGAACTATTCACAGGAAACGGTTTATTTTTCATATCTTACTTGGTTTTACCTAAAATCTGTTCTCATTTGTGCCTCTATTGGAAAAAAAAAAAAATCACTTTTCTCAGGCGGAGTGGGGAGTTGACTCTGACATTATTAATGAAAAGGTATAAATGGCATTATAAACAAGTAGGGGAAGAATTTCTTTGGGGGTTCTGTCTTTGCCTTTTTCACATATACACCAATATTTCATTAAATTTTACTTAGTTTATATGCATTTTTGCCATTAGCTATTAATTCATTTATTATTAAAATTATTATCTCTGAGTTAATACACTCATTCTGCTTTTCATCTATATTTTTTCTCTTATCTCTTTAATTTGTATTTATTTCTTTTTTTGGTGAACTATCGAGGGAGAAAAATGGGATTTTACTCCATAGAAAAAAGTTATCCATATTTTTTTCTGGATTTCGACAGTTGCATTTGTTTCCCATTACCTACCTCGTGCAGAACTCCTTATTGCCAAATTCAGAAGTATATTGAAGAAAGTAGGGGAAACCACTAGGCCACTAAGGTGTGACCTAAATCAAATCCCTTATGCAGTAGAAGTGACAAATAGATCCAAGGGATTAGATCTGATAAACAGAATGCCTGAACTACGGATGGGGGTTTGCAACATTGTACAGGAGGTGGTAACCAAAACCATCTCAAGAAAAAGAAATGCAAAAAGGCAAAATGGTTATCTGAGGAGACCTTATAAATAGCTGAGGAAAAAAAAAATATGTGAGAGACAAAGGAGAAAAGGAAAGATATACACATCTGAATGCAGAGTTCCAAAGAATAGCAAGGAGAGAGAAGAAAGCCTTCTTAAGCGAACAGTGAAAAGAAATAGAGGAAAACAACTGAATGGAAAAGACTGGAGATCTCTTCAAGAAGACTAGAGATACAAAAGGGAACATTTTATTCAAAGATGGTCACAATAAAGAATAGAAACCATAAGAACCTAACAGAAGCAGAAGATATTAAGACGAGGTGGCAAGAATATACAGAAGAACTATACACAAAAAGATCTTATTGACACAGATAACCACAATGGTGTGATCACTCACCTAGAGCTAGACATCCTGGAATGTGAAGTCAAGTGGTCCTTAGGAAGCATCACTATGAACAAAGCTAGTGGAGGTGATGGAATTCCAGTTGAGCTACTTCAAATCCTAAAAGATGATGCTATGAAAGTGCTGCACTCAATATGCCAGCAGATTTGGAAAACTCAGCAGTGGCTACAGAACAGTTTTCATTTCAATCACAAAAAAGGGCAATGCCAAAGAATGTTCAAATTACTGCACAACTGCACTCATTTCACATGTTAGCAAGCTAATGTTCAAAATCCTACAAGTTAGGCTTTAGCAGTACATGAACTGAGAACTTTTAAATGTACAAGTTGGGTTCAAAAAAGGCAGAGTAACCAGATACCAAATTGTCAACTTTTGTTGGATAATGGAGAAAGCAAGGAAATTGCAGGAAAAAACATCTACTTCTGCTTCAGTGACTATGCTAAAGCCTTTGACTGTGTAGATAACAGCAAACTGTGGAAAATTCTTAAAGAAATGGGAATACCAGACCACCTTGCCTATCTCCTGTGAAACCTTGTGTGGGTCAAGAAGCAACAGTTAGAAATGGATTTGGAACAATGGACTGGTTCAAATTTGGGAAAAGAGTACGTCAAGTCTGCATATTGTCACCCTGCTTATTTAACTTATATACACAGTAAAACATGGGAAATGTTGGGCTCAATGAATCACAAGCTGGAATCAAGATTGTTGGGATAAATATCAACAGCCTCAGATACACAGAGGATACCACTCTAATGGAGGAAACTGAAGAGGAACTAAAGAGCTTCCTGATGAGGGTGAAAGAGGAGAGTAAAAAAGCTGACTTGAAACTCAACATTAGAAAAATGAAGATTATGGCATCTGGTCCCATTTTGTGTGTACTAAGTCAATTCAGTCATGTCCGACTTTGTGACCCTATGCACTGTAGCATCCCAGGCTCCTCTGTCCATGGGATTCTTCAGGCAACAATACTGGAGTGCCATGACCTCCTCCAGGGGATCTTCCCGACCCAGGGATTCAACCCACATCCCTCAAATTTTTTGTGTTGGCAGGTAGGTTCTTTACCTACCTGCCTGCAATACCTGGAAAGCCCCATCAGATCCAACTGGTAGTAGTGTTAGTCTCTCAGTCACATCTGATTCTTTGTGACCCCACTGTAGCCTGCTAGGCTCCTCTGTCCATGGAATTCTCCAAGTGAAAATACTGAAGTGGGTTGCCATTCCCTCCTCCAGGGGCTTTTCCTGACACAGGGATCAAACAAGGGTCTCCCGCATTGTAGGCAGATTCTTTACCACTGTGCCACTTGGGTAGCCCCTCTGATCCCAATCAGTTCAGTTCAGTTCAGTCACTCAGTCATGTCAGACTCTTTGCAACATCATGAATCGCAGCACTCCAGGCCTCCCTGTCCATCACCAACTTCCAGAGTTCACTCATACTCACGTCCATTGAGCTGGTGATGCCATCCAGCCATCTTATCCTCTGTTGTCCCCTTCTCCTCCTGCCCTCAATCCCTCAATTCATGACAAATAGAAGGAGGAAAACTAGAAGCAGTAACAGGTTTTATTTTCTTGTGTTCCAAAATCAGTGCAGACAATGACTGCAGTCTTTAAATTAAAAGACGCTTTCTCCTTCGATGGAAAGCTATGAGGAACCTGAGTTCAGTTCAGTCACTCAGTCGTGTCTGACTCTTTGAGACCCCATGAATTGCAGCATGCCAGGACTCCCTGTCTATCACCAACTCCCAGAGTTCACTCAAATTCACATCCTTCAAGTCGGTGATGCCATCCAGCCATCTTGTCTTCTGTCGTTCCCTTTTCCTCCTGCCCCCAAACCCTCCCAGCAACAAAGTCTTTTCCAATGAGTCAACTCTTCGCATGAGGTGGCCAAAGTACTGGAGTTTCAACTTTAGCATCATCCCTTCCAAAGAAATCCCAGGACTGATCTCCTTTAGAATGGACTGGTTGGATCTCCCTGTAGTCCAAGGGACTCTCAGGAGTCTTCTCCAACACCACAGTTCAAAAGCACCAATTCTTCTGTGCTCAGCCTTCTTCACAGTCCAACTCTCACATCCATACATGACCACTGGAAAAACCATAGTCTTGACTAGACAGATCTTTGTTGGCAAAGTAATGTCTCTGCTTTTCAATATGCTATCTAGGTTGGTCATAAATTTTCTTCCAAAGAGTAAGCATCTTTTAATTTCATGGCTGCAGTCACCATCTGCATGGATTTTGGAGCCCCAAAAAATAAAGTCCCCACATCCGAGGTCACAGTCGGGGACCAGGAGGAATTACCCCACGTCTGAGGTCAGAGGCCGCAGCCGAGAGGAGCAACTCAACCTTCAAGGAGCAGTGGCTGAGCAGGCACAGGAGGGCCTAGAGGAGCTACTCTACATTCAAGGTCAGGAGGGGCGGCGGTGAGGAGACACCCCTCATCCAAGGTAAGGAGCAGCGGCTGTGCTTTGCTGGAGCAGCCATGAAGAGATACCCCATGTCCAAGGTAAGAGACCCCAAGTAAGGCAGTAGGTGTTACAAGAGGGCATCAGAGGGCAGACACACTGAAACCATAATCAAAGAAAACTACAGTCAATCTAATCACACTAGGACCACAGCCTTGTCTAACTCAATGAAACTAAGCCATGCCGTGTGGGACCACCCAAGATGGGCAGGTCATGGTGGAGAGGTCTGATGAAATGTGGTCCACTAGAGAAGGGAATAGCAAACCACTTTAGTATGCTTGCCTTCAGAACCCCATGAACAGCATGAAAAGGCAAAATGATAGGATACTGAAAGAGGAATTCCCCAGGTCAGTAGGTGCCCAATATGCTACTGGAGATCAGTGGAGAAATAACTCCAGAAAGAATGAAGGCATGGAGCCAAAGCAAAAACAATACCCAGTTGTGGATGTGACTGGTGAGAGAAGCAAGGTCTGATGCTGTAAAGAACAGTATTGCATAGGAACCTGGAATGTTATGTCCATGAATCAAGGCAAATTGGAAGTGGTCAAACAGGAGATGGCAAGACTGAACGTCAACATTCTAGGAATCAGCAAACTAAAATGGACTGGAATGGGTGAATTTAACTCAGATGACCATTATATCTACTACTGCGGGCAGGAATCCCTTAGAAGAAATGGAGTAGTCATCATGGTCAACAGAAGAGTCTTAAATGCAGTACTTGGATGCAATCTCAAAAACAACACAATGATCTGTGTTCATTTCCAAGGCAAACCATTCAATAGCACAGTAATCCAAGTCTATGCCCCAACCAGTAACACTGAAGAAGTTGAAGTTGAACGGTTCTATAAAGACCTACAAGACCTTTTAGAACTAACACCCAAAAAAGATGTCCTTTTCATTATAGGGGACTGGAATGCAAAAGTAGGAAGTCAAGAAACACCTGGAGTAACAGGCAAATTTGGCCTTGGAATATGGATTGAAGCAGGGCAAAGGCTAATAGAGTTTTGCCAAGAGAACACACTGGTCATAGCAAACACCCTCTTCCAACAACACAAGAGAAGACTCTACACATGGACATCACCAGATGGTCAACACCAAAATCAGATTGATTATATTCTTTGCAGCCAAAGAAGGAGAAATTCTATACAGACAGTAAAAACAAGACCTGTGGCTCAGATCATGAGCTCCTTATTGCCAAATTCAGACTTAAATTGAAGAAAGTAGGGAAAACCACTAGACCATTCAGGTATGACCTAAATCAAGTCCCTTATGATTATACAGTGGAAGTGAGAAATAGATTTAAGGGCCTAGATCTGATAGATAGAGTGCCTGATGAACTATGGACTGGGGTTCATGACATTGTACAGGAGACAGGGATCAAGACCATCCCCATGGAAAAGAAATGCAAAAAAGCAAAATGGCTATCTGGGGAGGCCTTACAAATAGCTGTGAAAAGAAGAGAAGCGAAAAGCAAAGGAGAAAAGGAAAGATATAAAGATCTGAATACAGAGTTCCAAAGAATAGCAAGAAGAAGTAAGAAAGCCTTCCTCAGAGATCAATGAAAAGAAATAGAGGAAAACAACAGAATAGGGAAGACTAGAGATCTCTTCAAGAAAATTAGAGATACCAAGGGAACATTTCATGCAAAGATAGGCTCGATAAAGGACAGAAATTGCATGGACCTAACAGAAGCAGAAGATAGTAAGAAGAGGTGGCAAGAATGCACAGAAGAACTGTACAAAAAATATCTTCACGACCAAGATAATTATGATGGTATGATCATTCACTTAGAGCCAGACATCCTGGAATGTGAAGTCAAGTGGGCCTTAGAAAGCATCACTACGAACAAAGCTAGTGGAGATAATGGAATTCCAGTTGAGCTATTTCAAATCCTGAAAGATGATGCTGTGAAAGCACTGCACTCAATATGCCAGCAAATTTGGAAAACTCAGCAGTGGCCACAGGACTGGAAACAATCTGTTTTCATTCCAATCCCAAGAAAGGCAATGATAAACCCAGTAGCATGTTAAAAGCAGAGACATCACCTTGCCAATTAAGGGCCATATAGTCAAAGCTATGATTTCTCCAGTAGTCATCTACATATGTGAGAGTTGGAATATAGAGAATTGCTGAGCACTGAAAAACTGATGATTTCGAATTGTGGTGCTAGAAAAGATTCTTGAGGTCCTTGGACTACAAGGAGATAAAGCCAGTAAATCCTAAAGAAAATCAACTTTTAATATTCATTGGAAGGCCTGATGCTGAAGCTGAAGCTCCAATACATTGGCCAAGTGATATGAAGAGTTGATTCATTGGAAAAGACCCTGATGATGGGGAAGCTTGAAAGCAAAATTAGAAAGGGGCAGCAGAGGATGAGATGCTTAGATAGCATCACTGATTCAATGGACATGAATCTGAACAAACTCTGGGAGATAATGGAAGACAGAAGACCCTGGAGTGCTGCAATCCATGGGGTCACAAAGAGTGGGCCATTAGTAACTGAACAATAACAACAACATCTGAGTCAAGTTTTAAATTAAAGAGAGTTTCCTTGAATAGGTAATATCATATATTTTAAGATGTAGATAATGGGGGCATGCATTAAGGGCATATCTTTTTTAAAAATAAAGAAAATTAAAAACTGAAATTATTTCAAATGAAATGCTAGATTTCACTCCATAACTAAAATTCCACCACCCACACGTTTCATAATTTTGTTCAGACCATTCTAGAAATAATTTAAAAGAATCATCTTAAATTGTTTTCCCACTCTACCTCATTTTTAGTAAGTTTTTATAAATGTATTCATTTCCATTTATGTATGAAATTATTTTATTGACTTTTCTTATATTCTATACAAAGTCAATAGGACATAATATTACTAAATAAATCTTTAAGTGGAAAAAAAAGTAAGAAAAAGTTCTAATCTTTATTTGTTCTGACAGGGACATACAGGAAGATCCCAGAGAATATGTACAATTTTGTTTTAAATATTCCTGATCTTCCTCTTGAATATCACTCTATAACTTAAACTGAACACCTCCTCGAATAGTTCTCTGCTATGCTGCATGACATAAAGGTTAGCATACGTCATTATTTACTCTCTCCTCACCTTTTCAGGAAGATTTTTTATTATCCCGGTGCAACAAAAGAAAAAGCAGTAGTTTGAGGACTTAATTAAATTACCCAAGAAATTATAGTGCAAAAGTGTTAACTGGAGAATGTCACCTGAAACCACATTCTAAGATCCTAAGATTGGTGCTGGTTTTATTACACCTGATACTTTTAATTTTGAAATTCATGCTCAAGAGAGATAATTGACTTGCCAAAACTGATTTTTAGAAAGAGCAAGTGAGATTAAAACAGGTGCTTTCTCATTCCCACACCAAGTTTATTTCACTTTATATCAAATAACTTTGAATAACTCAGGTCCCAACTGAGGCATGAGACTGGTAAAGCAGGCTGGCAGTGAAAATCAAACCACAGAAAATCAGATCATGTCTCTTTTCACTTTGGAGTTAAGTAAGGTTTAAATGCTTGGTCACAAAGCCAAATATTTTCAGTTCTATACATATCAAGCCAGTCTGCTTGTGGTATTTTACTGCAACTATAATAGGAACTGTAACAGATGGGAAGGAAAGTTGATAACCAAGCATGGCAGATCCAGTTATCCCTAAGGAAATGTGATTTAAAATGCATCTTGATAAATACAAGGAGACTCGCCGAACTAAAACAGCTGCAACTACAAAGCAAAGTAACAACTCAAATGTGTCCTCTATTTAATGTGCATTCTCTTGACAATGTAACTGTCCACAGAAGGGACAGAACAGAGTGTGTGTGTGTGTGTGTGTGTGTGTGTGTGTGTGTGTGTGTGTGTGTATCTCATTCTATGGATGTTAGGCAGTGTTTGCACCAAAAAAATCAGCAGCAGCTACTCTTCCTAAGGAAATGAACAGTAAAGGTTTTTCATTGTTCTTAATTCTTCAAGTCTCCTAGCCATTCATGTAACAAATTGGCTAACTTTATTGTGAACATATGGTTAAAGAGTGACTCTTCATGAAGAAAAATTAGTTTATTCCTGCACCTGGAAAGAGCAGCTAGAAAATCTTCTGACGAACAAAGCTGGCTAGGCTAATGGAAATGGAGATGGAAAATAAGGTTCAATATTGTTTTATACAGCAAGACTGATTTCAATCAGAACCTTAGAACAGAAGCCTTAAAATTTTAACTACTTAAATATTGTGCATAAGGAAATTTTTTTTTTCTTCATTGTCAACTTTTGGCTGAATAAAATGGCCAAATATTGGCAAAGAAATTTGCCAGACTTCAAGGTCTGACTTCATCAAAGACACATCAGTGTCACTTTATTTGCTATCCCCCATAAACAGATAGTAGAGAATCACGTTTTTTTCTGTATATTGTTTTATAAGCCAATGTATCTGACATTAGATCAAGCACACTATATGAGAGTTCTGAGAAACAAGGACAAACTTGCCAAGTAATCCTGTTAGTAAACTAGTCACAGATCTTTGGAGGTATATTATTATTGAGCTTCCGGATCCCTTTATATATTAATTTGCTTTTAAAGTCTGTGTTGTGATTAGAACGCCCAATAAAAGACACAATGGCATTGTAATGGCTAATCATGTGGATGAAAATAGTTTCATTTTGAGGAATCTTAGCCTAGTCAACAACTGTCAAAAATTTTCTGTCCAAAGATATAATGTAAAATTGAAGGCTAAGGATAAAATGAATAGAAAATGTAAGAAATGCTGTGCCCACACATTCCCCAGGAGACAAGAAGTCTTGAGAAAGTTTTTTATCTGTCTGAAATGTAGAAAATGCTAAGGATATTTTGCTCAGCACTCTTACACCACTCTTACAGCCTTGGGTAGTGTCACTACCCAAGTCAACATTTCAGATCTCTCTATGGAATTATACTGTGGAGTTTTATATTTGGTGTTATCTTTGCTAAATTATTTAAAAGTCTGGAAAAGTTACTCTATATCATTAAAGAACATTGTAAGTAGAAGGAACATTCCATACTTTTCTGTTTTTGATGCTGGAGATGAATTCAGGGCTAGAGATGGAAAAAGTGATATTCAAATATGTCCCTAATAAGTATGTGGTGACATTTTCATAATTCATTTACTTTTATAACTATTTTTTCAACCTATGGAAACAAAATAATAACTCTAGGTTTGTTACTATACTATCTGTTTCTTCATGCAAATCTGTGCTATTTAAAATTTTTTTATTTTTAAACAACAAAGTCCTAAAGTATAGCACAGGAAACTATGTTCACTATCCTGTGATAAACCATAATTGAAAAGAATATAAAAAAAGAATGTATATATATGTATAACTGAGTCCCTTAGCTGAATAGCAGACACTGGTACAACATTGTAAATCAACTATATTTCAATTGAAAAAATATTTTAAAATACTTCCTATTTTCACAAAAGATATATTTGCACATTATTCTCTAGCTTAATAACTTGAAGCACTGAAGCTTTCTTGGAATATTGATTTTAGTTGATATATTATATTTAAATAATCGGAAGAAAGAAATACACACTTATGTTCATGATGTGTCCTAGGTATTTTACACATTAAATACGATATCAACCTGAAAACATGCTATCATACTTTGTGTCTGATGTATGAAATAAAATTGCTGTCATATATTTGTTGATAAAGTAATACCATAGAACATACTACACAAATCACTGGAGTTGTAATACTTGGAGAAGCAAGTAATAGTAGTAATAATGATTTGTCTTCATCCTTCCGTCTCACTCTAGCGTTTTAAAAATACAAAAATATACCTTATTTTTTGTACAAAACACTTAAAGGATTAAAAAAAATATTATTTTCTTGTTGTTATTAGTAGTAGTATAAGGTAAAGTTACTTGATCATTTGTGTCTGCTTCTTTGCGAGCCCATGAACTGTAACCTGCCAGGTTCCTCTGTCTTGGAATTCTCCAGGCAAGAGTACTGGAGTGGGTTGCCAATTCCTTCTCCAGGAGATCCTTCTGACCCAGGGATCGAAACTAGGTCTCCTGCATCACAGGCAGATTCTTTACCATGTGTGTCACCAGTAGTATGCTTCTCAGTAAAACAAAATTGAACTTATTTTCTCTTAAATGCCAAAGGGAATACATTGAAAAACCAAAATAGCATACATGGCTGAAACCAGGTAAACATGACTGATATTAAAAAGCATTGAGGCTTTCCTACACTGTATTCGGCAGACATAATGACTTAAAATTTAGAATCGACACCTCTTACGATTTGACATGTAAAGGGAAGTATAACATATGAGGTAAGTGGAATGACCTCCACTTAAGACTCAATGAAAGTAGAAGTTGTAAGCTCAGACAACTGATGGATCAGGAAGCAACAGGGAGATATGAGATGTACACAAATAAATACATTCAAACAAAGGGAGTCACAAATTGGTGGTGCCTGACCTTTCAGTTGTATGCTTATGAATCCAAGGTGACATTGGGAAAGAGATTTGCACTTACAACTATTAAGCTTTTATTTTTTGAAGATGGAAAGTTGGGAGGAGGCCCAATAAAAAGCCTCTAGTGCTGCACAAATAACTGCATAATTATTATAAGGAGGAAAAAAATTTACAAAACATGAAGTTACTGGTTACAAGGATTGAATTTCAGGAAAGAAGTCAATAGCCAAGGCCTTAGGTCCAGCACATCACAGTTCATTATCCTAATACAATGGCAGGTTTTAATTTATAGCAGAATATACTCAATATCTTCTTTATAATTTTTTCCCCATGGTTGGCAGGCATAGAGAGGCCTGCTGAATTCCAGATGAGTAGTACAAGATACTGTACTGGTCATCAGGAAAGAAAGACATCAACACTAAAAGTTGTTATCAAAATGAGGAAGTTATTTTTGATGTCTTATTCCCTTTAACCAGCTTCATGACACCTTTACAGATCTTCAATGCCATACCCTATTTGTTCTTAAGAACATATGCTGTAAATTCCTTTGTTTTCACATACAAATCTGACCTTTTCTAAAACATAGAGCTGACCCTTCCAAAATACATTATCAGTATTTAAAGTAGAGTCTTTAAAGTTTTATAACTTATGACTTTAAGGCCTATTTCCCACTGACCCTGGAAAAGTACACATTATGTATAAGTGAATAGCATAATCTGTAACTTCTTAAACTAAAATAATTGCAGATATAAAATCACCATTCTTCTTTCATCTAAGCTGAAAGATTTGAATAGGATGCTTAAAGAATCTGACCAAATCCATAACAACTCATAATGCTGGTGATTATGTTCATTCCCCTTAGATAGAATAAGTAAAGAGAAAAAATAGCACTAGAAATATGAATATGAATATACTAAGCAGTTAAATATAAGTAGAATAAATTGAAAAGTTAGAACAAATATATCTCCATAAAACATTTTGCAAAGTATGAGCTAAATCTTTTGAAAATGCTTAACTTCTGTTTCCAATTGGGATCTTGAGAACACTTACTTTACATATGATGCAAAATTAAAACAGTTATGATGTAGCAAAAGTGATCATCAGAAGAGAAACTATAGAAAGTATAAAAAAACTCAAAAATTTAAGACAAGTTGGAAATATTTTTTCAAGAAATCCTGTGAAAATAATGCCCAAAAAATGCATTGAAAATTTAATCTGAGAACAGGCAAATGTAAAACTGGGACTAGAGGAGGAAACAGAACTATAGATTCAGATGCTCATATTTGGATACAAAAATTTTAAATTAAGATATGAAGAATGAGAGGACAAGTAGATGATTAAGATCAAAACTGTAAGAAAAAAAACTGACCTTGAACTAATACATGAGGCATGGGTAAAGGAAAAAAGAAAGGATTTTTTATGTTCATATACTTACACAAAAAATACATTGCACAGTTAGACACATACTGATAAAATCTTAAATGTTCTTTGCATGGGATAAGGAATAAGATTAACAATAAGGCAGATTATATGAAAATAAATGAAGCAGATTATCTAACCCCTTTCCTTTTATACTTCAACACCCCCAAAATAAAAGTCTGTGGGCAGCAGAATTTCTGCATTTCTAAATATTTTATAATTGATTTAGCCCATTTAGGTTACCACAGACAGATTCTGATCCAAGACAGTGACATAGGAGTAATGGAACTCACCTCCTTTAATGGATACATCAAATCTACACCTACACACAGAGGAATTCTCTTTGAAAGAAATCCAGAAACTAGCTGAGTAACTCCTACACACTAGGTAAACAAGTAAATATCTACATCACCCACTTTGAAATGGTGGAAAAGGCTGAGACACACTATTGATATTAACCCCACTCCCAGAATTGTCTCAAAGAATCTGGAAGGAATTAAAAAAAAATCTGAACCTCTCCCTGAGGTGTTTGAACTCAACAACTAGTGACCCAACTTTAAAGACTCCTCCCTAAAGGATGGGATATTAAAACATCTGGATTTAAAAGTCAACAAGAATCATAAGACTATAGAAAACATGGAAGCCTTTCAAGGGCGTCTAAGGGCTATCCTTGCAGTGTTTGACAATGAAGGAGCAAGAAGAAAATGTCTATCTCTCAGTTTTATCCTGAAAGAGGCTTGTTTTCATTCTTTAAAAGCTGCCACCTGTGGGCTAGGCTGACTTAGCAGGCATAAAGGGACTGATTGTGATTCACTGGAGAGTGGGGAAGCCAGCTGATAACCATCTTTATCTTCTCACAGGAGACCTATAAAAATTGCCTAAAAGGAATTATTTATACATATGGCGATCAATGCAAAGAAATAGAGGAAACAACAGAATGGGAAAGACTAGAGATCTCTTCAAGAAAATTAGAGATACCAAGGGAACATTTCATGCAAAGATGCTTTCAATAAAGGACAGAAATGATATAGACCTAACAGAAGCAGAAGATTTTAAGACGAGGTGGCAGGAATACAAAGAAGAATTGTACAAAAAAGATCTTCACAACCAAATATTTACGATGGTGTGATCACTCACCTAGAGCCAGATATCCTGGAATGTGAAGTCAAGTGGGCATTAGAAAGCATCACTATGAACAAAGCTAGTGGAGGGGATGGCCGTCCAGTTGAGCTATTTCAGATCCTGAAAGATGATGCTGTGAAAGTGCTGCACTCAATATGCCAGCAAATTTGGAAAACTCAGCAGTGGCCACAGGATTGGAAAAGGTCAGTTTTCATTCCAATCCCAAAGAAAGGCGATGCCAAAGAATGCTCAAACTACCACACAATTGCACTCATCTCACACACAAGTAAAGTAATGCTCAAAATTCTCAAGGCCAGGCTTCAGCAGTATGTGAACCGTGAACTTCCAGATGTTCAAGCTGGTTTTAGAAAAGGCAGAGGAGCCAGAGATCAAATTGCCAATATCCTCTGGATCAACAAAAAAGCAAGAGAGTTCCAGAAAACATCTATTTCTGCTTTATTGACTATGCCAAAGCCTTTGACTTTATCACAATAAACTGTGGGAAATTCTGAAAGAGAGGGGAATACCAGACCACCAGACCTACCCCTTGATAAACCTATATGCAGGTCATGAAGCAGAACTGGACATGGAACAACAGACTGGTTCCAAATAGGAAAAGGAGTTCGTCAAGGCTGTATATTGTCACCCTGTTTATTTAACTTATATGCAGAGTACATCATGAGAAACGCTGGGCTGGAAGAAACATAAGCTGGAATCAAGATTGCCGGGAGAAATATCAATAACCTCAGATATGCAGATGACACCACCCTTATGACAGAAATTGAAGAGGAACTAAAGAGCCTCTTGATGAAAGTGAAGGAGGAGAGTGGAAAAGTTTGCTTAAAGCTCAACATTCAGAAAACTAAGATCATGGAATCTGGCCCCATCACTTCATTGGAAATAGATGGGGAAACAGTGGAAACAGTGGCTAACTTTATTTTTCTGGGTGCCAAAATCACTGCAGATGATGACTGCAGCCATGAAATTAAAAGACGCTTACTCCTTGGAAGGAAAGTTATGACCAACATAGATAACATATTCAAAAGCAGAGACATTACTTTGCCAACAAAGGTCCATCTAGTCAAGGATATGGTTTTTCCAGTAGTCAAATATGGCTGTGAGAGTTGGACTGTGAAGAAAGTCAAGCCCCGAAGAACTGATGCTTTTGAACTGTGGTGTTGGAGAAGACTCTTGAGAGTCCTTTGGACTGCTAGGAGATCCAACCAGTCCATTCTAAAGGAGATCAGTCCTGGGTGTTCTTTGGAAGGAATGATGTTAAAGCTGAAACTCCAGTACTTTGGCCACCTCATGAGAAGAGTTGACTCTTTGAAAAGACTCTGATGCTGGGAAGGATTGAGGGCAGGAGGAGAAGGGGATGACAGAGGATGAGATGGCTGGATGGCATCACTGACTAGATGGATGTGAGTCTCAGTGAACTCCAGGAGTTGGTGATGGACAGGGAGGCCTCGTGTGCTGCAATCCATGGGGTTGCAAAGAGTCGGACACAACTGAGCGACTGAACTGAACTGAACTGATATATATGGCACTACAGCATTTATGACTGGCAACCAAGGAGTGAGCCCCTGAATTGTTTGGCTGTTAGCTGAAGGGCCTTGTATTTATGATTCCTACTGGACTGTAACAGAAATATAAACAATTATTACTGGGTGCAGGAGGACTGCTACACATCCATCTGAAGCTATAGGCATAGGACCAGTACTTACTAAACTTATTAAAAATGAGCAGAACAAAGTTCTTCTCTCAGTTTCTCCTTGGATGAGCCCAAACCACATATTTTGACACCCAAGCAGCTGAAGCTCATCCTCCCTTTGGGGATATAGATAGGTCTTTGTACATCTTTGACTACTAGAAGTTGCTGAGAACATAGAGGACAGGTCGGACAAACCCAAGGATTTGAAAAACAACCAAGAGTTTCAGTCATGCTGTAAAATAAGTTATTGCCAACATGAAGCAATTTTATCAAGACTAGGAAACTTGCTCTCTTATCTAATGTGTAGAAAAAGGAAGAGGCAGGAAAAATGAAGAAACAGAAGAGTATGTTCCAAACAAAAGAATAAGATAATACTCCAAAAACAAATTTTAGTGAAATGGAAGTAAGTGACTTACCTGTTTAACAATTCAAAATAATGGTGATAAAGATGCTCACTGAAGCCAAGAGAACAGTGCGTGAACCACATAAAAACTTCAACAAAGAGAAAATATAAGAAAGTACCAAACAAATCATAGAGCTGAAGAATATAATAAGTGAAGGTAAAAATTCAATTGAGAGCATCAACAGACTAAATCAAGTGGAAGAAAGGATCAGCAAACTCAAGGACAAGAAGTGGAATTCATTCACTTAGAGGATCAAAAAAAAAAAAAAAAACGTAAGCAAGTGAAATTGTGGGATACACCAAGTCAGCCAACATATATGTAATTCATCTCTAGGAAGAGGAGAGAGAGAGAGAGAAAGGAATAGAAAGCTTATTCAAGGAGATAGTGGTTGAAAGCTTCCCTGACCTAGGGAAAGATACAGACATTCAGACCCCGGAAACCCAGAATGTTCCAAAAAAGATGAATCCAAAGGGACCTACAACATGATACATTATGGTTGAATTGTCAAAATTAAGACAAGAGACAATCTTAAGAAAATCTTAAAAGTTGTAAGGAAAAAAAAAAATTCATGTACAAGGCCCACCTCTCCATAAGATTATTAGTGGATTTTTCAGCAGAAATTCTACAGACCAGAAGGGAGTGACAATATATTCAAAAAACTGAAAGAAAATAAAGTAGTAACTAAAATACTCCATGGGGTAAAGCTGTCTTTCAGAATTGAATAAAAAATAGTTTTCCAGACAAGTAAAAGTGAGGGAGTTTACCACAACTAGACAATTATTACATGTTAAAAGAAATTCTTCAAACTGAAATAAAAGGGCTCTAGTTAGTAACTGAAAAATATACAAAAGTAAAGATATATACACAAAATTCAGAATGATACTGTAATGATGGAGAGTAACTCAATTATAAATCCAGTATGAAGATTGAAATATGAAAGTATTAAATATAACTATAATAATGATAATTTCCTAATTGATGCACAAGGTAAAAACAAATGTAAATTGTGAAATCAAAAACATTAAATGTGCAGAGAGAATACAAAAGTATTGCTTAGTATGTGTTAAAAGTATTTGTTTAAAATAGACATAAATATAAGATTTTTTGTAAACTTCATGATAAAATAAAGCAACAATTTATTATATATACACAAAAAATAAGTAAAAAGAAATCTAAGAATACCACAACAAAAAGATCATCTCATAATAAAAAGAAAAAAACAAAAGCATGAAGGAATTATAAAGCATCCAGAAACAGTTAACAGAATAGCAATTAAACTCCATATCCATTAATAATAACTTTAAGTAAACGGACTATGTTCTCCAATCAAAAGACTTAGAATGGTTGAATGAATTTAAAAAAAAGAAAAAACCAGGCCCAGTTCTGTGCTGCCAAAGAAACTCACTTCAGCTTTAAGGACATACATAGATGGAAAGTGAATGTATGGGAAAAGATAGTGAAAATGGAAGCCAGAAGAATGAAACAGTAGCTATACTTGTATCTGCAAAAATAGAGTTAAAACCAGTCACTAGCATAAGAGTTGAAGGTCATTACAAAATGATAAATGGGTCAGTCCAACAACAGGACATATCATTTGAAAACATAAATAAACTTAAGCTGCTGCTGCTGCTACTGCTAAGTTGCTTCAGTCATGTCCGACTCTGTGTGACCCCATAGACCACAGCCCACCAGGCTCCCCTGTCTCTGGGATTCTCCAGGCAAGAACACTGGAATGGGTTGCCATTTCCTTCTCCAAAACTTAAGCTAGGAGCACCAAGGTATACAGAGCACATACTGAACTATTTGAAGGGAGAAAGAGACAGCAATATAAAAACAGTTGGTGACTTCAATACCTCACTTTCAATAATGCATAGATTATTGAAGACAAACTGAGTAAAGAAGCATTGAGCTTAAACTTTATATCAAATCAGTTGCATATGACAGACATTTATAGAAAATTTCATCCAATAGCAGCAGAATATGCATTCTTCTGAAGTACACATGGATCATTCTCTGAGATAGATCAAATGCCAGGCCACAAAACAAGTATTAATAAATGTAAGAAGATTTGAATCATGTCAAGCATACCCCCTGACCACAACCACATGGAACTAGAAATCAATTATAAGAAGAAAACTGGAAAATTGATAACTATGGAAATTAAACAACTTGCTCCTGAGCAAGCAAGTGGTCATCAAAGAAGTCAAAATGGAAATAAAAATGTATTTGAAATAAGAAAAATAGATACACAACATACCAATTATATGGAAGGCAGCAAATGCAATTGTAAAACTAAAGATTATACTGATAATTTCAGTAAAAAAAGACCTCAAATAACCTAACTTTACACCTCCATAACAGAGAAGGCAATGGCACCCCACTCCAGTACCCTTGCCTGGAAAATCCCATGGACGGAGGAGCCTGGTAGGCTGCAGTCCATGGGGTCGCTGAGGGTCGGACACGACTGAGTGACTTCACTTTCACTTTTCACTTTCATGCATTGGAGAAGGAAATGGCAACCCACTCCAGTGTTCTTGCCTGGAAAATCCCAGGGACAGGGGCGTCTAGTGGGCTGCCGTCTATGGGGTCGCACAGAGTCGGACATGACTAAAGTGACTTAGCAGCAGCAGCGCACCTCCATAAACTAGAAACAAACAAACAAACAAAAAAAACAAAAAAAAACTAAGCCTAAATTTAGAAGAAGGAAGAAAATAACAAAGGCCAGGGTAGAACTAGGTGAAATAGAGACCAAAGAGACAATAGGAAAAAAAAAAAAAAAAAAAATGAATGAATCTAAGAACTGGTATTTTGAAAAATAAATAAATAAATAAACTTGAGAAACCTTCAGCTGGACTAACCAAGAGAAAAAGAGGATTCCAGCAAACAAAATTAAAAGTGAAAGGAGAGATGTTATATCTGATAATACACAAATACAAAGGATCATAGGAGACTGCTATGAAGAATTATGTGCCAATAAATTTAAAAACCTACAAAAATACATAAATTGCTAAAACTAAAGCCTATCAAGACTGAATCTTGACGAAATAGAAAATCTGAACAGATAAACTACTATTAAGGACATTGAATCATTAATTAAAACCTCCCAACAAAAATGTCCAGGACCCGATGTCTTTGTTGGTAAATTCTATTAAACATTTAAGGAATTAATAGCAACTCTTTCAATTCTCCAAATAAAGGGAGAAGTAAACATCTCCAAAATCAATTTACAAGGTTAGCATGACTCTAATAAAAAATGGACAGGGACACTACAAGAAAAGAAAATACATGCTAATATATCTGATAAATATATATGCAAATACATAAAAAATTGTAAAATGCTTAGGAATGAATTTGTTCAAGGAGGTGGAATATTTTACATTGAAAAGCTATAAGACACAGATGAAAGAAATTGAAAAAAATACATAAACACATGAAAAAATATTTCATATTCATGAATCAGAATAATTAATATTATTTAAATAAAATTCCAACCAAAAGCAACATATAGATTCAATGCAATCCCTATCAAAATGCCAATGACATATTTTTCAGATATAGAAAGTAATCCTAAAATTTGTATGAGACCACAAAATATCCAGAATAGCCCAAACAATATTGAGGAAGAAAAACAAAGCAAAAGGAATCAGAATACCATGAACACGTTACTAGAACATAACAGAAAGTCCAGAAATAAAATCAATGCATATATGTTCAGTTAATTCAATGACAAGCCAAGAATATGCAACAGGAAAAGGACAGTCTCTTTGACAAATGGTATTCAGAAAATTGGACAGGCAAAAAAATAAACAAGTTGGACAACATCAAACTTAAAAGCTCCTGCGCAAGAAAGGAAACTAACAAAATGAAAGACAACCTACAGAGTGGAAGAAAGTATTTTTAAATTATATATCTGATTATGGACTGATATCCAAAATATGAAAACATTCACAATTTAATAGTGAAGATAAGAAACAATCTGATATACAGGCAGAATAAACGAATATATATATTTTTTCAAAGACATACAAATGGCTCACAGGCACATGAAAAGATGCTCAGCAGAACTAATCATCAGGGAAATGCCAATCAATACCACAATCACTTCATGCCTATTACAATGATCATCATCAAACAAAACAAGATATCGCAAGTATTGACATGGGTATGAACAAAAAAGAATTCTTGTGTATTGTTGCTACAAAGGTATATTTGTAGTGTTGCTACTGAAAACAATATGGAGCTATCTCAAAAATATTAAAAGTGGAACTACCATATGATCCAGTGATTCCACTCTGGGTATACATATCCAAAGGAAATGAAAACAGTATATCAAAGAGATATTTCTTCCATGTTCATTGCATCATTATTCACAAAAGCCAAGTTATTGAAATGACTTAAGTCTCCACTAACCAATGAATGGATAAAGAAGGTATAGTATATCTATACAGTGGACTATTATCCAATCCGGCCATGTTCAGCAACATTGATGGCCTTTGACAGCATTATATGAAGTGAAATAATATAGAAAGGGAAATACAAATATTGATGGTATCATTTATAAGTGGAATCTAAAAAGAAAAAGTCATACTCATAGAAACAGAGAGTAAAATAATGGTTTCTGGGGGCTGAGGTTTGGGGAGATAGAGTACAAACTTTCAGCTGTAAGATAAATAAATTTTGAGGCTCTAATGTATAATATGTTGACTATATTTGACAACACCATTTGTATAACTGAAATTGGCTGAAAGTCAAACCTAACATTCTCATACACACAGAAAAAGAGATAAATATATGAGGTGATGGATGTGCTAATAGATTAGTTGGGAGAAAACTTTTTACAATTAAATAATCATATAAAAGTGAAAGTGAAAGTTGCTCAGTTGTTTCCAACTCTTTGCAACCCTACACACTATAGAGCCCATGGAATTTTCTAGGCCAGAATACTGGAGTGGGTAGCCTTTCCCTTCTCGAGGCGATCTTCCCAGCCCAGGAACTGAACCCAAACATAGCCTATGCTTAAAAACATACAACTGTATTTTCAATTATACCTCAATAAAGTTGGAAAAAATAAATACCATAAGTTAAGTGGTTTATTAAAAACAGAAATTTATTTCTCACAGTTCTAAAGTCTGGAAGTCCAGTTCAGGATACCAATGTGTTTTGGCTCTGGTGAAAACCTTCTTCGAGGTTGCAAATTGCCAATTCCTTTCTGTGTTCTCAAATGGCAGAAGCATTAGGGAGCTCTGTGGGGTCACTTTTACTGGTGTATGAGTTCTATTCATTATTACTCTACCCCTATGACCTAACCGACTCTCAGAGTTCCACTGTCTAATACAGTTACCTAGAGCATTAGGATGTCAACCTACAAATTTTGGGCAGAGACATTCAGACAGCAATAATGGCATACATTCTGAATTTTCTAATTAGCACAACATTGTAAATCTACTATGCTTGAATAAACAATTTTTTAAATTAAAGATTTGCTGTTACAAAATAGAAGACTGTAACTTTAACATATTAATGTTTATGTAAAATAAACCTGTTAAATAAATGATACATATGCCATTGATATATATTTAAAAAATAATTTTGCATTATAGAACATATAATAAAATTCAACAAAGCTCCATCATTTATCATAAAATTATTTATCCTCTATGAATATAAGATATTTATATTGTCCACCTTCTTAAGCTTTCCTTACACATCAAACTGGTCACAGTCCTCTTTATTTTCATTGAAGAGCAACAGTATTGTGATTTTTTAAGTACTTCTTTTCTTTTAGAGTTTTACTACTTATGGTTGTATTTCTTATTTGCATTTCAAAATGTAGTTTCCTTTTTTTTTTTCCTGTTTTTGAACCCTAAGTAAATGGAATCATGGTGTAAAGACTACTGTATTTACAAATATATATTAATATATGTTGTTTTGTTTGAGTATAATTTGTGTATTGTGTCCCAGTATTTCATATGAAAAATTTACTTGTTTGCCTGTCTATGAATATTTGAGTTACTTCCTTTTTGTAGCTATTGTGAGTAATATAATTCCACAACCTCTCCCAGTGAGCTCAAGCAGATACTTCTATAAGGAAAATAACAAGTGGATGTTATAAGATACAATCGTTTAAATTTCATTAGATGATTTTTTGTTTTTGAAATTTTACTTTTTATTTTTAAATTTAAATTTATTTATTTTAATTGGAGGCTAATTACTTTATAGTATTGTATTGGTTTTGCCATACATCAACATGAATCCGCCATGGGTGTACGTATGTTCCCCATCCTGAACCCCCCTCCCAACTCCCTCCCCGTACCATCCCTCTGGGTCGTTCCAGTGCACCAGCCCCAAGCATCCAGTATCCTGCATCGAACCTGGACTGGTGATTTGTTTCTTATATGATATTGTACATGTTTCAATGCCATTCTCCCAAATCATCCCACCCTCTCCCCTCTCCCACATAGTCCAAGACTGTTCTATACATCTGTATCCCTTTTGCTGTCTCGCATACAAGGTTATCATTACCATCTTTGTAAATTCCATATATATGTGTTCATGTACTGTATTGGTGTTTTTCTTTCTGGCTTACTTCACTCTGTATAATAGGCTCCAGTTTCATCCACCTCATTAGAACTGATTCAAATGTATTCTTTTTAATGGCTGAGTAATACTCCATTGTGTATATGTACCACAGCTTTCTTATCCATTCATCTGCTGATGGACATCTAGGTTGCTTTCATGTCCTGCCTATTATAAACAGTGCTGCGATGAACATTGGGGTACACGTGTCTCTTTCAATTCTGGTTTCCTCAGTGTGTATGCTCAGCAGTGGGATTGCTGGATCATAAGGCAGTTCTATTTCCAGTTTCTTAAGGAATCTCCACACTGTTCTCCATAGTGGCTATACTAGTTTGTATTCCCACCAACAGCGTAAGAGGGTTCCCTTTTCTCCACACCCTCTCCAGCATTTATTGCTTGTAGACTTTTGGATCGCTGCCATTCTGACTGGTGTGAAATGGTACCTCATTGTGGTTTTGATTTGCATTTCTCTGATAATGAGTGATGTTGAGCATCTTTTCATGTGTTTGTTAGCCATCTATATGTCTTCTTTGGAGAAATTTCTATTTAGTTCTTTGGCCCATTTTTTGATTGGGTCGTTTATTTTTCTGGAATTGAGCTGCAGGAGTTGCTTGTATATTTTTGATATTAGCTGTTTGTCAGTTGCTTCATTTGCTATTATTTTCTCCTGTTTTGAAGGCTATGTTTTCACCTTGTTTATAGTTCCTTTGTTGTGCAGAAGCTTTTAAGTTTAATTAGGTCCCATTTGTTTATTTTTGCTTTTATTTCCAGTATTCTGGGTGGTGGGTCATAGATGATCCTGCTGTGATTGATGATTTTAAATTATTTTGGAGAGTTGAATGCCTTTTTATATTTTTCAAGGTCACTTATATTTTTGCATTTTAAGAGCCTTTTCAAATCTTTTCTGCATATTTCCATTGCATTTCATGCATTTTACTTAAGGAGTTATAGTTGTTGTTGTTTTTAAGTCCATTCAAGTTAAGAACATTAGTCGATTTCTTGTGTCATAAATACTTTCTCCCACTCTATAGTTTGCTGGTTTTCTCCATTAATAGAGTTTATGATCATTATTGTTGTTCAGTCGCAAAGTCGTGTCCAATTATTTGCAACTCCATGGACTAGAGCACGCCAGACTTTCCTATCCTTCACTACCTCCTAGAGTTTGCTCAAAGTCATGTTCATCAAGTCGGTGATGTCATCCAATCATCTCATCCTCTGTTGCCCTGTTCTCCTCCTGCCCTTAATCTTTTCCAGCATCATGGTCTTTTCCAATGAGCTGGCTCTTCACATCCTGTGGCCAAAGTATTAGAGCTTTAGCATCAGTCCTTTCAATGAATATTCAGGGTTGATTTCCTTAAGAATTGACTGGCTTTATCTCCTTGCTGTCTAAGGGTCTCTCAAGAGTCTTCTCCAGAACCATAATTCAAAAGCATCAATTCTTCAGTGCTCAGCCTTCTTTACAGTCCAAATCTCACATCTGTACATGACTACTGGAAAAAACATAGCTTTGACTATGATCATTAGAAGTTTTTAACTTTAATATTTAATTTACCTGAAAGGTTGCTGCTATGAGCCGTGAACAACGCCAGAATTCTTGGCCTCCGGAGGAGAGGAATTCTATCCAGGGTGAGTAATGAGGTTTGATCACTCAGAGTTTTTTTTGTGTAATAAAGTTTTATTAAGATATAAAAGATATAGAGAAAGTTTCTGACATAGACATTAATTTATAAGGGGACAAAAAGAGTGTGCCCTTGCTAGTTTTTAGTTAGGAGTAATATACCTATTAGAAAGAAAGAAAAAAAGTGAAGCTGCTCAGTTGTGTACAACTCTTTGTGACCCCATAGACTGTAGCCTACCAAGTTTTTCCATCCATGGGATTTTCCAGGCAAGACTACTGGAGTGGGTTGCCATTTACTTCTCTGATAATTACAGAAATGAAGTGCCTCCAAACTGAGAGAGTTGCACTAGGCCCCTCACCCACAACATGAATTTTGAGATTGCATTGGCACGAGGTGAGTCATCCTGGACCATAAAAACAATTCACATGAATCTTGAAGAAAGGCAGATTTCCAAGCAGATACATAGTTCATTAACACAGCTTGAGGAAGACATTTCCATGAGAAATATGCATTGGTTAGCTCAAGGTTTGAGATAAAGTCAGGTTCAGCTAGAACCAGGTGTCACCATGAAAACACAGGATTAGAAAAGAAAAAAAAAACAAAAAAAAGTCTACCACTTGCAGCTTTACTTCCTCCTGCCACTTGGGGACTTCTGGCCTCCCTACCAAGGCTATTAACACCCTCATACCAATATTTTCCTACAAGAATCTGTATTTCTTATGTTTCAATATTTTCCTGTACTCCAATTTCAAGAAGATATTTTTGTATTAATGTCTGTAATTCAACTGGAATAGATTTGATATAGTATACTCTGAATTTTATTCTTTTCCATGGGTACACCAATTGTCCAAATGTGATCTGTTGAAAAATGGTCCTTTAGCTGCTGATTCAGTGCCATCTTTTAAATTAATGAATATTTCTATATGTGTTTATCTGTTTCTAGTCTGCACTGTTCATCTACTTTTAATCTAAGTTTTCAAACATCACAATATTTCAGTAAATTTAAGAAATCATCTCTAAAAATCTATTTCTTAATCTTCAAGAATATATTGTATATTCCCTTCATGTTCCTGGGTAGGAAGAATCAATATTGTGAAAATGATTATACTACCAAACACAGTCCACAGATTCAATGTGATTCCTATTAAATTACCAATGGCATTTTTCACTGAACTAGAACAAAAAAAAAAAATCACAATTACTATGGAAACACAAAAGACCCAGAATAGCCAAAAGAGTCTTGAGAAAGAAGAATGGAACTGGAAGAATCAACCTTCCTGACTTCAGATTATACTACAAAGCTACAGTCATCAATACAATATGGTACTTGCACAAAAACAGAAATATAGAAAAATATCGAACAAGATAGAAAGGCCAGGAATAAACCCATGCACCTATGAATACCTTATTTTTAACAAAAGAAGCAAGAATATAAATTGGGGCAAAGACAGCCTCTTCAATAAATTGTGCTGGGGAAACTGAACAGCTATATACACGTAAAAGAATGAAATTAGAACACTTCCTAACAACATACACAAAGATAAACTCAAAATGGATTAAAGACCTAAATGTAAGACCAGAAATTAGAAAACTCTTAGAGGAAAACACTCAATGACATAAATCAAAGCAAGATCCTCTATGATCCACCTCCTAGAGCAATGGAAATAAAAACAAAAGTAAACAAGTGACATCTGAGTAAACTTAAAAACTTTTGCACAGCAAAGGAAACTATCAGATCAGATCAGATCAGGCGCTCAGTCGTGTCTGACTCTTTGCGACCCCATGAATCGAAGCACACCAGGCCTCCCTGTCCATCACCAACTCCCGGAGTTCACTGAGACTCATGTCCATTGATTCAGTGATGCCATCCAGCCATCTCATCCTCTGTCGTCCCCTTCTCCTCCTGCCCCCAATCCCTCCCAGCATCAGTCTTTTCCAATGAGTCAACTCTTCGCATGAGATGGCCAAAGTACTGGAGTTTCAGCTTTAGCATCAGTCCTTCCAAAGAAATCCCAGGGCTGATCTTCAGAATGGACTGGTTGGATGTCCTTGTAGTCCAAGGGACTCTCAAGAGGCTTCTCCAACACCACAGTTCAAAAGCATAAATTCTTCAGTGCTCAGCATTCTTCAGAGTCCAACTCTCACATCCATACATGACCATAGGAAAAACCATAGCCTTGACTAGACAGACCTTTGTTGGCAAAGTAATGTCTCTGCTTTTTAATATGCTATCCAGATTGGTAATAACTTTCCTTCCAAGGAGTAAGTGTCTTTTTATTTCATGGCTGAAGTCACCATCTGCAGTGATTTTGGAGCCCAGAAAAATAAAGTCTGACACTGTTTCCACTGTTTCCCCATCTATTTCCCATGAAGTGATGGGACTGGATGCCATGATCTTCGTTTTCTGAATGTTTAGCTTTAAGCCAACTTCTTCAGTCTCAACTTTCACTTTCATCAAGAGGCTTTTGAGTTCCTCTTCACTTTCTGCCATAAGGGTGGTGTCATCTGCATATCTGAGGTTATTGATATTTCTCCTGGCAATCTTGATTCCAGCTTGTGTTTCTTCCAGCCCAGCGTTTCTCATGATGTACTCTGCATAGAAGTTAAATAAGCAGGGTGACCATATACAGCCTTGACGTACTCCTTTTCCTATTTGGAACCAGTCTGTTGTTCCACGTCCAGTTCTAACTGTTACTTCCTGAGGCGACTTGGAGGAGCTACCCCATGCCCCACGCCCGAGGCCAGGGGCTGCGGCTGGGAAGAACAACCCCACGCCTGAGGCTGGGACGGCGGCCGGGAGGACCATCAACACATCCAAGGAGCCATGGCTGCGCGGGGCGCAGGAGAGTCTAGAGGGGCTATCCCACACTGAAGGTCAAGAAGGGTTGCGGTGAGGAGATACCCCTCGTCCAAGGTAAGGAGCAGCGGCTGCACTTTGCTGGAGCAGCCGTGAAGAGATCCCCCATGCCCAAGGTAAGAAAAACCCAAGTAAGATGTTAGGTGTTGCAAGAGGGCATCAGAGGGCAGACACATTGAAACCATACTCACGGAAAACTAGTCAATCTAATCACACTAGGACCACAGCCTTTTCTAACTCAATGAAACTAAGCCATGCCTGTGGGGCAACCTATGATGGGCAGATCATGGTGGAGAGATATGACAGAATGTGGTCCACTGGAGAAGAGAATAGCAAACCACTTCAGTATGCTTGCCTTGAGAACCCCATGAACAACATGAAAAGGCAAAATGATAGGATACTGAAAGAGGAACTCCCCAGGTCAGTAGGTGCCCAATATGCTACTGGAGATCAGTGGAGAAATAACTCCAGAAAGAATTAAGGGATGGAGCCAAAGCAAAAACAATATCCAGCTGTGGATGTAACTGGTGATAGAAGCAAGGTCTGATGCTGTAAGAACAATATTGCATAAGAACCTGGAATGTCAGGTCCATGAATCAAGGCAAATTGGAAGTGGTCAAACAAGAGATGGGAGGAGTTATTGTTGACATTCTAGGAATCAGCGAACTAAAATGGACTGGAATGGGTGAATTTAACTCAGATGACCATTATATCTACTGCTGCGGGCAGGAATCCCTTAGAAGAAATGGAGTAGCCATCATGGTCAACAAAAGAGTCTGAAATGCAGTACTTGGATGCAATCTCAAAAACAACAGAATGATCTCTGTTTGTTTCCAAGGCAACCATTCAATATCACAATAATCCAAATCTATGTCCCAATCAGTAACACTGAAGAAGCTGAAGTTGAATGGTTCTATGAAGACCTACAAGACCTTTTAGAACTAACACCCAAAAAAGATGTCCGTTTCATTATAGGGGACTGGAATGCAAAAGTAGGAAGTCAAGAAACACCTGAAGTAACAGGCAAATTTGGCCTTGGAATACGGAACGAAGCAGGGCAAAGCCTAATAAAGTTTTGCCAAGAAAATGCACTGGTCATAACAAACACCCTCTTCCAACAACACAAGAGAAGACTCTATACATGGACATCACCAGATGGTCAACACCGAAATCGGGTTGATTATATTCTTTGCAGCCAAAGATGGAGAAGCTCTATACAGTCAGCAAAAAGAAGACCAGGAGCTGACTGTGGCTCAGATCATGAACTCCTTATTGCCAAATGCAGACTTAAATTGAAGAAAGTAGGGAAAACCACTAGACCATTCAGGTATGACCTAAATCAATTCCCTTATCATTATACAGTGGAAGTGAGAAATAGATTTAAGGGCCTAGATCTGATAGATAAAGTGCCTGATGAACTATGAAATGAAGTTTGTGACATTGTACAGGAGACAGGGATCAAGACCATCCTCCTGGAAAAGAAATGCAAAAAAGCAAAATGGCTGTCTGGGGAGGCCTTACAAATTGCTGTGAAAAGAAGAGAAGTGAAAAGCAAAGGAGAAAAGGAAAGATATGAGCATCTGAATGCAGAGTTCCAAAGAATAGCAAGAAGAGATAAGAAAGCTTTCTTCAGCGATCAGTTCAAAGAAATAGAGGAAAACAACAGAACGGGGAAGACTAGAGATCTCTTCAAGAAAATTAGAGATACCAAGGGAACATTTCATGCAAAGATGGGCACAATAAAGGACAGAACTGGTATGGACCTAACAGAAGCAGAAGATATTAAGAAGAGGTGGAAAGAATAAACAGGAGAACTGAACAAAAAAGATCTCATGACCCAGATAATCACGATGGTGTGATCACTGACCTAGAGCCAGACATCCTGGAATGTGAAGTTGAGTGGGCCTTAGAAAGCATCACTACGAACAAAGCTAGTGGAGGTGATGGAATTCCAGTTGAGCTATTCCAAATCCTGAAAGATGATGCTGTGAAAGTGCTACACTCAATATGCCAGCAAATTTGGAAAATTCAGCAGTGGCCACAGGACTGGAAAAGGTCAGTTTTCATTCCAATCCCAAAGAAAGGCAATGCCAAAGATAGCTCAAACTACTGCACAATTTCACTCATTATTAGAGAAATGTAAATTAAAACTACAATGAGATATCACTTCACATCATTGAAAAGTCTGCAAGCAATAAATGCTGGAGAGTGTGTGGAGAAAAGGGAATGCTTTTGCACTGTTGGTGGGAATGTAATTTGATACAGCCACTATGGAAAATGGTATGGGTATTTCTTAAAATACTAGAAATAAAACAACTGTATGACCCAGCAACCCCACTCTTAGGTATATACCCTGAGGAAACCAAAATTGAAAAAGACACATGTATCCCATTGTTCATTGCAGCACTATTTACAATAGCAACGTGGAAGCAACCTAGATGTCCATTGACAGTTGAATGGATAAAAAAGTTGTGGTACATATACACAATGGAACGCTACTTAGCCATAAAAAGAAAACATTTGAGTCAGTTCTAATGAGGTGGATGAAGCTAGAACCTATTACACAGAGTGAAGTAAATCAGAAAGAGAAAGATAAATATCGTATTCTGATGCATATATATGGAATCTAGAAAAATGATACTGAAAAATTTATTTACAAGGCAGCAAATTTGGAAAACTCAGCAGTGGCCACAGGACTGGAAAACGTCAGTTTCCATTCCAATCCCAAAGAAAGGCAATGCCAAAGAACGCTCAAACTACCACACAATTGCACTCATCTCACATGCTAGTAAAGTAATGCTCAAAATTCTTCAAGCCAGGCTTCAGCAATACATGAACCATGAACTTCCAGATGTCCAAGCTGGTTTTAGAAAAGGCAGAGGAGAGATAGGAATACCAGACCACCTGACCTGCCTCTTGAGAAACCTATATGCAGATCAGGGAGCAACAGTTACAACTGGACATGGAACAACAGACTGGTTCCAAATAGGAAAAGGAGTATTTCAAGGCTGTATATGGTCACCCTGCTTCTTTAACTTATATGCAGGGTACATCATGAGAAAACCTGGGCTGGAAGAAGCTCAAGCTGGAATCAAGATTGCCGGGAGAAATATCAATAACCTCAGATATGCAGATGACACCCCCCTTATGGCAGAAAGTGAAGAGGAACTAAAAAGCCTCTTGATGAAAGTGAAAGTTGAGACTGAAGAAGTTGGCTTAAAGCTCAACATTCAGAAAACGAAGATCATGGCATCCAGTCCCATCACTTCATGGGAAATAGATGGGGAAACAGTGGCAACAGTTGCAGACTTTATTTTTCTGGGCTCCAAAATCACTGCAGATGGTGATTTCAGCCATGAAATTAAAAGACACTTACTCCTTGGAAGGAAAGTTATGACCAACCAAGATAGCATATTTAAAAGCAGAGATATTACTTTGCCAACAAAGGTCAGTCTAGTCAAGGCTGTGGTTTTTCCAGTAGTCATGTATGGATGTGAGAGTTGGACTGTGAAGAAATCTGAGCACCAAAGAATTGTTGCTTTTCAACTGTGGTGTCGGAGAAGACTCTTGAGAGTCCCTTGGAATGCAAAGGGATCCAACCAGTCCATCCTTAAGGAGATCAGTCCTGGGTGTTCATTGGAAGGACTGATGCTAAAGCTGAAAGTCCAGTACTTTGGCCACCTCATGCGAAGAGTTGACTCATTGCAAAAGACTCTGATGCTGGGAGAGATTGGGGGCAGGAGGAGAAGGGTCGGCAGAGGATGAGATGTCTGGTTGGCATCACCAATTCGATGGACATGAGTCTGAGTGAACTCCAGGAGCTGGTGATAGACAGGGAGCCCTAGCATGCTGCGATTCATGGGGTAGCAAAGAGTCAGACACGATTGAGTGACTGAATTGAACTGAACTGAACTGAATGGAGAAACAGACATAGAGATTAGACTTATGGACATGGGGTGAGAGGAGGAGAGGATGAGATATATGGAAAGAGTAACATGGACTTACATTACCATATGTAAAATAGATAGCCAATGGGAATTTGCTGTAAGGCTCAGGAAACTCAAACAGGGTCTCTGTATTAACCTAGAGGGGTGGGATGGGGAGGGAGATGGGAGAGAGTTTCAAAAGGGAGGGGATATATGTATACCTATGGCTGATTCATGTTGAGGTTTGACAGAAAACAACAAAATTCTTTAAAGCAATTATCCTTCAATTAAAAAAACAAATAATTAAAAAAGTATATATTGGATATTCTTAACCCTATATATGGTTCAGATTCAATTGGTCATCTTTAAAGGAAGATTAAATTCAGCCTTTGTCTAAGTTTAAAATTTGATATATGTTGGTGCTAAATAGCAGCAAGCATCAGAGTTAAAAATTCAGGTTTCTTTTCTTTTGCTTTTTTTGTTTTGGCTGGGTCACTTTCTGTAGGAATACAGTTTGATATAAGTATTTGAGTAATTTATTTTATTTTGTTATTTTTAAATGAAAGTGAGTTCAGTTCTGTTCAGTCACTCAGTTGTGTCTGACTCTTTTGGACCCCATGAATCGCAGCATTCCAGGCCTCCTTGTCCATCACCAGCTCCCGGAGTTCACTCAAACTCACATCCATCAAGTCGGTGATACCATCCAGCCATCTCATCCTCTGTCATCCCCTTCTCCTCCTGCCCCCAATCTCTCCCAGCATCAGAGCCTTTTCCAATGAATCAACTCTTCGCATGAGGTGGCCAAAGTACTGGAGTTTCAACTTTAGCATCATTCCTTCCGAAGAACACCCAGGACTGATCTCCTTTGGAATTTTATTTTGTTATTTTTTAAATGCAAGTGAGTAGTTAAAACTAAATATTTATAATTTATATTTTTAAGCCAAATCTTTTTACCTGCTTGTTTATCTTATCTTTTCATCCACCATCCATACATGTACATATATATGCATACATTTATATGCATTGTGTAAGTATATAACATATATAACTATAATTATATCACATGTGTTTATACCTAGTTATAGCTTAGAGCTGCTGATTGATTTTTTAAAGAAGGATATGCCCTATAAATTCATTAACAGCTCCAAATTGTAGTTGTATTCACATGTCAATTTATCCCGAACACTGTACACCCTTTTTGTATCATTCTTTCTATTCTTTCTTTCTCTTTCCTCTATATTTGTTCTCTGCATCTTGTAGGATAATAAGAGTAAAATTTCTTCTCTATCATGTGCTTAGCACATTTCTTCCTCTATTCTCAAGCCAGGCATTAGGTGAAAGAGTTGTATGAATTTTAAATGCAGGCACACTTTTTAACCCCCAAAATTTTTGTAGCAGCTTTTCAAACAAAAGTAGTGCTAAGTTATCTGATAAATATAGTTGCTTCCACATAGTTATCATAGGAGAAAATATTCTAATTCAAATATTAGCAAATGCTATCAGCTGAATAGAGAAAGAATCTGTAATTTCATAGGGATGTTAGAGAAATGCTAATACATTCAAACTATAAGGACATGTAATACTGTAATTTTTAAAATAGTATAACATTTTAAATACTCCAAGTTAAAATTTTTAAATACTAAAAGATAAAGGAAAAAACATGATTTTAACTGAACTGAAACAAATGTCATTAAATTTAAATATATTTAGTAGATAAGACAGGGGTTCACATCCTATTAATTTGATTTTTAAAACCCTATCGAAATCAGTAGCCAGTATTTTGCTTTATGTGCAAAACAAAAGTCTTTCCCATTAAATTGGAGCAAAACTGAACTAACTGCTTTCATTGATATTATTTTAACTTTTCAAGAAATTCAGTCAATTTATTATGACAGTTGAGCAATATAAAGTCATAGATATTTGAATGGAGGAGTGAACTTATTATTTTGAAATAATTTATCTGTTAAATTCAAGAAAAACAGATAAACAACTAGCTTATTATCCAGTTCTAAAGAAATAGCAGTTATTTTTGTATATTAAATCATACTTTCCAGAATTCAAGGCTAGTGTTGTTTATTTTTTTTTTATAATTCACACAAGTCTTTATCCCTTTTAGAGCAATGTAATATTTAACATTATTAAATATTTAGCATGTTAGGGATTATGCTAAATATTTCAAAAATTATTGCATAAGTTACCCACATTTTATGTATAAATTATTTTTCAGAAAGTTAAAGAAAATTATATGTCACACGCATAGGTTTCTAGCCATATTACAAGGATTCCAAGTTCAAAATATTTTTTTCTTGATTAATTCTGTTTTTCTCATCATATCCAAATGCATAAATAAGATTATTTCTGCTATAAGTTAAATTTAGAGCCCTCAATTGATTAAATGACAATAAAATTAAAGATAAATATGGAATTATTCTTAGCTTTATTAAAATATGACTGACTGAACAATTCTTCACATTTACCTCAGTTCTATTTCTTAGCATGGGCTTAGCCAGGAAACTAAAGCTTTCAAGTTTCAGTTTTGATAATAGTCCAAACCATTTATTCAAGAAATAATAGATTTGGCCTTAACTGTTTTAATCAAATGGATGATAGTATCCTTGAGGCTAACTCCAACATTTTGCATCTATCCGTGTGATGTTATAATAAGATGATAATCTGATACTAATCTTCAAAGCTTCTGGCCACTTGTTGCATCCAGGATAGGTCCAAAGCCTTTAATTGCAGAATACAAAGACAATTACAGCTTGGAAGAAAAGAGGAATAAGCTTTATATGCAAGCTAAATTTTGATGGTGTTTACTGCATCTGCTATGCAAGGGCATTATTTTTTAACTCCAACTTATTCTCCACTTCAGAGCACTCTTTTAGTTTAGTGTCAATGAATTTTTCCTTCTTTCTATTTACTTTTTTCTTTGAGTGTGTTGACACATATGTGTGTGTGTGTGTGTGGTTGTGTGTGTGTGTGTGTGAGAGAGAGTCACTCAGTTGTGTCCTACTGTTTGCAACCCTATGGACTGTAGCCTAACAGGCTCCTCTGTCCATGGAATTCTTCAGGCAAGAATACTGGAGTGGGTTGCCATTTCTGTCTCCAG
The DNA here is from genome assembly GCF_029378745.1 of Bos indicus. Lineage (NCBI taxonomy): Eukaryota > Metazoa > Chordata > Mammalia > Artiodactyla > Bovidae > Bos > Bos indicus. The sequence continues at coordinate 57,347,136 of NC_091770.1, forward strand.
GGGATCTTCCCAACCCAGGAACTGAATCCAAGTCTCCCGCATTGCACGCAAATGCTTTACCATCTGAGCTACAGGGAAACCCTAAATTAAAGTTGCTCAGTCGTGTCCAACTCTTTGCAACCTCGTGGACTATATACAGGCCATGAAATTCTCCAGGTGAAAATACTGGAGGGGGTAGCCTATCCCTTCTCCAGGGTATCTTCCCAATCCAGGGATCAAACCCAGGTCTCCCACATTTCAGGTGGATTTTTCACCAGCTGAGCTACAAGGGAAGCCCAAATTTGTTGAAGTTCAGTGAGTGAAAGTCACTCAGTGGTGTCTGACTCTTAGCAACCACATGGACTATACAGTCCATGGAATTCTCTAGGTCAGAATACTGGAGTGGATAGCCTTTCCCTTCTCCAGGGGATCTTCACAACCCAGGAGTTGGACTGGGGTCTCCTGCATTGCAGGTGGATTCTTTACCAACTGAGCTATCAGGAAAGCCTTATATATTCTTAATCCAGAAATTCCTACATTTATAATAATAGTTCTAATGTAAACCAATAGTTCTATTGTAGACCAAAGGTCTCTGATGGGTTTTTCTGTATAGTGCAGAGTAATTCACATACAGTCTTCAAAGTACAGTTGGCCCTTGAACAATATGAATATAGACTTTGCCTATAGGGAGAAATCTGCATACAACTTATAGTTAGCTCTCCCTACACACAGTTTCTCCACAGTTCAGCATTTGCAGATAAAACCAAAGGAGAATTGAGTTGTGCTGTAATATTTATTATTGAAAAAAATCTATGTTTAAGTGGACATTCTAAGGATGATTCAAGGGTCAGTTTTATTGTGTACTTTGAATTCAGTTCAAGTCACTCTGTGACATGCTGAATAAGGTCTGCTATTGAGGAAAATAATGTCATAATACTAATGACATTAGTATTACATATACTACACAATACATACATGGTACATAATATAGCACAGTATAGTATTATATGGTACTGTCACTGGAAATAATCAATAAACTAACGTAAAATAGAAATATAGCAGAGTTTTTCTATGATCTAAGCAGAGGGTTTTAGCCTGGGCGACACAGATTCAAGAATCAGTTGAATTGTGTCCCACTGAACTATGAAATGGGGGAGGCTTATGAAGGTAAACCACAAAATTCTGTAATTTGTCGGTCAAGAATTATAACTAGAGTTGGCAAGAAGCAAGGGTGCTTGTTAAGCAAGGATTGGTTGAACTCTGAAATTGTTGCATGGTTACAAGGGGAGACATTGAGACCATAAGTTTGTTGCTGACAGCTATTAACATGTAGTTTTGAGAAAGGCTGGTGGTGTCCTTGCATCTTAAATATAGTTCACTAAATTCAGTTCTCTGAAATTCAGAAACATGTCTGAAACCATATCCACACTGGCCACCTAGCTCCATCCTGGAAACCTGAATCAGTTACTCCAGTTTAACTTTTAAATCCATTCTTTTCTTTAAAGCTTAATGTGGATGCATACTTGTCAAATATGTATATTTGACAGTGCACAAAATGGACTGTTCTAGTCAGTATAGATTAAAATCATGTGTAAGCCAGGATGACTACCCCATATTTCAATATTTGAAAGTTTCTTCCATCAAGATGGTGTTATGTTAGGAACTAGATACTTACAGAAATCAACACAAGTAATTGTTCTAAACATTTTAAGATCTCTGACTTCCACATGTCATAATAGTAATTTTTTAATGCTTTTGATACATTTTTCAAGTGGCAATATTTACTTTAGCTGGAGCCCTTCTACTTTTTCTCAAATTGTTTGATGTTTCCAATTAAAATACTTTTCATTTTTTTCCTCCTCTTTTTGAGTTTGTTTAAGTAATTGAAAGCACCAAGTGAACAAATACTATGTTTGTTTTATCAACAGGTACCATTTCTCTACATTGCTAATAGAAATTCTTTTTTGGAATATGTACTCATGTATGTTATGGTAATTTCAATAATGCTTAATGAAAATCTCCATCTATAACCCATAAATGATGAAATGCCTGGCACATTATCAACCTTATCTACTTCATGCATAGAGACTCATTGTGTTTTTTATGTTATAATTGGCATCTTGGAATAGATTGGCAAACACAGGTGAAATATCTTCACCTGTATATTAAATCTGAGTTAAGGCAGTACAAAGGAAAGACAATGAAAATACCTTAAGACTTATAGAGTTTGAGCCAATTAGGTTTTAGCTGACTTGGTTACAAACAGTAAATTATTATTTTCAAGATTTATGTCAAAATGGGAAGAATTTTCAACTTCACTTTATCATGTCTCCTGAATATTTGTTGATTTATCTGTTGTTATATTAATGTTTCTAAAACATTACCATGTGACCTAATTCTAACATTTTTTGAAGATGTTAACATAAATTTATTTATTTATTTATATTTTAGTCGTGAGGTATGCAAGATTTTAGTTTGCCAACTGGGGATTGAACACCTGGTCAGAAAATTAAGACTGTGCCCACTGCAATGGAAGCAGGGATTCTTAACCACTGGATCACCAGGAAAGCCCTCTAGTTGCAACAATTTTAAGCAATTTTTAAAACTTGGACTCCTTGTCCTATTTCTAACAATTTATTAGTAACTGCTAATTTGGGAAGATCCCCTGGAGAAGGGAAAGGCAACCTACTCCAGTATACTTGCCTGGAGAATCCCATGGACCAAATAGCCTGGCTGGCTAAAGTCCATGTGGTCTCAAAAAGAGTTGGACACAACTGAGCAACTAACACACACACACATGGTCACAATTATATCTTGCTATCTTGGGTTAGCTGGGCCATTATTATAAACTGTTTAGTAACAATTATACATAGTAAATAAAATTTTACTGATCGCCAAATTACTGATTATCAATATACTTGTCTGTGTGTGCATGTTAAGTTGCTTAATTCCTGTCTGACTCTTTGTGTCCATATAGACGGTAGCCTTCCAGGCTCCTCTGTCCATGGGGATTCTCCAGGCAAGAACACTGGAGTGGGTTGCCATGTGCTCCTCCAGGGGAATCTTCCTGATTCAGGGGTTGAACTCACATTTCTTACATCGCCTGCATTGGCAGGTAGGTTATTTACTACTAGAATCACCTGATCATCAAATTGCTGATTAACAACATACTTGCCTAGTTAGTTTAAAATCACCCAATGTTTTTAATGGAGTCTTTGACAGTAAGGAATCTGCCTGCTATTTGGAGACCTGAGTTCTATCCCTGGATTGGGATGATCCGCTGGAGGAGGACATGGCAACCCACTCCAGTATTCTTGCCTGGAGAATTCCCATGGACAGAGGAGCCTGGTGGGCTACAGTCCATGAGGTCTCCTGAGTCAGACACGACTGAGAAAACAAGAACATTGCATTACTATTCCCAGTTAGTGTAAAATCACCCAATGTTTTTAAAGGAGTCTTTGCAAAATTTGAGTTTCAAAGATCTCGTAGCTTTGAACAACCTGTGAGGACATGAGGGAATGAGAGTGATATTGGTCATCTGCAGGTACAAAAACCTGCAGACTAGATATAAGGATCAAGACTCTAGGTCCACACTAAGACAAGGAGAACAAGCCATCTTAACTTGCTACTGAGCCTTTGTTGCTGCTGCTAAGTCACTTCAGTCGTGTCCAACTCTGTGCGACCCCATAGACAGCAGCCCACCAGGCTCCCCCTTCCCTGGGATTCTCCAGGCAAGAACACTGGAGTGGTTTGCCATTTCCTTCTCCAATGCATGGAAGTGAAAAGTGAAAGTGAAGTCGCTCAGTCGTGTCCGACCCTTAGCGACCCCATGGACCACAGCCTACCAGGCTCCTCCATCTATAGGATTTTCCAGGCAAGAGTACTAGAGTGGGGTGCCATAGCCTTTGTTAGCTTGGGCTTAATTTTCTTCATACCTCACTTCCATTTTCCTGAGTATTCACCCCAGCTTTCCTACTCTCCCTGTTTTCAAACTGCCTCTGCAAAATATCTTGTAATGTTTTGAAGTTTAAAGATCCATCTAAGTATCAATTTTCCCCTACATTTGTTCTGCTTATGCTTCAGTAAAACTCTTTCAATCTAATAATTTGTGTTCTTTCTAAGAAATTCTCATATTATTTATTTAATAACTTTTTTCTATTGATTTTTTCCCCTTCTCTTTTTCTGGATCATTGTTTTAGTTCATTTGAGCTTTTATAACAAAATGACATAGAATGAGTAGCTTATAAGCAACAAAAATTTATTTATCATAGTTCTGGAGCATAGGAATTCCAAGATCAAGGTGCTTATATGGGTGGTTTTTGGTGAGAGACCCTCCTACTTCACAGCCAGCATCTTGTTGTGTCTTCACATGGCAGATGGGGAAGCTGACTCTCTTTGTTCTTTTCTTATTTTTTTTTTTTTACGTGTAATGTTCTTATTATTTATTTTTTATTATATATATATTTACTTTACAATATTGTATTGGTTTTGCCATACATCCATATGCATCCGCCACAGGTATACACGTGTTCCCCATCCTGAACCCCCATCCCACTTCCCTCCCCATACCATCCCTCTGGGTCATCCCAGTACACCAGCCCCAAGCTTCCTGTATCCTGCATCGAACCTGGACTGGCGATTCATTTCTTATATGATATTATACATGTTTTAATGCCATTCTCCCAAATCAACTCCCCCCTCCCATGCTAACCTTATTCATAAGGGCTCCACCTTCAAGACCTAAGTACCTCACAACAGCCCCACCTCATAATATTACCACTTAAAGGGCTAGGCTTCAACATATGAATATGGAGGACACAGACATTTAAAACATAGCAATTACCTATAATTCTATGGAGTAGTCTTTATGTCCTATTTTACCTCTTATAAATTTTGGCTCTAAATTCTTCAAAGTATTCTCAGAAGAATCATCTGGCTTCTGTTATTAATATTTAAAAAACTTTAAAATATGTATTTTCTCTGGTGCCATTTTTCATTTTTTCATACAAGCTATAATATCAAGTATCTTAGATTGCATTAGTTGTTGCAATCAGTGTTTTTTTGCTATTCTTACATGTCTGTCAGTTCAGTTCAGTCACTCAGTCGTGTCCGACTCTTTGCCACCCCATGAATCGCAGCACGCCAGGCCTCCCTGTCCATCACCAACTCTCGGAGTTCACTCAAACTCATGTCCATCAAGTCGGTGACGCCATCCAGACATCTCATCCTCTGTCATCACCTTCTCCTCCTGCCCCCAATCCTTCCCAGCATCAGGGTCTTTTCCAGTGACTCAACTCTTCGCATGAGGTGGCCAAAGAATTGGAGTTTCAGCTTTAGCATCAGTCCTTCCAATAAACATCCAGGGCTCATCTCCTTTAGAATGGACTGGTTGGATCTTCTTGCAGTCCAAGGGATTCTCAAGAGTCTTCTCCAACACCACAGTTTAAAAGCATCAATTCTTCAGTGCTCAGATTTCTTCACAGTACAACTCTCACATCCATACATGACCACTGGAAAAACCATAGCCTTGACTAGATGGACCTTTGTTGGCAAAGTAATGTCTCTGCTTTTTAATATGCTGTCTAGGTTGGTCATAACTTTCCTTCCAAGGAGTAAGTGTCTTTTAATTTCATGGCTGCAATCACCATCTGCAGTGATTTTGGATCCCCAGAAAATAAAGTCTGACACTGTTTTTCAACTGCTTCCCTGTCTATTTCCCATTAAGTGATGGGACCAGATACCATGATCTTAGTTTTCTGAATGTTGAGCTTTAAACCAACTTTTTCACTCTCCTCCTTCACTTTCATCAAGAGGCTTTTGAGTTCCTCTTCACTTTCTGCCATAAGGGTGGTGTCATCTGCATATCTGAGGTTATTGATATTTCTTCCAGCAATCTTGATTCCAGTTGTGCTTTTTCCAGCCCAGCGTTTCTCATGATGTACTCTGCATAGAAGTTAAATAAGCAGGGTGACAGTATACAGCCTTGACATACTACCTTTCCTATTTGGAACCAGTCTGTTGTTCCATGTCCAGTTCTAACTGTTGCTTCCTGACCTGCATACAGATTTCTCAAGAGGCAGGACAGGTGGTCTGGTACTCCCATCTCTTTCAGAATTTTTCACAGTTTATTGTGATCCACACAGTCAAAGGCTTTGGCATAGTCAATAAAGCAGAAATAGATGCTTTTTTCTGGAACTCTTTTCCTTTTTCCATGATCCAGCTTATGTTGGCAATTTGATCTCTGGTTCCTCTGCCTTCTCTAAAACCAGCTTGAACATCAGGAAGTTCACAGTTCACATATTGCTGAAGCTTGGCTTGGAGAATTTTGAGAATCACTTTATTAGCGTGTGAGATGAGTGCAATTCTGCCGTAGTATGATCATTCTTTGGCATTGCCTTTCTTTGGGATTGGAATGAAAACTGACCTTTTCCACTCCTGTGGTCACTGCTGAGTTTTCCAAATTTGCTGGCATATTGAGTGCAGCACTTTCACAGCATCATCTTTCAGGATTTGAAAGATCTCAACTGGAATTCCATCACCTCCACTAGCTTTGTTCATAGTGGTGCTTTCTAAGGCCCACTTGACTTCACATTCCAGGATGTCTGGCTCTAGGTCAGTGATCACACCATCGTGATTATCTGGGTCATGAAGATCTTTTTTGTACAGTTCTCCTGTTTATTCTTTCCACCTCTTCTTAATATCTTCTGCTTCTGTTAGGTCCATACCATTTCTGTCCTTTATCGAGCCCATCTTTGCATGAAATGTTCCCTTGGTATCTGTAATTTTCTTGAAGAGATCTCTAATTTTTCCCATTGTGTTGTTTTCCTCTATTTTTTTGCGTTGATCGCTGAGGAAGACTTTCTTATCTCTTCTTGCTATTCTTTGGAACTCTGGATTCAGATGTTTATGTCTTTTCTTTTCTCCTTTGCTTTTCGCTTGTCGTCTTTTCACAGCTATTTGTATTCACATCCAAGGTAAGAGAAACCCAAGTAAGATGGTAGGTGTTGCGAGAGGGCATCAGAAGGGAGACACACTGAAAGCATAATCACAGAAAACTAGCCAATCTGACCACACGGACCACAGCCTTGTCTAACTCAGTGAAACTAAGCCATGCCGTGTGGGGCCACCCAGGACGGGCGGGTCATGGTGGAGAGGTCTGACAAGATGTGATCCACTGGAGAAGGGAATGGTATACCACTTCAATATTCTTGCCTTGAGAAGCCCAATAAACAGTATGAAAAGGCAGAATGATAGGGTAATGAAAAAGGAAATCCCTGTGTTGCTAGGTGCCCGATATGCTACTGGAGATCAGTGGAGAAATAACTCCAGAAAGAATGAAGGGATGGAGCCAAAGAAAAGCAATACCCATTTGTGAATGTGACTGGTTATAGAAGCAAGGTCCAATGCTGTAAAGCGTAATACTGCATAGGAACCTTGAATGTCAGGTCCACAAATCAAGGCAAATTGGAAGTTGCCAAACAGGAGATGGCAAGAGTGAACATCAACATTCTAGGTATCAGCGAACTAAAATGGACTGGAATGGGTGAATTTAACTCAAATGACCATTATATCTCCTACTGTGGGCAGGAATCCCTTAGAAGAATTGGAGTAGCCATCATGGTCAACAAAAGAGTTTGAAATGCAGTACTTGGATGCAATCTCAAAAATGACACAATGATCTCTGTTTCCAAGGCAAACCATTCAGTATCACAGTAATCCAAGCCTATGCACCAAGCAGTAACACTGAAGAAGGTGAAGTTGAACAGTTTTATGAAGACTTACAAGACCTTTTAGAACTAACACCCAAAAAAGATGTCCTTTTCATTATAGGGGACTGGAATGCAAAAGTAGGAAGTCAAGAAACACCTGGAGTAACAGGCAAATTTGGCCTTGGAGTACGGAATGAAACAGGGAAAAAGCTAACAGAGTTTTGCCGTGAGAATGCACTGGTCATAGCAAACACCCTTTTCCAACAACACAAGAGAAGACTCTATACATATACATCACCAGATGGTCAACACCAAAATCAGATTGATTATATTCTTTGCAGCCAAAGATGGAGATGCTCTATACAGTCATGAAAAACAAGACCGGGAGCTGACTGTGGCTCAGATCACGAACTCCTTATTGCCAAATTCAGACTTAAATTGAAGAAAGTAGGGAAAACCACTAGACCATTCAGGTATGAACTAGATCAAATCCCTTAAAATTATACAGTGGATGTGAGAAATAGATTTAAGGGACTAGATCTGATAGAATACCTGATGAACTATGGACAGAGGTTCATGACATTTTGCAGGAGACAGGGATCAAGGCCATCCCCATGGAAAAAAAATGCAAAAAAGCAAAATGTCTGTCTGAAGAGGCCTTACATGTCTGTACTTGAGTTCAATTTTTAAAATTCTACAAAAGTTTTAAATTTACAGAATTATTACAATGATAGAGATTTCTGTTATACCCACAGCCTGTTTCCCTATTTTTGGTATTTTACATTAATATGCATTTATCACACTGAATCTATATTGATACATTATTATTTATGCAAATATTTACATTATTTTTATATCCTCAATACTTTCCTAATGTTCTTTTTCCTTTCCAAAATCCCACTCAGGATACCAAATTACACTTATTCCTTCTCTGTTTCCTAGGATCGCTAAAACAAATTAACATGAACTCTCTGGCTTAAAAACAACTGAGACATTCTGTTGCAGTTCTAGAGGAAAGAAGTCAGAAATCAAGGTTCTGGCAGTGCCAAGATCTCTCTAAAATCTAAAGAAGAATCTGTTTCTTGTCTTCCTGTTTGCCTTGGGTGTTGCCAACAATCCTTGGTATTCCTTGGCTGGTGAACACTCCAGTTGCTGCCTCCATTGTAATTTAGTCTTATTCCTTGTGTGTCTGTATCTGTCTCTTCTCTTAAAAGGACACTGTGCATGTGTGCTAAGTTGCTTCAGTTGTTTCCAAATCTTTGCAACCCTGTTGAGTGTAGTACATCAGTCTCTTTTGACCATGGGTTTCTCCGGGCAAGAATTCTGGAGTGGGTACCATTTCCTTCTCCAGGGGATCTTCCTGACCCAAGGATCTAGCCCATATCTCTTACACTTCCTGCATTGTCAGGAGAGTTCTTTACCACTAGTGTCACCTGAGAAGCCCATATAAAAACACAAATCTTATTGAATTTTTCTCTATTATAGTAATTTGGAAGCTTACTCTTTCATAACTTTGTTCTTTTTAAAGATATGACTTTAATGCTATAAGAATAACTCTAAGTACTGTGTTCTCTGCACCTCACCAATTCTGGTAAGTTGTATTTTATTTTATTCATTTCAGACAATTTCAAATTTCTCTTGGGACTTTTCCTTTACCCATGTACTGCTTATGTTGTTGAATCTACAAATATTTGGGTATTTTATAGTTATCTATTATTGATAACTAATTTAACTCTATTGTGGTCTGAGAACATACCTTGCATGATATCTATCCTTTTAAATTTGTTCAGATGTGTATTATGACCTGAGGGTTCCCAGATGGCGCTACTGGGAAAGAACCTGCTTGCCAATGCAGGAAACTTAAGAGATTTGAGTTTGATCCCTGAGTTGGGAAGATCCCCTGGAGGAGGGCATGCCAGCCTACTGCAGTATTCATGCCTGAAGAATCCCATGGACCAGAGCAGCCTGGCAGGCTACAGGCAAACAGTTGGACACAACTGAGGTGATTTGGCATGCATGCATGTATTATGACTGGAAACTGATCTTCGTTTTTGAATGTGAATAATAAGCTTTATATGGTTGCATGCCGTAGTCTATAGGTGTCAATTATATCCAACAGATTAATAATTTTTTTCATGTCAACTATATGCTGCAGATTTTACTTGATTTAGTTTGTCAATTACTGAAAGAGGAGTGTTGAAGTTTCAACTGTAACCATAGATTTTACTATTTATTCATTCAATTTTATATCATGTATTTGAGTCTCTTTTTAGATTCCTAAAGAAGTGAAGTGAAGTGAAATTTGTGTCTGACTCAGTCAGACACAGTCATGTCTGACTCTTTGTGATCCCTTGGACTATATGTTCCATGAAATTCTCTAGGACAGAATACTGGAGCGGGTAGCCTTTCTCATCTCCAGGGGATTTTCCCAACCCAGGGATTTTCAGATGTGTACACATTGGTGCTGGGCTTCCCTGATGGCTCAGGAGTAAAGAATTCACCTGCCAATGCAGGAGATGAGAGTTTGATTCCTGGTTCAAGCAGATCCCTTGGAGAAGGAAATGGAAACCCACTCTAGTATTCTTTCCTGGGAAATCCCATGGACAGGGGAGCCTGTTGGACTATAGTCCATGGGGTCACAAAAAGTTGGACATGACTTAGGAACTAAACAACAACAGTTCAGTTCAGTTCAGCTACTCAGTCATGTCCGACTCTGCGACCTCATAGACTGCAGCATGCCAGGCCTCCCTGTCCATCACCAACTCTGAGTTTATTTAAACTCATCTCCATTGAGTCATTGATGCCATCCAACCATCTCATCCTCTGTTGTCCCCTTCTCCTCTTGCCTTCAGTCTTTCCCAGCTTAAGGGTCTTTTCAAATGAGTCAGCTCTTTGTATCAGGTAGCCCAAGTATTGGAGTTTCAGTTTCAACATCAGTCCTTTCAATGAACATTCAGGACTGATTTCCTTTAGGATGGACTGGTTGGATCTCCTTGCAGTCCAAGAGACTCTCAAGAGTCTTCTCCAACACCACAGTTCAAAAGCATCAATTCTTCAGCACTCAGCTTTTTTTTTTTTACAGTCCAACTCTCACATCTATACATGACTGCTGGAAAAACCATAGCCTTGACTAGACAGACATTTGTTGGCAAAGTAATGTCTCTGGTTTTGAATATGCTATCTAGTTTGGTCATAACTTTTCTTCCAAGGAGTAAGTGTCTTTTAATTTCATGGCTGCAGTCACCATCTGCAGTGATTTTGGAGCCCCCAGAAATAAAGCCTGCCACTGTTTCCACTGTTTCTCCATCTATTTGCCATGAAGTGATGGAAACGAATGCCATGATCTTTGTTTTTTTAATGTTGAGCTTTAAGCCAACTTGTTCACTCTCCACTTTCACTTTCATCAAGAGGCTCTTCTTCACTTTCTGCCATAAGGGTGATGTCATCTGTTTATCTGAGGTTATTGATATTTCTCTCAGCAATCTTGATTCCAGCTTTTGTGTTTTCCAGCCCAGTGTTTCTCATTATGTACTCTGCATATAAGTTAAATAAGCAGGGTGACAGTATACAGACTTGACGTACTCCTTTTCCTATTTGGAACCAGTCTGTTGTCCCATGTCCAGTTCTAACTGTTACTCCTTGATCTGCATGTAGGTTTCTCAAGAGGCAGTTCAGGTGGCCTGGTATTCCCATCTCTTTCAGAATATTCCACAGTTTATTGTGATCCACACTGTCAAAGGCTTTGACATAGTTAATAAAGCAGAAATAGATGTTTTTCTGGAACTGTCTTGCTTTTTTGATGATCCAGTGGATGTTGAAACAAGATGAAACAACAACAGCATTATAATTATTCCATCTTATTGGAAAGTTGATCCTTTTTTATTATAATACCAGTGTCCCTGATGATTTTTGTTGATCAAGTATCTGCCTTGTCAAAATTTATCACAGATAACAGAACTTTTTTGATCAGTGGTCGCATTATACATTTTTCTCTATCCTTTACATTTTCACTTTTATTAAGTGTTAACATTTAAAGTGGGTTTGGTAGACAACATAGTTTTTAAATTTTTTTAAGTTCTTGTTATTTTTTTAATGTTTTTCTACTATGACAATCTCTATCTTTTAATTGATACATTTAGATTATTTACATTTAAAATAATTATTGAAATAGATTCATATATGCATGTTTTAATTTTCTGTTAGGTGATTGTGCTATTTTTCTCCATTGTCAAGTACTTCATGCTTTTAATTGAGCATTTTGTATGATTCTATTCTCTGTTTCATATCAATTATACTTTTAAGATAATTGTTAGTGATTATTCTTTGCAAGGTCTTCCCAGGTAGCTCAGTGATAAAGAATCTGCCTGACAATGCAGGAGACTCAAGAGATACAGATTTGATTCCTGGGTCAGGAAGATCTCCTAAGGAAAGAAATGACAACCCACTCCAGTATTCTTGTCTGGAAAATTCTATGGACAGAGGAGACTGTCTTGCTACAGTCCATGGTGTCAGAAAACTGACACAACTGTGCACAGTGGAGTCTGCGAATGCACATTCACACGCTCTTTGCAATAAATACCTTCCCCCCAGTTCTATTGGACTATTATGAACATACATCACTATGTAAGTTTAAGGTACACAGCATAATGGTTTGAATTACATATATCGTGAAATGATTACTTCCGTTAAGTTTAGTTACTAAGTTCATCTTCAAATAACTCTATAGCATTTAGCAAAGTATAGTTACCTTATATAAATAATTTCCAGTTTTTGCCATGTGCCTCATAATTCAGTATTAATCATTTCACATATCCATTTTTTTACTTATCCTAATACATCAATGCTATTATTACCTTAATAAATAATACTCTGTTTCCTTCACAACTTCCTAACTTAATAAACTGTTATTTTTATTAAATATGTTAATAAAATGTTATTAAATGTTAATTAAAACAATTTTAATTTCCTTTTCAATTTATTTTACTTTACTCCATTTTATTATTTTTTATTTTGTTCCATTTATTTAATATTACTCCTTCCCCTATGTTCTTCCTTCCTTTATATAAATCTAAGTTTCTTATCTATGTCAGTTTCCTTCTATTAAAGAAAAAAATTGTCCTTTAACATTTCTCACAAGACAGACAAGATCAGAGTACATTTTTACTTGTTGCAAGCTTTTTCCACATTGAAGCTGAAATAGAAATGAGTACATTAGTTTTTAAGCAGATTATTTCAGGCATTTCTTTTGTTTCCTTCAGAGGCTATTTTTCTAGCTTGCATTAGTGCTTCTCTGTCTTGGCATATGTGTTTCCTATGTGATCCTTTAATATTTATATATCTGCTTTTATTTAAGAAGCTATAATTCTACTGGTTACTTTATCTATTAATGCACATTTTGTCTACCATTGTATATGCAGTTTGTTTCCCAAGATAGTTTTCTCCTTAGATTAAAATACTTCACTGGGACTCCATGAAAGGGGTCAGTGTCACGGTGCCTCACATGCTTTCATTTAATGAGAAGGGATTACTTTCAAGAGCTAGAATAAAAAGATAAATATTCTAGAGGTTCCAATACTGTATCAACAGTATTATTTTTGAATGTGGTTATCTTTATTTAAAGAAATGCTTTTTGATATTTCTCTAGTGATGAATGACATGTGGTAAAAATCTTTTGACAGACTTTCAATTAGTGGAACAGTTTTCACAACCTCTTTTCACTCTATATTTTTATATATCCAGTCAAAGTTTCCCTGAGGTTTCCCCTTCTCCAATTCAAAATATTGTATCTTGGCTTTGAATAAAACACATACACACAAACTATTCTCTTACTCAAAATAGCTTATCTTAGGTAAAACATTTTCTATGAATGAAAGAGTATAAATATATGATTATAGTTCTCCTCTTGGGCTTCCCAGCCAGTGCTAGTGGTAAAGAATTTGACTAGCAATGCAGGAGGTCCTAGAGACATGGCTTAGCTCCCTAGGTTGGGAAGATCCCCTGGAGGAGGAAATGGCAACTCATTCCAATATTCTTATGAACAAAATCCCATAGATAGAGGAATCTTGTGCATTACAGTCCATGGAATTGCAGAGTTGTACATGACTGAACACACATACAATTATTCAATTTCCTCTTGACGGTTATCAGAGACAATATTAATTAAAATTTCTCATATTCTTCCCTTCCAGTGAAGGGACTCAGCCATACATATACATGTATCCATTCTCCCCCAAACTTACCTCCATCCAGGCTGGCACATAATATTGAACAGAGTTCCATGTGTTATACAGTAGGATTTTGTTGGTTACCCATTTTAAATATAATGGTGTGTACATGATCTTTTCAAAGTCAACTATCACAGCATTGTTAACTGGCTATACCCCATGTAAAATGTTTTTGGTATTAAAAAATAAAATAAAGATAAAAATTTAAAAATAAATAAACAAAAAGGCACACAACATAACATGTAAAAAAGAAAAGGTCTCATATCCTTATAGTCATTAACAAAAGTTAATAAATCAGAAATGATTTTTAAATACTTTTGTGTACACACACCAGCCTCTAAGAAAAGCCTGATTACACACACACAAACACTTACTTTTCAAAACAAGCCAAGGACAGAAAATTGAGTCATGGTGCTCAGGGGCTAATAAAAGATAAAAATGATAAGCATTGTTGCATGCATAAGGAAGATTTTTATGTTTTTTTCTTCTTTCCCCTTTCAGGTATAGTGATTTCAACCTCTTGGAAATATCTGTATGACTGGAATGTTTGTAAAAACATTGACCTATCCTTTGGATGAAGTCAATGCCACTGTGGACCTGTAGTTTCAATGAAAGGAGCCTTCCAGAGCCTGTATTTCCCAGTCCAGTTCTCCAGAGGGAGGCCATCAGAGGATTAAAGCCAAATAAGGAAGTCTGTAATGATGTCTCAGCAACATTATACTCTCAGGAATATGTAGCAAAGAGATGTTTTTCTATTGCTGTGTAACAAATTACTACAAATGAATTAGTGTAAGATATTATCCATTTATTATTTCACACAGTTTCCATGAGTGATGTGTCTGGGCACAACTTATCTGGGTCTTCAGCTCAAATGTCTGTCATAGGACTGTAGTCAAGGTTTTGATTGGGCAGTTTTCTCATCTGGAGACTTGATTAGGGAAGAATCCTATCCCAAGCTTATGTAGGTTGTTGGCAGAATGCTCTTAACAGCCACATAACTGGTATCCAGTGTTTTTCTGACTTGCTGAAGAGTGCATGGAAGTCCTAGGAGCCACCCCCGGTTCCTAGAGGTTTCCTTCAGTTCCTTGTCATGAGGGCTTCCTTAACATAATACATATTTTGTCAGGCCAACAAGGAGATTCTTCTCTTTAGTCAGCTTTAGAGTTTTATAAACATAATACAATCAAATGACCTCTAAGGACCTTTGCCATATAAGCTAATCATGAAGATGACATTCCATCACTCATGCAATATTCAGTAGATTGGAAGCAAAATACAGGTCCCACCCGCACCAAAGGGAAGAATTATACAACGGGGAACAGTGACTTGCCAAAACGTCTGTCCATCACAGCCTGGTTGGGTTTTGTCATTAATCTTGCATTCTGACCATCTCCATCTTTCCATCAGAGGTATAGCTAGCTTTGGTTGTATGCTATCAATTTGTGAAAAGTATACACACAAATCATTATACTTTATGGGATTGAGATCTACAAGAGCAAGAAAAATTACTTTGGCAAAGTGAAACTTGAAATTTTCAAACTGATTTGCTTTTAAAAATATTCAAAAATTTCCGATTTTAAAACTAGGGCAATGTATGTGAGACAGCAAAAGAGACACAGGTGTATAGATCAGTCTTTTGGACTCTGTGGGAGAGGGAGAGGGGGATGATTTGGGAGAATGGCATTAAAACATGTATAATATCATATAAGAAATTAATCACCAGTCCAGGTTCGATGCAGGATACAGGAAGCTTGGGGCTGGTGCACTGGGATGACCCAGAGGGATGGTATGGGAAGGGAGGTGGGAGTGGGGCTCAGGATGGGGAACACATGTACACCCGTGGTGGATGCATGTTGATGTATGGCAAAACCAATACAATATTGTAAAGTAAAAATAAATAAATAATTTTAAAAAATAAAATAAAACTAGGGCAAGACCAGTGATTGGGATCAATTATTGGAAGGGAATCCACACTGAACACTAGTAAGAATCCTGTTTAGAGGAGAATTGAACTGATTTAACGACCACAGCATGAAGACTTTATATGCACAAGCATTTGAAATGCTGAGTGATATATCATTTCTCAGTCAGGCTATATTTGATTTCTTATTCTTTTACATAGTGACAGCAAGGAAGCTGGAATGACACCAAATCTTCACTATGTTCATGAAAATTAGAATTCAAAATATGACTTCAAACATAATGTATTTTAGAAGGAATATATTTAATAAATAAACAAGTGAAATATATGTGAAAAAATAATGTGTATTCCCCTGATATTGAGAAGAAGATAAAAACTGGAATTATCACAAAGAAAAGCATCAAGGAAGAAGTTTGAAAATCTGTTTTTGGAACACTTTTCCTCAAAGAATTAGATTTGTCAGAGGCAAAAGGAAAACCACAGTTAGCAAGTTAAAAAAAGTCAGAATTTTGTACGTGAACAAAAAGTAAAACTCACACTTTGAAATAAGAACATCAGAAACTCAGGAAGATATAGGATCAACTTAAAAACAAATTTTGATCTTGTGGTCAAGAAAAAAATTCTGGGCTAGACAGAGAAAAGAGGATCCAACAAATTCTTTTAACCTACATGTGGTAAAAGAAAAAAGGGACCAAGTTAAGCAAGAGGTAAAAATTTTAAAACAGATAAACTTTCATAAAGAAGGTAGATACACACCATGCAGAAATAAAATGTAAGAGAAAGCTTTTGCTTTTCTTTGAAAAAAGAGTGTGCCTAGGAGTGTTTATGCAGTTTTCATTGTGAAAAATTTTTAACAAGGTCTTGGATATTCATGTTCAGAATTGTGTATCGAAGCACAGGGTGAGCATGCTATTCCTCACAGCTTTAGGTTGCATATCCTCAATTCAATAATTTATTATTGTGAATTCTAGACAGGAAGAGTTGGAGATTAAAAGTTGGGGATCTGTCTCTCATAGATCAAATTTAAAGGCTGAAGGAACTTAGAACCAAAGAAGGAAGGTTTGCAAAAGTGTTAGTGGATGAAATAAATTCAGATTTAAAGAAAACTTATTTGAAAAGTTGGTAAAATAAGTTGCACATGACTACTATGGGAAAATTCAAGACAATGACAGACAAAGACAATCTCTGGGCAGAAACTATATCCAAAATTCAGTCTTGAAAGTTGAAAATGTAAAGAAGAAAATAGGCAAAGAAATGGAAATAGGTAGTTTTATATTTAGGATAATACTGAAGAAAATGTTGGGAACTAACCTCAACATCAAATGCAGTTACATTCTGTCAAAGAAAAGCAATCTATATCGATGGTAAATTTCATCTTTGGATATGGAAAACATAGTGTCACATTTTTAAGTATTTGATGATAAATTGCTCCAAATGAGAATTGGGTAAATAAAGAAGCTAAACCTCTGACCTCTTTCTTGGTCTCCCCTTTCTCTCTCTATTTCTCCTTGCTTACCTTCTTTTTCTTTTGTTTTTCTTCTCTTCATTGCATATCACATTTATCCGAAAGAACATTTATGGTATGTGATTGACAGACACAAGTGTAATGGCAAAATGTACTAAATTATAATAAACATCTTTTGCCTGGAAATGATATTTTGCATATACTATCAGGTCAGTTCAGTTCAGTTGCTTAGTCATGTCCGACTGTTTGCAACCCCATGTCCTCAGCACACCAGACCTCCCTGTCCATCACCAACTCCCAGAGTTTACCCAAACTCATGTCCATCGAGTTGGTGATGCCATCAAGCCATCTTATCCTCTGTCATCCCCTTCTCCTCCTGCCCCCAATCTCTTCCAGCATCAGAGTCTTTTCCAATGAGTCAACTTTTCACATGAGGTGGCCAAAGTATTGGAGTTTCAGCTTCAGCATCAGTCCAATGGACTGATGGACAGTCCATCTGATGGTTCCAATGGACACCCAGGACTAATCTTCTTTAGCATGGGCTGGTTGGATCTCCTTGCAGTCCAAGGGACTCTTAAGAGTCTTCTCCAATACCACAGTTCAAAAGCATCAATTCTTTGGCGCTCAGCTTTCTTCATAAGTATATGAAATTGTTTGATTGGTTCTTGGATATTTCCAATATAATATTTTTGATGTGTTATTCACTCAGTCATGTCATACTCTTTGGGACTGCATGGACTGTAGCTCACCAGGTTCCTCTGGCATGGAATTCTCGAGGCAAGAAAACTGGAGTAGGTAGCTATTCCCTTCTCAAGGGATACTTCTAATCCAGGGATTGACATGGGTCTCCTTTATTACAGATGAACTCTTTACTGTTGGAGTCACCATGAAAGCCCACATTTTTAAACAGATTAATTAATTTCAAAAGTTATTTCTTGCCATCTACAATGGGACTTTCATATAGACACTGATATGATTAAATCCCATACGAACATTGATTTTGTCACTCCTTCACTAGGAAGAAATCTGGTTAAATTATTAATCCAAATCTCTGGTGATTTTTCTAATAGTATGGTAGAGGACTATGAATGGTAGTATGTTATATTATTCGGATTCCCTTATAAATTTCAATGAATATGTTTTAAAGTGCAGATTTACATTGTGGTCTCTGTTGCAAGAGAACTGTCAAAAGTAGAAAACCAAAAAAATAAAAAATAAAAAAAGACAATTAAGCATCAGCAAAACAAGATGTCATTCTCATTATAGGGGACTGGAATACCAAGGGAACATTTCATTTCATGTAAAGATGGGTACAGTAAAGGACAGAAATGGTATGGACCTATCAGAAGCAGAAGATATTAAGAAGAGGTGGCAAGAATACACAGAAGAACTATACAAAAAAGATCTTCATGACCCAGAAAATCTCAATGGTGTGATCACTCAAGAGCCAGCTATCCTGGAATGCAAAGTCATGTGGGCCTTAAGAAGTATCACTAAGAACAAAGCTAGTGGAGGTGATGGAATTCCAATTGAGCTATTTCAAATCCTAAAAGATGATGCTGTGAAAGTGCTGCACTCAATATGCCAGCAAATTTGGAAAACTCAGCAGTGGCCACAGGACTGAAAAAGGTCAGTTTTCATTCCAATTGCAAAGAAAGGCAATGACAAAGAATGCTCAGACTATTGCACAATTGCACTCATCTCACATTCTAGTAAAGTAATACTCAAAATTCTCCAAGCCAGGCTTCAACAGTACATAAACTGTGAACTTCCAGATACCAAGCTGGATTTAGAAAAGGCAAGGAACCAGAGATCCAACTGCCAACATCCATTGGATCATCGAAAAACCAAGAGTTCCAGATAAATATCTACTTCCGTTTTATTCACTATGCCAAGTTTATTCACTATGCCAAGTTTTCACAAAAACTTGTGGAAAATTCTTAAAAAGTTGGGAATACCAGACCACCTGACCTGTCTCCTGAGAAATCTGTATGCAAGTCAGGAAGTAGCAGTTAGAACTGGACATGGAACAATAGACTGGTTCCAAATCAGGAAAGGAGTGCATCAACACTGTTTATTGTCATCCTGCTTATTTAACTTATATGCAGAGTACATCATGAGAAATGCTGGGCTAGATGAAGCACAAGCCAGCATTAAGGTTGCCGGGAGAAATATCAACAACCTCAGATATGTGGACAACAGCACCCTTATGGCAGAAAGTGAAGAACTAAATAGCCTCTTGATGAAAGTGAAAGAGGAGAGTGAAAAAGTTGGCTTAAAGCTCAACATTCAGAAAACTAAGGTCATGGCATTTGGTCCCATCACTTCATGGCAAATAGATGGGGAAACAATGGAAACAGTGACAGACTTTATTTTCTTTTGCTGCAAAGTCACTGCAGATGGTGACTGCAGCCATGGAATTAAAAGATGCTTACTCCTTGGAAGAAAAGCTATGACCAACATAGCATATTAAAAAAAAAACAGAGACATTACTTTTCCAATGAAGGTCCATCTTGTCAAAGCTATGATTTTTACAGTAGTCATGTGTGGATTTCAGAGTTAGACTGTAAAGAAGGTTGAGTGCCAAAGAATTGATGCTTTTGAACTGTGGTGTTGGAGAAGACTCTTGAGAGTCCCTTGGACTGAAGGAGGTCCAACCAGTCTATCCTAGAGCAGTTCAGTCTTGAATATTCATTGGAAGGACTGAATCTGAAGCTGAAACTCCAATACTTTGGCCACTTGATGTGAAGAGCTGACTCAATAGAAAGGACCCTGATGCTGGCGAAGATTGAAGGCGTAGGAGAAGGCAACAACAGAGGGTGAGATGGTTGGATGGCATCACCAACTTGATGGACTTGAGTTTGAGGAAGCTCCAAGAATTAGTGAAGGACAGGGAAGCCTTAGTCTGGTACGACTAAGCAACTGAACTGAACTGAATCCACTAACCTTTGCTATAGTCCATGCAGATCTTATCATCATGTATTTGAGTGAATTTCAGGGACTGATTATTTCCCAGTTAATTTTTACATAAAACATTGACCATATTTTATTTTACAAGCGCTACTTCACGTGCATAATGATCTACGGAAAATATTTGTGTCCCTTGTTCTATGCCAAGAACAATAAGTAAAAGTATCATACTGGAATTTTATTTCCTGTTAATATTTGGAGAAAAAAATAACAGCTATAGCTAATTATAATTAAGTACAATTATAATTAAGCCCATTGTATATTGTGTGTATTCATTTTTTAAGAGGATGTCTCAACCTCTACTCTATTGACATTTTGGATTAAAAAATTCTTTTTGTGGAGGACTGCCCTGTGCATTGAGAAAGATCATCCCCATACTGGACTCTTACTGATGCAAATAACACTTTAATTTATGACAACAACAACAAATAATGTCTCTAGAGGTTTAAATGCTCCCTTGGGGACAGGATAATCCCTTTGCATTGATAACTACTGCTTTAAATTGACTGTATAAATATCAGTTTTAAGTTTATAACATATTTGAAATAATAATGTTAGAGTTTCATTAAAAATAGTTATTTGATTTAGAATAAACATGTCTGAAGTCTATAAATCTAAATTACTTTTCTAAAATTCTAATGAAAGAAGAAATTAAAAAATAAGAAAATTCATGTCAGCTCTTAAAAAACAGGGAATATCATTATCTGTTAGAATCTTTGGTTGTTGTTTTGTTTGCTAGTTTTTGCTTTTATTTAGTAGAGGTTATGGGGCTCTCCCAGTACTCTTGCCTGGAAAATCCCATGGACTGAGGAGCCTGGTAATCTGCAGTCCATGGGGTCATGAAGAGTCGGACACGACTGAGAGATTTCACTTTCACTTTTCACTTTCATGCATTGGAGAAGGAAATGAAAACCCACTCCGTTGTTCTTGCCTGGATAATCCCAGGGATGGATGAGCCTGATGGGCTGCCGTCTATGGGGTTGCACAGAGTCAGACACGACTGAAGCTACTTTGCAACAGCAGCAGCATGGGGCTCTCAGTGGTGCTGGTGGTAAAGAATCCACCTGCCAATGCAGGAGATTCAAGAGACACGGGTTTGATTTCTGAGTTGGGAATATCCCCTGGAGTAGAAAGTGGCAATCCACTCTAACAATGTGGCCTGGAAAATTCCAAGGAGAGAGGAGCCTCATGGGCTAAAGTCCATGGAGCCACAAATAGTCAGGCATGAATGAGTGACGGAGGACACACACACACACACACACACACACACACACACACACACACTGGGTTCTTGTCTATTCTGAAAGTAGATTAAAGAAATCTTTTATGTGATATCTATTTGAGGTGAAAGTGAAAGTGATACCTAGCAGAATTTCACCAATACTATTTAGAATAGAGAACCAGGAAATAAAAGCTGTCATAAACTAGCTGGTGGTCATAAAAAAGACAAATATTGATATTATGAGGGATTTCAAATTACATGACAATATTCACCCTGCAGGAGTTTATTCTTAGTTTGTGTTCCACAAAAAGAGCAAGAGAAATAAGCAGATAACTTTACTATATGGGATATGTCAAATTGAGCAGGGTGTCAAATAGGGAGATAACGTGTATCATCACACACACACACACACACACACACGCAAGTCAAACTTAGACAAAGATGAACTTACCTGAGTAATGGACTTTTGTCCTAATCTTCCATTAGCTACTTGACCTCTTTTCTTGGAATGAATTATGCTAATTCCATACTTCTCTTAATCCTTATATGAGATTGTGTTTAAATAGAGAATGAAAAATATCACACAAGCTGTACATTAGTTCTTGACATTGTACAAGCTTAGATCCTCATTGTAGGAAATTCAAAAAGAGAAAAATGACCATAAAAGAAAAGATGAAGTTATTTAAATTAATATGAGAAATTGGAGAAAACATTCCTTGCAAAACAGACATACTGTAAGAAAGAGTTCCAAAATCTGGATAATAATTTTAAAACTTCCAATCTTCATCTGCTAATGAGATTTGAATGACATATTTATGAAATGAGAAAAATCTGGAATCAGAAAAGATGGTATTTTAGCTAAAACTCATAATTTCAACATCAGAAGGTATAATAGAGAAAACAGCACACTATGCTTCAGAAATCCACATCCTATAAATCCAGCGGAATTGTAGCATATTAAAGGATAGTCTAGTCTAACGTTTCTCATTTGTCCCCATTCTCATATGCCTTCCTTCCAGGGTAAGATCACCTTGTAGATGAGCAGGTATGTATTGATAGACTACAATCCATATTTATCTCTTTGGTTATTCACTTAAGTTGTTTAAAAGGGACTGGTACTAAGAGCTCACTTTCAGGATAAAAGTTTTCACAAACTGTTTAATTTTACTGCTTTTATATTGAGGAACTACTACATTTCATATATATTACTAGGAAGTGAGGATAGAAGAGCAAACAACATATAAAATCTTTGTTCTTTTGCATTAATGTGTCATTGGGGAAAACAGAAAATAAAACAATTAATATGGACTACAGTAAGTCCCCTATGTATGGACAAGTTCCATTCCAAGAGTGCATTTGTTAAATCCACTTGGTTCAAAAATCCAACAGAGGTAGCCTAGGTATCTGACTAACACATTTGGCTATGTAGTACAGTACTCTATTGTAATAGGTCTAAAATATTTTTCACATTTAATAATATGTAAAAACAGAAAAATAAAGATAACATGTTTAATCTTATAGTATTACAGCTGGCATTAAGAGGAAAGAAGAGTTTTTGACTGGAGTAAGGAGAGGAGATAGGAGATGGTAGAGCTGAGGGATCATTAAGCAATAGATGGAAGGCAAGTGCAATTTCACTCACACCTGACATTGATGGCACAGGTTCTTTTCCTTGCTGGATTCAATTCTATATTTCCTCTTGATAAAACAATCCAATGATGTCTGGGTAGTGGCTCTCTTTTGCTCATCATAGATGACATGGTGGCACTGGATTGCACTTGGAATGGCTGTTGTAACCTTCGCATACCATTCTGAGCTTTGGGTCTTGTGCCTCAAAAATGAACAGTGCCTTCTCAAATAAAGAAAATTCCCTTGCCATTTCATGCATTGTGAATCTCTGTGGTTCTTCAGTTACTTCTTCTTCCCTTTTTCTTCCTTGGTCTTTTCCCTGGGCATGTTCACATCTTTGAAAGTTTGAAACTTAAAAGGTTTTTATGTAAGGGACTTACTGTATATTTATACCAATGTGGAAGGCTGGATAACTTTTCCCCTCCCATCAAAAAAGATGTCCTCATGCTAATCCGTGGAACTTGTGAATATGCTATCTTAAATCATAAAAGGAAAATTTCACTTATGACTAAATAAAGGATTTGAGATGGTGATATTATCCTAGATTATACAGATGGTCCCAGTGAAACCACTGAGATCTTTAGAGAAGGAAGCAGGAAGGTCAGATATATAGAAACAGAAGCAAGCAGTTTGAGATAAAGAAGATGCTATATGAGTGGCTTTGAAGATAGAAGAAAAAAAGGCTATGAGACAAGGACTGTAGTCAACCTCTATTAGCTGGGGTGAAAGGTGTGAAATGGCTTCTCCCCTAGAGTCGCAGAAGGAATACAGACCTAGCCATGACTAGCTTTCAACCCAGGAATACTAGTTTAGGCTTCTGACTTCTGGAACTGTAAGATAATAAATTTACGTTGTTTTAATCCACTAAGTTTTTGGTGATTCGTTATGACAATAATAGGAAAGAGCAAAATTGCTTTAAAAGTTGTTAAGAAAAAGTAAACATAGAAAGGGAATAGTGATAACTATTTAAATAAAATGAGTAAGCAAAAAAGAACTTCCTGATGAAGTATTATTTGTAAATAGGCAAGAATGTAGTGAAATAAATAAATAGCTAAGACAGTACAAGGCCGAGGAAGTGTGAAGTCTGTGACCAGAGTATGTATTGGTTGAATTCAAAGAAGAGCAACAGTACAGTGAACATCAAGGAATCTAGAAGAGGTACAATGGAAAAGGTGAGTGATCTGGATTGTTCTGGAAATCTGTGGGCCAGAACAAACTTATGGCTTTTATTTTATGGATGATAAGAAAAGTTGGGAAATTTTGAGAAGAGCAGTAACATATTACAAAAAGGTACAACAACTTCTCTGTAAAGAAGAAACCATTATGTCCAAGAAGCTTGTTACTCTTGTCTAGACCGAGATTATAGAACATGGTTGTAACATATGTAAAAGCACCTTTATTATGCTTTTAACCATATTCTGATTTAACAGCAAACTGAAATCTTGCATTAATAAAGGAAATATTTAATTTAGTAAGTAGAGTACAAAGTAAAATTCTGCTCTGCATATTTTTGTTCAGTCGTGTTTGAAAATATATCTCCCACATAGAGCAGAAATTTGATCGGTACATTAGTTTTAATGAAAGAGTTGATACATAAACAGAAACAAAAGAGAATAAACAGATCTCACACAAAACACCCACCTCATGTACAGTAATTATATTAGTGTGGCGAAGTATTTCTACTTTTAAAAGACAGAAATAAAAAGAAATATTAAAAGATACTAAAATACTTACTTTTCTAAAATGCTGAAATGTTATAATCCTCTGAAAAATTATTTCACTCTGCAGGCTTAATTTTTGAAATAATGTTCAAAGACCTCTCATTCAAGATGAATATGCAAGAAAAAATATTTTTCCAAATCCCATGTATAATTCCTTTACATTATTTTTAAAATATATGGATATGGAAATAATTATACAAGTAGAGAAAAAGATTTCTCCTCAAGAGAGGGTAACAGATTGGAAATGAAAATAGTTTGTACTCCAGGCAGGTAAGCATAAACTTTTACCCATTGCTGTGGAGAATGGGCTTCCCAGGTGGTACTAGTGGTTAAGAACCTGCCTGCTGATGCAGGACCATAAGAGACACAGATTTGATACCTACGTCGGGAAGATCCCCTGGAGGAGGGGATGGCAACCCACTCAAATATTCTTGCCTGGAAAATCCCACAGTCCATAGGTCACAAAGAGTTGGACAGGACTGAGGCAACTTAGTAAGCATGCACAGATAATGGAATGTATAATGAGACTGATACAGTATAAAGGATTATATTTGGCAAAAAAAAAAAAAAATGAAAAAAAGGTAGGGCTCACTTAGCTTGCACTGATTAGGTAACTATGCTAGTTAAAGAATAATATTTTGTTCCAATTGTGTTCTAGTTTCTAATATTAACTCAGAAATCAGAAAATATGCATTAGGGAGGTAAAACTCTCTGCAAAAGCTATTTAGTCATTTCTCTAATATATATGTCCTCCAAGACCTCCAGATTTATGTAACACAACTGTTTCTGGATATCTCATAGGCTTCTAAAAACTTGGTATCATCAAAAGAGGTATCTTGAATTCCCTCATAGCCTAAATATGCTCCAGCACTCCACCCGTGGGAGTTGGTACTGGTATTCCTTTTTAAGTGTTAGTTGCTCAGTCGTGTCTGACTCTTTGAGACCCTGTGGACTGTAGCCTGACAGGCTCCTCAGTCCATGGAATTCTCCAGGCAAGAATACTTTTTTTTTTTTTAATGTCCTTTATAGGAATAAAAACTATTTATTTTGAGGGTTATGTTAAAGAAAATGAAATGATTGAAGTTCAGTTCAGTTCAGTTGCTCAGTCGTGTCCTACTCTTTGCGACCCCATGAACCGCAGCATGCCAGGCTTCCCTGTCCATCACCAACTCCTGGAGTCCACCCAAACCCATGTCCATTGTGTCGGTGATGCCATCCAACCATCTCATCATCTGTCGTCCCCTTCTCCTCCTGCCCTCAATCTTTCCCAACATCAGGGTCTTTTCAAATGAATCAGCTCTAAGAATACTTGAGTGGTTAGCCATCTCCTTCTCCAGGGGATCTTCCTGACCCGGAGATCAAACCCAGGTCTTTTGCATTGCATGCAGATTTTTTTACCATCTGAGTATCCTTTTTAAATACCCCCATTATTGTGTATGTGTATGTGAGTGAGTGTGTGTGTAAAGTATGTGTGTGTATGTGTGTGAGAGAGAGAGAGATTATTGTCCCCTTCTCCCAACAGAACAGTGAGGCAATCTTTCAACTTGGAACCCTAATGGAGTCCATAGAGGTAAGACTCACAAAAATGTGGGAGACTGTTATGACTGTGACTCCCGAGAGTTTCTCACTGCTACTTAAGTTGTCATTCAGTCTGCAACCATTCCTCAAAATTGCCATTTATTTTTTCCTACTCAGCTGTCAGCTGTGTCTCTCTGGATATGCCTGCTTCTACAAATTTCTGCAAACTTATTTCTCTGTGATGGTCCCAAGAAAAATATATTAATTTCTATTATGTTTAGTTTTTTCTTGTTGTAAAGACAGGAGTGACAATTTCACATTTCCTTCATATTTCCAGCTTTAAAATAGAAGTTTCTCATGTATTTTTTTTAAACATCATTTCCCTGATGTTAATGATATAGAGCATATTTTGTTAGAAAATTGGCAATGATTGTGTACATGTTTTTGTGTGAAGAAAAAAAGGCCAAAGGAAGATAAATAATATTTTCTATACATATTAATAATTTGTATATAGAAAAAAGAAACTTTATAACTCCATGAGAATAAGAAAATCCAATAAAGAATATACTCTGATGTCATTCCTCTATCAATATTATTGACCATATATAGAAAAGATCCCCTAAATCTATCCAGTTTCTTATTCTATACTCTTACCATCATAATCCAAAATACCATCATCCTTTACCTGAATATTGTAATTACATTTGTATTTAGTGTTTCTTCCAAACTCTGATACCCAATGGTCATCCTCCAAAGTTAGTCAAAGTGATTTTAAAGCATAAATATTTCACTTTCCAGCTTAGAACTTCCCAGTAGCTTCTAACTGCACACAGGATAATATCCATTTTCCTACCATCGTCTCCAAAGTCCAGAATGTTGTCACTCATCACTTCAACTTCTTATCTCATATCCTCATATATTATGCTCAATCAGTTCTGACCTTCAATTTCTTTCTTATTGAGAGTGTGTCTGCCTTACATCATTTCCTCTGCCTGAAATTATCTCTGAATTGTGAGCGCCTGCTTGTCTTTCAGGCTTCAGTCTAAATGTCATCTACTAAAAGAAGTTTCTTTTAACCATCAAATTTAATATAAGCTTCTATGTCAATTTAAATGTTTATAGCTATAAGACAAAGGCTTATCAATGGCTTAAATCATAAAAAGATGTGTAACTTCACTTGATAGCAAATTCTGAGCTAAGGTTAGCCCTGGATGTGATTTCTGAAATGACTCTGCCCAGTTTTTCATAGTAAAATAAGAATGACTATAATATGTATATCAGAGAAATATTGTATTCATTGAATTAGTTATATTTAAAGCACTCAGATGAGTACAGGGAATATATTAAGTACTGTATCAGAATTTACAATATTTTTAATTTAATTGAATGTTTGTTTTGCCTCATCCTCCACATCCACACATATACATACCAGAACATAAATCCCAATAGAACAAGGATTTTACGTGACTTTGTGCGGAAAAAGCATAGCAGACCTGGGACTAATATACCCGGGAAGTCTGTTTGCAATTAAGGTCTTCTCTGGTATTAGTAAACTTGGGTATCAGGAGGGTTCCATTGATTTCCTAACTGATAAGAATAACTCAGGCATCCTAAACTGTGTGAACAATATGGTTTATGCTGAACACCAGCTTTCTTACACAGAATCTGAAATTTTTGTGCAAGTTAGTACTCATTCATTAACATCTTTGTTATTGAATCTTTAATGAGCTTCCCTGTTGGACAAAATTTCACACATATTGTCAAAACTAATCACATGGAAGCAGTGTGTATTGTGTGACTCTGTTCTGAGAGTGTGACTCTCAGACTCACACTCTGGGCCTTGTGCATAGACTTTGCTCTATCCAACTCTTCCCTTTGCTGAATTTGCTTTGTTTCTGTCTGCTGTAATAAATCACAATAATTAGTACACCTATATAGTGAGTGTTGTGAGTCTCCTAGTGACTCACCAAACCAAAGTGTGGTCTTGGGGAGCCTGACACATGTATGTGTGCATGCCAAGTTGCTTTAAGAGTGTCCAACTCTTTCTGACCCTATGGGCTGTAGCCTGCCAGACTCCTCTGTCTGAGATTTTCCAGGCAAGAATATTGGAGTGGGTTGCTATGCCCTCCTCCAGGGGATCTTCTCCATCCAGGGATCAAACCCATATCTCTTATGTCTCCTGCATTGGCAGGGATAATCTTTACCACTAGTGCCACAAAATCTAGACTGGTGTCATACTCAGAGTGGATTCTCAAAGAAAGTTGAATAAATGGATTCAGTAATAAATGAATAACTATAATTTTCTATACATTAAAGAAAAGAGAAACTTCAGCACAGAGAAGAGGATCCTTTGCAACTGAAGAGATTATGTTCTTTGATGCTTTTGTACTTAATGTAATTTATCATAAATAACTCAAATGTCAGAATGATGGGTCATAAGGAAACTGTGGGAAGGCACAACCAGTAAACTTACAAGATGTGTCATTTTGCCTACCAGCTGTGCTGCTTAGTACCTCAGGGTTCAGCTTAAAATTGGTGCAGAATATAAATGCTGGAATGTTATAAGAGAAGGCTACTGATAAAGATATGAGACATTATAGTTAAATTTGAACCTTATTTCAACTCCAGAAGAGTGGGGTGAGATAAGTAAGATAAGCAGGGAAGTTTAGATAGTTTTGAATGTACAGAGTGAAGGAACAGAAAAAGAAAACCTGTATATTTTTCACATGCAAACAGCAAGGATTCTAGGAAGACCCACTGGAGCAGTGTCAGTGCTCCATGCCTGAGTCCTGCACACTCTCTCCTTTCCTTTCCACTTTGGAACAATCAGACTGTGTTAAACTTGTAAACTTTGAGAGCTAACCATGAAATACTGTTTTTTTTTAATAATTAATTTATTTTTCATTTCCATTCTTATTCATGAATAACCTCAGATGTGCAGATGACACTACTCTTATGGCAGAAAGTGCAGAGGACCTAAAAAGCCTCTTGATGAAAGTGAAAGAGGAGAGTGAACAAGTTGGCTTAAAGCTCAACATTCAAAAAACAAAGATCATGGCATCTGGTCCCATCACTTCATGGGAAATAGATGGGGAAACAGTGGAAAGAGTGTCAGACTTTATTTTGGGGGGCTCCAAAATCACTTGCAGATGGTGACTGCAGCCATGAAATTAAAAGGCGCTTACTGCTTGGAAGAAAAGTTATGACCAACCTAGATAGCATGTTGAAAAGCAGAGACATTACTTTTCCAACAAGGTCCATCTAGTCAAGGCTATGGTTTTTCCAGTGGTCATGTATGGATGTGAGAGCTGGACTGTGAAGAAAGCTGAGCACCGAAGAATTGATGCTTTTGAACTGTGGTGTTGGAGAAGACTCTTGAGAGTCCCTTGGACTGCAAGAAGATTCAACCAGTCCATTCTAAAGGAGATCAGCCCTGGGTGTTCTTTGGAAGGACTGATGCTAAAGCTGAAACTCCAATTCTTTGGCCACCTCATGTGAAAAGTTGACTCATTGGAAAAGACTCTGATGCTGGGAGGGATTGGGGGCAGGAGGAGAAGGGGACGACAGAGGATGAGATGGCTGGATGGCATCACCAACTCGATGGACGTGAGTTTGAGTGAACTCTGGGAGTTGGTGATGGACAGGGAGGCCTGGCGTACTACGATTCATGGGGTCGCAAAGACAGGACTGAGCGACTGAACTGACCTGAACTGAACATAATGCTTGACATCTAGTAAGTGTTCACTAGAAGAGCATTCAGAATTGTGTTGGCCATCTTGGAAATTATGTCTCTTTACAGAAAATTTCCAGAGCAAAGAACACAAGCAGAAAAAATAGAAGTATTTCTGGAGAGTTACCAACATCTTTCTATTACTTTGTATCTCAAGCACCTACTGTAGTGTCTTGGACAAGTAAGGGAAGAAGAACTATACTTTGTAAAAATTTTAGATTGCCTAGTTTGGAAAACATAGAGACAGTAATGCATTGCATGCTAAAAAAAGTTATTAGGCTGGGGTCAGAAGATGTCAATTTAGGTCCTGACACATTTGTGTGGTATTAATGAATCATTTATTCTATTTTTATCTGTAAATTAGAACAAATAGGGTATTAAAAAGAATTAAATGAAATAATCTAACTTAGGAAAGCAATTTTACAAGCATTTTAGAAATGCTAGGCATTATTATTATAACCTAAAAAAGTGATAGAAGTTGAAAAGTAATATTTTGTCAGATTTTGCAAGGCCTCTAATGTTTATATGGCAGTAATGGGAGTTGGTGATGGACAGGGATGCCTGGCATGCTGTGATTCATGGGGTCGCAAAGAGTCGGACACGACTGAGCGACTGAACTGAACTGAATGAAATTTTTAGCAGAAGAGTGGTATAATTATTTTTTGTGATTGAAATGTAACAGATTCCAGTTTCTGTGACTAAATATTATCTAAGCCACTATAGTCTAGAAAAAAGCTACAAGTTTATGGCTGAAATTTAAATGAAAGGAAATAAACCCTGTTGATGATTATAATAGTGGAAACATAGAGAAAATTATGAGCAGAGAGCTTTAATTGGTCTATGTTTCTTCATAATTCTTACTAAGTTAGCCTTTCATTTTCAACTAAATGGGGCTTCACAGATTTATCAATGGTAAATAATCCACCTGCAATGCAGGAGATACAGGAGAGATTCCTGGGTCAGAAAGATCCCCTGGAGTAGGAAATGGCAACCTGCTCCAGTATTCTTGCCTCAAAATTCCATGGACAGAGGAGCCTGGTGGTCCATGGGGCTGCAAAGAGTTGGACATGACTGAGCAAATGCATTTCAACTAAATATTCTGATAATTAATTTGTAGCCTACATTGCCTAGCATAATTGTATGATTTTTAAAATATTTTGAAATTTGCAATTTGGGCAGTTTCATCTACCATATTTCAAGATTCCTGGTAATGATAGCTATCAGGTTGTATGCCATTTGCTTTAAATAATCTACAGTTTTCTGGACTTTTCAGAGAATTGCATTCAACAAAGTATTATTAAAGGCAGTTAGAAAATGAATAAATGAAGAACTGAATCACTGATATTCTAAACATTACCTAAGGGAGACAATCGATAGATAACAACCACATTTTACCACTCCAGTAGATTTTAGTCTAAGTGATTTTTAACTCTTTTTTTTTTTTCCCTAGGGAAAAGCTATATTAAAAAGTCTTGAGAAAAAATGTGTGGATGATTTTTATAAAAGACTTTTATTTAAAATGTTATTTGAACTTTGATTATGTGTCACTATTGTTGATTTTTCTGTACATTCAACTGCTTGAAAAAAACATTTATTTCACTTAATTCAAATGGCCTTTGAAAAGTAATGAGATTTATTTTGTGAATTACTTTATAACTGTCCTTTAACTACACTATAATATTTGATAATGTCAGAATGATTTTGCTTTAGGGAAAGTGGGGTTTTAGCACCTGAAGAAAATGTGTTACAGCATTTATGTATTTTGCATTTTATATATTCTATGTGAACTAGGAAAATATTTTTAAGGTTAAATAATTTGTATTCTGACAACTGCAGAGAAATTTTGAAGAAGAAAATAGCTTACATATTCAGGACAGTTTTGCTTATGCTAATATAGACACATAAGGAAAATATCAGATTCTTTAAATTGTACTTGAAGAAAAAGACTTATGATTGTTTTCAAATCTAAAATATAAGAGCAGAGTGATATCAGCTCTATTGTGTAACCCAATATTTAATTTGCTTTCTTCAAAACCTTGTCCCAGGAATCGTGTTAGTCAATTTATTAGATGCTTAATTTACTCTCAAAAATAATAAATCTATTTCTTCCTATGTTTTTATTTTCTAATGATCTTTTTCACATTAAACTCTCCAAGTTCTTGTAGATATATGCATTAATAGATTAGTAGTCAGTAGGAAAAAAATAAGAGGAGTGATACAAACCTGTTCATGGTGGTTTAGTTACCTTTTGGGGAAAGCAATGAAATTCAGGATGAGGAAGCTGAATAATGGCATCCCACTCCAGTACTCTTGCCTGGAAATCCCACAGACAGAGCAGCCTGATAGGCTGCGGCCATGGGGTCGCTAAGAGTCGGACACGACTGAGAGACTTCACTTTCACTCTTCACTTTCATGCATTGGAGAAGGAAATGGCAACCCACTCCAGTGTTGTTGCCTGGAGAATCCCAGGGACAGGGGAGCCTGGTGGGCTACCATCTATGGCGTCGCACAGAGTTGGACACGACTGAAATGACTTAGCAGCAGCAGCAGCAGCAAGGTGAATATATATATAAGCTTCTATTTTTTTACTTTATTTTTACACTTAAATTACTTATCTCTCATTTCTCAGTAGTTCATGTTATTCTAAGTAATTTGAGGATTTGCAAAATCATTTTACATTTATGATTTATTTACAGTCTTAGAACAATGAAAATAAGAAAACTCCTTCTTTCCCAGCCCCTCCAAAAAAGCTGCCCATGGCAAACAAAAGTCATAATGTAAGTACATAAAAATTACAGAATAATCAAATATATAATTCTAGATTTACAGTGCATTCATGACATTCATGAGTACTTACATAATTTGTTATGTATCTATATTTTTAATAAATAATTGTTGAGTATATTCACGTGCCAAGTACCATGCTAGGTACCCAAGATGTCACAGTGAAGAGAACAGAACAGACACTTTAGGTTGGAGCTTCTTTTGTTAGTGGAGGAGGACCTTAGAGAAAAAAATGTATGAACAAATCACTGAACAAGATATTGCAGATAGTGATGAATTTCATGCAGGAAATAAAACAGTGATGAGAGGGATAGTGACAGATAGACAGCTTTAGATCATAGGATAAGGAGTCCTTTGAAGAGATAACTCATGTGAATCTTGACAAGATAAAAATGCTAAAGAGTCAGAGGCCAATCATTTTGGCGTGAGGAAATAACCAAGTGCATTTGTTGTGAGACATAGTTCTAGGGCATAGATATAAATAAACTATAAATCAACTTGACTGTTCTGGAAATGGACTGAAGACCTTTGTGTATGAGGAAGCAGAGGAGAAATTGTAAGAGAAGAGATTGAAGTGAGAAAGTGGAAGTGAAAGTGAAGTTGCTCAGTTGTGTCCGGCTCTTTGCGACCCCATGGAATGTAGCCCACCAGGTTACTCCATCCATGGGATTCTCCAGGCAAGAATACTGGAATGGGTTGTCATTTCCTTCTCCAGAGGATCTTCCCAACCCAGGGATCGAACCCAGGTCTCCTGCATTGCAGACAGACGCTTTAACTTCTGAGCCATACAAAGCAGGAAGTGAGAAAAGCTCATGTAAATATCTGGAATCCATGATAAAACTTTGGACTTTATTCTGCTCACTATCGGGGTGGGATGTGGAAACATTAGTGGCTTTTAAACTAAGACAGTGGCATAAGAAGCTTACATTAAACAATTAATTTGAGATTCTCCAAAGAAGAGAGTAGAGCTGGAAAATCATGGACAAAGGGATGCCAGTTACGAGGTCATTGTAACCATCCATTAAAAGATAATGGCGGGGGAAAAAAAAAAGATAATGGTGGTAGCTGAGAACAAAAAATCAGATGAATTTGAGGTATTAGGTTTAGTCAAATGAAACGGTCACTTTTGAACTTCAAAAACAGTTGACCATCAGTTGCTTAACTATAGTTCAGACTGATATATTTCATGATCTAGCAAAGGTAATTATGGACAGACATGGTAGGTAAGACATATTAAGAGAGAGATGGTGCTAAACTAAAAAGAATTTGGGTTCAGTGGATTGGAGTGTGAAAGACCAGGGGCTCTATTTGGACACAATAATTGGGAATTATTCATTCAACTGAGATGCCAGGTAGGCCATTAGAAAATGTTATGTAGTACAGTAAAGAATGGAAACTGCAGAATGATGTCATCTCAGGGCTTTTCACCTTGTGTGATAATGGAAAATTATTGTTTAATTTCACAATTTTTAGCAGGTTACTCCCTCTTGCTTCAGTAGTGGAAGTTGGTCATAATTTATTTACATTTTATGTTCTCTTTCATTTCTTAAAAAATAAAGCCAAAATTTTGTATTCTTAAGTTATTTCCTTTAAAACCATGAAATATCAAAACCAGATTCACTATCAGGTTAATTCATGTTTATATTTGTGCTTCTTAACAGATGCCCATATTTATTTCTCACTGTTACTCTTCTAGGTAACAGAATTGTCTGTAGTGTTATTTGGCCAACTACAACAGCATACTATATTATTACAAAATAAATATCAAATATTTCAGATATTCATAATTTCAAATCACAAAATTATGTTTAAAATTCTAACCATGACGTCTTCCACTGTAAAAAAAAACAGGAAAAATATTGAATTTGGATAGTTTGAAAGACAATTTTTTTTTGTTTATGTGCTTATTCTCTTTAAATGTAAGACAATCAGAATGAAATTCTAGTTAAATTGCTAGAACTTTTACTGTTCATTGAAAATTATTAAAGTTCTTTTAGAAACATTAAATATTTGAGATAGCCAGGAGATTTTTTTTAAATGAGAGAATACTAGCTCTTTTAGCAAGTTACATTTATAGTTTTTAGCATGCTTCAGTTATTAAAACAGAATGGTATTGTTATAGAAATAAAAACATTAATCAAAAAAGTATGTCGATGAATTTTATGGTAAAGCTGGGATTTCAAAACTTTAAAGGAAAACATGAATTGTTCATTAAATTGTTTTGGGAAAGAAATGAATTATCTCAACCTCATACTTTATTTTAAATTAAATTACATGTAGAAGAAAGCTTTAAGAAAGTAATTATAGAATCTGTTGTCAGATTGTCTCACAGATTAAGCCTGATATTCTCCCAAATAATCACTCTGCATTTATTCCAAACATATAGCAATCCTGGTTGGGTTGCAGCAAAAACATCAAAAAACAGATAACTCCATAGATCTATCTCCCAACTGGGGCGGGCCGGGGAGAGGGGCCAGAAATGTATACAACAATTAAATTTGAATCTGTCACAAATTGAATTACAGTTATGTTGAGACAGTCCTAAGTTATTTTTATCTCAGGCTCTTTGTGGAGAGGACCTGAGTCAGGTTCCATATAAACTTGGGACTTGGGTGAAGCTCTGTGTCCTGTGGCAGAAGACAAGGGGGAAAAACACACACACAGTACATTCTCTCCGTCAAATATCATAATTGGTGCTCTCACGTCATTCTGAAGGCTGAAACCCTGAATCACTAATGTGAGATCTGTTTGTGAATTAATAAGAACAAGAACTAGATGAAAATTTTAAAATACAGCATAAAAAAAATCCTTGTAGCATTGACAATTAGTTATGCATTTTAAAGTAAGGTTTCATTTTTAAATATGTAGTCCTAACATTGGTGTGTATTCCCTTTTTGTTGTATTTACTGAACTCTGTGCTGCCTTCTGCCAGTCTTTCATGCATCCTCATGCTTCAGTTTACTGATTCATCCGGGTAGACTTTATGTGTGCTAAGTTGCTTCAGTGTGTCTGACTCTTTGGGACCCTATGGATGATAGCCCTCCAGGCCCTCTGTCCATGGGATTCTCCAGTCAAGAATACTGGAATGGGTTGCCATTCCCTTTTCCAGGGGACCTTCCTGACCCAGGGATAAACCCACATCTCATGTTTCCTGCATTGGTAGGTGAGTTCTTTACCACTCATGCCACCTGGGAAGCAGAGACAGAATATTTTGAGGCAGAACAAAATAACAAGCTATGGTTTTTCCAGTAGTCATGTATGACTGTGAGAGTTAGACTATAAAGAAGACTGAGCACAGAAAAATTGATGCTTTTGAGCTGTGGTGTTGGAGAACATTCTTGAATAATAGTAGTCCAAGGGAGTAAAAAGAGATTAAACTAGTTAACCCTAAAGGAAATCAGTCCTGAATATTCATTGGAAGAAGAAGCGAAAAGCAAAGGAGAAAAGGAAAGATATAAGCATCTGAATGCAGAGTTCCAAAGAATAGCACATGTACACATGTATACCTGTGGCGGATTCACTTTGATTTTTGGCAAAACTAATACAATTATGTAAAGTTTAAAAATAAAATAAAATAAAAAAAAAATAAAATAATGAGAAAAAAAAAAAGAAATCAGTGATCAATGCAAAGAAATAGAGGAAAACAACAGAATGGGAAAGACTAGAGATCTCTTGAAGAAAATTAGAGTGAAAAAAAAAAAAGAAAATTAGAGATACCAAGGGAACATTTTATGCAAAGATGGGCTCGATAAAGGACAGAAATGGTATGGACCTAACAGAAGCAGAAGATATTAAGAAGAGGTGGCAAGAATACACAGAATCACTGTACAAAAAAGATCTTCATGACCCAGATAATCATGATGGTGTGATCACTGACCTAGAGCCAGACATCCTGGAATGTGAAGTCAAGTGGGCCTTAGAAAGCATCACTATGAATAAAGCTAGTGGAGGTGATGGAATTCCAGTTGAGCTCTTTCAAATCCTGAAAGATGATGCTGTGAAAGTGCTGCACTCAATATGCCAGTAAATTTGGAAAACTCAGCTGTGGCCACAGGACGGGAAAAGGTCGGTTTTCATTCCAATCCCAAAGAAAGGCAATGCCAAAGAATGCTCAAACTACCACACAATTGCACTCATCTCACACACTAGTAAAATAATGCTCAAAATTCTCCAAGCCAGGCATCAGCAGTATGTGAACCATGAACTTCCAGACGTTCAAGCTGGTTTTAGAAAAGGCAGAGGAACCAGAGATCAAATTGCCAACATCCGCTGGATCAATGAAAAAGCAAGAGAGTTCCAGAAAAACGTCTATTTCTGCTTTACTGACTATGCCAATGCCTTTGACTATGTGGACCACAATAAACTGTGGAGAATTCTGAAAGAGATGGGAATACCGGACCATCTGATCTACCTCTTGAGAAACCTAGATGCAGGTCAGGAAGCAGCAGTTAGAACTGGACATGGAACAACAGACTGGTTCCAAATAGGAAAAGGAGTACGTCAAGGCTGTATATTGTCACCCTGCTTATTTAACTTATATGCAGTATATATCATGAGAAACGCTGGGCTGGAAGAAGCACAAGATGGATCAAGATTGCCAGGAGAAATATCAATAACCTCAGATATGCAGATGACACCACCCTTATGGCAGAAAGTGAAGAGGAACTAAAGAGCCTCTTGATGAAAGTGAAAGAGGAGAGTGAAAAAGTTAGCTTCAAGCTCAACATTCAGAAAACTAAGATCGTGGCATCTGGTCCCAGATAGATAGGGAAACAGTGGAAACAATGGCTGACTTTATTTTCTGGGCTCCAAAATCAGTGCAGACGGTGACTGCAGCCATGAAATTAAAAGACGCTTACTCCTTGGAAGGAAAGTTATGACCAACCTAGACAGCACATTAAAAAGCAGAGACATTACCTTGCCACAAAGTCCGTCTAGTCAAGGCTATGGTTTTTCCAGTGGTCATATATGGATGTGAGAGTTGGACTGTGAAGAAAGCTGAGCACTGAAGAATTGATGCTTTTGAACTGTGGTGTTGGAGAAGACTCTTGAGAGTGCCTTGGACTGCAAGGAGATCCAACCAGTCCATCCTGACGGAGATCAGTCCTGGGTGTTCATTGGAAGGACTGATGCTGACGCTGAAACTCCAATACTTCCTCATGCGAAAAGTTGATGCACTGGAAAAATCCCTGAGCTGGGAGGGATTGGGGGCAGAGGAGAAGGGAACAACAGAGGATGAGATGGCTGAATGGCATCACCGACTTGATGGACATGAGTTTGAATAAACTCTGGGAGTTGGTGATGGACAGGGAGCCCTGGTGTGCTGCGATTCATGGGGTCACAAAGAGTCAGACACGACTGAGCAATTGAACTGACCTCAACTGAAAGGTAATCAGTCCTGAATATTCATTGGGAGGACTGATGTTGAAGCTGAAACTCCAATACTTTGGCCACCTGATATGAAGAACTGACTCATCTGAAAAGTCTCTGATGCTGGGAAAGAGTGAAGACAGGAGAAGGAGACAACAGAGGATGAGATAGTTGGATGGCATCACCAACTCAATGGACATGAGTTTGAGCAAGCTCTGGGAGTTGGTGATAAACAGGGAAGCCAGGCGTGCTGCAGTCCATGGGATCACAAAGAGTTGGACACAACTGAGCGACTGACCTGAACTGAAAATAACAAGAATCTTGCACCATTTGGAAAAATTTGTGTGTAATGAATTTCTCAAACATTCCTACCTATATCATCCTTGGAAAGCAGAAATTACTTTTTGCAAGTATATATATTTTTATTATTTTTTAATTGAAGTTGTTAATTATGACGTGTTAGTTTCTGGTATATAGCAAAGTGATTCAGATCTATCTATCTATAAAGATAGATAATGTATATGCTAATACTTTTTAATGTATTTGCTAGTACTTTTACTGTTTTTGTACTTGTTGACCCCAAACTCCTAATTTATCCTTCTTCCCATGAATAACTTTTAACGAATGTTCCACTGTGTTGTACTCAAATTACATAATCATGTATCTGGAAAAAAAAAAAAAAAGCCACATCTCATTCAAGATAACTTATAAATACCTTCCACAGCACAGGTGAAAAATAAATAACAGGAAAATAGCACAAAATTTCAGTAAGTTAAAAACACTATGCCAATGCATAGAAATAAAAGAGAAATCTAAAAATGACAAATGACTTTGTAATAATTATTTTTCAAATTCCTCCAAGAGATAAATGACAGAATTGCCATTAGAAAATAAGACCAATAGATTATCATAAAAAACAAAAGCAAGTGTGAATATAAAATAGTACAAACTATAAAGTACAAATACAATAGTACAAGCTTCTTTCTCCATGCCCTGGTCCTGCTCTGGGAGAGTGTACTCCAGCCATCACTTGGCCAGTTCCCACCTGAATAGGCTCATGTGCTCCAGCTGCAGTGTGGGTGGGCTCTCACACCAAATGCTGCCTCAGCAGGCCCTTGGAGCAGATGTCAGTGGAATGCCTATGTGCAAAGGTAGGGCTGAAACCGCAAATGAGTCCCAGGGACTGCATGACTTAGAAAGCAAGGCTAAAATCTTTCTCTGCTGCTGCGTTAGCCTTGGATTTACACCTCCAACACAGACTTTATAAATTCACTGCCTGTGGGATATCTGACTAGAGAACAGCCTATTCAGGACAGACCTGCCTTAGAAGCTGTGGGCTTTGTAGGTGTGTGCATGTAGGGACTAAGCTGGGCCAGGGACTAAGCTGGGCCAGGGTCTGAGCTGCCTTCGCAGCTCCCACAAAAATTCTGCAGGTGTAATTACTGCAGTCCTGGGACCTGACTTCAGTGGATCTGTGCTAGTGATCTTGTGGAAAAAACACTTGAAGAGATGCCAGGGCCAATTACTGCCATTCCCAAGGTTGAGAAAGAGGGTTGAGTCAGTGCCAGCAACAGTTTACTTCGTGAGCCCACACACTGGATGTGACACAGCAGAGCACTTTTATTGGTGAATAGCTCTGAAAGACGAATATTCAGTGGCTCCTCTCCCAATGGGAGCACTCCAATCCTGTCTACCTCTCACACCACAGCTCAGAAACAGATCTGGGGGCTTCTACTCCAAAAACTAGGCAGGAGATCCTGCCCCTGATAGGAAAGTGACAACCACAGAGCATAGAGGAGGCACTGCACAACTTCTAGCAATGACTCTGATAACCACAATATCAGTTACACCTCCTAATAAGGGAATAATGGCCAGCAAACATTGAGGGAAAAGGTGGCAGACATCCATACTAAAAACTTCCCTTTTACCAAAAGAATTAAACCCACACAGGCTACATAGGGATGCTACATAGGGATGAACCCACATAAAAATAGCTCTCCAAGACCAGAGTGGATAATTGCTTCTTCTACTCACAGGGCAAGAGAAATATAAGTTAAATGAAGAAGAAGAGGAACTACTCTTAATTAAATGATCAAGAGAGTTCCCACAAATGAACAATGAAACAGACCTCTTCAGTCCTATAGACACAAAGTTCAAAAAAGGAGATAATGAAAAAAACTAAAAGATTAAGCAGACTATTGACAGAACTGTGGATTACTGTAAACAGGAACCAGAAAGTATATGGAGGAACCAAGAAAATTTTTAAAATTCATTTGCAGAAGTAAAGTGGAACTAAAGGCAATGAATAACAAAATTAAGAATTTGGGAGAATAAATGACCTAGAAGATAGAATAATTGAAATCATCCAAGCAGAAGTCCAGACAGAAGTTTAGTTCAGTTCAGTCGCTCAGTCATGTCTAACTCTTTGCGACCCCATGAACCGCAGCACAACAGGCCTCCCTGTCCATCACCAACTCCCGGAGTCCACTCAAACCCATGTCCATTGAGTCGGTGATGTTATCCAACCATTTATCCTCTGTTGTCCCCTTCTCCTCACGCCCTCAATCTTTCCCAATATCAGGGTTTTTTCCAATGAGTCAGCTCTTCGCATCAGGTGGCCAAAGCATTGGAGTTTCAGCTTCAACATCAGATAGCCAAATGAAAAAAAAAAAAAGAAAGTGAAAACAATATAAAAGACGTATTGGGTTACATAAACCATGACAATATACACATAATGGGGATCCTGAAAGGAGAAGAAAGGGAAAAGGGGACTGAAAAGGCATTTGAAGAAATTATGGCTGAAAACTTGCCAAACCTAAAGAAGGAAACAGAGATCTAGGTAGAGGGAACACTGAGGGTCCCAAAGAATATAGACCCAAACAGAATTACACCAAGATATAAAAAATGGCAGAAGTTAAAGACAAAGAGAGAATTCTAAAGGTAGCAAGAGAAAAACAAAAAAAGTTATACAAGAAAACACTCATCAGTTCAGCTCAGTCCAGTCACTCAGTCATGTCTGATTTTTGTTACCCCATGGACTGCAGCATGCCTGGCTTCCCTGTCCATCACCAACTCCCAGCCTACTCAAACTCAAGTCAGTCGAGTCGATAATGCCATCCAACCATCTCATCCTCTGTCATACCCTTCTCCCACCTTCAATCTTTCCCAGCATCAAGGTCTTTACCAATGAGTCAGTTCTTCACATCAGGTGGCCAAAGTATTGAAGCATCAGCTTCAGCAACAGTCCCTCAATGAATATTCAGGACTAATTTCTTTTAGTATTGACTGGTTTGATCTCTTTGCAGACCAAGGGACTTTCAAGAGTCTTCTTCAGCAACACAATTCAAAAGCATCAATTCTTTGGCACTCAGTTTTCTTTATGGTACAACTCTCACACCCATACATGACTACTGGATAAACCATAGCTTTGACTAGACAGATCTTTGTCCGCAAAGTAACATCTCTTCTTTTTAATATGCTGTCAAGGTTGGTCATAGCTTTTCTTCCAAGGAGCAAGCATCTTTTAATTTCGTGGCTGCAGTCAGCATCTGGAGCACAAGAAAACAAAGTCTGTCACTGCTTCCATTGTTCCCCCATCTATTTGCCATGAAGTGATGGGACCAGATGCCATGATCTTCATTTTTTGAATATTGAGTTTTACCATTTTTTTCCTTCTCTTCTTTTACTTTCATCAAGAGTCTCTTTAGCTCCTTTTCAATTTCTGCCATTAGGGTGGTGTCAACTGTTTATCTGAGGTTATTGATATTTCTCCCAGCAATCTTGATTCCAGCTTGTGCTTCATCCAATCCAGCATTTCGCATGATATACTCTGCATATAAGTTAAATAAGCAGGCTGACAATATACATCTTTGATGTACTCCTTTCCCAACTTGGAATGAGTCCATTGTTCCATCTGCTGTTCTAACTATTGTTTCTTGACCTGCATACAGATTTCTCAGGGGGCAGATCAAGTGGTCTGGTATTTCCAACTCTTTAAGAATTTTCCACAGTTTGTTGTGATCCACAGGGTCAAAGGCTTCAGTGCAGTCAATGTAGCAGAAGTGTATACTTTTCTGGAATTCCCTTGCTTTTACTATGATCCAATGGATGTTGTCATTTTGACATCTGGTTCCTCTGCCTTTTCTAAATCCAGCTTGTACATCTGGAAGTCCTCATTTTATGTACTGTTGAAGCCTAGCCTAAAGGATTTTGAATGTTACTTTGCTAGCATGTGAAATGAAGGTAATAGTGTGGTAGCTTGAATATTCTTTGGCATTACCTTTCTTTGATATAGGAAAGAAAACTGACCTTTTCCTGTCTTACAGCCACTGCTGAGTTTTCTAAATCTGTTGGTATATCAAGCATAGCACTTTAACAGTATCATCTTTTAGGGTTTGAAATAGTTCAGCTGGAATTCCATCACCTCCTCTAGCTTTGTTTGTAGTAATTAATGCTTCCTAAGAACCATTTGACTTCACACTCCAAGATGTCTGACTCTAGGTGAGTGAACACAACATCATGGTTATCTGGGTCACTGAAACTTTTTTATACAGTTCTTTCATGTATTCTTGTCACCTCTTATTCTCTTTTGCTTCTGTTACATCCTTGCCATTTCTGTCCTTTATTGTGCATCTTTACATGAAATGTTCCCTTGATATCTCTCATTTCTTGAAGAAATCTCTAGTCTTTCCCATTCTATTGTTTGCCTCTATTTCTTTGCATTGATCACTTAGGAAGTCTATCTTATCTCTCTTTGCTTTTCTCTGGAACTCTGAATTCAAATGGGAATATCGCTCCCTTTCTCCTTTGCCTTTAACTTCTTTTCTCAGCTATTTGTAAGGCCTCCTCAGACATTCACTTTGCCTTCTTGCATTTCTCTTTCTTGGGGATTGTTTTGGTCACCACTTTCTATAGGTGTTATGAATCTCCAGACATAGTTCTTCAGGTATTCTATCTGCCAGATCTCATCCCTTGATTCATCACCTACA
The DNA here is from genome assembly GCF_029378745.1 of Bos indicus. Taxonomy (NCBI): domain Eukaryota; kingdom Metazoa; phylum Chordata; class Mammalia; order Artiodactyla; family Bovidae; genus Bos; species Bos indicus. The sequence continues at coordinate 57,390,366 of NC_091770.1, forward strand.
CTGTATCATCATAAGGGATTTGATTTAGGTCATGCTGGAATGGCCTAGTTGTTCTCCTTACCTTCTTCAATTTGAACCTGGATTCTGCAATAAGGGGGTTTCCCTTTTGGCTGGTAAAGAATCTGCCTGAAATGCAGGAGAACTCCAAGATCCCCTGAAGAAGGGAAAGGCTACCCACTCCAGTATTCTGGCTTGGAGAATTCCATGGACTGTATAGTCCAAGCGGTCGCAAAGAGTCAGACACAACTGAGTGACTTTCATTTACTTTGCAACAAGGAACTTATGATCTGAGCCACAGTCAGCTCCAGATCTTGCTTTTTCTGATTGAATAGAGCATCTCCATCTTTGGCTTCAAAGATTATAGTTAATTTGATTTTGGTATTAACCATCTGGTGATGTCCATCTGTAGAGTTGTCTTTTGTGTTATTGGAAGAGGGTGTTTGCTATGACCAATGCATTCTCTTGTCAAAACTATAGCCTTTGCCCTACTTCATTTTATACTCGAAGGCCAAACTTGCTTGTTACTCCAGGTACCTCTTGACTTCCTACTTTTGAATTCCAATCCCCTATGATGAAAAATACATCTTTTTTTGGTGTTAGTTCTAGAAGTTCTTTTAGGTCTCCCTCCTTGGAAGGAAAGTTATGACCAATCTAGATAGCATATTCAAAAGCAGAGACATTATTTTGCCAAAAAAGGTCCATCTAGTCAAGGCTATGGTTTTTCCTGTGGTCATGTATGGATGTGAGAGTAGGACTGTGAAGAAGGCTGAGCACTGAAGAATTGATGCTTTTGAAGTGTGGTGTTGGAGAAGACTCTTGAGAGTCCCTTGGACTGCAAGGAGATGCAACCTGTCCATTCTGAAGGAGATCAGCCCTGGGATTTCTTTGGAAGGAATGATGCTAAAGCTGAAACTCCAGTACTTTGGCTACCTCATGCGAAGAGTTGACTCATTGGAAAAGACTCTGATGCTGGGAGGGGTTGGGGGCAAGAGAAGAAGGGGACGACAGAGGATGAGATGGCTGGATGGCATCACCAACTTGATGGACGTGAGTCTGAGTGAACTCCAGGAATTGGTGATGGACAGGGAGGCCTGGCGTGCTGCAACTCATGGGGTTGCAAAGAGTCAGACATGACTGAGTGACTGAACTGAACTGAACTGACAACCATTCAACTTCAGTTTCTTCAGCATTAATGGTTGTGTCATAGATATTGATTACTGTGATGTTAAATGGCTTGCCTTGGAAACAAACCAAGATACTCTGTCATTTTTGAAATTGCGCCCAAGTACTGCATTTCACACTCTTTTCTGGATTATGAGGGCTGTTCCATTCCTTCTAAGGGATTCTTGCCACAGGGGTAGATATAACGGCCATCTGAATTAAATTCACACATTCCCATGCATTTTATTTCACTGATTCCTAAAATGTCGATGTCATCTTGCCATATCCTATTTGTCCACTTCCAATTTATGCCTTGATTCATAACTTAACATTCCAGATTCCTATGCAATATTATTCTTTACAGCATCAAACTTTACTTTCATCACCAGACATATCCACAACTGGGCATCATTCCCACTTTTGTGCAGCCTGTTTATTATTTATGGGGTTATTTCTCCACTCTTCCACAGTAGCATATTGAACAGTTACTAAGCTAGTGGTCATATTTTCCAGTTTTATATTTTTTAATGTTTTCATACTGTTCATGGGGTTCTCAAGGCAAGAATACTGAAGTGGTTTGCAATTCCCTTCTCTAGTGAACCACATTTTGTCTGGCCCAGACTAGCAGAGATGTGCCCTTCAGCTGCTCCATGTAGCCAGAGGACATGGCAAGTGCCCTGGTTGTGCCACTGCTGGTTCTCTTGAGTGTGTAAACCTTTACCAGCTGCTGGGTGTTGGTCAACATGCCACCTGGGGGCCTGGACCAAGGCCCTGCTGGAATTGTTGGCTGTAGCTGATAGATGTTGGAGAATGCCCAGGAGCAGAAGGTTCCCTGGTCTCTCTGCTGCCACTGGCTATCCTGGGGTCTTATGCATCACCCTAGGGCCTCGAGGAGCAGAGGGTTCTCCAGCCTCATATTGCCTCTGGCCACTCTGAGGCCATACTTCAATTAAGTTTAAATATAAATTAGTACACAATCAGAAACTTAGCATTGTTATAAAATATAAAGGTTCGAGAGAAAACCTACTAAGTATTCAAAGGACAAATATTATGAATGAAAGAAATGAAGATGACTGCAGGCTTCTTGCAGTAACTACTGATGTCAGGTGTTAATAAAAATTTCCATACTTGACACCCAAGGAGTCCATTGAATTTCTACAACACTACACTAGCATTTATGGGAGCAGTGAATTTACTACTAAAAATTGCTACCCAAAGATAGCATCAGAAATGAATTCAAAGAATATCAAGATAATGGAAAAAAATAACAGGACAAAATGGTGGGAAGAAAGGACAATAATGAGCTCTCTAATTAGGAAAATTAGGTTGGTAGATCCAACTTTATAAGGCAACTAAGAAAATGAAATCAATATTCTAACTTACAATAACATGAAAGATAGGGTAGACAAGAAAGGGGAGAGACTCTTAAAGATGTTAGCATGTTAATTTGGGTGATCTGGCAAGAGGAAAGATGTGAAGAAAATGAAATCAATATTCTAACTTACAATAACATGAAAGATAGGGTAGACAAGAAAGGGGAGAGACTCTTAAAGATGTTAGCATGTTAATTTGGGTGATCTGGCAAGAGGAAAGATGTGCTGAATAAAATTAGAATGCATTTGCAAAAACATAAGTAAGCATTTTCAAAATTTATGAAATTTTCTTATGTTTCCAAAAACATAAGTAAGCATTTACAAAATTTAAATTCTCAAGAAATATATGCTTTCTTTAATTTCTAAAACATCAGCTGTAAAAAACAGAAAAAAATAACTTTTGAATTGTGTACATTAAATACGTGTGTTTATAATACATCAATAAAACATTTTTTAAAGTAATTAAACAGAAGAAGCTAATGGAGAACAACATAATTGTGGGTGTGTGCACATGTGTGTGTAACATTGATAACATCAGAAAGGATTGAAGGATTTGTAATCAAATGTAAGAACAGCATTAATGAAAAATTAATAACAAAATGTGAATAATTTCAAAATAATAAAATATGCATCAACAATATCAAGGGATATTAAACAGTAACAAAGAAAATACTATACTAAACTTTCATTAGATTGGCAAAATTTAAATATTGATAATAGAAAGTGCTAGCAAGGAACCCAGGAAAGGAAAGCATCTTAAATATTGATGGGTGGAAAATAACTTTGAAAAGTATTTTCAGAAAATCCCTTGTCATTATCTAATGAAGCTAACGGGCAAGCAATAATTACCAAATCTGTTATAAAACATGGTTGTTAAATACTGGAGTTAAGTGAAATCAAGGGACAAGTCAAGGAGGGGAAGTGCAGTCTCCTTGCTTTATTTCACTGGTGGGGTTAAAATGAGGACAGCAGTGATTTTAAGTGTGGCTAAATTTCCAAGTTTCTCATATTTTCTAGCAACCAGGCTAATAAGGAGCTTAAATCAAAAGGTCAGAGATGCACCCCGAATCATGGACTGAAAAGGAGCCCCACTTTTGCAGATAAACTAGAAAATAATGACCTGTGAAAAGATGGCATTTAGACAATTAATTTACATGTGTAATCCTTGGAAGTTTATTCCATAAAACACTGAAAACATGTATTTCTACTGCTACTCTTCTCCCACTTTCTCTTTTGAATATTTGGCAGTTTTATTTATTTTTTTTCTTGAGTATGAGTGGTTTTATTTCCAAGTATAATAATGTTTGATATTCTAAAAATTGCATTGTTAGCTCCCCCAGTCTTGCTTAATTTGAGAGTTATAATTAGCCTCACTTTTCTTGAACAGAGTGAATGCAAGTGCATTGGATTTTAATTTAAAATGCTATTTCATAGTTGATTTAAGTACTAAAATGTAATACACAAATTGCACTTTTAGTCAAATGACTCTGAAGTATTTTTTGAAGTGTATAATTAAAATATTCAAATGTGTACTGATAAGCCACTTTCAGAAGCTCTGAAGTACTCTTGACGGTGACTTGGAAGAAACCCAAAACCAAACGTCATCTGTTCCTGCTTTCCACAACACCTGATAGACACTTTGAATAATTTGTTTTGAAGTGCTTTGGAATAAGATGCTTTTCACTTGTTGTTAACATAACTCAGTAGAGTTAGTTTAGTTTGCATTTTATAGGCATTAGGAGTAGGACACATTTTTAAATGACTGCACCTCATTACCTGTAATAAGAGCAGCCTCGCGTTACTGCTATGGAAGCTGTTCACAACTTCATTGGCATGTGTGATTTAAGAAATGTGTTTATCTTATGCATATGATCATTGCCATCTCATCATATTGAAACCTTTTAAGCCCTTGACTTCTCTTCAGTACAGCCTATTCTTAAATATATATATATATATGTAAAATTCTTAAATATATATATGTAAAATTCTTAAATATGTATATATATATATATATATATATATAAAATTTGGACAATTTGCTGTGTTTACTTTCTGCAAGTTCTTAAAGAACTCAGATTGCCTGCAAGATACTGTTTTGTCATCTAAACTACATACCCAGAGCTGAAAAAGGGAAACAGAAATTTCACTTTGTCACATGATAACAGTAAGTTTGAAAAATAGTGGTGACATTTCCTTTCCTGTCTCAGGAAAGTAGTTTGCTATGTTATATGCTATATGCTATATGTTATATGTTATGTGCTGTGTTGGATCAGTGACTTCTTGTACAATATATACTAACTGCAATATTTCACTCTGTGGATTGAAGTTTCTCATATATACGTAGAAGCTCATAAATCATACCCTGTTTCCCTGATGCCAACACAATTTGAACATCCAAATTCTATTTATTAATGTGAGAGCATTAATCTCTTTACTGTCAGATGCAATGTAAACATTTTCCTCTTTTAGAACAGATAAGAGCACACTTGGCATACTATGAGATTTTATTCCACAGGCACACTATGCATACCAGTCTTAACTCTGACTCCCACTGTTGCTTCCTAACATACTACCAAGATCCAGGATAAGACTGAAATTTATAAGACAATGCCCCCTTCCCTACCAAAGGAAAATCCTTGTTTATAAATGAAGTTTAGATAAAACATAATAATATTTTGAGGAAAAAATTAATTATACAATTGACAAAATGAGTTTAAAAATCCTAAGTTATGGACATCCTGTATGGTTTAACCAAAATATAAAATGGACAGAGTTAGATGTCAATGCAGCATCACCTATGGGTCCTTACCGCTTGCTGCAAACTTCAGAAATAGGCAGCTAACACTCAAAAGTGATGATTTTTCAAATTGTGATCACTGGTCACTCTGAATCAGGATCTCCTGGGAAATTCAATAAAAATGCCAGTGCGAATTTGATGTATGATGCAGGGAACCCAAAGCCAGTGCTCTATGACAACCTACAGGTGTGGGCTGGGGAGGAAAGCAGGAAAGGGGTTCGAGAGAGGGGACATTTGTATATGTATGAATGTGAGAGTTGGACCTTTAAAAAGGCTTAGTGCCAAAGATTTGATGCTTTCAAATTGTGGTCTTGAAGAAAACTCTTGAGAGTCCCTTGGGCATCAAGAAGATCAAACCAGTCAATCCTAAAGGAAATCAACCCTGAATATTCTTTGAAAGGACTGATGCTGAAGCTGAAGCTCCAAAACTTTGGCCACCTGATGCAAAGAGACAAGTCATTAGAAAAGACCCTGATACTGGGAAGGATTGAAGGTAGGAGAAGGTAGTGACAGCGGATGAGATGGTTGGGTGGTATCACCAACTCAGTGGACATGAGTTTGAGCAAGCTCCTGGAGATGGTGAAGAACAGGGAATTCTGGAGTGCTGCAGTCCATGGTGTCACAAAGAGTGGGACACAACTGAGCAACTGAGAAACAAGAGCAAAATGCCAATTCATGTTGATGTGTGGCAGAAACCATCATAATATTTTAATTATCCTCCAACTAAGAAAAATAAATGCAAACTAGTTGGGTACTCTCCAGGGCTATAAAGTCAAATATCTGTAAGGAAAGCTCTTTTAGCTAACTAGCTTGGTGACATCGATGTGCAGTGATGTCTGAAGATGACTCTGTTCTGTTGACTCTGCTTTGTGAATGGTTTTCTTTCTTTCATTGCTGTCTCCCTTACTCTGCTTTCTGATAAACATCTGGTGGGAATGTGGTGATTGACGATGAATGAGAAGCTTGAATCCTGAAAGAATAAGGCCATAGACAGGGTAGAGGGAGACAGACACAGCAACCAGGGCATTCTAGTGAGTGATTTTTCATGGACTCCATCTGCCAGAAGTGTCAGAGAGCCAGATTGTGGAGCTTAGATAAGAATTTCTCTTGGACCAGCAGTCTTCACTGCGTGAAAGCTGCAGCATCTGAATAAGAGCTTTGTACATTAATCTGCCATCCAGCTGCAGGTTTGTGAAGATTTGCACATCATTTAAGTGAATAGAAAGTAAGGTAGGAAAAAAGAAAAAAAAACACCTATCAAAAAACACAAAGTGAAGGCCTTTTCTATTTCTAACACATTTGAAGTTATGTTAGAAACATCACTGCAAGTAAGTAAGTAAATAATTATATAGGACAGGTTTGAAAACTAAAATACTGCAGAGCAAAGAAAGGAGCACCATGCTGAAAACTGCCAGGACAGTCAGGCTTTGGAAAATCATTTCTATAGAAATTGAACCATCTAACATCCTCTCTGAGATAGGAATCCACCGGTGCTGGGTAAGGAGAAGAAAAGCTTGGAAGACACACATGTAACACTCCTTGCCTTCAGTGAGTCTCATGGACATGCTCCCCTAATTATGAGTTCTGGGGTTTAAGAAGGAAGGCAACCAGACATAAATGTTGACTCTAATGCTTCAGTAACTACTGGCATCCTTGGGGGCAGACTGGACCTGATGAAACCCCACGGCATGAAGAATCTCATATAGGCAAGCACATCTTTATTGGTTTCCTCATCACTAAAGCAGGCACAACAAGTAAAACAGATTTTGAGAGGTTTCTAAATTAGGTAACTATTTAAAACACTGTATCTCAATAAATAGAACCACTCTGAAACATCATTAGAAATAAATACCTATTTTTGTTACATAAAGAGATGCATTGTGCTGTGCTTAATCACATCGGACTCTTTGCGACCCCATGAACTTTAGCCCACCAGGCTCCTCTGTCCTTGGAATTTTCCAGAGAAGAATACTGGAGCAAGTTGTCATGCCCTTCTCCAGGGGATCTTCCCAACTCAGGGATCAAACCAAGGTTTCCTGCATAGCCGGCAGATTCTTTACCAGCTGTGCTACCAGGGAAGCCCACATAGAGAGATAGGAGTGACTTTTCAGAAGTGTATAATTTCTGTTTTACAAGATTTATAAGCCTATTTATTTATTAAACTACAACAATTTCCAGGAAGAAAAAACTCAAATTGAAAAATATGTGTTTTGAAGATATAGCTCAAGATCTCAAATTCTGTATCATGATAGAATGACTTTCAAGTGTGAAATAGAATTTTATTAAGCTAAAAAAACAAAAATGGTAAGAGTATAAGATAAGCAGATAAGTGTATAGATTTTTGTTAATAAGAAGAATGATGTGTTTTTGTGTAATTGGTCATTTTATTTTCTGTTAAAATTTTATTTTCCTCAGTCTATATATGTTTACATTCACCTTTTAAATGTGTTCATTTTATTTGTAAAACAAATAAATCTTTTATTTATAAAAGATCCAGTGGAAAATGTTTCCCTCCTGTGTTTCCCAGTGATCCAGTTCCATTTCTCATAGCAAACACTGTTGCCAAATTCTTAAGTAACTTGACAAGAAAGTAATATGTTTATATAATTAAATCTATGGGTTAATGTGTATATATGTGTATGTGTATACATATTCATGTCTATATCTACTTTTGATTTTCCCAGCACAGATTGCACCATTCAGCAGCAATTGCTTTATAAAATCCATTTATATTTATTGGATTTGTTCCATATCAACAAGTCAGTATATTTTAAGATCAACATAATATTTCCCTAAATAAATATATCAGAACTCATTTAACTAACTTCATACTAGAAGACATTGAAGCCATTACCCATATTTTGATATTACAAACCATGCTACAGTAATATCTGTGTACATAAGACATTTTGCATATTTATGAATGCATCAATAGTATATATTTGTCAATTCATTTATAATGTCAATTCCTAGAAGTGAAGGTTTTGTTATTTTATAACCCCAATAGCAAAAATATTTATGCCCTTATCCTTTGATGTACAATATATTAAAAAACTTGTTGAATTCTGCTAATATGACAGAGAAATGATTTCTTAGTGTATGTTAGTCTTTTGTTCTTATTTTGAGTAAGTTTGCCTAAGCATATTTTCACACATGTAAGAGCTATTTTTTTTTCTTTTCTTCTTTTCTTTGTGCAAATTGTTAAAATTAAACAAAAGTTCACAAGTATTTTTATAGTTTCTAATTTATAGTTTGCCTTTGGTTATTATTTATTCTATTTTATTCTGCATAATCTTTCCTTTGTACTTCTAATCTTAAACCAAACAAGTGGTTGGTTGCTGCTCTAGCCAAAGTGTACTCTACGAAACAAACTTGGCTTCCCCCCAATCCCTACTCCTTACATGATAATGTTGTCTTAGTCATTTTCATATCTCTATAATTAGTAATCTATCTAATACACAGAATGTGTAAAGTAAGAGGTTCATAAAAGCGTAAGATAGTCTAACCATTAAGATCCTTATCTCAGTAATTGAATGATTTGATAATTTTCAAGCCCATGATGAAGTTGAATGAATACTACACCGAATGTTTAAATACTTTTACTCCATATGGACAGGGAGGCCTGGCGTGCTGCGATTCATGGTGTCGCAAGGAGTCAGACACGACTGAGCGACTGAACTGACTGGCTGACTCCATATTCACTAACTTTAACATTTTGCCACACTCTTTCCATTTCTATGAAAGTGAAAAAAACAGACAGTGTTAGTTACTCAGCTGTGTCTGACTCTTTGCGACCCCATGCACTGTAGGCTGCCAGGCTCCTCCATATGCCGTTATCTATATGTACTTTGATGTTTAACTCTATAGTCACACACAGACACTTCCCTTTTATTAATTTATCTTAAGGTAATGTGAACATACCATAACAATTTAGCTCTGTTTTCCAAAATAATGACATTCTTCTTTAAAACTAACATCATCATGCAGCATCTAAGAGAATCAATAATATTTCAATGCCATGATCTAAGATACTGCTTATATTATGGTTTTGCCAAATAATTTCAATATAATCCCCAGTTATTTTTTTCCAATCTAGAATCCGTTTAATATTTGCACATTTCATTTAGTTTGTGAAATGCCTTATCTCTCAAGATCGAGAACATTCTGTTTTATTTTTGAGAAGTTCAGACCAGATTTCTTCAGAACATGTACTTCTGGATTCAATGGACTGCTTCTACTTGATTGTTGTTGTTTTTGTTCAGTCGCTCAGTCCTGTCTGACTCTTTGTGACCCCAAGGAATGCAGCATGCCAGGCTTCCCTGTCCTTCACCATTTCCCTGAGCTTGCTCAAACTCATGTCCATTGAGTCAGTGATGCCATCCAACCATTTCATCCCCTGTCATCCCTTTCTCCTCCTGCCTTCCATGTGCCCCAACATCAGGGTCTTTTCTAATGAGTCAGTTCTTCGCATCAGTTGGCCAAATAATTGGAGTTTCAGCTTCAGCAACAGTCTTTCCATTGAACGTTCAGGGTTGATTTCCTTTAGGATTGACTTGTTTGATCACCTTGACATCCAGGGGATTCTCAAGAGTCTTCTCCAACACCACAGATCAAAATCATTTCTTCTGAACTCAGCCTTCTTTATGACCCAAATCTCACATCTATACATGACTACTGGAAAAACCATAGCTTTGACTAGACAGACCTTTTTCAGCAAAGTAATATCTCTGGTTTTTAATATGCCATCTAAGGTTGGTCATAGTTTTTCCTCCAAGGAGCAAGTGTCTTTTCATTTCATGGCTGCAGTCACCATCTACAATGATTTTGGAGCCCATGAAAATAGTCTCTCACTTTGTCCATTGTTTCCCCATCTATTTGTCATGAAGTGATGGGAGAGGATATCATGATCTTAGTTTTTTGAATGCTGAGTTTTAAGTCAACTTTTTCACTCTCCTCTTTCACCTTTATCAAGAGGCTCTTTAGTTCCTCTTTGCTTTCTGCCATAAGGTGGTGTCATCTGCATATCTGAGGTTGTTTCTATTTCTCCCAGCAATCTTGATTCTAGCTCCGGGTTCATTCAGCCTAGCATTTTTCATGATGTACTCTTCATATATGTTAAATAAGTAGAGCAACAATATACACCCTTGGCCTACTCCTTTCCCAATTTTGAACCAGTTTGTTGTCCTATTTCCAATTCTATTGCTTCTTGACCTGCACACAGGTTTCTACTTGATTAGATCAACCTAAATAATTTCCAGCAAAAGCACTACACGTGATGCATGCTCTCCTACTGCATTACATTACAAAAACAATGCTAAATGTCACTACTTAATTAAGACCATGACATGAAATCTCCACATTGTAAATACACATTTCTTCTGTATAATTGAGATGCAATCAGTGCAGTGATGCTTTAAGGTGGTGAGAATAGTGTTTTCCAACTTTTGCCCATTAGTGTTATCATCCATTGGTGAAATTGCCTGATACAGTTATTACATGGGTTATTACAAAAAGGAGATTCAGTTTTAATGAGCTAAAATGTCTTTATGTGGGCTTCAATTCATTTAATAAAAGACACAATGTTCGGATGATATCTATATCATTAACAATGACAAATCATAATAAAACTTTAAGGCTTTATATTAAAACTCATGTAAGTCCCAAACCACCAAAATCTGCATCCAATAAATGTATTCATTTAAAGTCCTTAAGTTTGTTTTAATATAAACTATGGTGTTTGTTCTAATTATATAGATTTTATTTTTTACTTTGAAAATAAGTTTTCAATCTCTGGGCAAAAACTAAACTACAGAATTAAGCGCAATATCTTCTTAGATTCAGACTTAACTAAGACAATTCACAGCTTTGATAATGCCATGTGAATGATCTATTACTTTCAGTCATAATCAGAAAAGAATAACATCATGGCAGTAGCAGGAGAGTCATGAGAATTTTCCCAGAGATAGGCATCATTGATAAATGTTTCAGAAATGGAGAACAGCTTTAGGAAAACAGAACATTAAGGTATCAGATTTAGTGGTGAATAAAGGGGGGTGGATCAATGTGGATACAAGATGTTAATTAGTCATGTTTCTATGGGATGTAAATAGTCTTTGCAGTTCTGTAACTGAAAAAGCAGAGACAGGATGATTTGACATCATTCACTTCTTAGACATTGATTTATTCCATTTTGCTAAAATTGAATGGCCAGAACATAATTCTTAGCTTGATCTTCTCTTGTTTAACAAATTGAAATACTTACGTTAGTAAGTAACCATGTGAAAAGCTCATAAATATTAATGCAATGTTCCGAAAGGTTACGTTTATTGTCCATGAATAGTGGTGAAACATAGTGAAAGAAGTTGATTGAAAATAAGCCTTAAACCTCTATAATAAAGACACACTTCATTGGAAATATTCCTGTAATGTCATGGTTTTATCTTTTGTTATTCTTTTTCATCAGTAATATAGAGAATTGCAGGGAGGGTGACTGAAAAATAAAGGTCTGAGGCTACCAAGCATAGCAAAATTCATTGCTTACATGAGGTTTAATGATCCCTACGTTTGTTAAGTGTTTGAGTGTGTATACAATTCTTTACCATATTAAGCAAAATATAATATTCTTTTAGATTCACATAGAGTTTTTAAACTTGGGAAAAATTTGCAATTGCTGATATAAACCTATTTATCCAATATCTGGAATTTTTCATATTAACTAAATTTCTACAAGTTAATGATCTGTAAACATGGTATAGCAAGAATTAATGTTTTAAAGAAAATCATGTAGAAGAAGGCAAATATGGACATATTAAATAATCATACTTATATTGATATAGTTTCCCCCTATATGTCACAGTTCTATGCCTTTTTGTGAAAATGAGGGTCCAAATAAGATATGACTGGGACTTTCCTGGTGGTCCACTGGTTAAGAACCCACCTTGGAATGCAGAGGGCATGGGTTCAGTCTTTGGCTGGGGAACTAAGATCCCACATGCTGTGAAACAACTAAGCCTGTGCACTGCAACTACTGAGCACAAGCATTCTGGAGTCCATGTGCCCCAACTAATGAAGCCCTTGTGCTCTGGAGCCCATACAACACAACTAGGGTGCCTATGTGTTGCAATGAAAGATCCTACATGCCACAACTAAGAACCTATACAGCAAAAATTAATATATATATATATATATGATTTTTTTAAAAAGATATGACTGAGGTAGAAGCTACAATTTTGATCAGTGTTACCATTATCAGAGTAACACTTTTTAAATGTCTAATGCATGAGCTTGATCTTACAGGTTTGTCATTTTCACAGCAATCTATCACAAAAAATGTCCGTGCCATCATAAGTAGGAGTGTCTGAGCAATGATTATACCCATGAATATTCTCAGGAACTGGAATTTCACCCTTTCTCAAACTGTTGTTAGTCAAAGATGTAATAACTGTGGACTGTACCATAAAACTCAAAGTACAAATCTCATAGTACAATAATTTAATTCTTGAGTTAACAAAAAATTTTTCTCAATCCACAGTTTAAAATAATTAAGAATACCATTATCCTCTTAGGAGACATTTCACTTTTCTCTTCCTGAAAAATGCAAGGACCTTATGCTATCCAAAAGGGGTTTCAAGCTCATTCCCAAAAACAAAGTGGGAAAGCTCTGAGGTCTGAAACAAAAGATTCTGCTACATGTTGTGGTATATACTATCAATGCTAGATTCCAGATAAACACTGAGATGAGATTTTTATAAAGCAGTATTTTATTCTACTGAAATGAAGGAAAATTGCTGTGACCTCGAATTTGATAGAAATTTCTCAGAAAAGCTAGTAAAATAAAATTCCATATATATATATATATATATATAAAGTAAAAACAACACCCATTTGTGGATGTGACTGGTGATGGAAGCAAGGTCTGATGCTGTAAAGAGCAATATTGCATAGGAACCTGAAATGTTAGGTCCAAGAATCAAGGTAAATTGGAAGTGGTCAAACAGGAGATGGCAAGAGTGAACATTGACATTTTAGGAATCAGCGAACTAAAATGGACTGGATTGGGCGAATTTAACTCAGATGACCATTATATCTACTACTGTGGGCAAGAATCCCTTAGAAGAAATGGAGTAGCCATCATATTCAACAAAATAGTCCAAAATGCAGTACTTGGATGCAATCTCAAAAACGACAGAATGATCTCTGTTCGTTTCCAAGGCAAACCATTCAATATCACGGTAATCCAAGCCTATGCCCCACCAGTAATACTGAAAAAGCTGAAGCTGAATGGGTCTATGAAGACCTACAGACCTTCTAGAACTAATACCCCCCAAAAGATGTCCTTTCGTTATAGGGGACTGGAATACAAAAGTAGGAAGTCCAGAAACACCTGGAGTAACAAGCAAATTTGGCCTTGGAGTACAGAATAAAGCAGCTCGAAGTCTAATAGAGTTGTGCCAAGAGAGAGCACTGGTCACCCTCTGATAACAACACAAGAGAAGACTCTATACATGGACATCACCACATGGTCAATACCGAAATGAGATTGATTATATACTTTGCAGTCAAAGAAGGAGAAGCTCAATACAGTCAGGAAAAACAAGACTGGGAGCTGAGGGTGGCTCAGATCATGAACTCTTTATTGCCAAATTCAGACTTATATTGAAGAAAGTAGGGAAAACCACTAGATCACTCAGGTATGACCTAAATCAAATCCCTTACGATTATACAGTGGAAGTGAGAAATGTATTTAAGGGACTTGATCCGATAGACAGAGTGCCTGATGAATTATGGACAGAGGTTCATGACATTGTACAGGAGACAGGAATCAAGACCATCCCCAAGAAAAAGAAATGCAATAAAGCAAAATGGCTGTCTGAGGAGGCCTTACAAATAGCAGTGAAAAGAAGAGAAGCAAAAAGCATGGGATAAAAAGAAAGATATATCCATTTGAATGCAGAGTTCCAAAGAATAGAAAGAAGAGATAAGAAAGCCTTCCTCAGTGATCAATGCAAAGAAATAGAAGAAAACAATAGAATGGGAAAAACTAGAGATTTCTTCAAGAAAATTAGACATACCAAGGGAACATTTCATATAAAGATGGGCTCAATAAAGGACAGAAATGGTATAGACCTAACAGAAGCAGAAGATAGTAAGAAAAGGTGGCAAGAATACACAGAACTATACAAAAAAGATCTTCATGACCCAGATAACCATGATGGTGTGATCATTCACCTAGAGCCAGACATCTTGGAATTCAAAGTCAAGTGGTCCTTGAGAAGTATCACTGCAAAGCTAGTGCAGGTGATGGAATTCCAGTTGAGTTATTTCAAATCCTAAAGATGATGCTGTGAATGTGCTTCACTCAATATGCCAGCAAATTTGGAAAACTCAGCAGTGGCCACAAGACTGAAAAAGGTCAATTTTCATTTAAATCCCAAAGAAAGGCAATGCCAAAGAATGTTCAAACTACCACACAATTGCAATCATCTTATGCTAGTAAATAATGCTCAAAATTCTCCAAGCCAGGCTTCACAATACATGAACCATGAAATTCCAGATGTTCAAGCTGGTTTGAGAAAAGGCAGAGGAACCAAAGATCAAATTGCCAACATCTGTTGGATCATCAAGAAAGCAAGAGAGTTCCAGAAAAACATTTATTTCTGCTTTATTTACTATGCCAAAGCCTTTGACTGTGTGGATCACCATAAACTGTGGAAAATTCTTCAAGAGAAGGGAATACCAGACCACTTGACCTTCCGCTTGAGAAATTTCTATGCAGGTCAGGAAGCAACAGATAGAGCTGGACTTGGAACAACAGACTGGTTCCAAATCAGGAAAGGAGTATGTCAAGACTTTATATTGCCACCCTGCTTATATAACTTCTATGCAGAATACATCATGAGAAACGCTGGACTGGAAGAAGCACAAGCTGGAATCAAGATTGCCATGAGAAATATCAATAACCTCAGATATGCAGATGACACCACCCTTATAGCAGAAAGTGAAGAAGAAGAGCCTCTCGATGAAAGTGAAAGTGAAGTCGCTCAGTCGTGTCTGACTCTTTGTGACCCCATGGACAGTAAACTACCAGGCTCCTTCATCCATGGAGTTTTCCAGGCAAGAATACTGGAGTATTTCCTTCTCTGGGAGATCTTCCTCACCCAGTAATTGAATCTGGGTCTCCCACATTGTAGGCAGACACTTTACTGTCTGAGCTACCAGGGAAATCAGGAGTGTGAAAAAGTTGGCTTAAAGCTCAACATTCAGAAAACGAAGATCATGGCATCTGGTCCCATCATTTCATGGCAAGTAGATAGAGAAACATTGGAAACAGTGGAAGAATTTATTTTGGGGTGCTCCAATATCATTGCAGATGGTGACTGCAGCCATGAAATTAAAAGATGCTTACTCCTTGGAAAGAAACTTATGACCAACATAGACAGCATATTAAAAACAAGAGACATTACACTGGCAACAAAGTTCCATCTAGTCAAGGCTATGGTTTTTCCAGTAGTCTTGTATGCATATGAGAGTTGGACTATAAAGAAAGCTGAGCACTGAAGAATTGATGCTTTTGAACTGTGGTGTTGGAGACAGCACTTGAGAGTCCCTTGGACTGCAAGGAGATCCAACCGGTCCATCCTAAAGGAGATCAGTCCTGGGTGGTCATTGGAAGGACTGATGATGAAGCTGAAACTCCAATACTTTGGCCACCTGATGTGAATAACTGACTCATTTGAAAAGCCTCTGATGCTGGGAAAGATTGAAGGCATGAGGATAAGGGGACAACAATGGATAAGGTGGTTGAATGGCATTACTGACTCCACGGAAATGAATTCAAGTAAACTCCGGTGTTGGTGATGGACAGGGAGGCCCGGCATGCTGCAGTCCATGGGGTAGCAAAGAGTCGGACACGACTGAGCAACTTAACTGAACTGATACATATATGGGGAAGGAAATGGAGCCTACTACAGTAGTCTTGCCTGGAGAATTCAATGGACAGGGGCACCTGGTGTGCTGCTGTCCCTGGGGTCAGAAAGAATCAGACATGACTGAGGGACTAACACACAAATACACACATATATATAATACATATATGTGTGTGTGTATATATATATATATATATATATATATATACACATATATATAATATCATCAATATCAAAATCACTGCTGCTTGAAGGACACAGTGAAAATTGAAAAATAAGCTAAAACCTGTGTAAAATATTGGCAAACTATATATCTGATGAATTGACTTCTAGTCAAAATACATGAAGAGAAATCATAACCCCTTAGCAAAGTAAGCAGTACAATGAAAAACCAAAATACTGAAGTATCCTAAGGATTTAAACAAAAGATATATCGGAAAACAGACAGCCATCACAAACATGAAAAGTTGGAAACCTTTTGGCTAAATTCTGGAACAAGACAAAAATGCCCACTCTCACCACTTCTATTTAAATAGTATTGGAAATGCTGGCCACATCACAGCAATGAGAAAATAAAAAGAAATAAAATTTATCCAAATCATAAGGAAAGTGGTATAATTGTCATTCTATGCAGACAACATGATACTCTATATACAAGTCCCCAGAATTCTACATAAATCTATTTGACCTGATAAATGAAGTCTTCAAAATAGCATAATACAAGATTAATATACCAAAGTCTCTTGCATTTCTTTACATAAGCAATGAAATACTAGAAACAGAAAGTTTAAAAAATCCTGTTTAAAAATCTCATCAAAAATACATGAAATAGGAATAAAGCTAACCAAGGAGGTGAATTCTTAAACACTTTCACTAACTAAATAAATAAATAAAATAAAAAGTCTTATGAATTAATGGGCCAGAATAGAGAGCTCAGAAATAAACCTGCACATCTACAGTCAATTAATCTTTGATAAAATCAAGAACATACAATGGAAAAAAAAGACAGTCGTTTTAGCAAGCTGTTTTGGAAAACTGAACAGCTGCATGTAAATCAATGAAGTTCGGATACTCCTTAACATCATAAATAAAAATAAAATCAAAATGACTTCAATACTTAAATACAGGACATGATACCATACAACCCCTGGAAGAGATCATAGGCAAAACATTCTCTAAAGTAAATCATAGCACCGTTTTCTTAGGTCAGTCTTTCAAGACAAATAATAGCAAAAATAAACAAGTGGAACCTAATCAAGTTTATAAGCTTTTGCATAGCAACAGAAACCATAAATAAAACCAAACAAAAATAGACTATGCACTAGTATAAAATATTTGCAAATGTTGTGATTGACGAGGCCTCAATTTCCAAAATATACAAACAACTCTATTGTCAAAAAACAACCCAATCAAAAAAATGAGCAGAAGATTTAAATAGACATTTCTCCAAAGAAATGATCAATAAGCACAGAGAAAAATGTTTAACATCACTAATTGTTAGAGAACTGCATCAAAACTATAATGAAATATCACCTTCCACTGGTTAGACTGGCCATGATACAAAAGTCTACAAATAATAAACGCTGGAGAGGATTTAGAAGAAAGGGAACCCTTCTGCAATGTTGGTGGAAATGTACATTGGTGCACCCACTAGGAGAACAGTATGGAGGTTCCTTAAAGACTCAAAATAAAGCTACCATATGATCTAGCAATTCCACTGTTGTTCATATATCTGGAATATATGAAAACTGGATTTCAAAAAGATGCATACATTACAATATTCATCACAGCATTATTAATTAATACAATAGCCAAGACACGGAAGCAACCTAAGTGTTCATTGGCAGATGGATGGATAAATAAGATATGGTATATATACATATATATATATGTATATACATATACAATGTCATATTATTCAGCAATAAGAAAGAATAAAATTGCCATTTGTAGCAACATAGATAGAGAGTATCATACTAAATTAAGTGTCAGACAGAGAATGTCAAATATTTTATATGTGGATTCTAAAAATCACATAAATCACCTATACTTGGAATCTAAAAATAGCACAAATGTACTTATTTACAAAATAGAAACAGGCTCACAGACGTAGAAAACTAACTTTTGGTTACCAAAGGGGAAGGAGAGGGAAGGTTAAATTATGAGTATGTGATTAACAGATAAGCACTATTAAACAATATGTATAAAATAGATATACAATAAGATTTACTGTATAGCACAGGGAACTGTATTCAACATCTTATAATAAACTATAATGGCTAATAATCCAAAAAAAGAGTATATATAGATATATACTTATACAGATATTACCTATTTATATATCTCCAATTCACTTGCTGAATACCTGAAACTGACATTACATTGTAAATCAACTGTTCAGTTCAGTTCAGTCGCTCAGTCGTGTCCGACTCTTTGCGACCCCATGAATCTCAGCACGCCAGGCCTCCCTGTCCATCATCAACTCCCGGAGTTCACTCAGACTCACATCCATCGAGTTGGTGATGCCATCCAGCTATCTCATCTTCTGTCGTCCTCTTCTCCTCCTGCCCCCAATCCCTCCCAGCATCAGAGTCTTTTCCAATGAGTCAACTCTTCCAATGAGGTGGCCAAAGTACTGGAGTTTCAGCTTTAACATCATTCCTTCCAAAGAAATCCCAGGGCTGATCTCCTGCAGAATGGACTGGTTGGATCTCCTTGCAGTCCAAGGGACTCTGAAGAGTCTTCTCCAACACCACAGTTCAAAAGCATCAATTCTTTGGCACTCAGCTTTCTTCACAGTCCAACTCTCACATCCATACACGACCACTGGAAAAACCATAACCTTGACTATACTTCAACATTAAAAAAAAAAAATATATATATATATACATGTGACAATGTAACATATTTAAAATGTTCAACATCATTATTCATGATGAGGATGTAAATTTAAATCAAAATGAGATAATATTAATATTACACACAATAGAATGAATTAAAACAAACATATAAACAAAAATTTGGCAGCATCAAGTGCTGGTGAGGTTGAAGAACAATTAGAATTTTTGTATATTGTTGCTGGGAATGGAAAATGGGAAAGTCACTTTGGAAAATAATGTGTCAGCTTTTTACAAAGTAAAACATGCTGAAGAAACAAGAAGGAGGTCCATGCAGCTTCTAAATATTTTAAATAAAAGACTAGTAGGAATATGAAGACCCACTCCAGTGTTCTTGCCTGGAGAATCCCAGGGACAGGGGAGCCTTGTGGGCTGCTGTCTATGGGGTCGCACAGTGTCAGACACGACTGAAGCAACTTAGCAGCAGCAGGAATATGAAGACAAGGTCCTCCAGTAATTCTAAGCAAGGTAGATGTGTACATTGAAGGAAATGGAAAAATTCTAGATGTGCTTTGCAAGAACAAGATGTAAGATTGTTTAATTTACTGCCCCATGGACAATGATCAGATTTTGTAGTGTGAAAATAGATAGGAGTCAAGATATGTTGGCAAGTGAGTGAAGAGAAAGTTGCTCAGTCAGGTCCGACTCCTTGTGACCCCATGGGTTATACATGGAATTCTCTAGGCCAGAACACTAGAGTGGGTAGCCTTTCCCTTCTCCAGGGGATATTCCCAACCCAGGGATTGAACCCAGGTTTCCCGCATTGCAGGTGGATTCTTTACCAGCTGAACCACAAGGGAAGCCCGAGAATACTGGAATGGGTAACCTATCCCTTCCCTTCTCTAGTAGATCTTCCCTACCCAGGAATCTAACTGGGGTCTCCTGAATTGCAGGCCAATTCTTTACCAATTGAGCTATCAGGGAAGGAGGATACATTTAAAGTTTCTCCAACTATAATGAAGTAATAACTTTGCAAAAATTGCCACTGAAACACAAAATGCTCAGAGCCTGGAACTGTTAAACTTTAGAGGCCTAAACTTTACTGTTGGCCACTGCTGGGTCTGTCTCATATTTCAAAAGAATATTGGGTGTTGCAAACATAACTGAAAGGGTAAAACTCTCAAACTCATTAAATCTGTGATTGGTTAAAAAACAAACAAAAAAAAAGATGAAAAGAGTTCAGTAGGATATGCTTCATTAGATACTGAGTTTATTTGATATTGTAAAATAATTTTAACAACTAAATTAAAAACTGAAGGATCACATGTAGCAGTCCTGTAATTTTTGATATCAGTGTGTTATAAGGCCTCTGTTCACGTAAAAGAAGATAGTCTATACTCGATTATTTTTCTATAATAACTTGGAATTTGGGTTTGTTTATATTTTAGTTTCCCAAGGCAACGGCACCCCACTCCAGTACTCTTGCCTGGAAAATCCCATGGACAGAGGAGCCTGGTAGGCTGCAGTCCATGGGGTCGCTAAGAGTCGGACCCAACTGAGCGACTTCACTTTGACTTTTCACTTTCATGCATTGGAGAAGGAAATGGCAACCCACTCCAGTGTTCTTGCCTGGAGAATCCCAGGGATGGGGGAGCCTGATGGGCTGCCGTCTATGGGGTCGCACAGAGTCGGACACAACTGAAGCGACTTAGCAGCAGCAGCAGGAAGTAGCCTTAGCAGCAACCAGGAAGTAGCCTTCCATTAATGAGGCTAAAAAGAGACAATGCTAGATAGCCCCTTCACTAGTTCCTTTAAAAACACCTTTTTGATTTTATGTGTAATTAATCACCCTTTTAAATACAGACTTAGGTTTGTGAACACACTTATTCTGAGAGTCTGGGATATAGAAATATGGTTGCATGATTTCTAGTGCCACTTTGGGTCTGTTGGGAGGAAAGGGGGATGGTCTGCATTAGTTAGTTGGTGTAAATATAGGCCACTATCCACATATTTATTTTAGGAAAATTGGGAAGCCATGAGGTACAAGGGTTTTACCTTTTTTTTTTTTTTTTTTTTTTAGTGTATCTTGTCTTGATATCTTCTTATAATTCTGCACACAGGATGTATAATCTCATTTAAACTGTATGTAAAAGAATGAGAAATCCATGGACAGCTGGTTTTCAAAATTATCTGTGCTGAAATTGATCACCTCTCATTTGACAAGATAATTTAATATATTGATAACTGCTGGTAAGTAATTTAAATGTTCTCAGACAAGTGCCATGCAGAGAGTAAGGCATACAATCCTAACTCTCCATGTTTTCAGTTAGTAAGTAGAAGGAAAACATTACACTTCATGTGTCCCTGAAACTCACTGCATTATAGAAATTTCTAAATTAGAAGAGAATTAAGCCCTCATTCCATTCACATCTCCCCCCCCCTACCCAAAGTAATTTATTTTTCTTTACTTTGGAGAAAAGGTGGTGATCCCCATTAAAACAGCATTTGAGTAAGCATGGTACTAACAGAGTGCTCAAGAACAAACCATGGTGAGCTGGCCCCTTACCTTCTGCCAGTGACACATGAAATATTATTGCCTATAGAATCAGAGAACAGATGACATTTCACATTTTCTAAGACACTATGGTGTATAATTTCCAAGGAAATTATATGATGATCTTTTATGACCAACCTAGATAGCATATTAAAAAGCAGAGACATTACTTTGTCAACAAAGGTCTGTCTAGTCAAGGCTGTGGTTTTTCCAGTGGTCATGTATGTATGTGAGAGTTGGACTATAAAGAAAGCTGAACACCAAAGCATCGATGCTTTTAAACTGTGGTGTTGGAGAAGACTCTTGAGAGTCCCTTGGACTGCAAGGAGATCCAACCAGTCCATCCTAAAGGAGATCAGTCCTGGCTGTTCATTGGTAGGACTGATGTTGAAGCTGAAAATCCAATACTTTGGCAACCTGATGTGAAGAGCTGACTCATTTGAAAAGACCCTGATGCTGGGAAAGATTGAGGGCAAGAGGAGAAGGAGACAACAGAGGATGAGATGGCTGGATGGCATCACTGACTCAATGGACTTTGGTTTGGGTGGACTCCGAGATTTGGTGATGGACAGGGAGGCCTGGCCTTATGTAGTTCATGGGGTCGCAAAGAGTCGAACTCGACTGAGCAACTGAACTGAACTGAAAAAGAAATTGATAAATCTCAGTTATTACTTTCCTGGCACTCAGGATGGACAAGAAGCATTGGCTTACTGCAAGTGACTGTAGAGCTAAGAAGAAAATATTTGAATAAGCCCCTTAAAAAGTGAATCAAAAATTTCCAGTAATATCAATTATGAAGCCATAGCAACTCTGCTTAATATCCCTTTGTATGTGGCTTTTTTTTTTTTTTAACTCAAAGTGTTAGAATCTCTTTATCTCCCAGTGTTCTGAAGTTTCATAGTAATAACTTCAGTGTAGAGCTTATATTAGGGTCGCTAAGAGTCGGACATGACTGAGCAACTTCACTTTCACTTTTCACTTTCATGCATTGGAGAAGGAAATGGCAACCCGCTCCAGTGTTCTTGCCTGGAGAATCCCAGGGATGGGGGAGCCTGATGGGCTGCTGTCTATGGGGTTGCACAGAGTCGGACACAACTGAAGCGACTTAGCAGCAGCAGCAGCAGCAGACCTTATATTTTCATTAGATCAAGTGTTTGGGAGGATTTTCTAATCTGAATATAAACAATTATCAGTCCTTATAATTTTTTGTTATGATTTATATTTTTTCTTGTCTAACTTCTGCCTAGAAAACTTCTGTTTTCTCTGCTGTCTCTTTCAGGGACCGCTTTTAGTTAGACTTCTAGACCGAACCTCTAATTTTCATATATTTCATATATTTGCTTTCTTTCTCTTTTAAAACTCTATTGATTTAATTAATGTATGCTATCATATTTTCAAATAGCTTTTTTGATGATTTTCTGATTTTACCTTTATTATTATGTTAGACAAGTCTCTCTTCTGTATTATATATCTACCTTTGTTTTCCCTCAAATAAATCTAAAAATATCAGAAAATGTAAATGGACCATAACTTATAGGAAACAGCATTATTGTATCTTTACTTTTAGTTGATAGTTTACAGCTATTGTTCAGCTTCCAAATCCCTCTGCTTACAACCTTCTACTGTGTCACATCTATAAAAACCAGAATAATTTCACTGATTAGCCTATGCAGATTGACTCATTTTCACCAGTGACTTCTATTACTTGTCTTCTGCTTAGGATTTGGCATTATTCATTCTCATCCCTTTATTCTACTGTTTTTAAACTAGTGACTATTAAAGAATACCTATTGCCTACTCAAAGTATTTTCTCACCGCTGCTTCTAAAAGCATATATTGGGATAGGAGCAGTATTAAGAACCACTATGAGTGGTTTACTTTTGTTTCTGTCTTCACCATATCATTTTGCAAACATTATACATATTTACAACGGTATTTCTGCTAATATTTTTTCCACATTTTACTGTTTCTAATGCAATTTATTTAACTTATATTAGTACAGAGATTCCGAGATCATAATTTCTCCATCTTTGGCTAAATAGAAGTTTGTGTTTAACCAGAAAACCCTAAACTAGAAATTTTATCCACACTCTAAACCTAACCAAGGATGATGACATAAACCCATTTCCAATTAGGAACTGTTAACAAATTTCCTTAGATTTTGCCAGATTTAAATAATCACACTACGTGTCAATAGAAATTATCAGCAAAACAACTCATAAAAGTTCAAAATTTATCTGTAACCTTGAAAAAATAAGAACACAGGGCATTATCATTGCTAAAAATTATACTGCATAACAATTAGCATTATTATAGAAGCTCATTACATTTTTTCTACTCTTAAACATTTGCCAAAGCTCACAGTAATCACACCTACAAAGGGAGAAGTACAACCATATTAAAATCCTAAAAAATATAATTAAACACATCACATTCAGGCTGATAAGACACACATACTAACAATGCATTCTGAAGAGAAAAAACGTCTTACTATATATATGGATTAAAACAAAAATTAATTATCTACTTTGAAGATGTTATCATAAGCAATTATGTTTGAACTTCTGAACTCTTTTATCTTTGTTATTGTCATTTCAGAGTCAAATTTATGTCTAATTAATTCACACAATTACAGAAAATTTTGGTATTATAAACATCCAGTTAGAATGGAACTTTCTAAACCAAGAAAGAGAAAAATAGGATACAGGCTTATAAAGAGTGATTCTCCATCACTGATATTGAAAAATTTGTAAGTCTTCATAGATGGCTCTCTGTTGTTACATATGTCTTAGTGTCTAACAACAGCAGGCCAGTTAGGAAGATGTATACAAAGTTGTAAGAAGACAAAGAAAACTCCCCTCTTTTCCTTGACTGATCTGTGTGTGTTAGTTGCTCCGTCATGTCTGACTCTTTGTGACCCCATGGACTGTAGCCTGCAAGGCTCCTTTGTCCATGGAATTCTCCAGGCAAGAATACTGGAGTGAGTAGTCATTCCCTTCTCCAGGGGATCTTCCTGACTCAGGGATCAAACCCAGGTCTCCTGCATTGCAAGCAGATTCTTTACCCTCTGAGCCACTAGGACAGCCCCAGACTGACTTATTGTGTAGCAATTTTTCAAGTAGTATCATTCTGCCTCCTTGTACTTTTTTCAAGTTTACTAGCTTATATGCTGATTAGGACACATAGAAATACAATTCTATGTCTTTATTCGTAAATTTTAGTGAGAAAATATGCACAAACTAGAAAAATTATTCTACATGATGAAAGGAATGTGGTTGATAATTATGCATTGCTTGAATTGTTGATCAATGTTGATATCCAGCTGTTTCCTTTTCTTATTTCTTTAAAATAATAAATTACATAACCTTAGCTCCACTTTATGAGTAATTATAACAACTGTATGTTTGATAGTTCTTGATTTTCTAATTGAACACAAAACCAGAAAGTAACATGTATTCTGTAGTGAAAAGAAATGTCTTCTCTTTTAAAAGATGAGTCCTTTGCTACATGATATTTAATATCTGGAGTGGTAGTGGAGATGCAGGCAGCAAGGAGGTTGACTGTTTCCATTTGGGAGATAGTATGATGGTTTGTCTGTCACTTCATATAGACTGGGAGACCATTTCTTCATTTTTTACGGTATTTGAATATTTCTTAAAATATGCCAAATATATATTTTGTATCTTTCACAGCCAGCAAAGAAAATCCTGTGTCAAGAGAAATATAAATTCAACTAGTAAATCGCTTTCAGCATAGTTTGCTTTATTAAGAAACTTTCAATATTAACATCTTGGTGTCTGGGCTAAAATAATGTCAGTGCATTCAAGACATTCAGTACATTTTTGAGATATGCCCTTTGAGTAAACTACTTGAAATAATAGAAATGATCTTTGGGAGAGCAATGAGATAATAAGAAAGCCATTTGTGGTTTCATTTTTTTTTCTGTTTATTTCTATATTTTTCCCCATTTTAAAGTGTGAACCCCTTTTCTCTGAAGATCAACTGTTCATCCATGTGAATTTAAAACCATCATCTCTTTTCTCTTTCACTGCACAAATCATGAGAGACAATTTCTTCATATACAAATTATCTGATATTTTGGTTAATACTGAAACAAAATATGGAGAAATGAAAATTATTTTGTTTTGAATAAAGATTGTTTAGTAGGCATTTTACTGCATTTTTATTTTCATGGCAACATTTTTTCTGCTTTCTACATTGTTAATTCTCTAGTAGTACTAACTTCAATTGTCTATTAAAATCAAGATAATCTTCAATTAAATGGAAATTTCCCCCAATGTAATGGAGCTCCACAGATACAAAGACATTCTCAAACAAATTTGCCTTGTATATTTATCACTTTTAGCCAAGGAACTGTTTTGTACTTTGCATACCAGAGGTCCAATCTGACTATAAAGCAAAATATTTACTACAAATGCATCAGTAACTGTTCTTACAGATTGTGTGTCAGTGAAATTATAGAATGTAAAACAATGCCATTTGATAAGGAGATGTTTTTCCCAATAAAATATTATCTTTCTTTTCCAAACAAAAAGTATGATACTTTTTATCAATTTTGTGTTCAGTGTTCAAGCATCTCAAAAAGAGCTTGAGTTATGCATTTCTATGTCTTTTATTTTCCCCTGGAAAATATTCAAGTTTTATATGGAAAATAATTCACAGATGTTCTGGAACCAAGTTGTATGACCAGAGAGATTTTTTACATTAAAAAAAAAAAAATTTAGTCTTTCTCCTTTTTCTGGAAAGAAGGATTGTTTAATTAAAACAATAACATGGATTCAATTCTGCAAGCCCAAACAAAGTCATAAAATCATTTAATACATATATTTATCAAGTTATTCTAAATTAAATGCTTATAGCAATATTTACATCTTTAGTGTCCTCTTTATAGATTTATATTTTTAGAAAATTGGAAAAGTGCATTAAACAAAGTGCATATAGACAGTTTTAAAGAGAAACACTTTTAGAGCAGCCAGATATAAGAATATGTTATATATAAATAAATAAGGTTTATAACTGACAACAATAGAATATATATAAACTAGAGAGGATGGAAGAGCACTTTTAGAACACAAAGAAAAATAAGAAAATCCATCAACTTGGAATTCTAAACACAAAAATGTCTTTCAAAAAAGAAAGATATTTTTCTACAAAGGAAATTCTTTAAGCAAAGGAAAAAAAAAATATACCAGATGAAAATTTGAATCTATATAAAGGAAGAGAGAGTGCCAGAAATGTCAAATATTTAAGTATAAGCAATACTTTATTTTGTGTAAAAATCATTTTAGAAGTTAGTGGGAGGTATTCTGACCATCTAAAGAAATGGCAGAAATGTAAATCTGATGTTTTCAATTTTTGTCCCCAAAAAGCAATGAAAAAAATTTTAACATTGCCATAAAACAGAGTTCAGAAGCAAGATCACACATATACAGTAAATTTTTTTTTTAAACAAAGGTACCTAGATAGCTAAATTGAGCAACCATTTAACAAAGAATGCTAGATAAAAATCAGAATGCTAGATTAAAATGTCTCTTATCAGAAAGAGAATTTAAGTTTTAATACCCTACCTTATGTAGAAAAATAAAAATTGATCATAGGCCTAAATGAAAGCCAAAACTATTAAACTTTTGAAAGAGAATAAGAGAAAATCTTTGTAACATCATGAGAGACATAAATGTACCAGTTAACACAAACAGGACAAACAATCAATGAACTCTTAAGGAAATATATTTCATAAAACAACTTCTCACAAAAAAATCAAAGTACTTTTCAGACAATTCATTTAGCAAAAATAAAAAGTAATTCACAAATGTGAAAAACATATTTGTCATGCATATATATGATAACAGATTTATAACCAAATTATATCAGAAAATTTTGTAATTCAATAATAATACAAAAAAAACCTGATCCAAAAGTGATTAATATATTTGAGTAGAGTTCTGATTATAGTACAGTGATTATATGCCTTCTATAATCACCGTGAGTGCTAATAAATCATATAGG
Source organism: Bos indicus (assembly GCF_029378745.1). NCBI lineage: Eukaryota > Metazoa > Chordata > Mammalia > Artiodactyla > Bovidae > Bos > Bos indicus. Next base: position 57,418,040 of record NC_091770.1, read on the forward strand.
ATCACAAGTACTTCAAATGAGTCTTCTGGAACTGTTTCTTCTTTCAAACTATGATTCCACAGCTGTAAGATAAATGTGTATAAAATAATATGTGTGTGTGTGTGTGTGTTAGTCACTCAGTCATGTCTAACTCTTGGCAACCCCATGGACTGTAGTATGTCAGGCTTCTCTGTCCACAGAATTCTCCAGGGAAGATACTGAACTAGCCATTCCCTTCTCCAGGGGATCTTCCTAATCCAGGGATTGCACCAGGGTCTTCTACATTGCAAGCAGATTCTTTGCTGTCTGAGCCACCAGGGAAGCCCACAATAATACATATTTCACATTATGTATACATTATGCTTGTATTACATAAACAGTTGAACCTTGAACAACATGGCTTTGAGCTATGCAGTTTCACTTATATATGTCAATTTTTTTTTTCAATACATATGTACTACATGCTTGCATGCTCAGTCATGTCTGACTCTTTGCGACCCTATGGACTGTAGCTTGCCAGGCTCCTACATCCATGGGATTCCCCAGGCAAGAATACTGGAGTGAGTTGCCATTTCCTCCTTCAGGGGATCTTGTTGAACCAGAACCTGCATCCGGTGTCTCATGCATTGGCAGGCAGAGTCTTTATCACTGAGCTACTTGGGAATGGTGCCATATGTGTGCCTCTGTCCACGGGGTTCTCCATGTAAGAATACTGGAATGAAGCTATTCCCTTCTCCATGGGATCTTCCCAACCCAAGGATTGAACTCAGGGCTTCTGAACTGCAAGAAGATTCTTTATCATCTGAGCCACCAGGTAAGCCCTATTATAGTACTACACAATTCGAGGTTGATTGAATCTAAAAATGCAAGACCTTGGATAGAGGATTCCAAATGTAGTTATATGTGACTCTTGACTGTGCAGGGGTCAGTATACCAAATCCTTGTGTTGTTCAAGATTCAAATATATATATTGCAATGTTTATATATATATATATATATATATATATATATATATATATATAGGGAAATTATTAAGGAAACTGTATACTGCATGCCATACTGGCTACACAAATTTACATTCATATCAGCTTGTACAAGGATTCCCTTTATTCCACATCCTCACTGAAACTTGCTTCTTCTCTTTTTGATAAAAGCCATCCTAGCAGATTTGAGGTACTTGTCATTTTAAAGTCTTCTTTGAAAAGAAAAAGGGTTAGGATATGTGGGATTTTTATTTTTTGGTTCTCAACTTGCACAGAATTTTCATTTGTAGCACAGTTAGATAAAATTTATAGCATAAAAATATTGAGGAAAAAGAACTGGCAGTAAGAGAACATAGATCAGTAGAGTCTCAAGGAAACAATAAGTTCAATGACATTTGAATTCCTTATTGTGGCTGGCAAACATTATAGATATAAAAATCACATTTCTATATAACAACTGACATATAATATGTGAGCACTTAAAAACGTTTGCAAGATTGTGTGTAAATTAAAATGTAGCACATACTAGAGTTTCACCCAAGGCCAGAGATAGCCTTTTGAAGCCAAAATATTCAGCTCAAAATGCATTTTTTAAAAATAATGCCTGCATTCACCTAACTAATGAATGAACAGTATTTTTCTAAAATAATTTCCTCTCTTAAAAATTGCCCACATCTGACTTACTCCCCTGAAATATATATATACATATATATATATATATATATATACATATCTATATTTCTTTTTTGTTATTGAACTTTTCCAAGTTTAAAAACAACTGGTCCTTAAAAATCTCTCCATCTCATGATCATTCATATAATTCTTATTTTTTCCTTTTTTACCATTTGAACTTCATCACCTGTTTCTCTTAACTCCCACCCCCATCTCTGATAACCATCAGTCGGTTCTCAGTACATATAAGAGATCATACAATATATGAATTTATGTATGTGGCTCAGATGCTAAAGAATCTGTCTGCAGATCAGAAGACCCAGGTTTGATTCCTGGGTCAGGAAGATCCCCTGGAAAGGGGGATATATATATGCTGCTCCTGCTGCTAAGTCGCTTCAGTTGTGTCCTACTCTGTGTGACCCCATAGACGGCAGCCCACCAGGCTCCCCCTTCCCTGGGATTCTCCAGGCAAGAACACTGGCGTGGGTTGCCATTTCCTTCTCCAATATGTGAAAGTGAAAAGTCAAAGTGAAGTCGCTCAGTTGTGTCGGACTCTTAGCAACCCCATAGACTGCAGCCTAACAGGCTCCTCCATCCATGGGATTCTCCAGGCAAGAGTACTGGAGTGGGGTGCCATTGCCTTCTCCAGGTTATATATATATATATAATTTCATTATCCATTCATCCATCAGTGAACACTTAGGTTGTTTCCATATTGTGGCTATTGTAAATAACAATGAATTTGGAATAGCATATATCTGTTTGAGTTACTATTTTTGTTTTCTTCAGATAGAAATGTAGAAGTGGAATTAATGGACTATGTGATAGTTCTTGGTCTTCCCTGGTGGCTCAGTGTGGGTAAAGAATCTGCCTGCAATACAGGAGATTCAGGAGATATGGGTTTTATTCCTGGGTTAGGAAGATCCCCTGGAGGAGGGCATGGCAGTTATGCTCCTGTTACTGATTTCAATTTTTATAAAATTTGGTCAGAAAATATACTTAATATGATTTTTGATATCTTAAAATTTTTAAGTTTTACTTTGCAGCCTAAAATATGATATGTCTTAAGAAACATTTTTTGTGCTCTTGAGAAGAGTATGTATTCTGGTGCTATTGGATTGGAAGTTCTCTATAATCTTTAATGTCCTTTCTGCCTATAATTTCATTGTTTCCTCATTGATTTTTTTGTTTAGGTAATCTATCCAGTTAGAAAGTGAGTTATTGATGTCTTTTACTATTATCATATTTCTGTCTCTTTCTTCCTTCAATTTTGCTAATCATTCCTTTAAAGAAGGAGATGATACAATATTGGTCAGATATATATTTACAATTGCTATATTCTCTTGATGAATTCACTCCTATATCACTATATAGTGACCTTTATCCCTTGTGACCAATTTTGACTATGAAGTGAAGTGAAGTGAAGTGAAATGAAGTCACTCAGTCGTGTCCAACTCTTTGTGACCCCATGGACTGTAGCCTACCAGGCTCTTCCGTCCATGGGATTTTCCAAGCAAGAATACTGGAGTGGGTTGCCATTTCCTTCTCCAGGGGATCTTCCCAACCCAGGGATTGAACCCAGGTCTCTCGCATTGTAGGCAGACACTTTACCATCTGAGCCACCAGGGAAGTCGAGTTTTGACTGTAAACCTATTTAATCTAAGTGTAGCCACTTATGTTCTTTGATTACTATTGCATCAGTTCAGTCGCTCAGTCGTGTCCGACTCTTTGCATGTCTGACCCCATAGACTGCAGCATTCCAGGCTTCCCTTTCCATCACAAACTCCGGGAGCTTACTCAAACTCATGTCCATCGAGTAGGTGATGCTATCCAACCATCTCATCCTCTGCCATCCCCTTCAATCTTTCCCAGCATTTTTCCCAGCATACCTTTTTCCATTCCTTCACTTTCATCTATATCTGTCTTTAAAACTAAAGTGAGTCTCTTGTAGTGTTAGATCATGTTTTGTTTTGTTTTTTTCCATTCAGCCACTCTGCATATTTTGATTGGACAATTTAATCAATTTACATTTAAAATAATTATTATTGATATTGTCATTTTTAATTGCCATTTAACAATTTTCTGACTTTTTAAGTTCCTTTGCTCATTTTTTCCACTTTTGACATTTTCCTTTGTTGTATATTTATTTATTTTAGTTGTATGATTTAGTTACTTTCTCTATAACTTTTGTGTATTTACCAGACATTTTTCTTTCTAGTTATCATGGGACTTACACAAAGCACATTATAGATATGACAGCTTTTTTAAAACTGACAATAAATTATATTCAACTCATAAAAATATCTCTAGATTTTACTTCTCATACCCCCACATCTCATACCTCCACATCTTATGCTATTGATGTCATAATTTTCATCTATCATGAAATTATTGTAGCTACACCTACATTTAAAACTATTGTCTTTTAACTTTTATGCTAGAGATAAAAGAGATTTATGCACCATCATTACAGTATTAGTGTAGTCTGAATTCAACCATATTTTTACCTGTACCAGTGAGTTTTATACTTTTATGTTTTCATATTGTTACATAGCATCCTTTTATTTCAACTTGAAGAGCTACTTTTAGAATTTCTTGTAAGTCAATGCTAGTTGTGATGAACTCCCTTAGATTTTGTTTATCTGGGAATGTCTTGAATGTCTTAGTATCTCCTTTATTTCTGAAGGATAATTTTTCTGGGATGGTATTCTTTGTTGTCTTTTTCTTAGCACTTTGTATATATCATCCTACTTTCTCTTGGTGTGAAATGTTCCTCCAGAGAAACTTGCTGATAGATTTTTATGGGGGTAGGAAGGTTGCTTTGTATGTAATGAATCATTTTTCTCTTATTGCTTCCAAACTTTCTCATTTATCTTTGACTTTTAATATCTTGATTAAAATGTTTCTTGGGTTAATCATTTTTGAGAGAACTTTTTGGTGGGTCTTTTGAGCTTTCTGTATCTGGATGTCCATATTTCTACTAAAATTTAATATATAAGTTTTCAGCTGTTATTTCTTTAAATAAAAAAATGTTTCCCTTTCTCTCTGTCTTCTCCTGGGACTTTCATGATGTGAATGAATGTTCATTTACTTGATAGTCCCATTATTCATGGAAATTTTCTTCACCTATTTTCCATTTTTTCTTTTTGTTCTTCTTTTGTTAATTTCAAATAATCTGTCCGTGAGTTTGAAGATTTTTTTTTCTTCTGTGTGATAGAGTCAGTTGTTGAAGATCTCTATTGAATTTTTCCATTCTGTCATTGTATCTTCTGCTCCAGGATTTCTGTTTTGTTCCTTTGTATGGTTTATATTTACTTATTACTTTTCTCACTTTGTTCATGCATTGTTTTTCCCTGCTTTCTTTAGTTGTTTACCTGTGTTCTCTTGCATTTCATTGGGTTACTTTAAGATGATTGTTTTCTATCTTTGTTAGGTAAAATTCAGATATTCAATTCATTCTTGGTTGGCTATCAGAGTTTTATTAGTTTCCTTTGGTGCATCATATTTGCCTGATTTTGCGTGTGTATGTGATTCATTTAGCCTTGCAATAATAAAGATCTCTTCAGTCTTTAAAGATTGATTTTGATAAGTAAATACCTTCTGTCAGTTCCCTGGGCTATTGGGATTACTTTCAAAATTACAGTTATGCCGGGTTGAAACCAGGCTGTGAAATTGTTACTGAATTTTCAGTAGGTGGTACAGTTTGTAGGCCTGCTATCAGAGAATTGAATCTATCTGGTCCCAATGTGAATAGGACTTCCTTTAAGACCTTGTTCAGTAGAGTAATGCTTGGATAAGTGTTTGTCTCAAGCCCCACTCTTGAATCTGCAGCTAATGAGTCTGTTGTCTAATGCACAGATATGTATGAATCCCCACTAGTTCCCTGGGAGGGCTCCTGCTGGGTGGTTCCTTACACATGCAAGACTGGAACCAAGACTGGACCAGAACCAAATCCCAGGGCTGCTTCAGGGACTTTACTGAGTCTGAGGTACGCAGCTCTGTTTCTGGGAAATGGGTGGATATGTCTCTAACCAGGTCTTGAGTGGGCAGAACTGATCCCTGAAAGGATAGGAGGGATTAAAGCTGTTATATTGTTGTTTTGGGATAAACAGTCAGACTGTGGTTGGCAGGCTTACCTCCAGGTACATGAACACGTGTGTTTTCTGGTCTCTGGGTAAGCAGGACTATGTGTGGACCAGAGCTGGGAAGTGTTGGAGCTGAGCACTTGATCATGTCCGTACTTGCTCTTGGACCAATGTGGACTGGTCTGTCTCCAAGTGCTCTGATAGGTCTGTCTCCCTGCAGAACTTTGGACTATCAAGACTGCTTATGGTCTGCAGTTGGGAGGAGATAGAACCAAGTATAGATCTATTTCAGGATGTTTGGGATATAGGCATGAGTGTTTATGGTTGGATCCCTAGGCCAGCAGGACAATTCACATACTGCATATAGAAGAAGTTATAATACAGTTACAAGGCATTTAAGAATCTACTGTCAGACCAACTTCCACAGTTGCCTCCAGGGGCTCCTAGACTGGGCCAAGAGGGGCTAGAGCTTGGTCACAGGCTTATTTCAATGTCAATAGCTGGGATCAAAGTCTGCAAGACTGTCACCTGAAGCATGACTCTTCCAAGGTCCTTTGATATATTGTTCTGATGGCAGGACAAAGGCCAAGTAACTGAGTTCACAAAAGTATGAAGCTTTTTCTGGGTCTGTAGCTGTGAATGTGGTTTGTGAGTCAGACAACTGAACACAGCCTGCATTCTCAAAATGATGCTCTTTGGTCCTGAACTCCACTGCAGTTTTATCATCTTCTATCTGGATCCCAAAGCTCCCACAAATGCACTTTTGTCTGAGGATAATTGTAATTTGTCAGTTACTTATGGAGAAGGCAATGGCACCCCACTCCAGTACTCTTGCCTGGAGAATCGCATGGATGGAGGAGCCTGGTAGGCTCCAGTCCATGGGGTCGAGAAGAGTCTAACATGACTGAGCAACTTCGCTTTCACTTTTCACTTTCATGCATTGGAGAAGGAAATGGCAACCCACTCCAGTGTTCTTGCCTGAAGAATCCCAGGGACGGGGGAGCCTGGTGGGCTGCCATCTATGGGGTCGCACAGAGTCGGACATGACTGAAGCGACTTAGCAACAGCAGCAGCAGCAGGGGGAATAAAGTCAGAGACCTTCTATTCTGCCATCTTGCTGACATCACCCTAATTGCAGTTTTCAACTTTTAATAGTGTTTTCTTCCACCAGTGTAATTGCTTGATGCTGGTTTGTGTGATGTTTGAATATATAATTTTACCATAAGTTTGAATATATTTCCTCAACAATTTAACATTTTAATCACTGACATGAGTTATAAATGTATAGTACAATAAAATAGAATAAGATGAATCTTGACAACTAAAAAAATTATCACTGTAACATTATAATCAAAGAGACCATAAAGTTTCTTAGAGAAATGGTATACTCATTAAAAGCTCTTAATTAACTAGCTTCCTTCAGGTGACATTCTTGCACACTAATTTAGAACAGTATACAAATGACAAAGATGCCACTGGAACACTGGGAAGGTTATCTGATGAATGCCCAACCAAATAAAGTACTGTATGAATCATTTAATTGGATATGTTGCATAAACAACTAAGTTTTTTGTTTTTTTTCCCCACTTTTTGTTGTCAGGTACAGAGGTGACTTTCCTTGCTGTTCTGTTATTATTTTAATAGTGTATGGAAGGATCGATTTAAAATTGAACAGTCACCTCTAAAATGCTAATTCCCCTTAGTCCTCAAAGCAATTTTGAATGTGAGAAATTACATTATTTTTCTGTTTGTCATTTATTTTATTCATTGCTTTTCACCTCATTTTTAAAAATAATGTATCTAGTCATTACATCTTGCTTCTGAAATATAATTGTTTACAAATCTGATTAATTTCAAAAATATTATTAAAAAAGAGGATGAAAAAATATGGTGATAATTGGCAGAAATTTCTTTTTAAGTGGCAATAGCTGATTTGAAATGATAGTACAGTGTGCAGAGACAAGATTTATTTGTTCTGAATATGATTTCCATCAAGTTAATATATAACTAAGTAAGTAACATCTACTTCATCAGTCCCAGCAAGGATAAAAGTTGTGTCTAAGAGGTTTTTTTTTCCTACAGAAAAATCTTATTTTCTATCAAATTACATTAAAAATCAGTCCTTTCACTCCAAGTAACTGTCTCTGATAGACTGAATTAAATATTATGATATTAAAAATCAGTATCATATTATATTAGATTTGGAAATGTTAAATAAAATACATAGTTTCCCTTTATTTAAAAGATAAACATGCTATAGTAAGTATCCCTGATGATTTTGAGACAGGAGATAGAGGGACCCCAGGTTAAGCAGCTGGAGTTCATTCCCAATGAACAGAAACTTCAAAATATCAATATCAGGATAACTGGGAGAAGAGTCCGGGGCTGCCAGATAAGAGATAAGAGACCACATATTTCTCATTCCTGAAATCAAGGAAACCTTCCTCACTTGAAAGCTCCTTGGAGACCAAAAGGTGAGTGAATGTCAAGTTTACCCATAGGCCTCTTTGGTGCAATCCATCTTGGCTGAGAAATACACAAGCATATTGGAGGATCCTGAGATTTAGCAAATACAGATTCAAAACTAAGCAAATAAAAATGATTGGTCAAAAGAAATCCAGAAGAAAATGCCCTATATAAGTGATTTAAACTACCACAAGGGCACAACTCCCTCTCTGAGTCCATCTGTGTGTCTACCCACTTGTACTGTTCTCTTTTTAACTCTACTCTTTATATTATGCAGAAAACTTGCAAGTTACAATTTGCCCCACACTCCACTGTTCCAGATCCTGTATGTAGCCCAAAGGGTGATTAACAGTCAAGAACAAACTGAGGAAGAAGAGAAAAACCAATGTGAGAAAAGACAGGCTGGGGTCTTATGAAATTGATAGTTGCTGTAAGTCATGCTTTGCAACCTCAGAACAACTAAAGGGGGCCAAAAAAGTTCAATAATCCATCTACAAGTAAGATTAATAATGGACTGGAGTGGGTGAATTTAACTCAGATGACCATTATATCTACTACTGCAGGCAGGAATCCCTCAGAAGAAATGGAGTGGCCATCATGGTCAACAAAAGAGTCCTAAATGCAGTACTTGCATGCAATCTCAAAAATGACAGAATGATCTCTGTTCGTTTCCAAGGCAAACCATTCAACATCACAGTAATCCAAGTCTATGCCTCACCAGTAACGCTGAAGAAGCTGAACTTGAACAGTTCTATGAAGACCTACAAGACCTTTTAGAACTAACACCCAAAAAAGATGTCCTTTTCATTATAGGGGACTGGAATGCAAAAGTAGAAAGTCAAGAAACACCTGGAGTAACAGGCAAATTTGGCCTTGGAATAAGGAATGAAGCAGGGCAAAGCCTAATAGAGTTTTGCCAAGAAAATGCACTGGTCATAACAAACACCCTCTTCCAACAACACAAGAGAAGACTCTATACATGGACATCACCAAATGGTCAACACTGAAATCAGATTGATTATATTCTTTGCAGCCAAAGATGGAGAAGCTCTATACAGTCAGCAGAAACAAGACCAGGAGCTGACTGTGGCCCAGACCATGAACTCCTTATTGCCAAATTCAGACTTAAATTGAAGACAGTAGGGACAACCACTAGACCATTCAGGTATGACCTAAATCAAATCCCTTGTGATTATACAGTGGAAGTAAGAAATAGATTTAAGGGCCTAGATCTGATAGATAGAGTGCCTGATGAACTATGGAATGAGGTTCGTGACATTGTAGAGGAGACAGGGATCAAGACCATTCCCATAGAAAAGAAATGCAAAAAAGCAAAATGGCTGACTGGGGAGGCCGTACAAATAGCTGTGAAAAGAAGAGAAGTGAAAAGCAAAGAAGAAAAGGAAAGATATAAAGATCTGAATGCAGAGTTCCAAAGAATAGCAAGAAGAGATAAGAAAGCCTTCTTCAGCGATCAATGCAAAGAAATAGAGGAAAACAACAGAATGGGAAAGACTAGGGATCTCTTCAAGAAAATCGGAGATACCAAAGGAACATTTCATGCAAAGATGAGCTCGATAAAGGACAGAAATAGTATGGACCTAACAGGTGCAGAAGATATTAAGAAGAGGTGGCAAGAATACACAGAAGAACTGTACAAAAAAGATCTTCACGACCCAGATAATCACGATGGTGTGATCACTAACCTAGAGCCAGACATCCTGGAATGTGAAGTCAAGTGGGCCTTAGAAAGCATCACTATGAACAAAGCTAGTGGAGGTGATGGAATTCCAGTTGAGCTATTCCAAATCCTGAAAGATGATGCTGTGAAAGTGCTGCACACAATATGCCAGCACTTTTGGAATACTCAGCAGTGGCCACAGGACTGGAAAAGGTCAGTTTTCATTCCAATCCCAAAGAAAGGCAATGCCAAAGAATGCTCAAACTACCACACAATTGCACTCATCTCATACGCTAGTAAAGTAATGCTCAAAATTCTCCAAGCCAGGCTTCAGCAATATGTGAACCATGAACTTCCTGATGTTCAAGCTGGTTTTAGAAAAGGCAGAGGAACCAGAGATCAAATTGCCAACATCTGCTGGATCATAGAAAAAGCAAGAGAGTTCCAGAAAAACTTCTATTTCTCCTTTCTTGACTATGCCAAAGCCTTTGACTGTGTGGATCATAATAAACTGTGGAAAATTCTGAAAGAGATGGGAATACCAGACCACCTGATCTGCCTCTTGAGAAATTTGTATGCAGGTCAGGAAGCAACAGTTAGAACTGGCCATGGAACAACAGACTGGTTCCAAATAGGAAAAGGAGTTCATCAAGGCTGTATATTGTCACCCTGTTTATTTAACTTCTAAGCAGAATACAGCATGAGAAACGTTGGACTGGAACAAACACAAGCTGGAATCAAGATTGCCTGGATAAATATCAATAACTTCAGATATGCGGACGACACCACCCTTATGGCAGAAAGTGAAGAGGAACTCAAAAGCCTCTTGAGGAAAGTGAAAGTGTAGAGTGAAAAAGTTGGCTTAAAGCTCAACATTCAGAAAACTAAGATCATGGCATCCGGTCCCACCACTTCATGGGAAATAGATGGGGAAACAGTGGGAAAAGTGTCAGACTTTATTTTTCTGGGCTCCAAAATGACTGTAGATGGTGACTGCAGCCATGAAATTAAAAGACATTTACTCCTTGGAAGGAAAGTTATGACCAACCTAGATAGCATATTCAAAAGCAGAGACATCACTTTGCCAACAAAGGTTCATCTAGTCAAGGCTATGGTTTTTCCTGTGGTCTTGTATGGATGTGAGAGTTGGAAGGTGAAGAAGGCTGAGTGCCAAAGAATTGATGCTTTTGAAGTGTGGTGTTGGAGAAGACTCTTGAGAGTCCCTTGGACTGCAAGGAGATCCAACCAGTCCATTCTGAAGGAGATCAGCCCTGGGATTTCTTTGGAAGGAATGATGCTAAAGCTGAAACTCCAGTATTTTGGCCACCTCGTGCGAAGAGTTGACTCACTGAAAAAGACTCTGATGCTGGGAGGGATTGGGGGCAGGAGGAGAAGGGGATGACAGAGGATGAGATGGCTGAATGGCATCACTGACTCGATGGATGTGATTCTGGGTTAACTTTGGGAGTTGGTGATGGACAGGGAGGCCTGGCGTGCTGCAGTTCATGGGGTCCCAAAGAATCGGACAAGACTGAGCGACTGATCTGATCTGATCTGAATGTTAAAAATGCAAGTAAATTTGGCTACTGGGCCTGAATTGCCAGCAAGAGCCCCTGGGGCTAAGCCCAGTATGCAAACGAACATTTCATCAGAACAGGGACTGTCCTCAGTCCTAAGGGGGAAAGGAAGCTCCCACTTTTGAAATGGCCCTACTGGATGACTGAGATGGCCCAGGGATTCTGGGAGCTCCCTCTCCCCCCACCCCCACTCCAACAAAATATCTATATCCACTGAGGAGCCCTAAATAGTCATATACTTGGCAGTTAAGAAGATTGATTTTGTAATTGATATGAGAGCCATTTAATTTGTCTTTAATTTCTCACACTGGACATCTTTCCTCCAAAAGCTGTACTGTGATTGGTATCACGAAAAAGCCTTGTACCATTATTTTACTGGACCTCTCACTTGCCAATTTGAGCAGCAGTTGATTTCACTTGCTTTTTTAGTTTTACCTGAGTGTCCCATCCCACTTCTGGGGAGAGATCTTCTGAGCTCCCTTGGGGCCATACTCTGACTAGGAGACCCCAAGCAACACTGATTTTGGCTCTAAGACAAACCAGCCAGAAGAGCAGAGTCCTATTTCCAGCCATATTCTAAAAGCAGTGGATCCATTAATATGGGACAAAGGAATTCCTCGAAAGTCCATAAATTCTCAATCTCTAAGAATTAGCCTTAGGCCAGAAACTTCCAACACTTACAAGAGACAATATCCCATAAAGTTGGAAGCTAAGAACGGTTTACAACACTTCTTAGATAAATTCTTAAGACATGGCCTGTTGATGCTCTGCCAGTCTTCATGCAATATTCCTTTTCTGCCAGTTGTTAAGCCAAATGGGGAATATAGGATGACACAAGGCCTTAGAGAAGTAAACAAGGTGCTGGTCCCTATACATACCCTTTTGGCCAATCCTTAAAGAATATTAGCCCAGATCCCTGAAGATGCTAAATGGTTTATTGTGCTTGATGTCAAGGATGTCTGTTTTGTTTCTTTTGTTTCTTTTTTTTTTTTTTTTGCATCTCAGGTCATCCCTAATCACAATATCTGTTTATCTTTGGGTGGACTGATCCCAACTCAGGCCAAATGAGACAATACACTGGAGAAGGAAACAGCAAACCCACTCCAGTATTCATGCCTGGAAAATCCCATGGACCGAGGATCCTGGTGGGTTACAATCCATGGGGTCGCAAAGAGTCGGACACGACTGAGTGACTTCTGTGTGTGTTCATAGGTAAGGAACTAAAGGAAAAACACCTAAAAGACGGTGTTATCCTATAGTATGTAGATGACATATTAATATGTATTCCCCCATGAAGGTCTCAGATCAAAATACCATTGAAGTTTTTAATTTCCTTGGGGCCCAAGGTTACAGAGTCTCTCAGACAAAGATACAAATCTCAAAGCAACAAGTTAAATATCTGGGAGATATTGCAAACCCTGCTTCAAGCTAAGGACACAAGAGAATAGTTCATTCTAGCTCTATAGCAAATTATTTTAAATATGTTTGTATGTGTTATAATAGCATTAATTTGGGGAACAGAGGACTTTTTTTTATCACTTTTATTTTGCTTTAGTTGCTTTTTTCTCTGTTCTGCTTTACTCTTACAAATGTGAAATTCAACTCTTTTTCATTCAATAGTGCAATGCAATTATATTTTCTTTCATTTTGCCTCCTTGTGCTTCAGGGTGTATGTTTCCTTCTGCCCTATCTCTGGTTCATTGATTACTCTTTTCATTCTAAAACCAAATAACTGCAGCATTTTTGATAGGCAAATTTAATCATCCTACATATATTACAACCACTTAACATACACTTTTGTCATTTCTTGCATTTCCTATACACGAGGTTGTCTTGTTTCTTCCATTCTCAACAACATGATTCTTCCATATTTTGGTAGATAATTTCCCAAGAACTCTAGGCTGCTTCATTCTATTTCTATCATAGCTAGCTAGCTAAGTCACTTCAGTCGTGTCCGACTCTATGCAACCCCATAGAGGGCAGCCCACCAGGCTCCCCCATCTCTGGGATTCTCCAGGCAAGAACACTGGAGTGGGTTGCCATTTCCTTCTCCACTGCCTGAAAGTGAAAAGTGAAAGTGAAGTCGCTCAGTCGTGTCCGACTCTTAGCGACCCCATGGACTGCAGCCTACTAGGCTCCTCGGTCCATGGGATTTTCCAGGCAAGAGTACTGGAGTGGGGTGCCATTGCCTTCTCCATACTCATGAGACAAAATAATTTGGTACAGAAATTAACATCTCTAGTAGTGTGGTTCTTCTACACTGCTTCCTGAGTTGGGGAAGTACACTCAGCCTACTTTGTTAAAGAGAGTTCTCCAATTGCACTTTTATTTTTTTGTGTTGGTAGTTAATATTTACCTTAGTATGTTTCCCAGGAATCTTTTCTCTTTTAATCCATAATTTGAATATTTTTTAATAAGAAAAACAAATACTTTGCCATTTGTAATTGCCTTCTCTGGTGTGTGCTATGTGTTGTTGGTTTGTTTTTGATATATCTTATTTTTGGATTGGTTCTTTCTCTTCTCCATTGTATCTATAAATTTTATTTTTTATGCTGTTTATTTTTCCAAAAAGTCATTAGTTGTTTGTTTTTTTTTTCCCTCTTGCCCAGGTTTGTGAGTTTATTATACTTTTTCACATCTTTCTACCATTTCAATAGACCTTGGGGTAAATGGGAGATAGAGGAATCCTTTCTCTTATTCATTCTAATAAATAATGACTGTGATCTATTCCATGTCAGACATTATTCTAAGCGCTGGAGATATAATAAAGAATAAAAATAAAATTAATTCCCTGATATGATTGCTCTTAACAATGGATGCATGTGTGTGAGAGATACATATAACTGTATAGATAAATATTTAATATTTCAAATACTGTGTAATGATGTTACAAAAAATAAAACAATATATCAAAAATTTGCAGAGGCTTAAAGCAGGGAGATGTTATTTCAGATAAGGCGATATGAATCAGGGAAAATTTTTCAGATAGGCATGATTTTCTCAAGAACTAGAAGTAGGTGTATGTGTTTAATGTTTTTTTTTTTTTTTTGAACCTTCCAAAAAAGTCAGCTGACTAAGGGTCATCCATTAATTCAAAAAACTGAGAAAATTCAAGTAAGATATATTAACAAAGCACATATAGATCATGTAATTTATTTTGTCTTTAATACAGAATATTTTCCTTAAGTATTTCCATAATGTCTCTGACACATAGTTCCATCTATATTCCTATGGAGAAAATTGATATTTCAAAGGAATAATCCAAGAGATGCTTTTCCCTGAGGTCAGGGGAAGCGCCCGAGAGGAGCAACCTCATGTCCAAGGAGCAGCGGCTGCACGGGCCCAGGAGGGCCGAGAGGAGCTACTTCACATTCAAGGTCAGGAAGGGCAGTGTGAGGAGATATCCTTCATCCAAGATAAGGAGTAGCGGCTGCACTTTGCTGGAGCAGCCGTGAAGAGATACCCCACTCCAAGGTAAGAGAAACCTGGAAACTCGATGGACATGTGTTTGAGTGAACTCTGGAAGTTGGTGATGGACTGGGAGGCCTGGCGTGCTGTAATTCATGGGATCACAAATAGTCAGACACGACTGAGTGACTGAACTGACTGACTGAGTACTACATATTCACAAGGCATTTATCTCTTGAAACTAAGTAGACTGTTGAGATTTAGCACTATTATCACATCATTGTGACATAGAATGTTTTAGGACATTGAGCAACCATTGCTCACTGTATAGCTTACCATCACTGGTCAGTACATACATCTAGAGTATCTTGGTTATTTCAAGAAATAAAGAACAGCCACTAAAGAGAGACATATAAGCAGGAAAATATATCTGTAAAAGTTCACATTTCATTATAATCTTACATCATAACAGAACAGAACAATTATAACTGCATTAAATATATTTATATATAAACATATATATATGTGTGTGTGTGTGGAAGCAAACATGGAAAATAAATTATAGTTATTGAGAAGACAGTTCTTTAATTAACTTTGAATGAATGTTAAACAACAAAAATAACTGAGCTGAGATATGAATCAAGGATTTCAATAATATTTAAAATTTCAAAGTTAATGAAACAATTTACCCCATTTTTTATTTACCCCAAATGATAATATTTATCCATTTGGCAAAAAAGGCATTCTTTAATTAAGAAGTGATGGTGTTTGAGTTACCATCTTTATGTCTCAAATTTTGAATATAAACTTCTATATCAATAAACATCTACATTAATTTTATTTTTCTGAAAATAAATGTTTTATTGAAACATCAAGATGTTTTTATTACCGTTACTCTTCACTGGAGATAACATGATATTTCTATAGTATCACAGCCATAAAGTTTAATTTGATGCTAACATAGTTACCATTCTGTAACTGATTATTTTTGAATATTTATTTTAATGACTTCTTCCCTCTTAAAAGTTCTAACAATATTTCTCAAACTTTATTGTCTTTCCTTGATTTTCTAGATTAAATAAAAATTTGCATACTGAATTGTGAGGCCAAAAAACAGCTGACTTCACTTTTTTGGATCCCATAATTCAGCTTGCAAGACTGAAGATTACAAGTGTCTTGGTAAGAATCAGTTCAGTTCAGTTCAGTCACTCAGTCATATCCAACCCTTTGTGACCCCGTGAATTGCAGCACAAAAGGCTTCCTTGTCCATCACCAAGTAACAGAACTAATTAAACTCATGTCCCTTGAGTCGGTGATGCCATCCAACTTTCTCATCCTCTGTTGTCCCCCTTTCCTCCCACCTTCAATCTTTCCTGGCATCAGGGTCTTTTCCAATGAGTCAGTTCTTCACATTAGGTGGCCAAAGTATTGGAGTTTCAGCTTCAGCATCATTTCCTTCTAACGAATATTCAGGACTGATTTCCTTTAGTATTGACTGGTTGGATCTCCTTGCAGTCCAATGGACTCTCAAGATTCTTCTCCAAAACCATACTTCAAAAGCATCAATTCTTCAGCACTCATCTTTCTTTATAGTCCAACTCTCACATTCATACATGACTATTGGAAAAACCATGGTCTTGACTAGATGGATGTTTGTTGGCAAAGTAATGCCTCTGCTTTTCAATATGCTATCTAGGTTTGTCATAACTTTCCGTCCAAGTAGTAAGCGTCTTTTAATTTCATGGCTGCAGTCACCATCTGCAGTTATCTTGCTGCTGCATCGCTTCAGTCGTGTCTGACTCTGTGCGACCCCATAGACGGCAGCCAACCAGGCTTCCCGTCCCTGGGATTCTCCAGGCAAGAACACTGGAGTGGGTTGCCATTTCCTTCAATGCATGAAAGTGAAAAGTGAAAGTAAAGTCGCTCAGTCGTGTCCAACTCCGGCAACCCCATGAACTGCAGCCCTACCAGGCTCCTCCGTCCATGGGATTTTCCAGGCAAAAGTACTGGAGTGGGTGCCATTGCCTTCTCCGGCAGTTATTTTGGAGCCCCCCAAAATAATAGGTAGGAATAATTAATATAATAATGAATAATGAATATCATGATTATTTAGTGGTTTCTCATTTATACACTGTGTGTGTGTGTGTGTGTGTGTGTGTGTGTGACCCTGCTCAGTCACGTCTGACTATTTACGACCCCATAGACTGTAGCCTGCCAGGCTCCTCTCCATGGGCTCTCCAGGCAAGAATATTGGAGTGGGTTGCCATTTCTTCCTCCAGGGGATTTTGCTGACCCAGGGATCCAATCTGCATCCCTTAGTTTCCTGCATTGGCAGGTGGATTCTTTACCACTTGTACCACTGGGAAACCTGTTATACACTATACCTCTGACTAATTAACACATGATGAAGAAACATCAACAAACTCCACCCATAAAACAGAGCATTCAATTTTATTTTTTAGTGATTTATTATGAAAAATAAATAGAAAGGAATACGTACATTTGTGGGAGGCATTGAACATGGTAGGGTGGCAGCTGTGAGGGTGGTGCAGAAGGAAAACCGAGAGGAGCTACCCCACATCCTAGCTCAGGGGCAGCGGCCAAGAGGAGCTACTCCACTGCACTTTGCTGGAGCAGCCACGAAGAGAGACCCCATGTACAAGGTAAGAGAAACTCAAGTAAGATGGTTGGCACTGAGAGAGGGTATTAGAGGGCAGACAGACTGAAACCACAGTCACAGACAACTATCCAATCTGATCACATGGACCACAGCCTTGTCTAACTCAATGAAACTAAGCCATGCCATGTGGGGCCACCCAAGATGGAAGGGTAATGTTGAAGAGGTCTGACAGAGTGTGATCCACTGGAGAAGGGAATGGCAAACCACTTCAGTATTCTTGCCTTGAGAACCCCATGAGCAGTATGAAAAGGCAAAAAGATAGGACACTGAAAGATGAACTCCCCAGGTCGGTAGGTGCCAAATATGCTACTGGAGATCAGTGGAGAAATAACTCCAGAAAGAATAAAGGCAAGGAGGCAAAACAAAAACAACACCCAGCTGTGTATGTGACTTCTGATAGAAGCAAGGTTCGACACTGTAAAGAGCAATATCCCATAGGAACCTGGAATGTTGGGTCCATGAATCAAGGGATTTTGGAAGTGGTCAAACAGATGACAAGAGTAAACCTCAACATTCTAGGAAATCAGCAAACTAAAATGGACTGGAATGGGTGAATTTAACTCAGATGACCATGATATCTACTACTGTGGGAAGGAATTCCTTAGAAGAAATGGAGTAGCCATAATAGTCAACAAAAGAGTCCAAAATGCAGTACTTGGATGCAATCTCAAAAACAACAGAATTATCTCTGTTCATTTCCAAGGCAAACCATTAAATATCATGGTAATCCAAGTGTATATCCTGACCAGTAACATTGAAGAAGCTGTAGTTAAAAGTTCTATAAAGACCTACAATACCTTCTAGAACTAACACCAAAAAAGGATGTCCGTTTCATTATAGGGGACTGGAATGCAAAAGTAAGAAGTCAAGAAACACATGGAATAACAGAAAAATTTGGCCTTGGAGTACAAAATAAAGCAGGCAAAGGCTAATAGAATTTTGCCAAGATAATGCACTGGTCATAGCAAACACCCTCTTCCAACAACACAAAAGAAGACTACACATGAACATCACCAGATGGTTGACACCGAAATCAGATTGATTGTATTCTTTGCAGCCAAAGATGGAGAAGCTGTATATAGTCAGCAAAAACAAAACCGGGAGCTGACTGTGGCTCAGATCATGAACTCCTTATTGCCAAATTCAGACTGAAATTGAGGAAAGTGGAGAAAACCACTAGACCATTCAGGTATGACCAAATCAAATCACTTATGACTATACAGTGGAAGTGAGAAATAGATTTAATAGACTAGATCTGATAGACAGAATGCCTGATGAACTATGGACAGAGGTTCGATTCATTGCACAGGAGACAGAAATCAAGACCATCCCAAGAAAAAGAAATGTAATAGAGAAAAATGGCAGTCTGAGGAGGCCTTACAAATAACTGTGAAAAGAAGAGAAGTGAAAAGCAAAGGAGAAAAGGAAAGATATACCCATTTGAACGTAGAGTTCCAAAGAATAGCAAGGAGAGATAAGAAAGCCTTCCTCAGTGATCAATGCAAAGAAATAGAGGAAAACAATAGAATGGGAAAGACTAGAGATCTCTTCAAGAAAATTAGAGATACCAAGGGAACATTTCATGCAAAGATGGGCTTAATAAAGGACAGAAATAGTAGGGACCTAATAGAAACAGAAGATATTAAGAAGAGGTGGCAAGAATACACAGAAGAACTGTACAAAAAAGATCTTCATGACCCAGATAATCATGATGGTGTGATCACTCACCTTGAGCCAGACATCCTGTGAAGTGAAATGGGCCTGAGGAAGCATCACTATGAACAAAGCTAGAGGAGGTGATGGAATTCCAGTTGAGTTAATTCAAATCCTAAAAGATGATGTTTTGAAGTGTTGCACTCAATATGCCAGCAAATTTGGAAAACTCAGCAGTGGCCACAGGACTGGAAAAGGTCAGTTTTCATTCCAATCCCAAAGAAAGTCAATGCCAAAGAATGTTCAAACTGCTGCACAATTGCACTCATCTCACATGCTAGTAAAGTAATGCTTAAAATTCTCCAAGCCCAGCATCAGCAATATGTGAACCGTGAAATTCCAGATGTTCAAGCTGGTTTTAGAAAAGGCAGAGGAACCAGAGATCAAATTGCCAACATCTGCTGGATTATGGAAAAAGCAAGAGAGTTCCAGAAAAACGTCTATTTCTGTTTCATTGACTAAGCCAAAGCCTTTGACTGTGTGGATCACAATAAACTGTGGAAAATTCTGAAAGAGATGGGAATACCAGACCACCTGACCTGCCTCTTGAGAAACCTGTTTGCAGGTCAGCAAGCAACAGTTAGAACTGGAAATGGAACAACAGACTGGTTCCAAATAGGAAATGGAGTCCGTCAAGGCTGTATATTGCCATCTTGCTTATTTAACTTATATGCAAAGTACATCATGAGAAGCGCTGGGCTGGAGGAAGCACAAGCTGGAATCAAGATTGCCAGGAGAAATATCAATAACCTCAGATATGCAGATGACACCACCCTTATGGCAGAAAGTGAAGAAGAACTAAAGAGCCTCTTGATAAAAGTGAAATAGGAGAGTGAAAAAGTTGGCTTAAAGCTCAACATTCAGAAAACTAAAATCATGGCATCCAGTCCCATCAATCCATGGTAAATGGATGGAGAAACAGTAGCTGATTTTATTTTTGGGGGCTCGAAGATCACTGCAGATGGTGATTGCAGCCATGGAATTAAAAGACACTTACTCCTTGGAAGGAAAGTTATGACCAACCTAGACAGCATATTAAAAAGCAGAGACATTACTTTGCCAACAAAGGTCCAGCTAGTCAAGGCTATGGTGTTTCCAGTGGTCATGTATAGATGTGAGAGTAGGACTGTGAAGAAAGCTGAGCACTGAAGAATTGATGCTTTTAAACTGTGGTGCTGGAGAAGACTCTTGAGGGTCCCTTGGACTGCAAGAAGATCCAACCAGTCCATTTGAAAGAAAATCAGCCCTGAATATTCATTGGAGGGACTGATGCTGAAGCTGAAACTCCAATACTTTGGCCACCTGATGAGAAGAGCTGACTCATTGGAAAAAACCCTGATGCTGGGAATGATTGAGAGCAGGAGGAGAAGGGAATGACAGAGGATGAGATGGTTGGATGGCATCACCGACTCAATAGTTTGGGTAGACTCTGGGAGTTGGTGATGGACAGGGAGGCCTGGCCTGCTGCAGTTTATGGGGTTGCAAAGAATCGGACACAACTGACCTTTTGAACTGAACTGAACTGAACATGAAAAATAATTTCTTAAATTACAAGAAGATAAACACACACAAACAAAGAACGTAAATGGAGCAACAGAAAACCTAAAGCCTAATTACTCTGCACAAAAAGATTAGGACAGAGCTCCAAAAATTGGAAGTATTATAATTTGGAAAACCTGAAGAACAAGAATGGGCTTTTCAAAATCAAACATTTGAGTATATATCCCCAAGTTCAGCAAGTTTGCTAGAAGTTTAAATAATCTCAACCTTCCAGAAAGTAGAAAAATCCTGCTGCTGCTGCTAAGTCACTTCAGTCCTGTCCAACTCTGTGCAACCCCATAGACAGCAGCCCACCAGGCTCCCCGTCCCTGGGATTCTTCAGGCAAGAACACTGGAGTAGGTTGCCACTTCCTTCTCCAATGCATGAAAGTGAAAAGTGAAAGTGAAGTCGCTCAGTCCTGCCCAACTTAGCGACCCCATGGACTGCAGCCTACCAGGCTCCTCCATCCATGGGATTTTCCAGGCAAGAGAAAAATCCTAATAATGATAAATATGTACAATATGAGCCAAACTTTCAAAATCCAATTGGAGATGTCTAACATCAGAGTAATAAATACTCTTGAAAATATTTTAAAAAAGAAGAAAATTAAAAAATAAACTAGTCAAAACGTGTCACAAGAAAAAATTATATAATAGGAGGATACAAATCTTATCTTTGGAAAGAATAACTAATGAAACAATTACCAAACCTATCAAAAGATTTCAGGAAACCACAGAAAGGAAAAGAGACAAGAGAGAGGAAAGGAAAAGAGACAAGAGAGAGGAAAGGCAAAGAGCAGAGTAGAGGTAAGGATGGGGAAAAAATTTACATACAAAACGGGAATGAGAATATCATCAGACCTTTGAAAAATAATATTCCCTTTTAGCAGAAAATAGAGCAAAACATTCTCAAAATTCTGCAGAAAGATATTTGTAAGTTGGAATTTTGTAGTTTGTTAAATATTCATAAAAATATAAAGTAAAAATTGACGTTTTCAAGTACTTAAAATAATCACCCCCTTCTGCCATGTATCACTTTTTAGGAAGTTGCTTGATTTTTTATTCTACTGAAACAAGTGTTTAGGCAATAAAGGAATGAACACAAGAGAGAAATGAAGAAAATTTGTAGAATGCCATGAAAGACGACATAAAAGGAATCCTTAGGATCATGTCCACCCAGAAAGCCCAAAAGCAAAACAAAAAAGCAGAGAGCCAGTTAATATTTTGACCAGGATGGCAGAGACTCCTATGAGATGGCCAGGCTATGAGGATTTTTATAACACCCAATAGAATTAAAGAAAAGACTAAAGAATATTAAGCAAAGATATATAGAGAAAAATATGAAGTAATTATTGTTGTAGACAGGACATTTGAATGTACAAACTTGGGTGTGCATCAGAATCACCTGAGTTTATTAAACCACACAGATTACTAGATCACTGCCTTCCACACCACACACACACTCAAAACAAGCCTGCCGAAGATTTTTACCTAAGTTGGTGATGGACAGGGAGGCCTTGTGTGCTGCGATTCACGGGTTCGCAAAGAGTTGGACACGACTGAGCGACTGAACTGACTGAAGTGGGCATATGAGTCTGGTTCTGGGAGTACCTATGACATGCTGAGATAAGAAGCAGTTTCACAGTATGAGGAATAGTTGTTTCTGGAATGCTGTTGACAAGAACAGAATACATACAGGAAAGTTTAAGTCCTTCCTCCTTATAGCTTTACTGTCCTCCTGTGGTACATAAGGCTAAGAGTTAGATATCCAAGTAAATTCATAGAATATTAAATTATCTAAATGTGAAACTATGATGGATTCAAAAAATTCATTTAAGAATGATCCTTACAAACTCAAAGTTTTTTTTATGGGATTTCTGTAATAAGATATGTGTCACTTTGGATTCAGAGATTAAAATTTAGAGGTAGAAGGAAGAAAAGAACTGTTTTAATTTAGCTGTTTTTAACATTGTGTCCAAAATAACACTATCATTGTATACCCTCCCGCCTCCACCAAAAATAAAAAAGTTTATTTCTCTCTCACTAAAAAAAGCCACCTGGAGAACAGGGTAATTTAACAGTTCTATGGAAATCAGCCTCCTTCTACTTTTCTTTTTCACCATCCTATTTTTGATTACCATCTTGGAGATTCTTTCCTTTTCACAGATAGCCAAGGAAGCTCTATCTATTATATCTGCATGTGTGATTTAAAGGATAGGAAGAAAAAAAGTAGGAAAAGCACAATAGTTTCATGTGGCTTTCCCCAAAACCTCACACACTTCTGCTTAGATCTAATGAGTCAGAATGTTGTCAAAAGGTATACTCTGCAAGCAGGGTTGAGGAATGCCATCTTTTAGGAAGCTTATTCAATTCCTAAATAAATTCTGGATTCTATAATTAAGGAATGATGAGTGGAATGTTATTTGGTGATAAGTGGCAGGTTAATCCCAGGAAGCTAATGCATTAAGTTTCAGGTATTTTGTATTTTGTAAAAGCTATAATTGAAGAGCAACATTAACATTAATTTAAAAACATTAAATATTAATTATGAAGTATTGTATAGTATTAAAAATGGCTCATTATATGAAATTTCATTCAATTTGAGTATTGAAGGATGAATAGTAATCAGCCAGGAGATAAACTGTGAAAAATTCTTAAAAAGATGGGAATACCAGACCACCTTAATGTGCCTCCTGAGAAACCTCTATTCAGGTCAAGAAGCAATAGTTAGAATTGCACATGGGAAAACAGACTGCTTCCAAATTGGGAAAGGAGTACTTCAAGGCTGTACATTGTCACCCTGCTTATTTAACTTATATGTAGATTACATCACGTGAAATGCCAGGCTGGATGAAGCACAAGCTGGAGTGAAGATTGCAGGGAGAAATTTCAATAACCTCAGGTATGCAGGTGAGACCATCCTTATGGCAGAAAGCAAAGAGGAACTAAAGAGCCTCTTGATGAAGATGAAAGCAGAGACTGAAAAAGCTGGCTTAAGACTCAACATTCAAAAAACTAAGATCATGGCATCTGGTCCCATCACTTCATGGCAAATAGATGGGGAAACAATGGAAACAGTGACAGACTGTATTTTCTTGGGCTCCAAAATTCACTGCAGATGGTGACTTCAGTCATGAAATTAAAAGATGCTTGCTCCTTGGAAGAAAAGCGATGACAAGGCTAGACAGCATAGTTAAAAGCAGAGAAATTACTTTGCTGACAAACGTCTGTTTAGTCAAGGCTATGGTTTTTCTGGTAGTCATGTATGGATGTGAGAGTTGGACCATAAAAAAGTCTGAGCACTAAAGAATTGATGCTTTTGAACTGTGGTGTTGGAGAAGACTATTGACAGTCCCTTGGACTGCAGTGAAATCAAACCAGCCAATCCTAAAGGAAATCAGTCCTGAATATTAATTGGAAGGACTGATGCTGAAGCTGAAGCTCCAATACTTTGGACACTTGATGTGAACAGCCGACTTATTAGAAACCACCCTGTTGCTGGGAAAGATTGAAGGCAGGAGGAGAAGGGGATGACAGAGGATGAGGTGGTTGGATGGCATCACTGACTCAATGGACATGAGTTTGTGCAATCTCCTGGAGATGGTAATGGACAGGGAAGCCTAGTGTTTTGCAGCCCATGGGGTTTTAAAGAGTAGAACATGACTGAGTAACTGAACAACAACAAAGAAACAGTTCAGGAGGGAAAGAGGAGTTTCAGGAGAGAGAAACACACCTGGAAAGTACTGAAGATGCTGGAAACACAAATAACACAAATAATGAATTATTTTTATGGGAAAATAATAATAGTTGCTTTGCCTAGGAATTTAGAAGTATACATACAACCTCCTCTTCTATGTTATTTGAAAATTGGAGATATAAGACTAGCAAGACAAAGTAACACTTTATTATTATCTGTGGATTTTACCTCCAAAGCATAAGATAAAATTCCTTAAGCTAGGTTGAATCCTCTTTAGAGTGCCTTCATCTCAGTCTCCTTGAGAACAATATGACCTTGAGAACAACATGACAAAGCTCAAAATATCTTGCCCGTGTGCCCTGCTCAGTCACTTCAGTCAAGTCCGATTCTTTGTGACCCCGTGGACTACAATCCCCTGGGCTCCTTTGTCCATGGGGTTCTACAGGCAAGATACTGGAGTGAGTTGCCGTACCCTCCTCTAGAGAATCTCCTGAACCCAGAGATGGAACTGACCCAGGGATCAAACTCACAACTCCTCTGTCTCCTTCATTGAATGCAGATTCTTTACCCACTGAGAGTCCTGGGAAATCCCTCTAAGTATCTTCCTTACATCAACTCCCAAACCTAAGGCTCAAGCCAAGCAACTCTAATCCAAGAAAATAAAAAATGGATCAGCACACTCACCTTCAAACATCAAAAAGATAGGAGTACAACTAGAAGGGGATACTGTTCTTGGCCCACTGCCCAAGTAGGGCCAGGATAGTGCAGCTCTTGTGTACAAACTGTCTTCATGTTGAATGCCCAGCCAAGGGTGCTTGGCAGGCTCTAAACCTTATACTTGATATGGAATACTTTAAACGATGTCATCAATAATTCTTTTTAGGTAAGTAGATTTGCAGGCTTCCCAGGAGGTGCTAGGGGTAAAGAACCTGCCTATCAATGCGGGAGAGGGAAGAGTCGTGAGTTCAATCCTGGATTGGGAAGCTCCCCTGGAAAAGGGCATGGCAACCCACTCTTTCAGAGGAGCCTGGCAGACTGTGATCCATGGGGGTCACAAAGAGTCGGACACGACTGAAGTGACTTAGCACACACACACACACACACACACACACACACACACACACACACACACACACAGGTAGATTTACATACGAAATGCTTAACAGCTTTCCCAGGTCACCCTGATCACATTGGTTGAGCCAGCTTGTAAAATTAGGGAGCTTGAGTCCTGAGCACTCATTCCTTCCTCTTATGCTACTCTGTCTCCTTGATAGAACATTCTTATTACTATTCTACTACTTGACCTTCACAGCAATACTGTGAGAAATGCAAAGAAGCTATGATAATTATCTTATTATTTTGCTGAGAAAAGTGAGATTGGGGTTCACTCAATGTACACAACTGTTAAGTGCCAGAGGGGGTGTGACTTAATGTCTTATGATTCCAAATCCAATTTTCTTTCCACTTTACAGCTGATCAAGATTTGTGTAGTCACTGCCACTTTCTGTTCTTAACTCATATGTGAAAAGTGAAAGTTAAGTTGCTCAGTCGTGTCCAACTATTTGCGACCCCATGGACTGTAACCTACCAGGCTCCTCCCTCCATGGGATTCTCCAGGCAAGAGTACTGGAGTGGGTTGCCATTTTCTTTCTTCATGTGTAGGCATATGTAGGCAGCTTTAATTCAGGCTTATTATTCTCCTATTATTCATAGGAGAATAATACAATGCATTGTCTGGACATCTCAGTCCACCTATTGGAGCTGGATAGTAATTCTTTCTGAAACAATTATTTTGCACATTACATTTTGTTGACAAATACAGGTATTCTGAAAAAAGGAGGATCATGAGTCTTTACCAAATCACGTGAAATACTTCCCACATCTCTGTGAACATGTGCAGAGTCAGATTTAACTCACTTTTAATATCAGGGTGAAACATTGTTGCTTAACCATGAAAGACACCGGGATTCTTGGTCTCCAGAGGAAAAGAATTCAATCCATGGCCAGAGACAAGTCTTGATTGCTCAGAGCTTTTGTGTAATAAAGTTTTTTTAAAGTATAAAACAGATAGAGAAAGCTTCTGACACAGACATCAGAAGGGTGGCAGAGAGTGCCACCCCGCCAGTGTTAGCAAGGGAGTTATATACTCTCCAATTAATTATTACAATGAATCAAAAGAATGTCTAGAGGTTGCAAAGATCTTACTAGACCCACTCCCCACAATCCAAATTTCTAGATAACAGGATTAGCCAGAAGGCACTCAGGTAGGAGAAAGGAAAGTGAAGTCCCTCAGTCATGTCTGACAGTTTGCGACCTAAGGCTCCTCCGTCCATGGGGTTTTCCAGGCAACAGTATGGGAGTGGGTTGCCATTTGCTTCTCCAGGGGATCTTCTTGACCAAAGGATCCAAACCAGGTCTCCTGCATTGCAGGCAGATGCTTTACTCTCTACCACCAGGGAATCACGAAAATGTCCTCAAAAAGGATACATTGCTGCCATATAACTCTTAGGACAGAGTCCATACCAAGTTGTTTGCTGTGTAATCATCAGTTCAAGGCTTAAAGATAAAAAAGTTTTACGTGACTAAGACTAAGGAATGTTCAGTTCACTTCAGTCCCTCAGTCGTGTCCGACTCTTTGCCACCCCATGAATGGCAGCACGCCAGGCCTCCCTGTCCATCACCAACTCCCAAAGTTAACCCAGACTCACATCCATCGAGTCAGTGATGCCATCCACCTATCTCATCCTCTGCCGTCCTCTTCTCCTCCTGCCCCCAATCCCTCCCAGCATCAGAGTCTTTTCCAATGAGTCAACTCTTCGCATGGGGTGGTCAAAGTACTGGAGTTTCAGCTTTAGCATCATTCCTTCCAAAGAAATCCCAGGGCTGATCTCCTTCAGAATGGACTGGTTGGATCTCCTTGCAGTCCAAGGGACTCTCAACAGTCTTCTCCAACACCACAGTTCAAAAGCATCCATTCTTTGGCGCTCAGCCTTCTTAACAGTCCAACTCTCACATCCATACATGACCACTGGAAAAACCATAGCTTTGACTAGACAGACATTTGTTGGCAAAGTAATGTCTCTGCTTTTGAATATGTTATCTAGGTTGGTTATAACTTTCCTTCCAAGGAGTAAGCGTCTTTTAAATTCATGACTGCAGTCACCATATGCAGTGATTTTGGAGCCACCAAAAATAAAGCCTGCCACTGTTTCCAGTTTCCCCATCTATGTCCCATGAAGTAATGGCACCAGATGCCATGGTCTTCGTTTTCTGAATGTTGAGCTTTAAGCCAACTTTTTCACTTTCTTCTTTCACTTTTGTCAAGAGGCTTTTATTTTCCTCTTCACTTTCTGCCATAAAGGTGGTGTCATCTGCATATCTGAGGTTATTGATATTTCTCCCGGCTATCCTGATCCCAGCTTGTGTTTCTTCCAGTCGAGCATTTCTCGTGATGTACTCTGCATATAAGGATGTACTCTGCATATAAGTTAAATAAGCAGGGTGACAATATATAGCCTTGATGTACTCCTTTTCCTATTTGGAACCAGTCTGTTGTTCCATTTCCAGTTCTAACTGTTGCTTCCTCACCTGCATATAGGTTTCTCAAGAGGCAGGTCAGGTGGTCTGGTATTCCCATCTCTTTCAGAATTTTCCACAATTTATTGTAATCCACATAGTCAAAGGTTTGGCATAGTCAAGAAAGCAGAAATAGATGTTTTTCTGGAACTCTCTTGCTTTTTCCATGATCCAGCGGATGTTGGCAATTTGATCTCTGCTTCCTCTACCTTTTCTAAAACCAGCTTGAACATCAGGAAGTTCACAGTTCACATATTGCTGAAGCCTGGCTTGGAGAATTTTGAGCATTACTTTACTAGCGTGTGAGATGAGTGCAATTGTGCGGTACTTTGAGCATTCTTTGGCATTGACTTTCTTTGGGATTGGAATGAAAACTGACCTTTTCCAGTCCTGTGGTCAGTGCTGAGTTTTCCAAATTTTCTGCCATATTCAGTGCAGCACTTTCACAGCATCATCTTTCAGGATTTGGAATAGCTCAACTGGAATTCCATCACCTCCACTAGCTTTGTTTGCAGTGATGCTTTCTAAGGCCCACTTGACTTCACATTCCAGGATGTCTGGCTCTAGGTCAGTGATCACACCATCGTGATTATCTGGGTCGTGAAGATCTTTTCTGTACAGTTCTTCTATGTATTCTTGCCATCTCTTCTTAATATCCTCTGCTTCTGTTAGGTCCATACCATTTCTGTCCTTTATCGAGCCCATCTTTGCATGAAATGTTCCTTTGGTATCTCTGATTTTCTTGAAGAGATCCCTAGTCTTCCCCATTCTGTTGTTTTCCTCTATTTCTTTGAATTGATCGCTGAAGAAGACTTTCTTATTTCTTCTTGCTATTCTTTGGAACTCTGCATTCAGATCTTTATATCTTTCCTTTTCTCCTTTGCTTTTCGCTTCTCTTCTTTTCACAGCTATTTGTAAGGCCTCACCAGTCAGCCATTTTGCTTTTTTGCATTTCTTTTCCATGAGGATGGTCTTGAGATCTGTCTCCTGTACAATGTCACGAACCTCATCCCATAGTTCATCAGGCACTCTATCTATCAGATCTAGGCCCTTAAATCTATTTCTCACTTCCACTGTATAATCATAAGGGATTTGATTTAGGTCATACCTGAATGGTTTAGTGGTTTTCCCTACTTTCTTCAATTTAAGTCTGAATTTAGCAGTAAGGAGTTCATGGTCTGAGCCACAGTCAGCTCCTGGTCTTGTTTTTGCTGACTGTATAGAGCTTTTCCATCTTTGGCTGCAAAGAATATAATCAATCTGATTTAGGTGTTGACCATTTGGTGATGTCCATGTATAGAGTCTTTTCTTGTGTTGTTGGACGAGGGTGTTTGTTATGACCAGTGCATTTTCTTGGCAAAACTCTATTAGGCTTTGCCCTGCTTCATTCCGTATTCCAAGGCCAAATTTGCCTGTTACTCCAGGTGTTTCTTCGGAGAAGGCAATGGCACCCCACCCCAGTACTCTTGCCTGAAAAATCCCATGGACGGAGGAGCCTGGTAGGCTTCAGTCCATGGGGTCACTAAGAGCGACTTCACTTTTACTTTTCACTTTCATGCATTGGAGAAGGAAATGGCAACCCACTCCAGTGTTCTTGCCTGGAGAATCCCATGGACGGGGGAGCCTGGTGGGTTGCCGTCTATGGTGTCACACAGAGTCGGACAAAACTGAAGGGACTTAACAGCAGCAGCCAGGTGTTTTCTTGACTTCCTACTTTTGCATTCCATTCCCCTATAATGAAAAGGACATCTTTTTTTGGGTGTTAGTTCTAAAAGGTCTTGTAGGTCTCCATAGAACCGTTCAACTTCAGCTTCTTCAGCATTACTGGTTGGGGCATAGACTTGGATTACTGTGATATTTAATGGTTTGTCTTGGAAATGAACAGAGATCATTCTGTCGTTTTTGAGATTGCATCCAAGTACTGCATTTTGGACTCTTTTGTTGACCATGATGGCTACTGAATTTCCTATGAGGTATTCCTGCCCGCAGTAGTAGATATAATGGTTATCTGAGTTAAATTCACCCATTCCCGTCCATTTTAGTTCGCTGGTTCCTAGAATGTCGACATTCACTCTTGCCATCTCTTGTTTGACCACTTCCAGTTTGCCTGATTCATGGACCTGACATTCCAGGTTCCTATGCAATATTGCTCTTTACAGCTTCGGACCTTGCTTCTATCACCAGTCACATCCACAGCTGGGTATTGTTTTTGCTTTGGCTCCATCCCTTCATTCTTTCTGGAGTTATTTCTCCACTGATCTCCAGTAGCATATTGGGCCCCTACTGACCTGAGGAGTTTCTCTTTCAGTGTCCTATCATTTTGCCTTTTCATACTGTTCATGGGGTTCTCAAGGCAAGAATACTGAAGTGGTTTGCCATTCCCTTCTCCAGTGGACCACATTCTGTCAGATCTCTCCGCCATGACCCGCCCATCTTGGGTTGCCCCACGGGCATGGCTTAGTTTCATTGAGTTAGACAAGGCTGTGGTCCTAGTGTGATTAGATTGACTAGTTTTCTGAGAGTATGGTTTCAGTGTGTTTGCCCTCTGATGTCCTCTTGCAACACCTACCGTCTTACTTGGGTTTCTCTTACCTTGGGCGTGGGGTATCTCTTCACGGCTGCTCCAGCAAAGCTCAGCCATTGCTCCTTACCTTGGACGAGGGGTGTCTCCTCACTGCCGCCCTTCCTGACCTTCAAAGTGGGATACCTCCTCTAGGCCCCCCTGCGCCCGCGCAGCCCCAGCTCCTTGGACGTGAGGTTGGTCCTCCCGGTCCCTGTTCTTGGGCTTGGGGTTGCTCCTCCAGGCTGCCGCCCTTGGCCTCAGGCTTGGGGCATGGGAAATCTCCTCCTGGCCGTGGCCCCTGACCTCAGACGCTATGTAGCTCCGCTCGTCGCCGCCCCTGACCTCGGACATGGGGTAACTCCTCTCGTCGCCGCCCCTGAACTCGGACGCTGGATATCTCCTCTCAGACCCGCCCCCGACCTTGGACGCGGGGTAGCTCCTCTCGGCCGTTACTGCGCCATCACAGTCTGGTACTCTTGGCCACTGCCCCTGACCTTGGACTTGGGGTAACTCCTCTTGGCTGCCGCCCTTTGTGCATGGGGTCCTCCCGGCTTCTGCCCCTGACCTGGGACGTGGAGTGTCCCCTCTCGGCCGCGCTTTGGCGCGCCCGTCTGCAGCCGCCTGCACTTTAGCGCGTCCATTGCAGCCGCCTGCACTAAATTCCTTAGCTTGGGATATTTGGTTTTCTTTAATTAACAATAATCTTTTGACATTCAGACTACCTGCCCTTTGCTGCAAAACCTATATAACCTAGCTCCCTGCCTTGCAACCTATAAGCAGTTCTCTTAGGTTTACTTGAGATGCTAAAAATTACTTGAGTCCTAAAAATTCCCACTGAATAAAACATACATACATACATACATACACACACACACACACACACACACACACACAAAGAATGTGTAAGAAGGATTTTTTACAGATGGTTCTGAATTTTCTGGTTTGTGCATCCTGAAGGATGGTGACATCATGTACTGAGATGATATACCAAGGAAAATAAATAGGCTTGGAGATTCCCTGTGGAAAATTTTAATGGTCAGAAGAACAATTTCAGAACTCAGTAAAGATCTGAGAGACATATGAATCTGGGAGTCATATGTATAAAAACTAGAGTTGAGTGCATGAGATCTTCCTGAAGAAAAATTAAGAAGAAAAAACATGTACAAAAACAAAAATGTGAAGAATATCACAATGTAACTGATGAACAAAGAAAATCCATCTCTAAATCTTTCTCTCTCTAAAGGAGGCTTAAACTATATCCTTGATGAGGAAAGATGAAGAGTTAAGTGGTATGGAAGTCAAAATAATTCATACCTAAGAACTTGACAGCAGTGTCAAATCAGAGATCAGGACCAACAATTTCAAAGTTTTGTGGTCATATTACTGATCAAAATATTTTAGAATTAAAAACACTTACATTTCCATTACATGATAATGTGAACAAATACAGAATATTTATTTTCATGGCTCCTCATGATTTTAGAGGTTGTCCACATCGGTTGGTTCATGAACCCATTTCTCCACCTTCAAAATCAGTAATAGTCATTTATACTTTTCTCATATTGCATTACTTTGGAACGTCTCTGCCTCCCACTTCTCTCTTTAAGGATTTTTGTGATTATATATTAGATCCAACTGGATAATATAGTTTTTATCTTTTTATTTTGAGGTCTTGATTAACAACCTGATTTCACCTGCAATATTTATTCTCTTTTGCCAGGTAACCTAAAACAGTCACATGCCCTAGGGATTTGGACATGAACAGCTTAGAGACAGTTTTTTGTTTTTTGAATCATAGTATTTTCCTGGTTAATTAATTTTATCACTTTATTTTCAACTGTTATGTGGCATATTCATTAAGCATGTTCAAGGTAAGCCAGAGTGAGCTGAAGCTTTCTTTTTCAACTTGTCTTACTAATCTTTATATTTAATAGGTAATTAATCTGGTGCATTATGATTACTACCAAATTTGCTTGACTTTTTCTCATTTTTATTTTATTTTAATTGTGCATTTAATTTGCCCTCCTTTCTTTTCCTGACTTCATAGTATTTACACATGTATCTTTATTTTTACTCTGATTTTTCTTTCTCTTTTTTACACAATTGTATTCATGCACTTTAATATGGTCATACCTCCATATCCCAAGGGGATTGGTTCCAGGACCCTATGAGGTTACCAAAATCAGTGATGCTTAAGTCCTGTATAAAATGACACAGTATTTGCATATCACTTATATACATCACCTGTCATGTACTTTAAATAATCTCTAGATGACTTATATTATCAAATACAATGTAAATAGTTGTAAATACAATGTAAATGCTATGTAACTAGTTGCCAGAGAAAGGAAAATTCAGATTTTCCTTTCTGGAACTTTCTGAGTTTTATAAATAACATTTTCTGATTCACCTTTCAATGAATATGCAGAATCGGAACCCGTGGATATAGGGGGCCAACTGCACTACTTGTTTATTGACTAAACATCCCATCCTATAGCCTTGCAATTTTTGCAAAAAGTTATGATTTCAACTTTTAGACACTAACTATATTTTTGTAGACATTAAACAGATATACCATGTTATAATGAATTCATTGTCATGCATTATTCCTTGCTTCTCACTTTTTTCCCACTTTCATCATTCTTCTCTATAAATATATTTTACACTAAATACATCAAGTATTGTAGGTTATACACTGTGCTATATTTTTTTATGCTTTGATTAATATGGTTGGTTGAATACAGAATTCACAGTGACACAATTTCCTTCAAAACTTTGAAGACATTACTTCATTGTCTTCTTACATCTGGGATTACTTATTTTGCTATTATTCTCTGAATACTCTGCAATTAGTCTTATTTCATTCCTTTGAATATCACTTTTGTTTCTTTCAGGTAGTTTTAATGTTTTCTTTTTATCATTAATACTCCGAAGTTTTACTTTTCTTTTATGGGTGTGCATTTATATTTATATATCTTTATTAGCACTTATGAGTTTTTCATCTATGTGTGAATGTATGCTCAGTCATATCTGAACCTTTGCCACCTGATAGACAGCAGCCTGTCAGGGTCCTTTGTCCATGGAATTTTCCAGGCAAGAATACTAAGGTAGTTTGTCACTTCCTTCCAGAGGGGTCTTCTCTACCCAGGGATCAAACCCATATCTCCCACATTGCAAGCAGATTCTTTACCACTGAGCTACTGGAAAGCTCGAGCTATACAATTGTTATTATTAGTAGTATGATTTTATCAATTCAGATAAATTCTTAGTCATTTTGTCTTTGAATAATTACTCTGCCATTACCCCTATTCTCGCTCCCTATAACACCTATCAGGTATGTATTGAAGTTTTGTTAATATTTCTACTTTTTTAAAAGTTTGTCATATTTTTTATTGCATTATTTTATGCATTGCTATATGGGTCAATTCCTTGTTAAAAGAAAATAATGTATTTTCTCTACAGCCAAATTGAGTCTAGATCTTCAATATGTTCCCAAATTTTCTAATTATTTCTTTGCATACCTGCATGTGACACTTTTAAAACATGTCTGCACATTCTTTGACATTCTTCTCACAAAAGGTGAAGTCTGGTTTGTGTCCCTGTAAAAATCAGATAAGCTTGGTTACTCACTTAGAAACACACGACGTAGAAGAAACGGGTTTTGAAGCTACCTCATAAAAGGAAATACAGCTTCTGCTTCTCTTTGTCCTTTCTCAGTTTGTCTCTCTGTCTCTGTCTCACTCTTTCTTTCTCTCTGAAATTTTAGAATTCTGAACTACCAGGTAAGATGTCTGGCTATTCCAAATCCATCCTCTGCAGGAAGCCATGTGTAGCAACCACATACAAATAAAAAATAATGCTCAAGAGTACTCCAACTGCTGCAGGCCTCAGATGTCCAGATATTTACAGTTGAAAAAATGAAGATACAGCTTCCTGTAATATTGCCTCTTATCCTGGAAAATAAGCAGTGTCTAAAAAAGGAGCTTCCCACTTACCTTCTTTTCCAAAACTTTGAAAACCTGAGTCACCATGTCAGAAGTCTGGCTGCTGGAAGCCACCATGGTAAAAAGAACATTTGGAGAGAACAGGCAGAGATAAATACACTTGAGGAAACACAGCAATTCTAGATCCAGATATTCTAATTTTCTTCTCAGTCTAATGTTAAGACATGTGAATGAACAAGGCATTTAAATGCCTCTAGACCCTAGTCTTTGAACTGAGACAGCTTGCATCCATCAGAACAGAAGTGAAGGTTTGTTTAAATTCCTGACCCATAGAATTCATGAAATTACAGTTGTTTATTTTATGCCACTGAGTTTGTTTGTTTGTTTGTTTTCACAGTCAGAGTAATGAACAATATGTGGCCTTTTTTCATACCTGTTTGTTTTGGTTTTAAAATTGCTTATTTCTTTATGCAAATTTTAGTTCTGTTTTTAAGATTCTTAAAACTCAATTTTAAAATTATTTCATAGTTATTCTAGGATTTCCCTATTATTAATATTAGAATAGTTTTATCTTTTTTGATAAGTTATTAATAGTTGGATTCTTTTTTTATAGGGCTTCCCTGGTAGCTCAAGTTTTTCACACATGTTTCAGAGAGCATACTTCGAGTTTGCTTTTATTTTCTTTTATTTGATCTCAGCCATTTTGTCTAACTTTATTGTCATTTTATCCAGTTGCCTCATTCCACAACCTAAACCTATTTCAGAACAATGTTTTATTTTTAACTGAGGATTTTTGTGTTATGGTGACATTGTACATGTTGCCAAAATTATTAATTAGTTGTCATCATGCTCTGTGCAGGTCTCACTCATCTGCCTGATAGTTTCCATTCCCCCTGCTTATGCAGGTAATCAACATGACACAATCTCAGGAAATAACGTAATATTTTCTCAGCCTACTTTCTTTCAGAGAGAGACACAGGAGGGTCATTTATCTAGGCAGTTTTAAATTTCTCTTTGGATAGAAGGAGAATAAAATGACCCAGATATTATACAAATATTGCCACATTGCTTTGACTGCGTAGCTCTAATAGAAAGCCACAAATTGTTATGACCTGATCTGCATGTTTTGCTTGATAGACAGATGGTCTGGCAGTAGTTGCTCCAGAGCAATTGGGTAATGGATAAAAGTGTGAGAAGGATGTATTCAAAAATAGAATGTTTGCATTTAATACTTCCGATAGACATAGTTTAAGATGACTCAGTGACCCCAAATGCCATGTGAGCTAGTAGAATGTAGATAGTGTTCACCAGAATTGAATAATCCAAAATAAAACATTGGCAGGGAATTCTAATGCACCAAGTTCTCCAGAATGATGGCAGCACTAAGACAGTTAGCTGACTGATAAAGAAAGCCAGTCAACGATAAGAATATAGGACATTCCTTGTTTGACCATATTAATGATGTGAGAAAATATTATTTTGTAATAAGTAAATACCTTAAATAATATATGTTTTAATATATATTTTATAAACATGCAAGTAAATACAATCTAAATATTAATCAAATGCTAAAAAATCATCAGAATTGTAAAGGACAAAATATTAAGAATGTATTTTATGGTTTTGTACATTTTTCCATGATTGTTGTGTATTACTGTTTGTGATAAAAGAGGAAAAAGTAGATATAGAGAATGTTTATATATATTTGAAAAATCCAAAGATATACATGCTGCTGCTGTCGCTTCAGTCGTGTCCGACTCTGTGCGACCCCAAAGACGGCAGCCCACTAGGCTCCTCTGTCCCTGGGATTCTCCAGGCAAGAATACTGGAGTGGGTTGCCATTTCACACATATTTTTAATTGCTTTTGTCTTATTTAACTATAGATCAAATATGCTATGGGGTTTACACTCAAATAATTTGCCAATAAGGAACATTATGATATTATGTATGTGCGTGCATGGGTGCTAAGTTACTTCAGTTGTATTCAACTCTTTGTAACCCTATGGACTGTAGCCTGCCAGGCTCCTCTGTCCATGGGATTCTCCAGGTGAGAATACTGGAGTGGGTTGCCCTGTCCTTCTCCAGGGGATCTTCCTGACCCAGGGATCGAACCCACATCTCTTACATCTATGTATGTTGGCAAGCAAGTACTTTACCACTATTGCCATCTGGGAAACCCCATAATATTATGTAATAAATACTAAGTATGTAGTCAAGATTATTAGATAACTAGTCAAATATTTTTATTAATAGACTTCTTTCCATCATCTGTGAAAGAGTGTTTTGAGCTTGTTTCCCTAATACTAACGTTCCTGTGTTTTAAGTGTTTTTAAATTATTTACAATGAACTGTTGTAAATTGTCCTTAGGGCAAAAATATGGAATCCTTGATTTTTAAAAAAATTAAAATTAAGTTGGTAATATAAACATGGTTTTCCCTGCTCTATATATATGTATGAATATTATTTACAATGATGAGATTTCAGTGTTGCTGAACCCAAGTTCCTGTGCCTAGCTCACAGTAAAGCCAAACAAACTGAAATGTCAGAGTTTAGAGCAGAGAAAGATGTACTGCAAGGGCCGTGCAAAGAGAATAGGGAGGCTCATGCTCAAAAGACTCAACCTCCCTAATGGGTTTATAGGAGTAAGTTTTTATAGGGAAAATTTGGGGGGAGGGCTGCAGAGTATATAACTCTCCTCTGATTGGTTGGTGATATTCTAGAAATCTCAATCATCAGTCTCTGGTTCCAACCTTTCTGGGGTCCATAAGCTTGTGCTCAGCCTGAAGTTTTTCTTCTTTTGGTTATAATATTCTCCTTTTGATTGGGGACCTTTGTTTCTGTAGAAGAACTCAGAGATATATATCAGATTGTTATGCACCTTCCCAGGCCCAGGCCCCATTCCTGCACTATTTCTTTCTGCATTCTCTCACTTCCCTAATAAGGAACTGTTTAAATCTGCCCCTTGAAACTAAGAGAAGGTCTAGGAAGTTGAAAATCTTCTTTTAAACAATTGAGAAATGGGAGACACAGAAGGGCTTTCATGCCCAAGAAGGCCTCACAAGGTCTTACTTGGTTTCGCTAACACTATCAATTTTGTCATAATTTTGCTGGGAAATAATTTTAACAGAATGTTCAATTATTTCCTCACATTTATAAATTATCTACAGTGATAAATGTATCATGTCTACAACAGTGACATCCGGTGCCTTCAAGTGCATGTTGGGGTTACTATATTTAATTTTTAATACAAGTAAGACATAGTGGTAAGGTAGTGATCCACAATTTCAAATATGCTCGAAGCCTTTTCTTTTAGAAATATTATATGATTTCTAGTATATGCTATATTTTCATTTTAAGATACTGTTTTTATTTCAGAAAAATATTAACATTTGTATGTATATATGGTTTGACTTTTCATAATAACAATGTAAATCTTACTATGATAAAACAAAAATTTTGATTCAATATTACTTTTTCTCTTGCTTTAGAAATGGGATAAACATGCTATAATTTTTATAAGATTACTTTTTTATATTATCTTTTCCTAAAGAGACAATTTCAATTTGAAAGGAAAAATGCTCTTTATCTTAAAATGTCCTGTTATAGTTCCTGATTTTATGCGAAGTAAGGTGTAAATAATAAGAAAAGCAAAGCAAAGGAAATCCTGTTAGGCTTTTGTAAGGTTATATTTTTATCAAGACATTTACTTTTGGAGCTATTTTCCTTTTCTTGCATGTAAAAAACCAAATAACTGAAACAGAATTATGATCTTGTCTGAATGACTATAACTTCTCTCATCTCTACCATTTCAAGCCTCCAGTAGATTGAATATTATAACCAGACAACACGTTAAGGGCATAAAGCATCTTCGATCTCTCTGAAGTCCTTCTTGTAACATGTGCAGTGCTAAGAACAAAGTTATGTGTTCAATAAATTCTTGCTGAAACCAGATTTCTCCTGAATCTTCCTTATTTACCATTGTAATCATTTCTCTGTCTATTCCAAAGTATATTCTAGTTAATATAACTTTCTTGTCTCTAAGCCTAAACTTTCTGCCTATTCTCTTGATCCCTAACTTTTTACCTCCTCAGAGAAGGCAATGGCAACCCACTCCAGTACTATTGCCTGGAAAAACCCATGGACAGAGGAGCCTGGTAGGCTGCAGTTCATGGGGTCGCTAAGAGTCAGACACAACTGAGCGACTTCATTTTCACTTTTCACTTTCATGCATTGGAGAAGGAAATGGCAATTCACTCCAGTGTTCTTGCCTGGAGAATCCCAGGGACAGCGAAGCCTGGTGGGCTGCCGTCTATGGGGTAGCACAGAGTTGGACACGACTGAAGCGACTTAGCAACAGCAGAAGCAGCAGCAGGGAAATTGCTCCATCAATTACACATTCTTTTTACAGACTTTTCAATCATTTGCCTCTCACTTGACTTCTTCCTTTTTGCTTTCAAAATGTGTTTTTTCTAAAGTTGAAAACAATTCAAACCAGTCAACTAAACAAGCAATAAACAAGCAACAAGAAGAAGTAACTCTTTATTTCATCCTGTGATTCTCTTTATTTTCTTTCATGGCCAAATTGTAGAATGTGTTGAATTTTGAGCTTTGTCGTCTGTATAATTTTGTTCATGGCTAATTTAATAGTCAGCATCCAGAATCCGCCTGCAGTGCAGGAGACCCCAGTTCTATTCCTAGGTCGGTAAGATCCCCTGGAGAAGGGATAGGCTACCCATTCCAATATTCTTGGACTTCCCTGGTGGTTCAGCTGGTAAAGAGTCTGCCTACAGTGCAGGAGACCTAGGTTTGATCCCTGGATTGGGAAGATACCCTGGAGAAGGGAACAGCTACTCACTGAGCAACTTTCACTTTCTAGAACTTTGTAAGAAAAAAAAAAAAAAAACCTTATTTTTTTTCTCCCCTCTGACCACTTCTCTGGTCCTGGAGGATTTATGCTGAAAAACACATTTTTATCCTCAGGCCAGCTTCATTTGTTACCTAAAGTGGAACGATGTATATTAAGTAATTCTGTGTCCTTCTGCTTTGGGTATTCTGGGGGTAATGATTTATTTTACCTAAAATTGTCTCATCATTTTGACAGTATATGATAAACTTTAGAGAATCTCTGCCTGCCTGGTTTCCTCATTGGTAAGTGGGGATAAATAATAGAGCATAATAGTGCTCTGAGGCTTATGTGAGCTAGTATAAATAAAAGGACTTAGAACAGAGCCCTGAATTTAGCAAATGGTCAATAAATTTTAAATTATGATTATAATGTAAAGAGTTATTAATATTTGTTGCCTCAATGACTCCCTGAATGCCAATACCCTCCCTGCTTTTTTTGAATTTTTAGCTAGCCATTGTCCATTTCTGGGAACCCATCCCCAAGATGTGTGTTTCAACAATAAGCTTCATGATGACTTCATATTACTCTTTCCTCCTTTCCATGTTGATCCAGTTACATTAAAATTATCCATCAAAAATGATTTCCATGTGTCATGAACTACAACGCCCATGACACACTCAATAAAGGCATTTGCCCAAAGGTCTTTGCCCTGCTTTCTTTCTGCCTGCTCTGACCAAACCTCAGGCTTTTGGGTGATTTTGTGTGCTCTCTGGGCATGCCATGCCCCTCTCTCTAGTATCTGTGAATATATTTAATCTTTCCATACGTCTCTCCTAGTGTAATTTTCACAGCTGTGTTTGGGGGGATCCTCAAAGACCCAGAGAAGGGTACTTACTCTCCTCCCCTACTCTTAGAACACAATAATAATAATGGTTATTATGATTATTCCTTATATTTAAAACAATCAAACCCCCTCCACAATTTTCACAAGGTTTAATGAAAGAAAATCTTACAGTGAATTCTTGCTCTGAGATCAGGAATTTAAGATCCTTTTCAATCAGTTCTGTCTCATCTTTACTCCTGAAGCTGCTGTCTTGTCTTCTGAATTCATTCAGTGTGCTTGAGTACAGCTCTCCATTTACTCTGTCAACAAACACATTATGTAGGTTCTTGCATACGCATCATGCATAGGAAACTGACTTTAATGGGATTTTCAGACATATTAGAGGAGGAATACAGCACTGTGCAAAAGATGATATGGCTTCAAACTGATCCCATGATGCCAACATTCTTAAAGTTCTTTGGCTCTCTGAATCACAATACATTCCTCTTTTGCCCTCCTTCATTTTGGGCTCCTACCTGCCAGTATTTTGTGCAGACCCACTTCTGTCCTGTTACTTATCATTCTTATTTTCCTCAAATTCAGGGATACTCTTCCAATTAACAACTAAAGTCAGTTCACAGAAGCTAATAAGAAAATTTATGTGACATTAAAGTGAGTTTCAAAGTTAATTGAAACTAGAGATCAACTTGCAAATTCCTTTTACAAAACATTTTAAATCCTTTGTGTAACAGTGCAAACTGCTGAAATGAACCCTTCTGCCCTAGCACATCTTTATAATGCAAAAGTGAATATATTAATATTTGTTTAAATAACATTGTATTCTTTTCTGTGCTGTAGAGATCATGTCAGATATATCTTATAGCCTTACATCTTCCCTAAGTATCATTCTTTTTCCAGTTCACTTCCAACAAGATGTCTTTTTATTACTTCAGGCTTAACATGGGTAAAGGCAGATTTCTATTTTATTTCAAGTTGTCTGTTCTGTCTGTCTTTTTCTCAGTGTTATAGATCTCTAAACAAAAGCTGCTTTTCATTTCTTGCTAACATTAATTTCCTCCATGCAAACAGTTCTTCAGAGATACTGTTTTTATATACATAATTAAATTGACTTGATTTTTTTTCATTTAAAGATTCATTTGTGGATTTGATGAGCTATGAAAGACTGGTACTCATCACATTTAATATGGAATGATGGTGTGCTCATTTTTATTAGGTAGAAGGGTATGTGCAGTAAATCTTTTATAGTGAACAGTCTCCATTTTTTCTTATTTTACATATTGTATGTTCACAGGCATGTGTATAGTGTTTTATACATTTGCCTATGTTTAATATACCCCATTATATAAATTTTCTTCACTTGTACACTAGAATCTTGATGTAATTATATCCTGAATCAAGCTTTTTTAAAGTACTTTTTCTTTAACTGTTAGTGCTGTCTTTTATCAGTGCTTTATAAATACATCCAAATAATTTTATATAAAATTATTAAAATGCATAATAATATGCATTTTATAATACCTACAAAGCATGCATGTAAAATTTAAAAACAGTTCAAATTGTCACAATTCCAGCACAGTGTATCTTGTAATCAATTCTGGTTGGGTCTTCTAATTACTTAAGATATAAATTATCTATTGACTTTGGAAAATTCACTTTGGTCTATGTTAGATGCCTAGCCTTCTGTGTCTTGTCTGATAAATTAATTGCTGTCTATCATTCTTTTTTCCCCCAATGTAAATTAACAGCAAAAATCTATTGATCAAATAACCATTTCCTATAGACAGCATTGTAACAAATGGGCATAGCATTTGCAAGTTTGAACATGTTAAATTGGAGCAAGAATAGGTAGCCCTGTCTTCTAGAGATGGTTCTCCTAGACATTCCATATTAAGACCAAGCATAGTCCTACAGTCTCTGCATTTTTTTTTTGAATTTTTATTGGGGTATAATTGATTTACATTCTTTTATTAGCTTCAAGTGTACAGCAAAGTAAATATATTACACATATATGTATGTCACTCTTTTTTAGATTATTTTCCCATATAGGCATTACAAAGGATTGAGTAGAGGTCTATGTGATATTCAGTAAGTTTTAATTAGTTATCTATTTTATATATTTTATATATAGGAATATTTATCTGTCAATCCTAATCTTCCAATTTATCCTTCATCCTTATACCCTTGATAACCATGTTTACTTTCTACATCTGCAATTTCATTTCTGTTTTATACATAAGCTCATTAAAGTCTTTTTTCTTTATTTTTTTTGCATTCCACAAATAAGTGCTATCATATGAGATTTGCCTTTCTCTGTATGACTTACTTCACTCTGTATGGCAATCTCTCAGTCCATCCATGTTATTGCCAATGGAATTATTTTGTTATTTTATTGCTGAATAACATTCTCTTATGTATGTACCACATCTTCTTTATCCATTGCCCTGGCGACAGACATTTATGTTGCTTCCATTCCTGGCTATTTGTAAATATTATTTTAGATTAGAGATTGTAAACTTCTTAGAACAGTAGAGTAGACTTGAATCAGACTGTCTTAGATTCAAATCCATGTATTGGTAAATTAAATTAGAGGGTCATAGGCAGAGCCATACTGAACATGGGATATTTAAACCCAGTTTTCCTAAATCTGAGTCACTCTGCAAAGTTTGATTAGCCTCTAGTCCCTTTCTTATCCTGCTATAACAGACCCAGAAAAGCCTTGTTTTCCTTCTTGCTTCTTTAAATTGTTCAATAGCTCTTAAGTTTTCCTATCTGCTTAAGATTAAGCTTTCCTATCTACTTAAGATTAAGTGGAGAAATAACTCCAGAAAGAATGAAGGGATGGAGCCAAAGCAAAAAGAATACCCAGCTGTGGATGTGGGTGACATTCTGTCATTCTGGTGACAGAAGCATGGTCCGATGCTGTAAAGAGCAATATTGTGTAGGAACCTGGAATGTCAGGTTCATGAATCAAGGCAAATTGGAAGTGGTCAAACAAGAGATGGCAAGAGTGAACGTTGACATTCTAGGAATCAGCAAACTAAAATGGACTGGAATGGGTGAATTTAACTCAGATGACCATTATATCTACTACTGCAGGTAGGAATCCCTTAGAAGAAATGGAGTGGCCATCATGGTCAACAAAAGAGTCTGAAGTGCAGTAATTGGATGCAGTCTCAAAAAGGACAGAATGATCTCTGTTTGTTTCCAAGGCAAACCATTCAATATCACAGTAATCCAAGTCTATGCCCCAACCAGTAATGCTGAAGAAGCTTAAGTTGAACGGTTCTATGAAGACCTACAAGACCTTTTAGAACTAACACCCAAAAAAGATGTCCTTTTCATTATAGAGGACTGGAATGAAAAAGGAGGAAGTCAAGAAACACCTGGAGTAACAGGCAAATTTGGCCTTGGAATATGGAATGAAGCAGGGCAAAGCCTAATAGAGTTTTGCCAAGAAAATGCACTGGTCATAACAAACACCCTCTTCCAACAACACAAGAGAAGACTCTACACATGGACATCACCAGATGGTCAACACCGAAATCAGATTGATTATATTCTTTGCAGCCAAAGATGGAGAAGCTCTATATAGTCAGCAAAAACAAGACCAGGAGCTGACTGTGGCTCAGACCATGAATTCCTTATTGCCAAATTCAGACTTAAATTGAAGACAGTAGGGACAACCACTAGACCATTCAGGTATGACCTAAATCAAATCCCTTAGGATTATACAGTGGAAGTGAGAAACAGATTTCAGGGCCTAGATCTGATAGATAGAGTGCCTGATGAGCTATGGGATGAGGTTCGTGGCATTGTACAGGAGACAGGGATCAAGATCATCCCCATGGAAAACAAATACAAAAAAGCAAAATGGCTGTCTGGGGAGGCCTTACAAATAGCTGTGAAAAGAAGAGAAGCAAAAAGCAAAGGAGAAAAGGAAAGATATAAGCATCTGAATGCAGAGTTCCAAAGAATAGCAAGAAGAGATAAGAAAGCCTTTCTCCAAAGAAGACATACAGATGGCTAACAAACACATGAAAAGATCCTCAACATCACTCATTATCAGAGAAATGCAAATCAAAACCACTACGAGGTACCATTTCACACCAGTCAGAATGGCTGCAATCCAAAAGTCTACAAGCAATAAATGCTGGAGAGG
The DNA here is from genome assembly GCF_029378745.1 of Bos indicus. Lineage (NCBI taxonomy): Eukaryota > Metazoa > Chordata > Mammalia > Artiodactyla > Bovidae > Bos > Bos indicus. Next base: position 57,462,454 of record NC_091770.1, read on the forward strand.
GTGTGGAGAAAAGGGAACCCTCTTACACTGTTGGTGGGAATGCAAACTAGTACAGCCACTATGGAGAACAGTGTGGAGATTCCTTAAAAAACTGGAAATAGAACTGCCTTATGATCCAGCAATCCCACTGCTGGGCATACACACTGAGGAAACCAGAAATGAAAGAGACACGTGTACCCCAATGTTCACCGCAGCACTGTTTATAATAGCCAGGACATGGAAGCAACCTAGATGTCCATCAGCAGATGAATGGATAAGAAAGCCGTGGTACATATACACAATGGAGTATTACTCAGCCATTAAAAAGAATACATTTGAATCAGTTCTAATGAGGTGGATGAAACTGGAGCCTATTATACAGAGTGAAGTAAGCCAGAAGGAAAAACACCAATACAGTATACTAATGCATATATATGGAATTTAGAAAGATGGTAACAATAACCCGGTGTACGAGACAGCAAAAGAGACACTGATGTATAGAACAATCTTATGGACTCTGTGGGAGAGGGAGAGGGTGGGAAGATTTGGGAGAATGACATTGAAACCTGTAAAATATCATGTAAGAAATGAGTTGCCAGTCCAGGGTCAATGCACGATACTGGATGCTTGGGGCTAGTGCACTGGGACGACCCAGAGGGATGATATGGGGAGGGAGGAGGGAGGAGGGTTCAGGATGGGGAACACATGTATACGTGTGGTGGATTCATTTTGATATTTGGCAAAACTAATACAACTATGTAAAGTTTAAAAATAAAATAAAATTTAAAAAAAAAAGAAAGAAAGAAAGCCTTCTTCAGCTATCAATACAAAGAAATAGAGGAAAACAACAGAATGGGAAAGACTAGAGATCTCTTCAAGAAAATCAGAGATACCAAAGGAATATTTCATGCAAAGATGGGCTCGATAAAGGACAAAAAGGTATGGACCTAACAGAAGCAGATATTAAGAAGAGATGGCAAGAATACACAGAAGAACTGTACAAAAAAAATCTTCATGACCCAGATAATCACGATGGTGTGATCACTGACCTAGAGCCAGACATCCTGGAATGTGAAATCAAGTGAGCCTTAGAAAGCATCACTATGAACAAAGCTAGTGGAGGTGATAGAATTCCAGTTGAGCTATTCCAAATCCTGAAAGATGATGCTGTGAAAGTGCTGCACTCAATATGCCAGCAAATTTGGAAAACTCAGCAGTGGCCACAGGACTGGAAAAGGTCAGTTTTCATTCCAGTCCCAAAGAAAGGCAATGCCAAAGAATGCTCAAACGACCACACAATTGCACTCATCTCATATGCTAGTAAAGTAATGCTCAAAATTCTCCAAGCCAGGCTTCAGCAATATGTGAACCGTGAAATTCCTGATGTTCAAGCTGATTTTAGAAAAGACCCAGGAATCAGAGATCAAATTGCCAACATCTGCTGGGTCATGGAAAAAGCAAGAGTGTTCCAGAAAAACATCTATTTCTGCTTTCTCGACCATGCCAAAGCCTTTGACTGTGTGGATCACAATAAACTGTGGAAAATTCTGAAAGAGATGGGAATACCAGACCACCTGATCTGCCTCTTGAGAAATGTGTATGCAGGTCAGGAAGCAACAGTTAGAACTGGACATGGAACAACAGACTGGTTCCAAATAGGAAAAGGAGTCCGTGAAGGCTGTATATTGTCACCCTGTTTATTTAACTTATATGCAGAGTACATCATGAGAAATGCTGGACTGGAAGAAACACAAGCTGGAATCAAAATTTCTGGGAGAAATATCAATAACCTCAGATATGCAGATGACACCACCCTTATGGCACAAAGTGAAGAGGAACTCAAAAGCCTCTTGATGAAAATGAAAGTGGAGACTGAAAAAGTTGGCTTAAAGCTCAACATTCAGAAAATGAAGATCATGGCATCTGGTGCCATCACTTCATGGGAAATAGATGGGGAAACAGTGTCAGACTTTATTTTTCTGAGCTCAAAAATCACTGCAGATGGTGACTGCAGCCACAAAATTAAAAGACACTTGCTCCTTGGAAGGAAAGTTATGACCAACCTAGATAGCATATTCAAAAGCAGAGACATTACTTTGCCAACAAAGGTTCGTCTAGTCAAGGCTATGGTTTTTCCTGTGGTCATGTATGGATGTGAGAGTTGGACTGTGAAGAAGGCTGAGCACCAAAGAATTGATGCTTTTGAAGTGTGGTGTTGGAGTAGACTCCTGAGAGTCCTTTGGACTGCAAGGAGATCCAACCAGTCCATTCTGAAGGAAATCAGCCCTGAGATTTCTTTGGAAGGAATGATGCTGAAGCTGAAACTCCAGTATTTTGGCCACCTCATACGAAGAGTTGACTCATTGGAAAAGACTCTGATGGTGGGAGGGATTGGGGGCAAATGGAGAAGGGGATGACAGAGGGTGAGATGGCTGGATGGCATCACTGACTCGATGGACGTGAGTCTGAGTGAACTCCGGGAGTTTGTGATGGACAGTGAGGCCTGGCGTGTTGCGATTCATGGGATCACCAAGAGTCGGACACGACTAGCGACTGATCTGATCTGATCTAAGATTAAGCCCATCATAATATTTTACATGATTGTTATCTAAACCAGTACCTTGATTCATAACCCTAAACTACTGAGATAATATTCTAAGCCTTCAATCAGCTTCCCTTGAACAGACTTAATTAATGACCTCTGGAGTGTCAGTTGAGAACTTTAAACTCCTAAACCATCATATAGTCCCTAAATAAATGATCAAATGCTTCCACTATTGCTTCCACTACTATTCCACTATCTCCAGACCTTAATGAGCCTGTTTAGTAGGAACTTAGAGCATAATCACGACCATTAGGGACGAACTAAGTCACAAGGTGGTGCCAAAATGTCTGCTACTGAGATCCTATGGGGAAGCTGGCCTCACAGAGACCACTCCTCCCTATTCTTGCTCTTTGGCCTTTAAAAATCTTACACCCTAGCCAGCCAACGAGATGGATTTGAGACAAGTGTAGGTCTCCCATTGTCTGTGTTGGTGCCTCCTTGATTAACAAACTTTTCTCTTTTCAAAACTCTAATGTTTGGGTTTTTCCGGTGTCACTGTGCATCCTACATGTGAACTTGGGTTTGACAACAGGATTAGGGAAATATGCATGGGCCACTGAACCCCACATCTTTGAGTTACAGCAGCAGGGAACAGAAACCAAAAACAAAGAGAATAAAAGGAAATCAAGAAGAAAAGAAACAATGCAATGAGTAGAAGAAAATATATTACACATACTATAATGTTCTCAAAAAACAAGTGAAGATGTTCATCCATGAAACATGAATAGGCATTACAAAGAAGGAAAATTCACAAACCCAAAAAAACCTCTAGAAATTAAAATATGTGTGTGTGTGTGTGTGTGTGTGTGTGTTAAAAAAAAAAAGTGTTAAGAAACTGGAGCATTTGTCTTAGGAATTCAATATCTATCAACATCAGAATTCAATATCTATTCAACAATAGGAATTCTAACCAAAAGAAACAGAAGAGAGTGGAGGAAATTAAAAAATAAACTATTTAGGAAAATTTCCAATAGTTGAGGGATATTCATTTACACTTGAACTATGTGCCAAGAAAAATCAGTTCAGTTCAGTCCCTCAGTCATCCAACTCTTTGACACCCCATGGACTGCAGTACTCCAGGCCTCCCTGTTCATCACCAACTCCCAGAGTTTATTCAAACTCATGTCCATTGAGTTGGTGATGTCATCCAAGAAAAACAGAGAGGAAAAAAAGAAATGAAAAGAAGCATCCACTCTAAAACATCTTTGGAGAAAAAAAGAGTACCCAGAAGCTCACAGAGGGAGGCAGGTATCAGTAGTTATTATCCTATTTTGAACCAGATAAAGATAACTATTCATATAATTTGAAAAGAATTTTCTGGAATAGTTAGGCACAGGCACTGTTTCCTAGAAAAATCAGAAGATGTAAAGCCATTTTTATCTCTGGAGTAGAAAGTGAGGGCTATCGTTTGTTCTAGATCACAGGATTAGGGAAGGGAAATTTTGAGATTTTCCTCTGGCAGAAACACCATGGAAAGTAGCAGGGAGAAATAATTAAATTTGAAGAATCTTACCCAAAAGCTGTAGGTGAAGTTACCCTAATGAGGCAGGGTGAGTGAAGTATGGATTGCTCCATGAAAAATAATGCTAGAAATCAACCTAAGAGAAAAGAATCACTTCAAATGATCCCCAAAGCAGTGCTACTCTATAGAGGATGCAATCTACTCCATGAAAACTCATTCTAAGGACACTCACTCTTAATATAAGTTTCAAGAAGCCATGGCTATCTTATCCTTTGCTTTGATTTTAGGTGCCATTTTGCACTCCCATTGCTGCATTTTTCTTTGGGTAAATATTTAATGAACTCATGCAAGTGCCAGGATATTTTCTGGCATTGAGGATGTTGTTGTTGTTGTTTACTCACTAAGTTATGTCTGACTTTTTGTGACCCCATGGACTGTAGCCCACCAGACTCCTCTGTCCATGGGATTTCCCAGGCAAGAATATTGCAGTGGATTACCATTTCCTTCTGCAGGGGATCTTCCCAACCCAGGGATCGAACCCATGTCTTCTGCACTGGCAAGCGGATTCTTTACTGCTAAGTCACCAAGGAATACATCTGTTTAAATAGATACAAATCCTTGTTTCAGAGAGGTTGCAACCTAGTATCCATAGTTAGGTTACCATGAAAGTATGTAATAAGGCTTTAGTCACACCAGCTTCCAACAACCACCTTCATTCCAACAACACTCCAAATACCTTTCCTGCCCGATCTTTGAAAAGGATACCACAATTGGCTGTGCAAAAGAGACACTGATGTATGGAACAGTCTTTTGGACTCTGTGGGAGAGGGAGAGGGTGGGATGATTTGGGAGAATGGCATTGAAACATGCATAATATCATATATGAAACGAGTCACCAGTCCAGGTTCCATGCATGATACTGGATGCTTGGGGCTGGTGCACTGGGACGACCCAGAGGGATGGTATGGGGAGGGAGGAGGGAAGAGGATTCAGGATGGGGAACACATATATACCTGTGGGGGATTCATGTTGATATATGGCAAAACCAATACAATATTGTAAAGTTAAAAAATAAAATAAAAAATAAAAAAAAGAGAATTGGCTGTGGATGGAGGTATAAATTTACCACTGTTTAAATTATTATTCATAAGTGAACATTGTTCACTGTTGTGTCCTTTTATGGAAAGCAGCTATGTTCACCTCTATGCTACCAAAGCAGGTTGTGGCCTCTTAGGAATTTTGTACTCAAATTCATTTCTGTTTTGTTCCATAAGTATAAAATAGTCTACTGTAGGCCTCAACTCATTCCCTGTATCTTCAGACAATTTCTCTTAAACTTTGTGTATCACTTTTATTTTCTTTAGTAAAGAAAAAAATGTCTTGCAAATGTTTACTTACAATTCTCATTTTTTTTTTTAATTAAAAAAAAATTGTGTTGTGGAACAATGTGAAATGCACTATACATATATATACTTTCACTAGCCTAATATGTTACTGTTAAATGTTTTGAGGCCAATCATTATTTAGTTTATGTTTATTTTTAATTTAAATTTCCTAATTATTGTTTTCTTTGTATTTTGATGTATGCTGTGTTTCTCTTGAAAGCAAAAAGTCTTTCCAATTTCTTCTTTAAGAATGATATTGTTATTTTAAATGTGTGTATAAAGATTCCTCTCACCCACAACTTTGGAATTTCTTAGGAAAAGAATGCTTAAAACAGAATCTGTTAGTATTTTCTATAGGAAACATTATTATTTATTAGCTGTTGGAAAGAGTGTCAAGTACTATGACTTAAAAGTTCAAATAACTATGAGTTGAAGCAATATTAAGAGACAAACTTGCCTCCTCACTCTCATTGCTGTCTTCTCTGTACATGCTCCATATTGGGAGAGGACTCTAGGTTTCTCTGCCTTGTTAACCAAACAGAAAAAAAAAAAAAAATTAAAATAAACAAACAGAAAAGGGAGCCAATGCAGACTCCAAAGTTCTTTCTCATTGCCAAATGTGACTACCACATGTGTAGCTTTTTTGGTCCAGCTGTAGATACATCTGCTAGTGCTATTTTTGGCATTGAAGTAGCTATCCACTAGGATTTCTCCAAAATAGCAATCTGTCAGTGCAAATGTTTACAAGCACCATTTTCTGGAAGATACCTTACTCCATCCCCTGAGTGTATATAACATTCATACAAATAAACATTTTTATTAAAATAAAAATTCTTTATCGTGAAATATTTCAAATGATGTAGTAAAGATTAATGAATAACATAACAACTACTCCTTTACATTCTTGGCTCTACCAACACTTGTTGTTATGTGATATTTATTGCAGGTCTTCTAAGAATTAAAATGTGGCAGAGATAATTGAGGTCCCCATAATTTTCTGCCTAATCTCATTTCCTTCTTTCTTACCTGAAAGTTAACTTCTACCATAAATTCAAAGTTCATGATTTTGGTGTGTATTTGGCTAAATGGTTAATCATAAATGGTGTATTATCATTTTGCAGATAAGCTATTATTTATATATCTGGAATCTAATTTCATGCCTACAGGCATAATTCTGCAAATTGCAACTTTCTCTGTGCACATAAGTGTAATTTTCTAAGAAGTAATAAAGGGAATTCCTGAATTACAGAGTTTGATCATCTTAGATTGTATTATATTTTGTTAAATATCTCTCAAAAAATCATGAGTGCTCCTTGCTCATGACATAGTTTCCAAAATTATATTGTCAGACTTTTCGACATTTGCCAATTATTGAATCAGCATGTAAAGTGATGTCCATTATAAAAATAATTTATTGTTCTTAAACAATTAGTAAAATTGAACACTTTCACCTAACTGGGTTTTTGGATTTTCTGTTACTTCTTTATTAAATTTCTCTCTTTTGACTTGAATATTCTCTTTAGGTCATGGAAAACCTGTAAAAAAAAAAAAAAAAACAAAGAAATTAAAGAAGCTAACGATGTTCCCTTCTAAAATTACTTTGCTGAATATTTCCTTAAAGAATGAATTTTGAATATTTTCAGGTGTCTTTTCTACATACACTGTGGTGTATAATTATTGCTTTCTTTGAATCTTATAGTTTTAAGATTTTTCTGACATTAAATTAATTAATGTCTACTGTGTGGATCACAACAAATTGTGGAAAATTCTGAAAGAGATGGGAATACCAGACCACTTGATCTGCCTCTTGAGAAATTTGTATGCAGGTCAGGAAGCAACAGTTAGAACTGGACATGGAACAACAGACTGGTTCCAAATAGGAAAAGGAGTTCATCAAGGCTGTATATTGTCACCCTGTTTATTTAACTTATATGCAGAGTACATCATGAGAAACGCTGGACTGGAAGAAACACAAGCTGGAATCAAGATTGCTAGGAGAAATATCAATAACCTCAGATATGCAGATGACACCACTCTTATGGCAGAAAGTGAAGAGGAATTAAAAAGCCTCTTGATGAAAGTGAGAGTGGAGAGTGAAAAAGTTGGCTTGAAGCTCAACATTCAGAAAACAAAGATCATGGCATCTGGTCCCATCACTTCATGGCAAATAGATGGGGAAACAATGGAAACAGTGTTAACTTTATTTTTCTGGGCTCCAAAATCACTGCAGATGGTGACTGCAGCCATGAAATTAAAAGACGCTTACTCCTTGGAAGGAAAGTTATGACCAACCTAGATAGCATATTCAAAAGCAGAGACATTACTTTGCCAACAAAGGTCCGGCTAGTCAAGGCTATGGTTTTTCCAGTGGTCATGTATGGATGTGAGAGTTGGACTGTTAAGAAGGCTGAGCGCTGAAGAATTGATGCTTTTGAAGTGTGTTGTTGGAGAAGACTCTTGAGAGTCCCTTGGACTGCAAGGAGATCCAACCAGTCCATTCTGAAGGAGATCAGCCCTGGGATTTCTTTGGAAGGAATGATGCTAAAGCTGAAACTCCAGTACTTTGACCACCCCATGCGAAGAGTTGACTCATTGGAAAAGACTCTTATGCTGGGAGGGATTGGTGGCAGGAGGAGAAGGGGACGACAGAGGATGAGATGGCTGGATGGCATCACTCACTCGATGGACGTGAGTCTCAGTGAACTTTGGGAGTTGTTGATAGACAGGGAGGCCTGGCATGCTGCGATTCATGGGGTCGCGAAGAGTCGGACATGACTGAGCAACTGATCTGATCTGATCTGAATAGTTTATATGTGTTTTTTATACTTTATGTGACATTAGGATATAATTTTCTTTTTCTTGTACTCTTCTTGACTAAAGAAGATTTTTATCATAGTTTCAATGCTCTCTTAAAGAAGAAAGTAGTATTCTTCTTTTTCTGTTTTCTAAAGCTGTAATTTGAAAGCCGTATGGTAACAATGGTCTGTTTTGGTGCTAGCTCAGTCTGATTTCCCATAATTCCCATATAAAACACAAAGCAAGTAGATAGCAACATCAAAACTCACAAGTACTATTTATGTCAAATTAGATAACAAGATGTCCTCCTGAACCAGTAACTGTAAGTGGGTGGGTACACGATCAACATCTGCACAAGAGAAAATGGGACATAACAGAAGTGAGCAAAACCTAAAAACAAGAGAAGCCATAAAAGTCCTCCTTTCCAGTAATCAAAACTTACAATGCAAAATGCACAGGGCATTTATTTGAGAATGGCAGCTGGACCTGTTAGGTATCTTGCTGAATCAAATTTTGTTTTAATGCAAGGGACCAGCAATAAGTTCTAAGCTTGAACCATATAGAATCATGTGTGTTTGAAAAAGATGTGTAGAAACAGCAAATGAGGTGGCTCTGAGAAGTTTGAAAAATATTCTACAGTGTGTCCTCCTATATAGACAAAAATATCCATCACATAGATCAGAATAGTTACTAAAGGAAAAGACCAAACCAGAGGAATAAAATCAGTTCAGTTCAGTCGCTCAGTCATTCCAGCTCTTTGCTATCCCATGGACTGCAGCACGCCATGTTTTCCTATCCCTCACCAACTCGTGGAGTTTACTCAAATTCATGTCCATCAAGTTGGTGATGCCATCCAACCATTTCATCCGCTGTCATCCCCTTCTCCTGCCTTCAATCTTTCCCAGCATCAGGGTCTTTTCAAATGAGTTAGTTCTTCACATCAGTTGTCCAAAGTATTGGAGTTTCAGCCTCAACATCAGTCCTTCCAATGAATATTCAGGACTGAATTCCTTTAGAATGGACTGGTTGGATATACTTGCAGTCCAAGGGACTCTCAAGAGTCTTCTCCAACACCACTGTTCAAAAGCACCTATTCTCTGGAGCTCAGCTTTCTTTATAGTCTAACTCTCATATCCATACATGACTATTGAAAAAACAATAGCTTTGACTAGACGGACCTTTGTTGGCAAAGTAATGTCTCTGTTTTTTAATATGTTGTCTAGGTTTGTCATAGCTTTTCTTTCAAAGAGCAAGCGTCTTTTACATTCATGGCTGCAGTCACATTCTGCAGTGATTTTGGAGCCCTCCAAAATAAAGTTTCCCACTGTTTCCATTGATTCCCCATCTTTTTGCCATGAAGTGATGGGACTGTATACCATGATCTCAGTTTTCTGAATGTTGAGCTTTAAGCCAGCTTTTTCACTCTCCTCTTTCACTTTTATCAAGAAGGTTTTCAGTTCTTCTTCACTTTCTTCCATAAGGATGGTGTCATCTGCATATCTGAGGTTATTGATATTTCTCCCGGCAATCTTGATTCCAGCTTGTGCTTCATCCAGCCTGGCATTTCTCATGATGTACTCTGCATATAATTTAAATAATCAGGGTGACAATATACAGCCTTGATGTACCCCTTTCATGATTTGGAACCCATCAAAATATTTTTTAAAATTTTTATTTCAAGAATGCTTTCCTGAAATTAAGAGGAAAATACATGAAACACATATTAAAAATCAAAAATCATATACAGAAAAACTAATAACAAAACAAAATCTAGTAAAACTGCTGGGCTTTAGAAAATGTTTTCAGGCATCTTGGAATATATAAGGAATATATATATATATATATATATATATGTAACAATAAATAAGGAATAAGAAAATAAGATTATCTTTCAACAGCAATTCTTTGGCTAGAAGTAAATGGAGTCAGACAGTTAAAATACCCAAATAAAATGTGAGACCAGGATTTGACAATCTTGAAAAACTGATTTTCAAATATAAATGGTGCACACTTTATCATTGGGCAAGAATTCTTGAAAGGTTGTTTTAATGAATTGCTCTTTAAGAATCATTTTACAGAACATGTTCTAGGTAACCTGAACTGGAGATGAAAAATAAATGTGTAGTTATTTATAAACGTGAACACCAAATGAAATTTAAAGGGAGAAAGTACAGAGCATAATCGGTGTATGCTTAAAGTGCTGGCAGTGTAGATATAGTTCAACTATTTTAAAAATGGAAGAATAAGGAAAATACATGCAGAAATGTTTATACTGTTTTGAATAGCCCTACTGGTGGTAGTATTCTTCTGAAGTTGTGGAATGCTCAATGTGGGATTAATAAAATTGGTAATTATGGGTTATTCTAATTCTGTTATCTCCTATGTCTTTGAAAGTCATTATCCTCAGTGTGGAAAAAAAGAAAGATATGTAATAAAAATGGGGTAGAATAGAACTTAATAGTCTTAACTTTGAGTTGGAAGTTCAGCATGAATTCATCAGGGTTACTTTATTTTTAAAATCCTAATTCTGTTCCCTAAAAATCCCTAAAAAATTACCAGTCTGGTAACAATTAGCCTCCCCAGCACCCATATTGTGAGCACGAATTACCATTCCCCCCAAAAAAGAACCAGGAGTTCTTAAATAAATGATTGATTCTAGTTCTTGACCAAGAAATTTACAAGGTAAGTCTTTACCAGAATTGGCATAGCAAATACCTTGGAAACCAGTAAGACTACTAGGGTCTGCCAAAAGATCTCAGGAGACAATTTGCAGAAACCCATACTGGCTATTGAGGGATATTTTAAGATTAAATAAAGATAAGAATTGCAACATAACACAGCCCAGCAAGATGTTAAAATCCATAAATTAATAATAATATTTAAAAATTTGTCACCACTTATGCAGCTTTCCTAAATAAACTCTATTACTGTTTATCCAAATAAAATCTGATGGAAAGTATCTCCATATAAAAGTATTAAAGTTAATAAATAACATAATATGCTAGAATTAGCTTATTATTGTGTTTAAATATCCAAAGATTCATAAATCTGAACATTTAGTCTCAATGACTGCTAAAAATCACAAAGAGACAACCAGGGGCTCAGTTCAGTTCAGTTGCTCAGTTGTGTCCAACTCTTTGAGACTCCATGGACTGCATTGTGCCACACTTCCCTGTCCATCATCAACTCCCGGAGTTTGGTCAAACTCATGTCCATAGAGTTGGTGATGCCATCCAACCATCTCATCCTCTGTTGTACCCTTCTCCTCCTGCCTTCAATCTTTCCCAGCATAAGGGCCTTTTCCAATGAGTCAGTTCTTCGCATCATGTGACCAAAATATTGGAGCTTCAGTTTCAGCATCAGTCCTTTCAATGATTATTGAGGACTGACTCCCTTAAGGATTGACTGTTTTAATCTCCTTGAAGTCCAAGGGACTCTCAGGAGTCTTGTCCAACATCACAGTTCAAAAACAAGGGATATGAATCTCCTAATGAAAAAATACACCATACATTATAGTACGTTGAAACAGAGATTTAACCTGAACTGGAACCTCTGAGTCCAGCAGATAATTTGCAGGAAATACAAAAGATCAAGAATATGTTGAACTGAGGCATTAATATTTAATTTTCCAAAACCAAGACAGAAACTCAAGGAAGTTAAGTTCTTTAATAGCTATTTGTAACAAAATGCATCAAGAGAAATCTTTAGATTAAAAGCTGATCAGAATGGCCATCATCAAAAAATATACAAGCAATAAATGCTGAAGAGTGTGTGGAGAAAAGGGAAACCTCTTGCATCATTAATGGGAATGCAACGTGATGCAGTCATTATGGAGAACAGTATGGATATTCCTTTAAAAAACTAGGAATAAAACTACTATACCACTTAACAAGCCTACTACTGGGCATATACTGTATACCTTGAGGAAACCATAATTGAAAAAGAAAAATGTATCCGAATGTTCACTCCATCACTATTTACCATAGATGGGACATGGAAGTAACTTACATGTTCGTCAACAGATGGATGGATAAAGAAGTTGCACATATATACAATAAAGTATTACACACCCATAAAAGGAACACATTTGTATCAGTTCTAATGAGGAAGATGAATCTAGAGAATATATAGAATGAAGTAACTCAAAAGGAGAAAAACTAATATATATTGAGATATATATATGGAATCTAGAAAGATGGCACTGATAAACCAATTTGTAGGGCAGCAATGGTGATGTAGACATAGAGAACAGACTTGTGGACACATAGAAGGAAAGAAAGGGTGGGACAGTTTTAAAGACTAGCATTTAAACATATACACCACCATACATAAATTAAATAGCCAATGGGAATTTGCTGTATGACTCAGGGAGTTTAAACTGGGGCTCTGTAACAACATAGATGGGTGGGATGGAATGGAAGATGAGAGGGAGTTTCAACAGGGAGGGGACATAGGTATACCTATGGCTGATTCATGTTGATGTATGGCAAAAACCAATGCAATGTTATAAAGCAATCATCCTAAAATTAAAAATAAATAAATTAAATTAAAAAATAAAAATGGAATAGATATTTTGCTATTCTATTTTGCTCCTAGGGATTGGTCTGTTCAAATTATCTGTTTCTTCTTGATTTGATTATGGCATTCTTTATGTTTCTAGAAAAATTTCCACTTCTTCCAGGTAGTCTATTTGTTGGCATATAACTGTTCATAGTACATTTTATGATTTTTTTATTTGGTTGTTTTTATGAAATATCAGTGTCATTTTCTTCCTTAATTTCTTATTTATTTGGATCCTTTCTCTTTCATTCTTGGTGAGCCTAGTCAGAAGTTTATGCTTATTCTTGGAAAAAAAAAAAAACAACCTTTGGTTTTCATTTATTTTTCCCCCTATATTTTAATCATTATAGTATCTATGTATGAGCTTCCCAGGTGGTTCAGTGGTAAAGAATCTGCCTGTCAAATCAGGAGATGTAGGAAACTTGGGTTTGATCCTTGGGACACAAAGATCCCCTGGAGTGGGAAATGGCAACCTCCTCCAGTATTCTTGTCTGGAAAATTCCATGAACAGAGGACTTGGCAGTCTATAGTCTGTAGGGTTGCCAAGAGCTGGTCGTGACTGAACATGCATGCAGCACACATGTGTACATGTATTTATGTATTCTCTGACATTTATTGTTTCTTTTCTTCTGCCAAATTTAGGTTATGCTCATTTTTCTTATTCTAATTCTTTTTGGAGGTTGGTTAGTTTGTTTACTTTGGGTTACTCTTGTTTTTATGAGGAGTTCCTGTACTGCTATCAACTTCCCTTTTAGGAATGTTTTTGCTGCACCCTATAGGTTTTGTATGGTTGTATTTTCAATGCCAACTGTCTTGAGGCAATTTTTAAAATTTCCACTTTGATTTTATCATTGAGTCATATATACATATATATGATTTATATATATATATATATATATATATATATATATATATATATATTCACTAGCCTAATAAAAGTTACCTTTACATTTTTTGAGGCCAATTATTATTTCAGTTCAGTTCAGTTGCTCAGTCATGTCTGACTCTTTGTGACCCCATGAATTGCAGCACGCCAGGCTTCCCTGTCCATCAACAACTCCCAAAGTTCACTCAAACTCACATCCATCAAGTCAGTGATGCCATCCAGCCATCTCATCCTCTGTTGTCCCCTTTTCCTCCTACCCGCAATCCATCCCAATATCAGAGTTTTTACCAATGAGTCAACTCTTTGCATGAGGTGGCCAAAGTACTGGAGTTTCAGCTTCGGCATCCTTCCTTCCAAAGAAATCCCAGGGCTGATCTCCTGTAGAATGGACTGGTTGGATCTCCTTGCAGTCCAAGGGACTCTCAAGAGTCTTCTCCAACACCACAGTTCAAAAGCATCAATTCTTCAGCACTCAGCGTTCTTCACAGTCCAACTCTCACATCCATACATGACCACTGGATAAACCATAGCCTTGACTAGGTGGACCACTCTTGGCAAAGTAATGTCTCTGCTTTTGAATATGCTATCTAGGTTGGTCATAACTTTCCTTCCAAGGAGTAAGTGTCTTTTAATTTCATGGCTACAGTCACCATCTATAGTGATTTTAGAGCCCGCAAAAATAAAGTCTGACACTGTTTCCACTGTTTCCCCATCTATTTCCCATGAAGTGATGGGACCAGATACCATAATCTTCGTTTTGTAAATGTTGAGCTTTAAGCCAGCTTTATCCCTCTCCGCTTTCACTTTTATCAAGAGGCTTTTTAGTTCCTCTTCACTTTCTGCCATAAGGGTGGTGTCCTCTGCATATCTGAGGTTGTGATATTTCTGCCGGCAATCTTGATTCCAGCTTTGCTTCATCCAGCCCAGCATTTCTCATGATGTACTCTGCATAGAAGTTAAATAAACAGGGTGAAAATATACAATCTTGACATACTTCTTTTCCTATTTGGAACCAGTCTGTTGTTTCATGTCCTGTTGTAGCTGTTGCTTTCTGACGCATATAGGTTTCTCAAGAGGCAGGTCAGGTGGTCTGGTATTCCCATCTCTTTCAGAATTTTCCACAGTTTATTATGAACCACACAGTCAAAGGCTTTGGCATAGTCAATAAAGAAGAGATAGATGTTTTTCTGGAACTCTCTTGCTTTTTTCATGATTCAGCAGATGTTGGCAATTTGACCTCTGGTTTCTCTGCCTTTTCTAAAACCAGCTTGAACATCGGGAAGTTTACAGTTCATGTATTGCTGAAGCCTGGCTTGGAGAATTCTGAGCATTACTTTACTAGCGTGTAAGATGAGTGCAATTGTGTGGTAATTTGAGCATTCTTTGGCATTGCCTTTCTTTGGGGTTGGAATGAAAACTGACCTTTTCCAGTCCTGTGGCCACTGCTGAGTTTTCCAAATTTGCCGGCATATTGAGTGCAGCACTTTCACAGCATCATCTGTCAGGATTTGGAATAGCTCAACTGGAATTCTATCACCTCCCCTAGCTTTGTTTGTAGTGATGTTCTCTAAGGCCCACTTGACTTCACATTCCAGGATGTCTGGCTCTGGGTCAGTGATCACACCATTGTGACTATCTTGGTCATGAAGATCTTTTTTGTACAGTTCTTCTGTGTATTCTTGCCACCTCTTCTTAATATTTTCTGCTTCTATTAACTCAACCATTTCTGTCCTTTATCAAGCCCATCTTTGCATGAAATGTTCCCTTGATATCTATAAGTTTCATGAAGAGATATCTAGTTTTTCCCATTCTAATGTTTTCCTCTATTTCTTTGCATTCATCACTGAGGAATGCTTTCTTATCTCTCCTTGCTGTTCTTTGGAACTCTCCATTCAAATGGAGGATCTACTCTACGCCCGAGGCCGGGGCGGTGGCCGGGTTGAGTTACCCCACTTCCAAGGAGAGTGGCTGCATGGGTGCAAGAGGGCCGAGAGGAGCTACTCCACATTCAAGGTCAGGAGGGGCGGCATGAGGAGATACCCCTCGTCCAAGGTAAGAGAAACTCAGGTAAGATGGTAGGTGTTGAGAGAGGGCATTAGAGGGCAGACACACTGAAACCATAATCACAGAAAACTAGTCAGTCTAATTACACAGACCACAGCCTTGTCTAACTCATTGAAATTAAGCCATGCCATGTAGGGCCACCCATGATGGGAGGGTCATGGTGGACAGGTCTGACAGAATGTGGTCCACTGGAGAAGGAAGTGGAAAAGCACTTCAGGATTCTTGTCTTGAGAACCCCATGAACAGTAGGAAAAGGCAAAATGATAGGTTACTGAAAGAGGAACTCCCTGTGTTGGTAGGTGCCCAATATGTTACTGGAGATCAGTGGAGAAATAACTCCAGAAAGAATGAAGGGATGAAGCTAAAGAAAAAACAATACCCAGTTTTGGACGTGACTGGTGATAGAAACAAGGTCTGATGCTGTAAAGAGCAATATTGCATAGGAACCTGGAATCTTAGGTGCATGAATCAAGGCAAATTGGAAGTGCGCAAACAGGAGATGGCAAGAGTGAACGTCGACATTCTAGGAATCAGCGAACTAAAATGGATTGGAATGGGTGAACTTAAGTCTGATGACCTTTATATCTACTACTGTGGGCAAGAATCCCTTAGAGAAATGGAGTAACCATCATGGTCAACAAAAGAGTCTGAAATGCAGTACTTGGATGCCATCTCAAAAACAACAGAATGATCTCTGTTCATTTCCAAGGCAAACCATTCAATATCACAGTATCCCAAGTCTATGCCTGCCAGGGTCCAGCCCCAGTGGATCCAGGGAATTCGAATCGAGGATGGCGTTGGCGAGGATCAGGAAACAACTGCTTAATTAAACGTTAATTAAGGATATAAAGAGTAATAGAATAAGGATAGCTCAGTGAGGAAATTCAGTGGAGAAAAGAGGCTGAAATAAGGATAGCTCAGTGAGGAAATTCAGTGGAGAAAAGAGGCTGAATAATTCAGCCAGAAGATAAAGAACGACATGGTGAGACCAAGTTTCGGTGAACAAGGCCCGCACTTTATTTTCCAAAGTAGTTTTTATACCTTAAGTTATGCATAGAGGATAATGGGGGAAGGGGTAGAGTCATGCAGCAAGCCAGGCTTTCTTCCTGCAAACTTATCATATGCAAAAGCTTAGGTGATTTGCATCATCTTCTGGCCCGGAGGCCTGTTAACATTTTAAGACCCTTTCTTCAGAAAACTTATTTTTCTCTAAAGGTGATTGGTCAGGAGCCACCCTCCAAAGCATTTGATAAAGTTGCATTCCGACAGAGCAAACGTATGGTGGGCTATAACAATAAAAAGAATTAACTCAAGGGTCCCAGGTTACAAACATTAAAGCTACTACTTACACCAATTATATTAATCAATACACTGCCAGGGACACAGCAGGTAAGGGATATGGAAACTTAGCAGCAAACATTGGCCCAAAAAGTGAAAAACCCTTCACCAATACAATTTCTAATCAATCTTTTAACTGCTCAAAGGAATCTGTATTTAGACAGTTTAGAACATCTCATGCCTCTCACAGTTGGGAGGCTCTGAGCAATCACATGTGGCCGCAAAAACCTATTCAGGCAGGCTAGAGGACTTCCAAAGGAGTTTGTAGGTTGAAACACTGTCACACCCAGGAATTATTAACTGGAGCTATAAGCTAACTCTTGTTTCAGAGAGAGGTAGTGGGGGACAGCCCCCCGTAAAGTCTGAGGTGTAGGTGAAAGCACAAAGCAGAAAGTAGGCAGACTCTGGTTTTGGGGGTAGAAGCTCGAGAATTTCCAGGGAGATGCTCGAGAATTTCCTGAGGCTTGATCCCGCCTTTGCATATGCCAAGCCTCCTTCCTCATGACCTTTGCCATGGGCGGAGCTCGCTCTCCGCATATGCCCCAACCAGTAACACTGAAGAAGCTCAAGTTGAATGGATCTATGACGACCTACAAGACCTTTTAGAACTAACACCCCAAAACGATGTCCTTTTCACTACTGGAATGCAAAAGTAGAAAGTAAAGAAACACTTAGGGTAACAGGCAAATTTGGCCTTGGAATACAGAAGTAAGCAGGCAAAGGCTGATAGGGTTTTGCCAAGAGAACACACTGGTCATAGCAAACATGTTCTTCCAACAATACAAGAGAAGACTCTACACATGGACATCACCAGATGGCCAACATCAAAATCAGATTGATTATATTCTTTGAAGCCAAAGATGGAGAAGCTCTATACAGTCAAAAAACAAGACCAGGAGCTGACTGTGGCTCAGATCATGAACTCCTTATTGCCAAACTCAGATTTAAATTGAAGAAGATAGGGAAAACCACTAGCCCATTTAGTTCAGTACAGTTCAGATAAGTGGCTCAGTCGTGTTCTACCTCTTTGTGACCCCATGAATTGCAGCACGCCAGGCCTCCCTGTCCATCACCAACTCCCGGAGTTCACTCAAACTCAAGTCCATTGAGTCAGTGATGGCACCAGCCATCTCATCCTCTGCCATCCCCTTTTCCTCCTGCCCCCAAACCCTCCTAGCATCAGTGTCTTTTCCAATGAGTCAACGCTTCACATGAGGTGGCCAAAGTACTGGAGTTTCAGCTTTAGCATCGTTCCTTCCAAAGAAATCCCAGGGCTGATCTCCTTCAGAATGGACTGGCTGGACCTCGTTGCAGTCCAAGGGACTCTCAAGAGTCTTCTCCAACACCACAGTTCAGAAGCATCAATTCTTCGGCGCTCAGTCTTCTTCACAGTCCAACTCTCACGTCCATACATGACCACTGGAAACACCATAGCCTTGACTAGACGGACCTTTGTTGGCAAAGTAATGTCTCTGCTTTTCAATATGCTATCTAGGTTGGTCAAAACTTTCCTTCCAAGGAGTAAGCGTCTTTTAATTTCATGGCTGCAGTCACCATCTATAGTGATTTTGGAGCCCAAAAAAATAAAGTCTGACACTGTTTCCACTGTTTCCCCATCTATTTCCCATGAAGTGATGGGATCAGATGCCATGATCTTCGTTTTCTGAATGTTGAGCTTTAAGCCAACTTTTTCACTCTCCACTTTCACTTACATCAAGAGGATTTTTAGTTCCTCTTCACATTCTGCCATAGGGTGGTGTCATCTGCATAGCTGAGGTTATTGATATTTCTCCCAGCAATCTTGATTCCAGCTTGTGCTTCTTCCAGCCCAAGGTTTCTCATGATGTACTCTGCATAGAAGTTAAATAAGCTGGGTTACAATATGCAGCCTTGACGTACTCCTTTTCCTATTTGGAACCAGTCTGTTGTTCCATGTGCAGTTCTAACTGTTGCTTCCTGGCCTGCACACAGGTTTCTCAAGAGGCAGGTCAGGTGGTCTGGTATTCCAATCTCTTTCAGAATTTTCCACAGTTTATTGTTATCCACACAGTCAAAGGCCTGGAATGTTAGGTCCATGAATCAAGGCAAACTGGAAGTGGTCAAATAGGAGATGGCAAGAGTGAATGTCGACATTCTAGGAATCTGTGAACTAAAATGGACTGGAATGGGTGAATTTAACTCCGATGACCATTATATCTACTACTGTGGGCAAGAATCCCTTAGAAGAAATAGTGTAGCCATCCTAGTCAAAAAAAGAGTCTGAAATGCAGTACTTGGATGCAATCTCAAAAACGACAGAATGATCTCTGTTCATTTCCAAGGCAAACCCTCAATACCACAGTAGTCCAAGTCTATGCCCCAACCAGTAATGCTAAAGAAGCTCAAGTTGAACGGTTCTATGATGACCTACAAGACCTTTTAGAACTAACACCCCAAAACGATGTCCTTTTCATTATAGGGGACTGGAATGCAAAAGTAGGAAGTCAACAAACACCTGGAGTAACAGACAAATTTCGCGTTGGAATACAGAATGATTGCACTGATCATAGCAAACACCCACTTCCAACAACACAAGTGAAGACTCTACACATGGACATCACCAGATAGTCAACATCGAATCATATTGATTATATTCTTTGCAGCCAAAGACAGATAAGCTCTACACAGTCAGCAAAAACAAGACCGGGAGCTGACTGTGGCTCACATCATGAGCTCCTTATTGCCAAAATCAGACTTAAATTGAAAAATATAGGGAAAACGACTAGACCATACATGTATGACCTAAATCAAATCCTTTATGATTATAGAGTGGAAGTGAGAAATAGATTTAAGGGACTAGATCTGATATATAGAGTGCCTGATGAAATATGGACTGAGGTTCATGACATTGTACAGGAGACAGGGATCAAGACCATCCCCATGGAAAAGAAATACACAGAAGCAAAATGGCTGTCTGAGGAGGCCTTACAAATAGCTGTGAAAAGAAGAGAAGCAAAAAGCAAAGGAGAAAAGGAAAGATATAAGCATGTGAATGCAGCGTTCCAAAGACTAGCAAGAAGAGATAAGAAAGCCTTCCTCAGTGATCAATGCAAAGAAATAGAGGAAGAAAACAGAATGGGAAAGACTAGAGATCTCTTCAAGAAAATTAGAGATACCAAGGGAACATTTCATGCAAAGATGGGCTCGATAAAGGACAGAAATGGTATGGACCTAACAGAAGCAGAAGATATTAAGAAGAGGTGGCAGGAATACACAGAACTGTACAAAAAAGATCTTCATGACCAAGATAATCACGATGGTGTGATCACTGTCCTAGAGCCAGACATCCTGGAATGTGAAGTCAAGTGGGCCTTAGAAAGCATCACTACGAACAAAGCCAGTGGAGGTGATGGGATTCCAGTTGAGCTATTTCAAATCTTGAAAGATGACGCTGTGAAAATGCTGCACTCAATATGCCAGCAATTTGGAAAACTCAGCAGTGGCCACAGGACTGGAAAAGGTCAGTTTTCATTCCAATCCCAAAGAAGAGTAATGCCAAAGAATGCTCAAACTACCACACAATTGCACTCTTCTCATGCTAGTAAAGTAATGTTCAAAATTTTCTAATCCAGGCTTCAGCAATACATGAACTGTGAACTTCCCCATGTTCAAGCTGGTTTTAGAAAAGGCAGAGGAACCAGAGATCAAATTGCCAACATCCACTGGATCATCGAACAAGCAAGAGAGTTCCAGAAAAACATCAATTTCTGCTTTACTGACTTTGCCAAAGCTTTTGATTCTGTGGATCACAACGAACTGTGGAAAATTCTGAAAGAGATGGGAATACCAGACCACCTGACTTGTCTCTTGAGAAATCTGTATGCAGGTCAGGAAGCAACAGTTAGAACTGGACATGGAACAACAGACTGGTTCCAAATAGGAAAAGGAGTACGTCAAGGCTGTATATTGTCACCCTGCTTATTTAACTTCTAAGCAGAGTACATCATGAGAAACACTAGACTGAAGAAGCACAAGCTGGAATCAAGATTGCCACGAGAAATATCAATCACCTCACATATGCAGATGACACCACCATTATGGCAGAAAGTGAAGAAGAACTAAAAAGCCTCTTGATGAAAGTGAAAGAGGAGAGTGAACAAGTTGGCTTAAAGCTCAACATTCCAAAAACAAAGATCATGGCATCTGGTCCCATCACTTCATGGCAAAGAGATGGGGAAACAGTGGAAACAGTGTCAGACTTTTTACTTTGGGGGGCTCCAAAACCACTGCAGATGGTGACTGCAGCCATGAAATTAAAAGACGATTACTCCTTGGAAGGAAAGTTATGACCAACCTAGATAGCATATTGAAAAGCAGAGACAATACTTTGCCAACAAAGGTCCGTCTAGTCAAGGCTATGGTGTTTCCAGTGGTCATGTATGGACGTGAGAGTTGGACTGTGAAGAAAGCTGAGCGCTGAAGAATTGATGCTTTTGAACTGTGGTGTTGGAGAAGGCTCTTGAGAGTCCCTTGGACTGCAAGGAGATCCAACCAGTCCATCCTAAAGGAGATCAGCCCTGGGTGTTCTTTGGAAAGAATGATGCTACAGCTGAAACTCCAGTACTTTGGCTACCTCCTGTTAAGAGTTGACTCATTGGAAAAGACACTGATGCTGGGAGGGATTGAGGGCAGGAGGAAAAGGGGACGACAGAGGATGAGATGGCTGGTGCCATCACTGACTCCATGGACATGAGTTTGAGTGAATTCCCGGAGTTGGTGATGGACAGGGAGGCCTGGCATGCTGCAATTCATGGGGTTGCAAACAGTTGGACACGACTGAGCAACTGAACTAACTGACTAACATATAAATAGATTAGTCTTGTTAGTCACTCAAGCAGAAGTTATAGAGAGCCTGTCTCTGGTGTGAAATAAAACAAACATTCATGCCGTTGATTGAGTATGATAACATCAAGGAAAATCTGAGTATTTTTTAATATTGAGAATGATCCTTGGCTGAGAGGTAGAATGCAGAGTTTGTAATATAAACACAAATAAAACCACTGAGCTTAAAAAGACCCTGATAAAAAAAAGAAGCCATGTCTTTCACTTTGACTTCAGTCTTGTCCGACACTCAAAGGGTAATTCAGTCTTGTCAGCCTTAGATATCTGATTTATAGAAATTGTGAGATTATAAAAGATTTTTCCTTAGTGTATAGTAAATTATTTTGCAGTAATGATAATGTAAGATACTCCAGTAGTTCTGTTTTGTTGTTTTTTTTTGCCTGCTCTTGGTCAGTGTCACTGAGCCTTTCAACCAAAGATTCAATAGACCTCAAAGAATTAGTTTTGTTCTGTATCTGTTTAGATGCCTCCTTTCAGGTAGTATCCTCTGTTACATTCCATCTCTTTTAGGCCCCACAAACTGTGATGTCTGACTTTTCAGCTCAGCAGCAAGGTTGTTCCTAGTTACATTATTCCTCCCTATTTTGGAGTTAGATAAATGCTTCAAAGGAAAAACATTACAATTTTACCACCTAAGCTACAAAGGAAGCCCAAGAATGCTGGAGTGGGTAGT
Source organism: Bos indicus (assembly GCF_029378745.1). Taxonomy (NCBI): domain Eukaryota; kingdom Metazoa; phylum Chordata; class Mammalia; order Artiodactyla; family Bovidae; genus Bos; species Bos indicus. Next base: position 57,485,083 of record NC_091770.1, read on the forward strand.
CTATCCCTTCTCCAGCAGATCTTCCTGACCCAGGGATCAAACCATGGTCTCCTGATTTGCAGGTGGATTCTTTACCAACTGAGCTATCAGGGAAGCATATATATATATACATTTTTTTTTTCTTTCAAAAAATTTGCCCTTTGTTTAGTATTTGAAACATGCTGTTTCAAATATATTGTAAGTTTTTTAGTTGTTTATAGAGGAAGGACAAAATCAATATCATATATAATATGTTCCCCCCAAATGCTAGAAGGTTCTTATGATTTCATTGTGTTTTCTTCACAATACATCCCCACAAATGTAGTACTGACATATTTTTTTGAGTATTACTTTTTGGTTGTTTGCTCTATGCTGGTTTGGAAACTTCAAGGTATACTGTTTTATACTTAAGATATAAAATTTTTCTAAGAAAATCCATTCATTGAATCCTTTTATCCTCCCTTCTTTTAGTAATCTTAAGACAAACCAATCCTCATATGAAGAAACTTCTCCCTTCTTGTTAGTATTTAATTATCCAATAATTTTAAATAAAAATTTTAAAATAGCTAATTAGATTTATTGCTACATTATATCAGTTATGTACTTATTATTTTCTTAAATCTTATTCTTTCTGTTAGTATTTTATTTTTCTTTAATAATATTTCAGTTAGATTCTGTGGGTGATCAAATTTCTTGTTATTCTGTGTGTCTATTGCTGAAATATATTTTTATTGTACTCACTCTTAAAAAATATTATGCTTGGGTATAAAATTATATGTTAGAGTTATTTTCTTTCAGTAGGGTGAAGATATAATCCCACTTTCCCTGTCATCCATTGTTGTAAATGAAATATCCATTGTCGGTCACTCTTTTATTGTTAAAATGCCTTTTTGCTAGGCATTTTTATGAATTATTTATTCTTAATGTACAGCATTTTTCAGTATAATATATTCAGGGTATGACATTTATTTTTCTCTTTATTATTAAAAATACACATTTTATTAAGAGTCACATATTGTCTTCTCTCAATTTTGAAAACACTGAAATAGTTTATTCAAATGCAGTTTCTCCACTATTTTCCTATACTCTCCACTTAAAAAAAAAAAAAACAAAACACTTTTTATATGAATGTTTGGAGTTTTTATTATATCGTCCATTGTATGCCTGAATTTTTCTGCACATGTACTGGCCGAATTTTTTATCTTCAGTTTACCATTTTTCTCTTTTACTTCATTCAGTCAAGAGACGTGCAAAACATTTTTCTGAAAAATATTTTGTTATCAGTGAAATATATTTCATGATTTCATGTTGTGATTTCCAAGTCCTTTTCATAGTAATGATTATTTCAATTCATAAATTCATGCTACCTTTAAATGTTAATTGATAAATCATTTGAAATTTTAAAATAATTTTTACAATATTTGTAGGAATGTTTCATGAAATTAATTGATGTACATTGGTTTTTGATAGTTATTTTTTCTTTCTTCAATAAAAAAATTAATGTTCTATTTTTTGGAGTTACTGTGTTGTGGTAATCTGGATAATGTAGCATATCTAGTCACTTAGCCAGCAAGAAATGTTTCTTTCTACCATTCTTCAACTTAGCACTTGCAATTGCTGCATGTAGCATTTGGCAGTTTTTTCAATTTCCATTCTTTAGCATAGGGTGCCTAAATCTAGTCACCAGTTGTAATCTGTGATTCTGATCCAAGTACTTCATCTTGACTGGAGGACATTCTAATGCTTTTTTTCTACAAAAGCAAAATTCCTGACTTATTCCACCCACTTTTGTGTCTATCAGACCTCAGTGAGCTAACCCATGGGACAAACACATTTGCCATCTTATATTTCTGATCTGTCTCTTCTTCTAAAGATATTTGTCTTATATTTGATCTTTGAGTTATATATTTTCATATTGTATATATTATAATGATTTTGCCTTGCAAATGGTAATTGAAACATGAACTCAATTTGCCATCACAAATTTTAACTTTGAAAGTAAAAATAGTACTCATATGCGGGATGAATCAACATCTTGTGCTTCTGCTCAGAATTTTAAAGCTATTTAAGAGTGATTCTTCTAAGAGCAGGTTTTTCTATAGTGTTTTAGAAAGAAATATGTCTCCATTTTGCATATATTTAAAAAGAAGTTAATTTTCCAAGAAAACGTAACTGCTTAATGTGTATACGTTTCAACCAATTAGACTCAATTAGTTCTAAATCACTGAGGACATTATATAAATTAAATCTGAATTTGAGTCACATGAAATAAATTATAGTGTAGTCATTTGAGTTAGATGTCTATAGACCAACAGTTTGGGTCTGTATCCTAGTTGTGCCATCCTCAAGCTATGTGATATTAATCAAAATTTCTAAATTTTTTAACTTATTGATATATAAAGATATATACATATATGTATATATATAGAGAACATGTGTGTAATAGTATCTAAATTTTCATAAATATTCTAAAATTAAATAAGTTACATGAAAAATACTTAGAACAAAGCTTCATAAAATCCTTTTGGTTATAAAATAATAAGAAAATGGATATCATAAACCCTGGAAACCAGTGTTAAAAATTAGTTTACCTGAATCTAATGTTTCCTGCTATTAACTATATTGGCAATAAATGCAAAAAATAAAAATTACTGGAAGAACAGAAAGTCTAAATGTATTTAATGATTTCTAAAGTATAATGTAAGTCTTCCAAAAATAATCTGGACTGTAATGATCTAAATAGCTTTCTTAAAAAAAAAAAAAGCAATTGTTTATACTACAAAATTAAATGAGGCAAAGCAGTTATTCAAAGTTGTATACTTAAAAATGATTTTCAATTTCTCTGCTGTTCATTTAAAATGAGATAATAGATCCTAAGTATGTAAAGTGATTGGAGGAACTTAGCAGTTGAGTATCTACAGATGAATTAGGTGACCAGAAAATAGCAGAGTATAGAGTATATTTTCTAAGATGTCATATTGCTGGTTAATTCTCTTCTGGAAGGGGTGAACAGGTAACACAAATAACAACTACAACAACAATAAAAAACAAACAAATGAACAAGTAGGCCAAACAACACTGCAGCCAAGATTCATGAGTTTATTCTCTGATTCTGATCTTTTTCTGACTGTGTGATCTAACTGGTTGAAACATATACATTTAAAAAAATGTTTCTTGGAAAATTAAAAGAGCAGGCTCATTGGGAAAGACCCAGATGCTGGGGAAGATGGAGGGCAGGAGGAGAAGGGAGCAACAGAGAATGACATAGTTGGATGGCAACATTGACTCAATGGAAATGAGTTTGAGCTAACTATGGGAGATGGTGAAGGACAAGGAAGCCTGGGAGTGCGGCAGCCATGGGGTTATAAAGAGTCAGACATGACCGAGTGACTGAACAACAACAAATGCACATGCACAATATAGATATATTCTTCCAAAACACTATGATGTTTCTCGCAAATGGTAATGAATATCTCCACGTAAAGAATAAAGCTGTACCTTTTCTTTACAGCATATGTCAAAATTAATCAAAATGCATCAAAAACTTAAATGTAGGATCTAAAACTATATAACTCTGAAACGAAAAAGAAGGTAGAAAAGTTTTATGGCATTATTTGGCAATGATTTTGATACAATATCAAAAGTATAGACAAAGTAAAAGTAATTGTACTACATCAAAATTAAAACATCTGTACATCAAAGGACACTATCAGTAGTATTGAAAGGCAACTCGTGGAATAGGAAAAAAACTCTATTTGCAAATCATATATCTAATAAGGGGTTAATATCCAGAATATATATATATAACTCCTACAATTCAACAATAACAAAATAAATAACACAAAAAGTTCAATTACAAAAAAGGAGCAAGAGATTAAATAGACATTTCTCCAAAGAAAATATATAAATGACCAACATACATATGAAAAGGTGCTCAACAATGCTAATTATTAGGGAAATACAAATAAAAATCACAATAAATGTCACTCCATACCATTAGAATGTCTAATACTGTAAAAAAGAATAATAACACATGTTTGCAACAATGTGGAAAAATTGTAACCCTTGTATACTCTTGCTGGGAATGTATAATGATACAATTGCTATGAAAACAATATAGAAGTTTCTAAAATATTTTAAAACAATTTTTGTTCCCTATGATCCAGCAATTCTACATCTGATATTCATACAGAAGAACTCAAATTAGAATCACAAAGAAATATTTACATACCCATAGTAACATTACTATAGACAAAATTTGGAAGCAACTCAAGTGTCCATGCATATATGAATGGGTAAATAAAACATGGTATATTCATGCAACAGAATATTATTCAGACTTAAAATGAAAGAAATTTAGACTAATGCTACACCATGGATGGAGCTTGAGGACACTGAAAAGTGAAATAAGCCAGTCATAAAAAGAAATATTGAGTGATTTTACTTCTTTGATGTACCTAAATTAGTCAGGTTCAGATAAACAGAAAGTAGAATGGTGATTGACAGGGACTTTGGGGAGGGGAAATTCAGAGCTGTTGTTTAATAGTATGAAATTGTAATTTTTAATAATATACATTTGGTGTTTGTCCCATTTCTAGCACACAGTTCCTAAAATTGTCATCATTTCCTAAATGATAAGACCAATGGAGCATCTTTTTATTTTTTGTCTTCCATTCCTAAATGGTTGCATCACTTAGGAAAGATAAAAGGAACATCTTTTGTTAGTCATAGCAAGCCCCTTTCAATCACATCTGAGTTTATGTTAATGACATGACTATTGGAAAGCCCCTCAGAATGAGTGGATGATTGCCAGGGGAACTAACCAGTGATTAAAGGATTGGAACATTCAGCCTCACCCCCTGATCTTCAGAAACAAGTGAGGGCCTGGAGATTGGGTTCAATCACCAACAGCCAACAACTTAATCATGCCCCGCTAAGGAAGGATTCAAAAGAAAAATACCTAAAGTAAGGTGTTCTGAGCTTCAGAGAGCTTCAGTATTGGTGAACACGTGGAGGTGCCGGGAAAGTAGCATTCCAGCAGGGTGTGGACATAGTGCGCCCCTTCATCCACACCTTTCCCTATGCATGTCTTTCATCTGGTTTTTCTAAACCGTATCCATCTATAATAAACTGGTAATCTAGTAGGAAAAAGTCCTGAGTTTCGTGAACTGCTTTAGTGCATTAGGAGAAGGTTGTGAGAACCTCTCATTTACATTCTCATTTACAGTTCACCATAAATGAAGGTAGTAGGGAAAGGAGAATTGGTCTGCTGAGACAGGCCTTAACCTGTGAGATCTGATACTAACTCCAGGTAGTGCCAGAACTGAACTGAATTGAATTGTAGAATGCTCATTTGGTGTCTGCTAAGAATGGGAGATTAGCTAATCATGAAAAAAATGTACTTATCTGGTATCAGAAGTAGTGTATAAAGTGTTGAGAAGAGAAGCAGAGGTTTTGTTTTGTTTTTGTTTCCCTTTGCAAATACATATAGTTTCAATTTTGCATTGAAACTATAAAAAAAAACTTCTGGAGACTGGTTGCATAGCATTGTGGATGTACTTAACACTGTAGAACTGTACACTTAAAAAGCCTAACATGGCAAATTTTATGTTATATGTATTTTCCCACAATTGAAAAAAAAAAAAATCTATGGTACTGACTAAAATGATAAAACAATATCAAAGTAAATAATGACAAATCTTTGAAAGCTTGAAATCAAAAAGTTTAAAACTGATATGTTACAAAGTGTCACACTGATAGCTGCACTATCAAAGTGGTTCTTTTTGTTACTCTTTAAGAGATATAAAATTTTGGATTAAATATCCAATTTAAAACACTCAACAAGTAGGAGATAATTCATTATATGCTATTTTATTCTAAGTGATATTAGTTTCTTGTTTAGACAAGATAATTAGAAATTAGTTATAACATAGAATTATATACAGTGAATTATATATAATATAGAATTTTCTATATAATTAGAAAATTAGTTTTCTTGTCTATCTTCTATAATACAATTTACTGGATTGACAGTCCTCCTGTATGAAAGGAAACATGATTTATTGAAATTATATTTTTCAATTTTTAAGTGAAACAAGTATTTTAATCATGTTATTTAAATTACTGGCTCTATTGCTTTTAATATTAACATTATTAAGTTCACTGTTTTACCTGAAACAACAGAAGTAGTAATCCATTCATATTCCCAATATATTTAGCATAGCATATTCCCATAAAAGGGCTTCCCTGGTGGCTCAGATGGTAAAGAATCTATCTACCTGCAATGCAGGAGACCGGGTTCAATCCCTGGGTTGAGAAGATCCCCTGGAGGAGGGCATGGTAACCCACTTCAGTATTCCTGTCTGGAGAATTCCCATGGACAGAGGGGTCTGGCGGACTATAGTCCAGTAGGTGGCAAAGAGTTGAACGTGACTGAGCAAATAAGTACAGCACAGAAAATTCCCATAAAAAGAGCTGAAATTTGAAGCTGAAATGATTCAAAAAAAGGTTCAGGGGATTATTAGTCATTCTGATTTCCATGTTTGGATATTTTTGCATTTTGGAAATTATGATTGCATTGTGATCATAAAAAACCTATTTTCACAAAATGGATACTTATATTTTATGTACATAGTAAATGCAGTAAAAATCATAAACCCCCACAAATTTTCTCAATAAAAAAATAAAAAGTTTTATTTTTACCTTGTTGAACTGTATTGGAGAAGGAAATGGCAACCCACTCCAGTGTTCTTGCCTGGAGAATCCCATGGACAGAGAAGCCTGGTAGGCTGCCGTCCATGGGGTCGCACAGAGTCGGACACGACTGAAGCGACTTGGCTGCGGCGGCGGCGGCGGAACTGTATATAAACTGTATCATAAAAGAAAGAAAAATGAATTGTTAAATCTTTCTACTCTGCTTTAGTTCATTAAATTTGGTCTATGATTTGTTTCAAACTCATTTCATAATATATCCTGAGATTTGTTTTCAAAATTCCTTCCATTTATAGAGAAAGCAGATCAAACTACCTCAAAATGCAATAAAACCTACATCTTATTTATTGTTCATTTTTCAACTATTAAAATAAAATGAATTTTTTTCTATTCTAACTTACTCAGATACTGTCTTAACATCTAAGATGTAATTATACAAGAAATATTATTACATGAAGTATTAGAAAAAAGCTTTCCTTTTTAACCTTTTAGTCATAGTTATATTGTATTTTAGGGCTTCCCAGATGGTGCTAGTATTAGAATCTGCCTGCCAATGCAAGAGATGAAAGATGCATGTTTACGCTCCCTGGGTCAGGAAGGTCCCATGGAGAAGGAAATGACAACCCATTCCAGTGTTCTTGCCTGGAAAGTTCCATGGACAGAGGAGCCTGGTGGATCACAGTCTATTGGGTTGCAAACAGTTGGACCTGACTGAGTGATGAAGCACGTACCCATATAATGTTTTAAAATTGTAATAATATATCATACACATTTAATAATTTCCCTTGGTAGATTATTATTTCATGTTACAACAAAGTTTTCTACATCATTGGAAATAGTAGGTTGGATAAAGCACAAGCTGGAATCAAGATTGCTGGGAGAAATATCAATAACCTCAGATATGCAGGTGACACCACCCTTATGGAAGAAACTGAAGAGGATTGAAGAGACTCTTGATGAAGGTGAAAGAGGAGAGTGAAAAAGTTGGCTTAAAACTCAACATTCACAAGACTAAGATCGTGATATCTGGTCCCATCTCTTCATGACAAATAGATGGGGAAAAAATTGAAACAGTGAGAGACTTTATTTGGGGGGGCTCCAAAAATCACTGCAGATGGTGACTGTAGCCATGAAATCAAAAGACACTTTCTCCTTGGAAAAGCTATGACAAGCCTGCTAAGTCACTTCAGTCGTGTCCAACTCTGTGCAACCCCATAGACAGCAGCCCACCAGGCTTCGCTGTCCCTGGTATTCTCCAGGCAAGAACATTGGAGTGGGTTGCCATTTCCTTCTCCAACGCATGAAAATGAAAAATGAAAGTGAAGACGCTCAGTCATGTCCGACTCCTAGTGACCCCATGGACTGCAGCCTACCAGGCTCCTCTGTCCATGGGATTTTCCAGGCAAGAGTGGTGGTGTGGCCTGCCATTGCCTTCCCTGATGACAAGCCTAGACAGCATATTAAAAAGCAGAGACATTACTTTGACAACAAAAGTTCATCTAGTCAAAGCTATGGTTTTTCCAGTAGTCATGTATGGATGTGAGAATTGGACCATAAGGAAGACTGAGCACTGAAGAATTGATGCTTTGAATGTGCTATTGCAGAAGGCTATTGAGAGTCCCTTGGACTGCAAGCAGATGAAATCAGTCAATCCTAAAGGAAATAAACCCTGAATATTCATTTGAGGGACTGATGCTAAAGATGATGCTCCAATACTTTGGCCACCCAATGTGAAGAGCCAGCTCATTAGAAAAGACCCTGATGCTGGGAAAGATTGAAGGCAAGAGGAGAAGGGAACGACAGGATTAGATGGTTGGATGGCATCACTGAGTCGATGGACATGAATCTGAGCAAGCTCCTGGAGATGGTGGACAGAGAAGCGTGGTGTGCTGTAGTCCATGGTGTCGCAAAGAGGTGGACCTGACTGAGCAACTGAACAACAAATTTTCAGGGACTTCCCTGGTGGTCTGATGGTTAAGACTCTGTGCTCCAATGCGGGAGACCTGGATTTGATCTCTGGTTAGGGACTATATCCCATGTGCTATAATAAAGACCTGGTGCAGCCAGACCAAAAAAAAAAAAAGTTTTTTTTCATAACTGTGGTTTGTAATAACAGTAAAATATTTAATAATGTAATTACTGCACAAATATTTGAGCAGAAGTGAATTATTTAATCACAGTACTTTAATGATAATAGTTACATCTTCTGATTGTAAATAATAATGTGTATTTAAGTAAGCATATTCTTTTGCATTTTATTTGGCCTTGGTGTAAAGTCAACGCAGTCACTACATGAAGGGTTTCCTAACACACCAGGATGTATCTCATTTTTGCAATCTTTGTTGAAAATGGGGCTTCTTTCCTCCTAATTTTCTTCATAATTTTCTGTAACTTTAATCATTTTAAGCTATCCTCTTTCCCTTTTCCTAGGTTAAACATCTTACACATGTCCTCTCTCTCACAGAGGTGGTTTTCCTGAAGTTTCTGTTCTGTCTTTTACTGATTCAAATTAACATAAATTTTATTATTGCATGAAAGGTTTCATTATAGTGTTATTTCATTACTCTGATATTTATTTCCTGTCTATTGTATAGCATTGTTTCACAGGCATGTATCTTCAATGAATCTTTATTTTATTATGGCTTTAGATTACAGAAAGTTGTGAAGATAGTACCTAGGGTTCCCATGTACAAGCATTCAGTTTCCCCTATTTTCAATATCTTACATTAATATGATTCATTGCTGCAATTACTGAAGAAATATTAAAACATTATTATTAACTGAACTCATTCTTTATTCAAATTTTCTCATTTTTACCTCTTGTCTTTTTGTGTGTGTGTTCTAGGAGTCTATCCAGAATGACATGTTATATTTAGTCATACTGTCTCCTTAGGCTTTTGCCAGTGACAATTTGTCAAGGCATGTTTTGAATTACCTTGACAATTTTGAGGAGTACCAACCAGATATTTTACAGAATGTCCCTCAAAAAGTTTGTATGATGTTTTCCTAATGATTAGACTTGGGTTATGTGTTTTTGGAAGAAGCCCACAGATAATTAGTGTAATTTTCATCACATTATATGTATGGTACATGCTCTTAGTATGGGTTATTATCATTGATATTTACCTTGATCATATGATTTATGTAGTGTTTTTCAGTTTTCTTCACCATAAATTTGCCCCACTCACTCCTTTTCATGCTGTACTTTTCAGGAAAAATGGTATGCACAGCCCACATTTAAGGAAAGGGGAAGTTGTGTTCTACCTTCTTGAAGGTGGAGTATCTAAATTTATTACATGGAATTACTCAGCACTGAGCAGCTCTCTCTTCTCCCTCACATATTTTTCAATAATTTATTTATAAATGTGTGAATACTTATTTTATACCTTGAGTGTGTATGTTTGATATGAATGAAACTATATTTTGTTGTAAATTCATTTTCACTAGTAATATATGACATGTTTCCATGTCAGTTATCTAGATTTCCCTTTTATTTTATTTGCTGAATTTAACACTAGATTTTACTGGCTGTAAGATACATTTTTCATTTTTTATAGAATTTCTGAAGTAGAGATGTTTTAAGATTGATAGTATCTTATATTCATTATACGCCTGCAGAATTTGTATATTTGTCATTGCCCATAACCATAAATGGGTTTCCCTGGTGATTCAGAGGTAAAGAATTCACCTACCAATGCCAGAGAGGCAGGTTTGATCCCTGGGTGGGGAAGATCCCCAGGAGAAGGAAATGGCAACCCACTCCAGTATTCTTGCCTGGGAAATCCCATGGACAGAGGGGTTGCAAAGGGTCAGGAATGACTTAGTGACTGTGCACACATATATAACCATAAATACTTGTGAAAGATGTTCATATTTTTATTACTTCAGTCGAACTCTGTCATTATTTGTAAAACCTGTGCTGAGTTTAATTGATATTGCACAGATTTCAAAAAGCTTATACTCTGATTTGGCATTAAATTAAATGTTATTTTCTATGTAGAAATTCATGGACACAGAGAACAACACATGATTTTAAAATAAAGTTACTGGGCTTCCCTTGTGGTTCATCTTAAAGAATCCACCTGCAATGCAGGAGACCTGAGTTCGATCCCTGTGTTGGGAAGATCCCCTGGAGAAGGGAAAGGCTACCCACTCCAGTATTCTGGCCTGGAAAATTCAATGGACTGACTGTATAGTAATGGAGTTGCAAAGAGTCAGACATGACTGAGCGACTTTCAATTTCAACTGTTCATCATTGTAAACAATATTTCATGTTCTTTTTAAAATATGCAACAAAATTATCTTTGCTGCTGCTGCCAAATCGCTTCAGTCGTGTCCGACTCTGTGCGACCCCAGAGACAGCAGTCAACCAGGCTCCCCCGTCCCTGGGATTCTCTAGGCAAGAACACTGGAATGGGTTGCCATTGCCTTCTCCAATGCATGAAAGTGAAAAGTTCAAGTGAAGTCAGCGACCCCAAGGACTGCAGCCTTCCAGGGTCCTCCATCCATGGGATTCTCCAGGCAAGAGTACTGGAGTGGGGTGCCATCTTTAGGACCTAAGAAAAGATGACACCAACAGTAGAAATATCAAGTGTATTAATAAGAAATGCATACAAGTTTGACTATCACATTTCACATATTGCAAATATATATACACAAATAGATGATAGAAAATCCCTTACAATTGTTGAAATAAATTTCAAAGTAAAAATAATGTAACTGATATGACATATTCAAGGATTATAAAAAACTGTTTAAAGGCATTTTTCACATTTTAATTGAATATTTTTTAAATTAAAAAATAATTTTAATTCATTTTAATGTTTTGATTCATTTTAATGTTTTGATTACACATTAATAATGATTCATATTACTGTTTGTTTTTCTTGAGATTCAATGTAATGAGGAAACATGAATTTTCCATAATGCTGTTAAACATTTGTGTCCCTTTAAATTTGGTTATTCGATTATTACAACTCATTCTTCAATGAACACCTTCCCACATGATTCCTTGTTCATTTGTTCATGTATTTTTCCCAGGTAGTTATCAAGGGATAGAACTGATAACAATAGGATACATACACTTAAAAACTAGTGCTGTTATATTTTTCTTCAAAGTGTTCATAAAAATATTTTAGTTTTATCAGAAGTGTATGAATCTATAATTTCTCTTATTTCTCTATTCCTTTTTATATTATAAAATGCCTAAACTTTCCAATTTTAAACACAGTAAGTGGTATGTTAGCATGGTTCTAACTTGCAATTACTTTGCATTTTCATTTACTATTCTTTTACTGTTTGCATTAAAGGTTTTTACCTTCAAAACCATGAAGATGGGAAGGAAAGAAAGTGGACAGGGTTTAGGCACCATTTGATGAGCACTGGGTTTCATTTCTCTTGGTTTTCAGAGTTCTGCTATAAGAAATAGAGCACATGCCTTACACTCTGGGCTTTCGTGCTGGACTAGCACCATTCCCAAGTGACCAAGGCATTTGAGTTATCGGGAAACAAGAGAGCAGGTAATCTTGGAAATGTAAATCAGTACTAAACTGTGAAGTACACTTTCAATTCTACCAAGAAAATTGGGTTTTGTTTTTTAAGGGGCGAAAGACTTTAAAAATAAAAGATAACACTGGACACACTATGGACAAAGATGATAATAAATAAAACTTAGGGATATATAAGTAGTCACATAGGAATGTATTTATGAAGAAATTATAGTTATGGTGAGATTTTTGTAGGTTTACAAATTGAAGGTTACTGCCAAAATAAATGTGTGAAGAGAAAAAAGAAAGAACAGAGTCAGATATGACTAAAAATGTCCTTGCACGGACCACTAACAGATAAGTTTATTTTATTAAAAATCAAATGTTAAAGACATACATAGGACACAGCATTACAGAAATCATATAAAGAGTGACTGACTGATAGCCAATACTAGTTTTAATTTACCTATTTGAATGGACCAAGAGAGTATTCTCCATTTAACCTCTTTTAAGGACCAGATTAGATTATACAGTCACAATTAAAGAATGGGTTCATCTTGTACAACTCATAAGAGCTTTCTGGAGTACAGATAGTAGTACCTTATCTCAGTGGAATCAATTGTAGACAGAGACAATCTCCAAGTTAGAAATGAATTAATGTAGTAGATGTGACAGTCATAATATAAAGACATTCTACTGGACTTGTCTAGTGGGGGCATGCTCATTCTTCAATCATAATCAGGTTTAGCAGGGTTCCTCCTAGGTCCCTGAAAAGCTAAGTCTATAACTCCCAGTCTCCTAACCATTTGCAAGTAGGCTATTATCTCTAACTTTGCCATGAATTGCATTTGCTTTACCAACTGGCCCTTGTCTATCTTCGGAATCCCTAAACATACTGCTCCCTATGCGTCCCTCCCAGTGGTTGAAGAAACTGTGTTAGGAGCTTTCTAATCATGCTGCCCTTAAAGCTACACTTGGTAACTTTTAAGAGGCCATCCCAGAGACTCTGCCTTGTTCCAGACTAAGAATTTTGCAGTAAAGGAAAGAGTAATCCTGTCCTTTTATTAAAAATCATCCCTCTGAGTTGGATCAGGCTAGCAACTTTATTCTCCCCAACTTTCCCTCTCTCCCAACATCCAACTTCTGCCCTCCTTCTCTAAAAGAGGACTGGCTATAGAACAAAGAGTGGAAAAAAAAAAAAAAAAAAAAACTTGATAATACCAACCTGTTAATTCATAATGAGAAATACAACTGTCAAGTGAACCAAAATGCTTGATGTGGAAGAACTGCTGGATGAAAAGTTAATTATAATGTGATGGCCAGCTTATTATTTTACTCTAGGGAAAAAACTTCCAAAGCCAATAGGCACATTATTCAGGCAGCACCTTCTCTCCCTGTGGACATATTATTTGTTAAGCCAAATAATAATCAATTTGTGATGATAATTTCATAAGGAAGCAAGATATATGGTTTGAATTTTAAGTGGCTTCTCCTAAAGGTAAAGTTTATATCACTGCAGACTGCAGCAAGGCTATCTAGGCATTATCCTTGAATCTCAGCACTCATTTCCCTGGGCAGTGCTGGATGGATATGATCACCCTTTGCTTCTTTTGGTTTACCTTGTATTTAATGAAGTAAGATACATGCATAGTCAGCATAGAGTTAGTAGACAAAGAGAAGAATAACATATCTCAGTTATACATTAGTAGCAAATGAAGGGAACATAAGTGTAAAGAATAGAGCACTGAGGTAAGAGTATCATGAACTGAGAGTGAGCTATACATTTTAAAGGAGTTCTTAGAGAGTAATGATTGCATATTTATGATTCCAAAGATGATAAAAGGGCTTCCCAGGTGGCACTAGTGGTAAAGAATCTGCTTGCCAATCCAGAAGATGCCAAACATGCAGCTTCGATCCACGTGTTAGGAAGATCCTTTGGAGGAAGAAATGGCAACCCACTCCAATATTCTTGTCTGGAAATTTCCATGGACAGAGTAGCCTGCCTGGCAGACTATAGTCCATGGGGTCACAGAGATGGACACAACTGAGCACATGTGCACCACAAAGCAGTTTTAGAAGTTAAAAACTTTAGGCATGGTCATAGTGAAATGAGACAGTGTGGTCAGGGCCTACTGTCCACTACATTCATTTCTCATACCAAAAAGTCCTGCAGAAAATCAACAAGTGGGGATTCAGAAACATTGAATCACTTTTTAGACTCAAGCTAGTTTGAATTTAATCAGATATCACAAGTAGCCTAAATCAATTTTCACACAGTTGGGACTATTAGTCCAAATACCTTGTTATAAGGTCACAGAAAATCAGAGATGACAAACATGCAGTTTCATTAAAAAGGGTAATAGGATAGAGAATTTGGGAAATCGTTGTCTTAAGATTTAGGAAATCATGACTATTATCTTAATTTTCTTATCATGCAAAGATGTATATATTGAGAAGGATACCCAATGGAATACCTTGAAAAAGCATATTGAAAAGAGCTTCTTTCAGAAGGACTTGCTTAAAAAAGTATCTAAACCATCAAAATGAAAAAGACAATGGACCTTCACTTAGTCATTCTATGACTAAAATATCTAAGACTTTTTTGATGCCCTTTGTTATGCCAGTCTTAGTAAGGGATACACAATTAGCAAATGACTCTAAAGTAATTGATCTAAAATCTTGCCTTTTCTTTGGTTACTTAAAGCTTTTAAGATAATTCATTTAGAAAATAAATTATATTTCCATATTCTCTTCACATACAGAAGAGATCTGAGCTGAAGAATTAGGCAAAATAAAAGTTTTTTACATATTTACTTCTTTAATGTGTGAGATACCTTTTATTAAAGAAAGAGTCTCAGAGACGTTAAAATTACTTGTAATATATTCTGTCACATACAAAGTGAGTACTTGCTGTAGAAAGTTTGCATTGGATTTTATGTACATTATTGTTGAATCACTACACTTATAAAAGGGAAGAAACATTTTTTGAGTGCCTGGAAAAGATAGAGAAGTTGTCTCTGGTTTGCTGTGGTTGTCTGGTTACTCTAATCTGATGTTTGTATCAGTTATTCATCACATAATTCCTATTGGGATACAAAGGTAGGGATTTGAGGAGCATTTAAGTTTCTATTTTGCAGCTTTGATTTGTCCTGAAGAGAACTCTTAAGCCATGTGGGAGAAAGAAGACCTCACTCCATTCCTCTAGCTGAGTTGGTAATGTACATGAGCTTAATCTTATAATCCATGCCTTAAATTTCACTAAGAGAAAAATACATATCTCTAAGCACACTGGTCCTGCTGATTATTGCTACTTGGAAGGCAGCTACTCAGAATATAGTCCTTTTTTTATGTTTCATAGTAACTGAAATGATTGAAGCCAACAAGGATAATCTGATTTGTAAGAATAATTGAGGTCAATATGTTCAGGCTAGAGAGTGGAAGAGTTACTATTAAATACAAATGAAATCATAATCTTCTCTATCTGAATGATAAGTACAGAGAAAGTCAGGAACAACTCAAGTAAAATTCAGCCTAAATAATTATAAGAATTTAAAGATGAAATGCTTGGGTTATTATGTCTACCTGACATTTCACGGAAGACTGAGCAGATGAAAAACATCATTACAGCATAAAATAAGCTATCATATCTAAATTACTTATCACTGAACATAATTAAAATCTTCTTAGTAATTTAATTGCACACCATAGTACATACAGGAAAAATGAGCACATTCCTTAGCAAAATATCACCTGAATCTCTATAGTGGGTTCACATTCCAGAAAACGCTGGGTTGAAGAAGTTGAAAGCAATAGCAATGCAATTCACCATTAAATATATGTATATCATTATAAAATAATCTCTAATGAAAATCAGTGAAAAATTTTTTTCTGATTATAAACAAATATAACATCAAATCTATAAGGGCATGAGACTTTACTCATCAATTTTCCATTACACAATCATTTGTAGGACATTTTTAACGTGCTCAGTCAGTAAGGTGCCTGGCACAATGTGAGCTCATAATAATTTTGCTTTGATAAATATGAATAACCATAAAAGATATAATGCTGTTTTGAATTCATGTACTTACAAACTTTTAAAATATTTTTTCTTTTGGATCAGGATCATTTGGATAAGTAAAAAATATATACAATACAAATAAAATTGGTAGATTCCAAGAGTAGAAATGTATTTATTGCTAAATATGACTCCAAAAGGTACTTTAGAAAATTAAAATTCAAACAACAAAATGAAAATAATGTCTCCCACTTATTTTTAAATTTCCCAATTAAGCATGTTCAGATTAAGAGGAGCATTGTTAAATACTGTGTTGACAATAACTGAAGGTATCACAGGCTCATGCGTCGAGATGGCAATGACATCATGGTTCCCCCTTGCAGGACTTTCCACTTTTCCCTGTGTGCTGCTACTCTTCAAAAGAAAAGGTATGAGCTCCCTTTTGAAGTGAGGTTACAACTGGGAAGTCACAGTCTCAATCAAAGTAATAAAGCAGTTATATCCAACAATGCTTAGCTAAGCATATCCTTTACCTGCAAAAGTTTTCTTGTATACCAACAGCTTCACCATGGTCCATTTTGCCCATCACTAGGATAACTACTGATCTTTTTTTTTTTCCAATTTTTCCATGTAAATTAATATTTATAATTTTATATTCATGTAATCACAAAGAAGTTACTGATTCTTCTCTGATTCCTGCACTCATTATAATTTTTTTAAGTTAATACTGAGAAGTATTTCAATACATGGATATATCACAATTTATACATTTCTGGTGAACATTTGGGTTGTTTCGTTTTGGGGTATGACAAAAAATGCTGCTAAAGAAAGCTGTGTACAAGTCTTGCTATCATCATATACTATAGCCATATTATCCTGTCCAAGTCTATAGTGTCTCCTCTCTCATTCTTGATATTGGAATGTTTTTGTCTTCATTGTTTTCTTCTTGATTGATCTGACTAGAAATTTACCATGTTTTCCCTGAAGAACAAGTATTTGAATTCATTGATTTTTCTCCATAATTTTCTTTTTTATTTTTTTCTTATGATTTTTCCCTTCTCCTTTGGGTTTGCTTAGTGATTCTTGTCTAATTTCTTATGAGAAAGATGAAGTCATTGGCGAGAGATCTTTCTTATTTTCTAACATAGGCATTTGGTATCATCAGTTCTGTTCAGTTGCTCGGTAGTGTCCGATTCTTTGCAACCCCATGGACTGCAGCATGCATACATGGACAGGCCTCGCTATCCAATGCCAACTCCTGGAGTTTACTCAAAGTCATGTCCACTGAGTCGGTGATGCCATCAAACCATCCTCTATCGACCCCTTCTGCTACCATCCTCTATCGACCCCTTCTGCTACCACCTTCAATCTTTTCCAGCATCAGGGTATTTTCAAATAAGTCAGTTCTTCACATCAGTTGGCCAAAGTATTGGAGTTTCAGCTTCAGCATCAGTCCTTCCAATGAATATCCAGGACTGATTTCCTTTAGGATAGACTGGTTGGATCTCCTTGCAGTCCAAGGGACTCTCAAGAGTCTTCTCCAACACCACAGTTCAAAAGCATCAATTCTTCAGTACTCAGCTTTCTTTATAGTTCATCTCTCACATCCATATATGACTACTAGAAAAAACATAGCTTTGACTAGACTGGACTTTGTTGACAAATTAGTGTCTCTGCTTTTTAATAGGCTGTCTAGGTTGGTCATAACTTTTCTTCCAAGGACCAAGCATCTTTTAATTTCATGGCTGCAGTCACCATCTGCACTGATTTTGGAGCCTGGAAAAAAAAAAAAGTCTCTCACTGTTTCCATTGTTTCCCCAACTATTTGCCATGAAGTGATGGCACCAGATGCCATGATCTTAGTTTTCTGAATGTTGAGTTTTAGGCCAATTTTTTCACTCTCCTCTGGTATTATAAATACCACTTAATACCTTTCAAGGAGAGTTTTATCATTTGTATACATTGTATTTTATTATTTTGTTCAATTCAACATACATATTTGTTTTACTTTTTTGTAGCTTTTCAGTCTATTTGTAATTGAGATCTGTTGCTTAGCTTTTTTTTTAAATTATTTTATTTTTTAACTTTACAATATTGCATTGGTTTTGCCATATATAAGCATGAATCCACCACAGGTATACACGTGTTCCCCATCCTGAACCTCCTCCCTCCTCCCTCCCCTTACCATCCCTCTGGGTCCTCCCAGTGCACCAGCCCCAAGCATCCAGTATTGTGCATCGAACCTGGACTGGCGACTCGTTTCATATATGATATTATACATGTTTCAATGCCATTCTCCCAAATCATCCCATCCTCTCCCTTTCCCACAGAGTCCAAAAGACTGTTGCTTAGCTTTTAAATATTTGACAATTTTGAGAGTTCATTTTCTTTTTGAGTATTAGCCTAATTCATTGTGAACAGAGTAGGATACACTTTGTATGGCTTCTTTTACATTTATTGAAACGTTTTTTATTACCTATCTTGTTAAATGTTTCATGTGCTCTTGAAAAGCCATTCTGTTGGATTTGGGGTGAGAGTCTATAAATGTCAATTAGATAAAATTGAGTAATGGCATTTTTATATATCCTTACTGATTTTCTGTCTACTTATCCTCTCAGTTGTTGAGAGTAGTATTGAATTCTTCAACTATAGTTTTGAATTTGTCTAGTTTCCCTTGCAATTCTATCAGTTACTGCTTTGTATGTTTTGAAGCTCTGTTATTAAGAGAATGACATTTAAGAATGCCATGTTCACAAGATGCTTTAACCCCTTCAACACTATCAAATGGATTTCTTTATACCTAGCAATATTTTTTGCTTTGAAAACTTTTTTTCCAAAATTAATATAGCCACTAAAACTTTCCTTTCTCCCCTCTACTTTCTTTTTTTTCCTTTATTTCTTTTTTCATAGTTGTGTAAACAAGAGATCTTGGAAGGCTTGGCTAGTTTCTCTGCTTAGGGTCAAAAGGCTGCTATTAAGATTTTGGTTGCATTGGGAAGTCATCAGAAGATTTACCAGAAGAATTATCTTCTAAGCCCATTCAGGTGGCTGGAATAATCTAGTTCCTTGTGATTTTAGGATGAAGTTCCCTGTGTCCTCATTAGTTTTCCACTAAGGATTGTTTTAGTTCCCAGAAACCACTCTCAGGTTCTTGTGCTTTGCCTTCAATAACCAATCCAGTACCAGTACAAGAAAGTCAGCACAGTGAATTTAGTTCTTCTCATTCATTGAATCTCTACAACTTTGTTTTCTGTAACCACACACACACACAAAATGTGCTTTTAAGGGCTCATGTGCTTAGACCAACTCCAGCCCTAATCTTCATTTGATTAACTTAAAATCAAATAATGGACACTTTAATTAAAACTTTGATGTCATTTTCCATGAAACATAACAGAATTAGGACATAGGAGCCCATCATATTCATACTTCCATGGATAAGGGAAGGAAATTAGGGATGGAGGGGGAGGCAACTTAGAAGTCTACTACATTCTTCCATATTCAACTAAGTCTTTTTCTCTTGGTAAAGAATCTGCCTGCAATGCAGGAGATATGGGTTCAATCCCTGGGTTGGGAAGGTCCCCTAGAGAAGGGAATAGCAACCCACTCCAGTATTCTTGCCTGGAGAATCCTATGGACAGAAGAGCCTGGTGGGCTACAGTTCACGGAGTCACAAAAATTATGATCGTACTGAGCAACTCACACACACATCTCCTATAAATGCTGCACTAGTGTTCAAAATAGAGCACATTTCAAAGTTTCCTGGCTCTACTATTACCATCAATTGTCTAAACCATATAAGTTCATTGTTTAGTCATGTTTAACTTTTCCTTTCCTATGAATTTTGCCTAATTAGCCATCAAATTTGATCCACAATGCTTCTGAAATGATGTTCAGTTCAATTCAGTTCAGTCGAGTCCAACTCTTTGCGACCGCATGAACCCCAGCATTCCAGGCCTCCCTGTCCATCACCAACTCCCAGAGTCCACCCAAACCCATGTGCATTGAGTCGGCGATGCCATCCAACCATCTCGTCCTCTGTCGTCCTCTTCTCCTCCTGCCCTCAATCTTTCCCAGCATCAGGGTCTTTTCAAATGAGTCAGCTCTTTGCATCAGCTGGCCAAAGTATTGGAGTTTCAGCTTCAACATCAGTCCTTCCAATGAACACCCAGGACTGACCTTTAGGATGGACTGGTTGGATCTCCTTGCAGTCCAAGGGACTCTCAAGAGTCTTCTCCAACACCACAGTTCAAAAGCATCAATTCTTCGGCACTCAGCTTTCTTTATAGTCCAACTCTCACATCCATACATGACCACCGGAAAAACCGTAGCCTTCACTAGATGGACCTTTGTTGACAAAGTAATGCCTCTGCTTTTTAATATTCTGTCTAGGTTGGTCATAACTTTCTTTCCAAGGAGTAAGTGTCTTTTAACTTAATGGCTGCAATCACCATCTGCAGTGATTTCGGAGCCCAGAAAAATAAAGTCAGCCACTGTTTCCCCATCAATTTGACATGAAGTGATAGGACCAGATGCCATGATCTTCATTTTCTGAATGTTGAGCTTTAAGCCAACTTTTTCACTCTCTTCTTTCAATTTCATCAAGAGACTCTTTAGTTCTTCTTCACTTGCTGCCATAAGGGTGGTGTCACTGCATATCTGAGGTTATTGATAATTTCTCCTGGCAATCTTGATTCCAGCTTGTGTTTCTTCCAGCCCAGTGTTTCTCATGATGTACTCTGTATAGAAGTTAAATAAGCAGGGTGACAATATACAGCCTTGATGTACTCCTTTTCCTATTTGGAACCAGTCTGTTGTTCCGTGTCCAGTTCTAACTGTTGCTTCCTGACCTGCATATAGGTTTCTCAAGAGGCAGGTCAGGTCGTCTGGTATTCCCATCTCTTTCAGAATTTTCCACAGTTTATGGTGATCCACACAGTCAAAGGCTTTGGCATAGTCAATAAAGCAGAAATAGATGTTTTTCTGGAACTCTCTTGCTTTTTTGAAATTATGTTCATATCATCTCTAATGTTATTATCATTAATTATGGTCTTCTTTATTTTTTTACTTGTGCTATACAATAACCTCTAAGCCAGTAGAGAGATACTGTCAGTCTCTCCCAGCTAATATTGCATTTGCATGACATTTTATAATTTTAAAAATGTCTTCATATGTATTATTTAATTCTTGTGGCAATTCTATTCATTCAATGTACAGTTAAGGTCACTGTGCAAAAGTTAAACAGTTACTTTCTCACAGCTAGTAATTTATTTGTCATCAAATTGTGCTTTACCCATCTTCTTTTTCAAGAGGACTTTAGCTTTTATCTTTTTAACTGAAATATAATTGATTTACAATATATTAGTTCAGATATATAACAGTGATTTTATATTTTATAGAATATGCTTCATTTAAAGTTACTACAAAACAATGGCCATATTTCCCAGTGCTGTTTAATATATCCCTGTCGCTTACATATTTTGCACATAAAACTTTGTGTCACCTAATCTCATAACCCTATCTTGACCTCCCTCCTATCCTTTCCCCAATGACAACAACTAGTTTGCTGCTCCTATCTGGGAGTCTGTTAGTGTTATTGACATTTGTTTGTTTTACTTTTTAGAGTTTTCAAATAAATAGTAACAAAAAGTAAGTCTTTCTCTGACTTATTTCACTAAAAAAAAAAAAAACAAAAAAAAAACAATGCTCTCTAGGACCATTCACATGGTTGCAAAAACAACAATTTTTTTTTTCATTTTTTTAAATGACTGAGTAATATCCCTTTGTACATATATACCAGATCTTTATACTTTCATCTTTTGATAGACACTTAGGTTGCTTACATATCTTAGCTATTTGAAATAATTAGCTATGAACATTGGAAAGCATGTATTTTTTTCAAAATTGTGTTTTTGTTTTTCTTGCATTCATACACAGAAGTGGAACTGCTGGATCATATGCTAGTTCTATTTGTAATTTTTTGAAGAAGCTCCATGTATTTTCCATAGCAAATGCACCAATTTACATTCTGAACAGCTATACAAGTGTTCCCTTTGCTCCACCACCTTGCCAAAGTTTCTTATTTGTGTTCTTTTTGATGAAAGACATTCTAATAGCTGTTAAGTGGTGTCTCTATGTGTTTTGTTGCTGTTGTTTTAGAAAGATTTAGATATTGTTTTATTTTCTCAACAGAAAGCAGATGGGGCTCCAACTCAGCACCTTGTGGGTTCCTCGCCTCCCTCTGTGCCCTCAATGAGGTTTTGATTTGCATTTTTTATGATTAGCAATATTTAGCATTTTTTCATGTGCCTATAAGTCATCTTCATGTCTTCTTTTGGAAAAATGCCTCTTGGGTCTTCTGTCTATTTTTTAATCAGTTTTTTTTTTTTTTTTAAATCAGGTTGCATGAGCTGCTTTTATATTTTGAATATTATTGTATATTTTGGATGGCAATATCATTTGGAAATACTTTTCCCATTCAGTAGGTTGTCTTCTCATTTTTGTGATGGTCTTATTTCTTGTTCAAAAGCTTTTAAGTTCAATTTGTTAAACTAAACTCCAATTTGTTTAATTTATTTCTTTTGCCTTAGGAGACAGATCTACAGAATCAGTGCAATGATTTATGTCAAAGAGTGTTCTGCTTATGATATCTTCCACGAATTTTATGGTTTTACGTCTTACATTGAGATCTTTATTCCATTTTGAGGGCATTTTTGTACATGGTATAAGGAAAAGTTCTGGTTCCATTGTTTTACAAGGATCTATTCAGTTTTCCCAGTACCACTATTGACAAGGATATCTTTTATCCATTTTATACTCTTGTCTCCTTTGTCATACGTTAATTACCCATAGTGTTTGGGTTTGTTTTTTGGTTCTCTATTCTATTTCACTGATCTATGTGACTGTACTTTTTGTCAGTGCCATGCTGTTGTGATTACTGCAGCTTCATAATATAGTCTAAAGTCAGAGAGCATGATGCTTAAGAAGGCTTTCTTCCCTATGTCCCTATGTCCCTGTTCCCTATGTCCATGACATAAAAATTTAATAGAAATTTGAATATTATTTTTAAAGTATTTTAAAGATATTTTGTTTTCCTAAGAACACATTATGATTCAGGAGAGATATAAAAAGGATCTGAATTAGGAATGTAACATCAGGGATCAAATAAATAAGGGAGCTGGAAAAGACAAGTAGGAAATACAATTTTAAAAATGTGACACATGAGTATACATGAGAATAAAAGAGGTCAAATGAGAAAATGATTCTTCACAGTTTGAATCTAGGTAGGGGCTTTCCAACACAGAAATACTACTAACAGAAATAGACAATTAGATATGTTAGCACATTTTAATCAAAAGAAACTGAATAGCTAAAAAAAGGTACTATGAAAAAAATTATAAATGACATAAAACTTTTGTAGGATACATGATAGAAGGCAAGAATAGATAAAAATGGAGCATTACTTTAGTACTATGACCATGTAATGTGGAAAGTGAAGTTGTTCAGTCGTGTCTGTCTCTGTGATTCCATGGACTGTGTCCTATCAGGCTCCTACATCCATGGGATTTTCCAGGCAAGAATACTGGAGTGAGTTGCCATTTCCTTCTCCAGGGGGCCTACCCGACCCAGGGATTGAACCCAGGTCTCCACATTGCAGGCAGACTCTTTACAATCTGAGCCACCAGAGAATCCCACTACTACTACTACTACTACTGCTACTACTACTACTAAGTCGCTTCAGTCGTGTCCGACTCTGTGTGACCCCACAGACGGCAGCCCATCAGGCTCCACCATCCCTGGGATTCTCCAGGCAAGAACACTGGAGTGGGTTGCCATTTCCTCCTCCAATGCATGAAAGTGAAAAGTGAAAGTGAAGTCGCTCAGTCGTGTCCAACTCTTAGTGACCCATGGACTGCAGCCCACCAGGCTCCTCCGTTCATGGGATTTTCCAGACAAGAGTACTGGAGTGAGGTGCCATTGCCTTCTCCGGAGAATCCCACTATGACCATGTAAACCCATATAAGTTGTCTCTTAAAGGGGATTTTTACACTGCTATTAAATTAGAAGGAATGAGGCATGTTAAGTGAACAAAGACGTTTTCAAGGAAGGAGCAATATGCTCAGGTTGTGAAGGAAACTGTAATGTTCAAATAATAAAAAGAAACTTAGGAAGGCTGGAGGACACAGAACAGAGGGAAGAATTGGAAGTGGTCAGGAGTTGGAGATCAGGTGAGAAGACTGAGTTTTATTTCTGTTGTAATGGGTAGCTATTTTGAGCCTAAGATTTGTACCTCGTAAATAATATGATCATATTCTGTATTAATAAAAACTAATTTATTTAATTAAAAAAATATCTCCTCTGTGTAAAGGTGAGTAAACACTCTCTGACATACATCACAGCAGGATCCTCTATGACCCACCTCCCAAAATATTAGAAATAAAAGCAAAAATAAACAAATTGGACCTAATTAACCTTAAAAGCTTCTGCACATCAAAGGAAACTATTAGCAAGGTGAAAGGACAGCCTTCAGAATGGGAGAAAATAATAGCAAATGAAGCAACTGACAAACAACTAATCTCAAAAATATACAAGCAACTCCTACAGCTCAACTCCAGAAAAATAAATGACCCAATCAAAAAATGGGCCAAAGAACTAAATAGACATTTCTCCAAAGAAGATATACAGATGGCTAACAAACACATGAAAAGATGCTCAACATCACTCATTATCAGAGAAATGCAAATCAAAACCACTATGAGGTACCATTTCACACCAGTCAGAATAGCTGCGATCCAAAAGTCTACAAATAATAAATGCTGGAGAGGGTGTGGAGAAAAGGGAACCCTCTTACACTGTTGGTGGGAATGCAAACTAGTACAGCCACTATGGAGAACAGTGTGGAGATTCCTTAAAAAACTGGAAATAGAACTGCCTTATGATCCAGCAATCCCACTGCTGGGCATACACACTGAGGAAACCAGAAGGGAAAGAGACACGTGTACCCCAATGTTCATCGCAGCACTGTTTATAATAGCCAGGACATGGAAGCAACCTAGATGTCCATCAGCAGAGTAATGGATAAGAAAGCTGTGGTACATATACACAATGGAGTATTGCTCAGCCATTAAAAAGAATACATTTGAATCAGTTCTAATGAGGTGGATGAAACTGGAACCTATTATACAGAGTGAAGTAAGCCAGAAGGAAAAACATCAATACAGTATACTAACGCATATATATGGAATTTAGAAAGATGGTAACAATAACCCGGTATACGAGACAGCAAAAGAGACACTGATGTATAGAACAGTCTTATGGACTCTGTGGGAGAGGGAGAGGGTGTGAAGATTTGGGAGAATGGCATTGAAACATGTAAAATATCATGTAAGAAACGAGTTGCCAGTCCAGGTTCGATGCACGATACTGGATGCTTGGGGCTAGTGCACTGGGACGACCCAGAGGGATGGTATGGGGAGGGAGGAAGGAGGAGGGTTCAGGATGGGGAACACATGTATACCTGTGGTGGATTCATTTTGATATTTGGCAAAACAAATACAATTATGTAAAGTTTAAAAATAAAATAAAATTAAAAAAAAAGAATTTTAAAAAATTGAAGTATTAAAGACTTAAGAGATTTTAAAAAAAGATTACAAATTCAGAAGATTTTGTAACCATCCAGGAGAGAACTTATGAGGAGTCACACCACAGAGATGCTCAGCGTCTCCAATCATCAGGAAGGTGCAACTAAAAACCACAGTGAGACATCACCTCACACCTGTTAGAATGACTGTTATCAAAAAGTCAGGAGACACTAAGTGGGGATGCTGTGAAGAAGAAACTCTGAAAACTCTGGTGAGAAACCAAAGAAACTCTGGTGAACTGGTTATGGAAATGTAAATTGGATCAGCCACTGTGGAAAACAATATTGTTGCTCTTAAGTTGTTAAGTCATGTCCAACTCTTTTGCCACCCTATGGACTGTAATCCCCCAAACTTCTCTGCCTATGGGATTTCCCAGGTAAGAATATTGGAGTGGGTTGCCACTTCCTTTCTCCCGGCGATCTTTCGGACACAAGAAGTGACCCCATGGCTCCTGCTGTGTCTCCTGAATTGCAAGTGAATTCTTTACCACTAAGCCACCAGGGAAGCACTGGAAAACAGTATATAGACCTTCTCCCCCACAAAAATTACAACTATCAAATGACACAGGAATGCTAGTTTCTGGACATACATCCAAAGGA